>NW_026515730.1:0-1200000 GCF_025528875.1 Mycotypha africana
AAGGCGGTACCTGTACGGGACACTATTTCAATTTCATTGCCAGTACGTTAGATATTATGGACAAGCATGAAGAGTTCAAAGGTCATTATCTTGTAATGGATAATGCACCTATACATACACATGACGACATACGAAACTATATACAAGGTCGTGGCTATGGATGCGTTTATCTCCCAGCTTATTCTCCTGAATTGAACCCCATAGAACAGTTTTGGTCAGTTTGTAAAAGCAAACTCAAGCGAGAAGCACTTTTAGACGAAGAAACATTGACACTACGTATTCGCGATGCCTGTAACAGTATTCTTCTGAGTGATATAAAGGGATTCTGCAGGTATTCCGTCCAAAAGTTTCCTGATGTGTTGGAGCGCAAACCCCTCTAGACATTTGGGACATTTGGCCCACTTCCATTTCTGTCCCATACAATAAATTTTCCATGGCCCAAATTATTTTCTGTCAGTGGCCCATTTTATGCTCAGCTATTGTCCGTTTATTTTTTCAATTGGTGTCGGAAATTTTTAGTCAGAAGTGTCCGAATAATTTCTGAAAATAGTGTAAGAAAGGGAGAATGACGTAATCATATGTTGTTACACAAAGCTGCAAATAGAAAAAACTTGATTTTGGGCTAAATGCAAAATGATACAATTATGATTCAGTGTACCTTAAACTCTATTTTAGCGTACCTGATGCAATGATAACGTACAGTATATACAACACATCATTTTAAATGAATCTTTCAATAGTAACATTTTGATATTTGAGTTATCTTTATCATTCTGTTTATCAATTTTTAAAAAGATCGAAGTTGCTGTAAAGCATGATTAGATCAAATAAAAGGTTTGAAGAGGCTTAAGAGTACGTACAGTTGTATTGCTTATTTTAGAAGTTGATACAGTAACTGTTGTAAGTCGATGACTATGAACTTAGATGTCTTTATTGTTCTTCAGATGAAGTAGAAGAATTATTTACTCTGTGAGGTTTAATGGGAATTATATTATTTGAAGACGTGTAGGTATGCTAATCACTAATTTCAGGTTCAGATGCTTATTGTGTGATTATTATACTTAGGCCTGTATCTTGTTCTAGGTTGTACTACATAACCTATATTAGATGCAATATAGATAAGCCGTGGTAGAATGTATTCTCTACCTGGTTGTAGTACGTACTTGACGATTGTAGTTATTATCTCACCAAACACGTCAACATGAAATAATATACTGTAAAGGTCAAGCTTTTCTTTCATCTCTCTAAAAATCAGGATCCTAATACTGTGATAGAAAATAAGTAAAACAAAATAAGATGCTATCCTCTTAAACGCGACACTGTCGTGTTATAACGGTGATTGAATATTATAGAGCATATAAAAGGAACATGACTCTCTGAATAGAATAAAGAACAATCCTCTTTTTCTCTTTACTAAAACTTTGTGTTTAGTATAAGATTACCCTTGTTTTATCGTTAGCTCAGTGCGCGACAATTGGTAGCAACAGTACTCATTAATAAAGCCTTATGGGATTTGCCCAAGATAAGGACTTAGAATATAAAAACAAATTTGAAATTGAAGAAAGAATTGCAGCAGCCCTTATATCGGAAGAACAAAAGAAACATTTTGCGTCAATAAGAACAACAAACAAAGAATATATTACTGAACGATTAAAAGCTACACCAAAAAGAATACAATATTGGGATAAGCACGCCAGAAGTATATTAGAAAGAGTTTTTCAAGTAAAACTATCAACATCAAGTCAAACAGAAAACCAAAATAATAGTACTTTAATACAAATAAATACTGGTGAATACAACAAGCCAACAATAATGAGTAACGATCAAGAATATCTGGAGAAAATGGCTAATGTGTTAGCCTCAGCTATCACGACAGCTATGACTACTACGATACAGAAAAAGCAAACTGATGAATTTGAACTAATTGCAAAACCGAAAGCTTATGATGGATCTATGGATCCCTTCGTTATTGATAGCTGGGTCCGTTCAATTGAGAATTACAAGGACCTTAGAAACTGGGACAATATTCAAGCTGGTAAATTTGCCATAACACTTTTGACAGGTGCAGCAAGCATGTGGCATCAAAACTTGACTATGCAAAAAGGCGAGCCTCGTGATTGGTTATCGCTTAAACGAGAGTTACAAGCTTATTTCAAACCCGAACATGCTGTTATGTCATATAGAGATAAAATTCGTGTGCTCACCCAACATTCTACGATTACCCAATATGTTCATGAATTTCTTAAACTCAAATTAGGCATTCCTAATATGTCTGATGCTGAAGCTGTTGACAAATTTTTGGATGGTCTAAAAGCCGATGAGGCCCGTGTATTCGTAAAAGATCATATTGACATGGAGGACCCTACACTTACTGAAGCGATTAGAGAAGCATACAAGTATGAAGGAAATCGTACCACTTATTCTTCTTCGCAGAATATGTTTCGAAAATTCTCAGCTATGACCAATGATGTTGATGATCCTATGGATCTTTCTGCACTTGAACAACGCCAACTATACAATATGTTAATGACAGCTCAGAATCGTTCCCGAAGTTCTCCCAACCTTGCCGAGAATAATTTTTACTCCCCGCAACATGCATTTCCTCGCCAAGCTCGGTCGATCTATCGTGGTGGCCGTAATAATCGTGGCGGACAATCGCCAGCTGCTGGCCGTCGATGTTATAACTGTCAAGGTTATGGTCATTTAGCAAAAGTATGTCCCTCCCCGTCTCGTCCCAGTCGTAATCGATCAAATTATCTGAACCAAATTGAAGACACCTCTGTTGGTGATTCATATAATGTTAAAAATACTACTAAATCTTTGGAAATGAATGACTATGAAGATGAAGAATTGATTGCAAATAAACATGTACCTTCTTCTCATTATGTTGATACGCCTTCCTTAAGTGGTGATGCGATGCGTAAATCTGTTTCCTATCCGCAACCACTTGTGATATCCCCGGATGTTTTGCAAGCCGATATTAATTTTGTGAATAATGCAGCCCTGCCTAGTACTAAACTTCCACTATATACGGCATACATTAAAGGTCAACCATTCTCTGTATTGATTGATAGTGGAGCTTCTGCTAATTATTGCAATAATCGTGTTTCGAAATATGCAACATCATACCGAACTATTTTTAATCAAACAGTGGAAACGGCAAATGGACAGCAAACATCCATATCAACTATGGTTACTCTTGATTTACAGTTTGGTGAATATTCTGACACAATAGAAGCATATTCTTTTGAATCTAAATTCGATATTATACTGGGCCAAAGTTGGTTACAGAAAATTCAACCTATTCCTGACTTTTCGACACACACGTGGCAACTACCCTTGGATAAACAGCATTGTCGTTTTACCACAATTTATCCCTCCAATATGAAGAACGGTACTAAAGATGTGACACCAATAAATAGTATGATATCACCATCCCAGAAGTCAAGTAATACTAGTGCTATAGAAAACGTGTCCCCAAATCATGATGATTGCAGTTTCCTGCTTACAGCTAAACAATTTAATCGTTTATTGAAGACTTCCCAAGTTGAAGAATGCTATTTGGTTCAATACACAACTGATATTTCGCAAATACAGCAGCTTTGTGCTGATCCCTCTGGTTTATCTGTTCCACAAGATGATACTATCGACAAAGCATGGTGTCAAGAATTTGCTCAGAAGTATCCCAATGTCTTCCGAGGTACCCTGGACAAGTTACCCCCAAAAAGAACGGGTATTGACGATGTTACGAAAGACATGATTGTCCTGGAACCCAATACTACTCCAACATCCATTCCACCCTATCGTATGAGTCCTTTGGAATTAAAAGAACTACGTCGACAATTAGACATATTGATCCAAAAAGGTTTTATTGAACCAAGCTCGTCTGATTGGGGTTGTCCTGTTCTATTTGTCAAGAAATCTTCAAAGAACCCAGATGGTACCCCTGAATTACGGATGGTTTGTGATTTTCGTGCATTAAACAAGAAAACAGTTTCTCAGCGTATTCCAATTCCTCGGATTGATGAATGTCTTGAACAGCTACATGGTGCCAAATACTTCAGTACATTGGATATGGCTTCTGGATTTCACCAGATTCGGCTTTCTGATAATGACTCTCAAAAGGCGTGTATCAATACCCGATATGGGAAGTTTTGTTGGAAAGTGATGCCATTTGGTCTCAAGAATTCTGGTCCTCGCTTCCAACTGTTGATGAATCAGATCCTCAAGGACTACATTGATAAGATATGTATTGTTTATGTCGATGACTTGGTTATCTTTACTAAGGATAATGATCTATCCCTTCATAAGAAACACATTGACTTGATATTGCAGAAATTAGATGAAGCGGGTATGGTTGTTCAATTGAGTAAATGCAAATTCAATCAAAAGCATATTACATTTCTAGGTCATGAAGTTATTGCGGGAGAAGGTGTTAAACCTTCCAAGGCAAAAGTTGAAACAATCCTATCATGGCCCGTACCTAAGACAGTGCAGGATGTTCGTCGATTTATTGGTCTTTGTCAATATTACAAGGCCTTTATACCAAACTTCTCTAGTGTGGCTGCTCCTATTACGGATCTTACTAGGGGTTCTGGTCATAAATTAAGAAAAATCCAGTGGTCTACAGAGTGCCAATTGGCATTCAAGGTGATTAAAGAAGTAATGGCAGCGACTCCAGTGCTTTTGATGCCGGATATGACAAAGCCCTTTCGAATTGAATGTGATTCTAGCGATTATGGTTTGGGCTGTGTTTTATTACAGCAAGATCCTCATGGTGATGATGAATGGAAACCTGTCGCCTTTGAATCCCGAAAGTTTTCGGCTGCGGAACGAAATTACCCTGCGCAAGAACGAGAAATGTTAGCCATTATCCATGCCTGCCGTACATGGCGATGTTTTGTTGAAGGGACTCACTATGAAGTTTATACTGACCATCTCCCCTTACAGTATTACAACACTAGTAATAAGGTATCACCGCGGCTTGCCCGATGGATGGCTGAACTAGAAACATATCAGCCTACTGTTCTATATAAAAAAGGTGTAGAGAACATTGTCTCAGATGTGTTAAGTAGGAAAGAAGGTCCTGACTGTATACCAAACGCTACGTCCCTTGAACCATTATACCTTTATAACTCGAATCGTCAAAACAATGTCAATGTATTAGATGCCAACACACCGTTGAATAAACTCAAAAAATCGGAACCTTCACAGCTGATAGATCCTTGTAATGACTGGCCGTTATTTTACCGACAACATGAAACTAATTGGCCCTCCCGATGGAAATTGCAATTGATCAAGGAACAGAATAATTTTACTGTTGAAGCAAATGTTGTGTACCGTAAATTAACCTTATCTATTGCAGGTGGCAAAAAAGAAACAAAACTTGTTAGATTTATTCCGTACTCCAAGCGTGCTGATTTAATAGAAGATTTTCATCGTGGCTTTGGACATGCTGGTCAAGCAACCATTTATCAACTACTCAAATCCAGAGTATGGTGGCCCAAAATGCTAGGTGATATCTGTCATTGGTTACGATTATGTCCTGAATGTCAATTGTCTGCAAAATGTGAAAAGAATGTTCATCATGCCCCAATGAAACCACTTGAAGTACCTGCCCCTTTTGCTCGATGGCATTTAGATTTTATAGGTGAACTACCAGCAACAATAAAAGGTTTTAGATGGATATTAATGGCGGTAGACTATGCCACAAATTGGATCATAGCACGTCCCCTAGTGTCAGCAACTGGAGAAGAAATTGTAAAATTTCTGTATGAGGAGATATTTATGAAATTTGGATGTCCTAAGGAAATATGCACTGATCGTGGAAATAATTTTATGTCAAAGATTCTGAAGCAATATATGAAGAAAGTCCGTTGTAAACATATTCTCACAAGTGCCTTTCATCCAAGAACGAATTCTAAAGTAGAACGCAATAACCAGACCTTCAAACGCATGTTAACGAAATATGTCAATGGCAATATCAACTCTTGGGATGATTATATCGATTCGGCATTGTTTGCCTGTCGTATCCGAAAACATGCGACGACTAAATATAGCCCTTTTTATTTGGTCTATGGTATTGAACTTCGAATTCCTGGTGATGTAGCATATCCTTTTATTGACCCATTCGTCGAAGAAAATCCCTCAATTATTACTAGCGATACGTTAACACGAATTCGTGACCTTCAAGAAAACAGATTACAGGCCGAAGCTGATATGCGGCAACGAGCTCAAAAAGACAAAGAGCTCTGGGATAATCAATTGAAGGATCAAACAGTACAAAAGTTCAAGTATGGTGACTATGTTCTTTTAAGGCATGAAACCAAGAAAGGCCTTGAATTTAACTGGATGGGTCCTTATGAAGTTGTTAATGTAAATTATGAATTCAATATATATCAAATAAGAGAAATTGAAGGCAAAACATATGGATCTTGGGTGCATACAGATCGACTTCGACGTGCACATTATGATGGAGGTAAAGTGGATAAATCCTGGTATATTCCAAGACGTGCGCGAGCTCAAATGGTTCCGTCAGTTAATCCATAGCATTTTTTTGGAAGGGGGGTAATGTCGTGTTATAACGGTGATTGAATATTATAGAGCATATAAAAGGAACATGACTCTCTGAATAGAATAAAGAACAATCCTCTTTTTCTCTTTACTAAAACTTTGTGTTTAGTATAAGATTACCCTTGTTTTATCGTTAGCTCAGTGCGCGACAACACAACAGTAGTGAAAATTAAAAAGCAAAAAATGCGTGGTCGGGGAATCGAACCCCGGCCCTTCGCGTGGCAGGCGAAGATTATACCACTTAACCAACCACGCAAGGTTAAGAGTGTCGCGCTCGCGAAAAGTGAAGCCCTTATATACTTTTTGCAAAAATCTTAAAAAACTATTGTTACAGCTCCCTAAACCCTACCTGACTCCGAATTCCCACACCCCGTTTACTTACTACCATTTGCAGCCGGTTTGTTTATCACACCAGTTGACTTAATATAGTAATCTACACAAAGAAAGACCAAAAGAACAAAACAGTAAAAAAAATCAACAAAAAAAGAGAACAAAGAATACAACAAACCACAACAAAAACATTCCTAATTACAAAAAAAAAGTGACTCCCTTACACATAATCCTAAAAAACATCAAGATTCTCACAGTTCACAAAATCCTAAAAAACATCAAGATTCTCACAGTTCACAAAATCCCCATGCATCTTAAATCAGAACAGGATAACCTTCTCCGCGACCTGGCACCTGCAACCCAAACTGCCCTACAACGCTTTTATTTGGTACAACAAAAAGTTGTTTGTACTAAATGCAACACATCAGGTACCACCAATCACTCCCACAACTCGACTGATTCACCCGTACAGCCACTTTTTGTCTGTACCGCGTGCAATCACAAACCCACCCTCCCCGATATCATTCGGGCAACAACACAAGCTCTTGCTAACCCCACCTCTGTTAGCTTGTCCTTTGGTGATACCAGCGCCACCTTCAATGGCAATAACAACACTACCACCTCTCCCAAAACCAAAAAAAGCAATAAGCCTGTGGGTAAAAAACGAGCTCGTTCAAATACGAACGACTCAGCTCGTGATACAGAACAACAACAGCTGCATGACCAGCTCCAAACCTTGGTTACACCTCTTACCACCCAAGTTCAACAACTGGAAAGAAAAAACCAAGAACTCTCGCAAGACAACAAACAGCTGCGAGCGCAATTGGAGGTCTTTATGAACAAAGTTGCCTTCTTAGAACAGCAACTTTTGAATCAGCAGAAAGACCAACATTTAACACACCTGCTGGAACCATCATCCTCTTCCTCTTCCGTCCTTGAGGACACGGCAATGAGCCCCAGTACCACCACAGTACCAACAGCAACCCCCAACAACAACACCACTCCCCTCTTTGTACAAGGTGGTACATCTGCATCCAAATGGGCAAATGTAGATCACACGCCTGTCAAGAAAAATAATCATCCAGACAAAACAGTGAACTACCAAAAAAAGAACAAAAACAACAAAACTGCCCCCAATACTACTAAACACCTACCGTCCCTACAAAAGTCCAGGTCCAAAAGCAACGTAACCTGCGTAAAGCTCTCCATGCCCTCAGTGCACCATCAACAAGCCTAAATGGCTTCTCTTACATTTATTATGGTTGCAAAAACAGAACCGAGCGTAAAGACCAGAGAAAAAATCTAAAAGCCTTGGGTGCCCAAAACAGCCGCATCCTCGATATTCACTATCCTAGCCGTACCGTTGTTGCACTGCTAGTACACAACGACTACCGCGAAGAGCTTATCACACAGCTCCAAAAACGTAATGTCAACCCCTTGGACCAATACTCTCCTACTGCTGCATCTGCTCTCACGGATCCTCAGTATAAAGATCTTTCCGAACAGGAAAAAATCAACATAGCCACAGCTAAACATCAACAACGCTTGGTACGAGCACTCCCTTTTATCCGCACTACTATCTCCCGAGCTGTTGGCCGTTTATTTTTAGAGCAACAATGGATTACCAACTCTCAATTCGAAAATTTCCTACAAGTATACAAAATCACTGTAGCAAAAAATAAACCCACTCCTCCTATTAGTCAGCAACCTGCTAGTGATGCCTCAGCTATCACCACCGCCTCAACAGCTGCTAATAACAATAACAATACTATCGAACAACAAAACTCTATGGATATTAGTAAACAATAATGAGGAATCTCACTATTGCTTGTATTAATGCCAATGGTAAATTACGACAGGAACCCATTGACTCCATCCTTTACTATTGTAACAATGTCGACCTATTATTTATCACCGAGACCTGGCTCCCTCCAGACACTACTATTCCTACCAATTGGTCACAATATCACATTTATAGCCAACCCGTCCTCAACTCCACTCGCTATCAAATGGGTATTTCCCTCTTTATTAATCCCAACCTATCCCCTACCAAGTTATTCATTGATACCTGATATATCCAGTTACTTTGAAAGACTTATAAAAACAAAATAAGACAGTAAAATGACCAGACACAACAAAGATACTCTTTATTCAAGTTTGTTGAGAATGATACTTTTATATGAGAAACGGGGTTATTAACGGGTATTCAACTATTAATACAACTGAACTAAAACTATCATGAGAATGATAAGATCTTAGCCGCAAGCGGGTGTCAAAGTAGATGTGTATCAGATTGTCAAGCAGGTACTGAAGTCGTTCTGTAGTTTAAGACGTATAGTTGTATCTTGGATACAACAACCGTAATCCCTTTTGAAAGTTGGTTGTCTGTATATCAAACCTTTCAGTGATGAGTCGCTTCACTTGCGTCCAAGTGAGCTCCTCCTTCTTTTTTTCTATATTTTTCTTGTACCAACTAAAAACTAAATCAGGACATGCTGTGAATGACATACGTAATGCACTAAACCAATTATGTTCAATAGACTCATCTGTCATAAAATGATTGAAGACACTTTCAAAAGTATTGAAAAATGCTTCTAATGATGGATATGATGTTCCATTGTCATTTTTCTTTGGGTCACCATTCTTGTTATTATGGACAAGGGTGGCGTCAATGCTGGTAATTCTGAAGTGCGGTATAACGCCCACAGGAATTGACTTTTTCATCAGATTGGTTGATATACCTTGCTGATGATCAGCATGGGCAGTAGGCTTAGCGCCTCCACCGGATTGCAACATGTTATATTGTTGCAACAAGTCATTGCGTTGCTGCGTTAATATTTGCAGCTTCATGCTGGTGCTTTTTATATCAGCATCATTTATAGCATCACACAATTTTTCATTTAGTTGCATGATTTTTTTGTTGAGTACTGATATGTTACTCTGTATGTTGACATTAACGTCTAAAACCTCTTTTTGAGGCTTAGCATTTTCTTCGACAGGGCTAGTTGCATTATCTGCATCACCCATGTCAACATCTTCCATGAGATCTTTCTCAATCTCTTCTTCCAACGTGAGTTCGAAGTCCAAAGGATTTTCGCTCCCACGCAGTTGTTGATCAATGTAGAACAACTTTGGTGAAGGTCTGCGACCAGAAGCAACGTCAACAAAGTTGGGTCTTTGATCCCTACTTGAAATGTTGTTGTTGTTGTTGTTGTTGTTGTTGTTGCTGTTGTTACGTTCGGTGTTCATCGAAAAAAATGTTGTATTTGCTTATTTAAAAAATTGATAACAGTTGTGAGTCGATGACTATGAACTTAGGTGTCTTTATTATTCTTCAGATGAAGTAGAAGGATTATTTACTTTGTGAGGTTTAATGGGAATTATATTATTTGAGGAGGCGCATGCTAGTCACTAATTTCAGGTTCAGATGCTTATTGGGTGATTATTATACTTAGGCCTATATCTTGTTCTATGTTGTACATAACCTATATTAGATGCAATATAGATAGACCGTGGTAGAATGTATTCTCTACCTGGTTGTACGTACTCGAGTATTGTAGTTATTATCTCACCAAACACGTCAGGTAGGCCTGTTCTTGTTCCTCCATTATGTCCACCAAATTAATTCGTTCTTGCTGTCTGTACTTACATCGGTGCATTCCAATTCTGAGAGTACTTGTTCAATGTCATCGCTAAATCTCTCTGCATATGCCGAATACTGTATGTAACAGGCCTGAGATATTCTTAAGTATTTTTATAGACCAAGATAGAACGAGACCGAAAAAGTCAGATAATTTTTATTTCAATTTTGAGAACATGAAGGCCTTATATATTTTATATAGTAGAATTAGCTGAGCTTACAGAGGATATTAGGAAGATGTAGTTACAACCAATGAGTACTAATGGATCTAATGAGAGACTAGTGAAGGCGTGTTCTTACACTGTTATGGATCTGATACAGTACCAGTTTGACTTGCGAAGAATTGCTTAATCGACAATTCAAGTCTAAGACAGCCGTTTATGCTGTGTTTAAATTAATTAATTCTCACTCGTGTTTCGATACCGTAGACAGTGACCGGGACTGAAGGTATATCACCGGCAAAAATCCAATTGCCTAATAAGGAAATTGGTAGGTTTTCGATACTAATATATTATTTTATAAAAAGATATGTTTTATAATACGTTCGCGGTGTCTTTGCGTGAAGGTTCTATATAATCTCAAAATAAAAAAAAAATTAAAGGCGAATGAATTTTCCAACTTTACTGACTATAAAATTATAAACAATAATGAACAACAAAAAAAATCCTAAACTAAACTCGATTGTGAAGATGGTTTGGTTCCTGCTTGATGTTTATACTATAACTATGGAGAGGGTGTGCATTAACATTATTAAAGTCCGAACTTGATCTATCGCCGGTTAAACTTCCGGCATCGGAAAAACGTTTTAACCGCCAAGTCGAATTATATCCATTTTGGAGCTCTGGCATTTTATGGCCACCGCCTAAAATTCGCTCCTGAACACAAATCCGAAATCTCCTTTTTAGGAAATTTCGGAGATTGAATATTTGTGTAACCATAATTTTTTGGATTCTCCTGGTTTTTCTAATTCGAATGCATACCATATCACTGATTTTCGATGGTTAGTTCGCTGGCTTTAGACGAAAATGTCCTCAAATTATTCAAATTTTCTTGTTGTACTCGTCACAGTTCGAATGACGGAAATTTACCGCTGCATTCTTCAGTTTTTGATGGTTTTAGCTGTAAACTAAATATCAGCGTTGTTCCAATACGATTGAAGTAGTTGCATTCGCGAAAATGATGTGGTTCGTTTATTTTCTATTGATTTCTTGTTACAGAATGTTCCTTCTTGAAATCACTTTGTTTTTAGTGTGTTTCTGGGTGGATGTAGAAGAAAGTATTATATGCTCAGCATCAAGTGTAAAATATCACGCAATAATTGCTATACTTTAGGACATTGATAATCTTTAATCGCGTTAAAGACAACAGACAAAGGTTTATTATTCAGTTAAGAATTATTGTACACAAACGTGCTTGACGTGTTTGGTGAGATAATAACTACAATACTCGAGTACGTACAACCAGGTAGAGAATACATTCTACCACGGTCTATCTATATTGCATCTAATATAGGTTATGTACAACATAGAACAAGATATAGGCCTAAGTATAATAATCACCCAATAAGCATCTGAACCTGAAATTAGTGACTAGCATACGCGTCCTCAAATAATATAATTCCCATTAAACCTCACAAAGTAAATAATCCTTCTACTTCATCTGAAGAATAATAAAGACACCTAAGTTCATAGTCATCGACTCACAACTGTTATCAATTTTTTAAATAAGCAAATACAACAGTGCTAATCCAAATGCAAATTTATGGTCTCGTCAACTTCATTTTCATTTCCGTCTTCGTCTTCCTCCACTATTAATTCAGTAAGAAATGGACGATCTCTCTGGCGACGATCATATTCAACTTCTCGAAGTGATTTCAAAAAACCACCCCAAAGGTCACTAGCATATTTGCGTCTCCAGATAAACTCTAACAACACCCATGGCATGCTTCTTTTTGTACGCTCTCTAGGACGGCAACGCAACTTTATACCAAACCAGGTACCTGTCAATTGAAAACGTCAAGGATCAGTACAACATTCTGTATTAAGACTTCTTCTTTGAATGTGAATACCTTCTATAGTATTTGTATGTGTGCCATCCTCTGCAATATAGCCTTCAGAATGATTAACTCGATTATGGATGAAATTACGACGTAGACCAGGAATACATAAGTAAGATCTCCAATAGTCTGTGCAAATGATGGAACCTCTGTTTACATAGCGACGTATAATTGCACGCATAGTCTCTGTTGTTCTGTCTGGAACAGAAACCAAAAATACACGCCTTTCCTCAGTTCTTTCGACACCACCAACCACCCACACGCCTTCAACACGATGACCATTGTGGTACTTCCGCTTTCCAAACTTACTCTCATCAATTTCAACAATGATTGGCTCGCCATTTACGTTATATCCTCCTAAATGTACATAAAACAGTTAAAATTGAGCATTCTTACTGACGGTAATATACATGCAATTTCAATCCTATCTATTTACCGATTTTGTGAGGCTTATTGTGTAAATGGCGCTCATTTGGTGGAAGGGCTTCTAAGTCGATCGTATCGTCGTCATCAGAGTCGTCATCCAAGTCTTCCTCTGAAACAATAAAGTCGTACTGCATAATCTGGTGAAAGTTGGATATCAAACTGCTAATTGTACGCATATGTATATGAGTTATGCCATGAATGAGTGTCTTAGGAGCGCCCTGAAGCCAATAATATAAGACGTGGATCTGACGATGTAAGGGAAGTCTTGATTTTTCAAAAAATGAACCCTTAAGAGCCGAAACACGACTTTTTCCGCACATACAACCATACTTATGACAACGCCATATATAGCCACGATCTACGTTGTAGGTAAACTTCATTCTTTCCCCTCCATCGCAAATCATATCAGCTCGAGTCATATCATCCCGATTGTAATCATAAAGTACTCGCTGTTCCATTAGAAACCTAGATGTTGTGTGTTCAGTTAAGATACAGGATGAATATGGAGATATCTAACAGTCAAAGTAGCATAAGACTTTACTCACCTAACAGCACTATCTTTGTCATATATCAAAGCGAATAACTGCACGTCAGAAGGAATGACTCTTGACACTCGTCTAGACCAACACAAGATAGACCCTATTTCTTCTAATGTGAGAGGGACGGGCAAAGGAACTCCAGCAGCTGATTGAGGAACTTGACTACGTTGAGGAGGACTATCACTTGCTGAAGATAAACTAGATGGTTCTATTTCTTCCACCTCGCTTTCAGTAGACACAATACGACGATCCCTACGCTGACGAAGACGATGGCCCCTGTACAACACTTCTCCTTCGGAAGACGAGCTTTGCAATTCCGGAGAGTCTGAGGAATCAGATGTTGTGCCCAAGTAACGAGCAAAATGTGTTCTATGGCCAAAGGTATTTGATACGTTACTGCTTGAAGAGGAGTCCGAACTAATTAAGATAGCGCTCACCGAAAGGACTGAACGAATAGATTCCTCCGAGGATGAAGAAGCCAAAGAGCCAGAAGCATTAGTACGGCTAACTTGAGTTGAAGAAGAACTGAAATAGCTGATAGGGAAGCGGCCAAATGACATTTAATAGAGAAATTCGAAGTATTAAGTAAAGGTGGATGGTCTATCTGTCGAAATTTATCACCCTTTTATACTTTTTCGCTGAGCTTATCAGCCCACTTTTGGATTTATCACGCCATATCTCCGTCCAATCAGAATAGTCGCAAATATACCGCATTTTCCCCGAGTACGTTCCCCGAGTCAGAAAGAAAAAAAAATTTCAGACACTGTCAAACAGTTTCTCCGGATAGCCGTAACTACACCAATTCTCAATAATATAAGACCAAACCAATAGCATTCGAAAGCTAAAAACCTATGTCACCATCTGAGATGTAATTTATGTGTAACATTCGGAGTATTAATCTACTTTGGAACAGACAGCTTCTAACAGTATTTTCAAAATTAGCTGCATCAATTGGACTATGGTTACACAAATATTCAATCTCCGAAATTTCCTAAAAAGGAGATTTCGGATTTATGTTCAGGAGCGAATTTTAGGCGGTGGCCATAAAATGCCTTTTAGCCATTTCTAACCAACCTGATAGGCTATTGCAATGACCTCCTGTCACGTGACCAAAACGGAATATTCTAGAACATTTCCTATTTTGGATTTCAAATCCTGACGGTACCAAAGGTACAGTCCTCCCGTTCCCAAAGCTCCCCAAGGTTCTTCGGTGCACTATCGTATGAAGCAAGCTTGCATTTCAAGTAGAACCATAAATTCTCGATTGGATTCAGGTCCGGGGAGTAGGAAGGCCAGTCAAGAACATTTACCTTATTTTTACGGAACCATTCTTTAGTCACTTTGGCCGTATGCTTGGGATCATTATCCTGCTGAAGGATGATGTCCTTCTTCTGTAGGCCATAATCTTTTAGGGTCTCCAAGAAGTCCCCCTTCAGAATTTCGCAGTATAACTGCGCGTCCATCCCGCCCTCTATCTTGGCAATAAAACCAGGTCCATATTGGGTGAAGCAGCTCCACAACATCAAGCTTCCTCCACCTCCTTTATAAGCGTAGTTGACATTGTGGGCTTGGAGAGGTTCTCCCTTTTTGACCCACGTCCACGTCTTTCCATCTGATCCTAGACGATTTATTTTGGTTTCGTCGCTGAAAACGACCTTCTTCCAGTCTTCAACCGTCCAATTTTTGTGAGCCTTTGCCCATTTCAACTGATTCTTGCGACGTTCATTAGTGTTGTATCCAACAGCATATTACTCTTGGATTATTACATAATACTGAAATAAGAGATTGCGGATCCTTATGAAGGTTAGAATAACCGTGAGTGATAGGTTTGTTAGAACAATTCTTTTCTTTAGCGGAAGAATATTTCATCTGTATATCCGAGACAACATTGGATGAGTAATTGACTTCATTTAGAAATAAGATATTATAGTATTTGGATTTGATTAAATCAGATAACTTTATTTAGCACATCAAACCACAATACATAAATCTAATCTATTTAAGCTATTATCTTCTAACTTGTTGATCCTTACTTTAACCCTTTACATTCTGACAGAATTCAATAAGACTGAAACGTAGACGTCGGCAGAATTAAGGAAGAGTTTATCCTGTCCGTCACGTTAGTTATAATGAAACTGCTGAAGTACGGGTCAAAGGAACCTTTAGTTAGATCAACCCACTTACCTCCTGTCACCGATCCAATCGGTCAAGGCACCGCTATAGCATGATGAACCGTGCAGTAACAATTGGGTATGTCTTTTCTTTTATCATCAAGGCATCTTGTACCTAAGAGTCTCGATAGAAAAAGTTTTTTACAATATCCACAAATATAAATAGAAGTACTTTTTTCCTACATGGTTTTTGTCTTCATTCTTAATTGAGTTCTTTATCAGAATATTCTACCTAATAAAAGAAGATAACTTGGTCTTCACTGATTTCCTTTTGTTTTCTTTTTCTTATACTTTGATCTTATCGTATATAACAATTAGTCAATGGCAATGCCGACTTTTTGATCTTCGAATCGAAATCAGCTGATTTGAGGAATCTGCGTATCGTTTGTGCAGATATTTCATATCCTTGTCCTCGAAGGTTCCGGGCAGCCTCAACTGCAGTAATAAATTGCCCAGTATAGAAAGATCTAACGATCTTTCGACCGAGCAATGCGCTGATCTTTGCAGGTCTGCCCTTCTTGCCATTAGATGCACATGCAAGATCGGTAGCAATTCTGTCAACTGTTGTGTCGTATTTGAGGCACGATGGCAATATTATATGAGTAAATCATCACTCAAAACGTCTAACGAAATGTAAAATAAAACTTGATCTCAGATATGAGTACTGCTCATATCTTCATTCCCGTTTGGTAAGCGGTGTGTTCGATTGCATACATTTGAACCTTAGATCAAATGTATAACAAATAAAGATAAGATAAGAAAAGAATATGGATTAAGGATAATTCTTATGTGAGATTAGCTACCTCACATAAGACTTGAACAGGTTATCTTTATGAAATATATTTTACTTAGATTATCTATGGCTATATGACATTCAGGTATATAGCAGGATTGGTATATGTACTCGTAGGATATATTGATTCAACAACCAAAACATAGTAGGTCACGGTACTGCTCCCTGTTCTGGAAATAAAGTATGGTTGGAGATAAAAAAGGCTCAATCACTCTTTATTAATACAATAACTGTTCACGCAATCAAAAGAACACCACGCACGAATATCTCTTCCTAGCCAACATCTATAATCATTCCCACAGTATCTGAGCTACACAACTGGTGGCCGATAGATATTGGATTATAGATGTAGCTGCATGATCACCCTGGATCTGCCAGGATAGCACATTACAAATCAATCCGCTCTGGGATGGACGAGTAATTATCCACCTAAAGGGAAGACCTATTCTTTTACGGAAACCTCTGATTCACTGAGTATTATTTGACCATAATACATCAGTGTCAGCTATAGATCCCGATACAATCATTTCGTAGACAGCAAACACAATAAGTCTTTATTAATAGCAGTAATTTTAGTTTTCTTTTCTTTTTCTTTAGTTTGTTTTTGAAAGAGAAATAAAGACGGTGGTTTGATTTCGTTAAGCTTTCGTGTTTATTTTCTCTTGTGTTATTCTTTACCTTTTACTTCATAATTAAAACTAGCGAATACCACATTTTTTTTTAACGAATTTCTAAACTACTTTGTCCATAATGCCCCCTATTAACCCCCATCAAGACTCCCCTCAAGAAGACCACGTCCAACAAAATGAGGACATGGAAATGATTGATGTAAATCAGTCAACCTCTAACCGACCCCCTCTTGTGCCTGGTTACACCTCCTCTGTTGCCTCCACTGCCACTGGTATCTCCTCCTCTGAATCCCAAGGTACGAACCTCTCTGAAGGTAACATTAATAACCATGTCCCTCCTATCGATAATAGTGAAACATGCATACACAATTGTAATCATAGTGGACACCACTTGATTATTAATACTGATGTTGGCAAGGACCTCACTTCGCATCAGACCAATAACAATGAGCATGATGTTGGCAAGGACTTCACTTCGCATCACTATAACGATATGAATGACATCAATGTCATACATAACAATGGTACTAATCATACCAATACTTTTACACCATTAGATCCTCCCATGACTAATGAAAAAGACCGCATGATTGTTAGATACGAAAACCGTATCAATGAACTTCGCGAGCAGGTGCTCTGCCAATCAAACCCGGTTGAAATAGAGAAAATCCATGCTACCATTGACATTCTTGAGAAAAACGTCAAGAAAATGAAAGGTGGAATCTCACCTAACAGCACATCCCATTTTGACCCTACCAAAAGTAGCACCATGGATTCCAAATATGCTCATTCCTATTCTCCCATCATCCATCGAAGTGAAATACCTATTTTCCAGTTGGTTGATGACCCTGCGGAGACCAAGACCGACAACGTACCGTCCTTCGAAAACGCTGAAACATTCGCAGATGCGTTTGAGGCTCCCTTCCTTGCCAATGATTGTGATTTGGACAAGTATTGGAGAAAATACTTATCTGTTTCGTTTTCGAAAAGCAAAAACCCAGTCTATCAACGTTGGTACGCTGTTGACTTCAAAAAGTTCCCACATACTACCAGTTGGGAAACTATAAAAAGCGAGATCATAGAACGTTTTGGATTGAACGCTACCATTGATAAGAAAATACAAAACTTCATCCGTATGAAACAGGGTAAAACGGAACAACTTCGCGATTACATGGATCGTTACTATCAAGCCTACACTTATCTCCCTGATCCCAAACCTGACTCCATCTATTTGGTGACTTACTTCTTAGACTCTTTGCTTCCCATGACTAGTGAAGAAGTTAAAAGATCATTGAAACGCTACCATGAAGGAAGGTCCCCTGATAGTAAAACTTCTTTCTATCCTGCCTACTTGTCTGAACTGTTTGACTACCTAAAGAAAAGAATGGGAGACATACAGGAAAGTCTGGCGTTAAAATTTTCATCTCGCTCACAAGGCCATGGCATTCCTATTAACAAGAACCACTCAGACGGAGATATTAGCCATGGTAACGGAATCAATCGTGATCACAAACGCAAAAACAATATGAATAACGATATTGAAATTTCGAGCAAGAAATCTAAATCGTTGGTAAATCCATGCTCGTTCTGCAAAACGGAAAACTATTCGCGAGAACACTTGGAAAACTGCGTTCCTTATCTTAAAAGTGACATATATGTTAGGAGACGTATGAACCAACAAAATAATCAGAATAAGGTAGAAATCTTATATAATGATATTCAATATAAAAAGAGTATCACTGACCAAATACTCATTTTGTATAGCAAAATAGAACATGATATTGAAAACTCATACTCATCTCTACCTCTTGGCAACCATCATTTTGATCAAACTTCATACTATAAAAATTTTCTTACTAGCTCTGATCCAGCTAAAAATAAACATATATTTTTAAAAGATGATATTCGATCACAGATTTCTTGCTATAATGTCTCAAACATAACTGAGAACGAAGTACAGAATTTGTCGCCATATTCTCCCGTTATCATGATCAATGGTGAGAAACTAATTGCTATGATTGACACAGGTGCACAAATATCTTTGATAAATAAAACCTATGAATTTGAGGATAAAACTATCTTTGATGATATAATCCCTACCACTGGTACATTTTCATTTATTGATAAAAATTCTACAGCCAGTCGGATTGGTAAAACACGACCTCTAGAAGTGAAATATAGAGGTAGAACACCATTTTCCCACTCATTCGAAGTTGTGGAAATGCCGCTAGCAAATCTACCAGTTTTGTTAGGGAGAGATTTAATTCCACAACTGGGAATTTCGATTCAGAACATTGCCTACTCTTTTGAAGACATCGAGGAAATTGTCTTTGAAGATAGTGTTAATCATGAAGTGTACACTCCTAATGTGAGCAAAGCTTGTTCTGAAGAAGAATATGAACAGTTCATCGAGGAAATGAAGCCGTTGATGGAAGCGAATGCAAATATTAACCTTCATAACCTTTGCCCTCTACCGGAAGCCATTGTTTATCTTCCCACTACACCTAATGAAGTGGCATACACGAGACAGTATCCAATTTCATACGATTTGGTTCCTATTGTCAGAGAACAAATTAGAAAATGGGCTGATGACAAAACAATTGAACCTGCAAAAATATCTGGTTTCAATAGTCCCTTAACAATCACACCAAAGGCTGGTACTGACGCTAATGGAAATAAGAAGTACAGAGTTTGTCTTGATACTCGACGTATCAACAACCTGACAGACGATGTCTCCAACGTCAACACTCCTTTGATTGAAGACATCTTCCATGATGTCAGAGAAGCAAAAATATTCAGTGTTTTCGATATTTCAGGTGCCTTCCACCGATTGCAAATCGCTGAAGAAGACAGACATAAGCTTACCTTTACATTTGAAGGTAAAAGCTGGCAATTCCGAGGTGCTTGTTTCGGGTTGAAATCGCTTTCCGGAATATTTCAAAATGTTATGGAAACCATATTCCAAGATATGAAAGATTTTACATGTATCTACATTGATGACTTGGTTTGCTTTTCCAAAGATCATGCTTCTCATAAAGAGCATTGCAAAAAGGTTATTCAAGCATTAACGGATAACAATATGCCTATCAATTTTGAGAAAACGCATCTTGTAAGAAATTCAGTTTACCTACTCGGTTTTTGTATTTCGGAACAAGGAAGATCCATTGATCCTCGTCGTTTGACTGATATTGATGAATGGCCAAAACCTCAAACCGCTAAAGCCATGATGAAATTTTGTGGTTGGGTCTCTTATATGCGTGCTCATCTACCTAATGCTAGCGAGTTAACTACTCCTCTGGATCGTTTGCGATATAGCACTCAGAAAGTCTTAGAATGGACTCCAGAAATGCATGCACATTACGACAGCATTATCAATATTTTGAAAAAGAATATTGTTTTAAGTCATCCAGATTTGAACCATGAATTCAGCTTAGCCGTTGATGCTAGCAACTATGGTATTGGTGCTTGTTTGTTCCAAGAATTTAAAGATGAACAAACTGGTAAAATTACTATTCGATACATTGGTTTTTCATCAAAGGCACTTTCTAAAAGTCAACGCAATTATAGTGTTACTCGCAAAGAACTTCTAGCCTTGACTACTGGATTGACAAAATTCTACAAATTTTTGCATGGTCCTAAACCTTTTACATGTTATACAGACCATCGCAGTCTCTCATACCTTTTCACAACCAAGAACCCCTCCATGATGATGATGCGATCCATGGAAGTTATCTTATCCTTTCCTAACATGAAAGTTCAATGGATTCCTGGCATTACGAATATCATGAGTGATAAATTGTCCCGATTATTCCCTACAATGCAAGACAAAGTTGCCTTTGAAAAGGATGAGAAACGACTATTCCCCCATCTATTCAAACAGACACAGAAGAATACAAAATCAAAAATGCGTGCTCAAAAACGTAAATGGGAAAAGAAGATCCTTAAAGATAATCCTTCTCTTAATCCTGAACGTACGCAGAACCTCACTCAGTTCTATAATTCCATTTCGGAAACATCTGATGTGACTACAACTCCCACCTTCACTCCTTCTTTGTCGAACCGTTTCATCCGTGTTAAACGCTGGTCTCTTCGCACCATTCATGATGATTTGAATGAACAAACTCGTTATTCTGGACCCACAGATGACGATGAAGAGGACATCATCCAGATTAATTACGCACAAAACATGGATGAATCATATATTGTACCTCCCGTTGAAGAGAGACCAAGTATTTTGAAAGATGCACATGAATTTGGTCATTTCGGTGGTGAAGCCATCGTACAACGTGTGAGAAAAGATCTAGGTATGAACTGGCCTAACTTAATGAAGGAAGCCTTAGAAGTTGTAAAACAATGCGCAACTTGCCAAAAGTTCACCATTAGTAAGAAAGGATATAATCCGTTGAAACCCATTTACTGTTATACCCCAGGATGGCACTATCAAATGGATTTATGCGGTCCTTTTCCCATCACAACTAACGGTAACACATATATTCTGGTTCTCATCGATGTCGCCACTCGCTTTCTTATTCTACGTCCCATTTGTGATAAGTCTGCTAAAACCGTGGCTGAAGAACTCATTTCCATCTTTTCACTTGTCGGTTACCCTCGTATCATTCACTCTGACAATGGCACTGAATGGAAAAATCAGATCCTCAATACTCTATGTGAGGCTATGAAAATTGACAAACGTTTGAGTACAGCTTACTATGCTCAAAGCAATGGTGGAGCTGAACGTGCCGTTCAAAACACAAAGAAATTGCTCTCTAAACTAATCCTTGGCAATTCTGAAGACAATTGGGATATGATGATCAATTCTGTACAATTGATGCTCAATTGTAAAATATCCAAACGTTTACTTACTAGCCCTTTTAACTTGATATTCGCTCGTAAAATGTCCAATGAGTATCCATTACTCCATGACTCGAACGATAACATTGAACCCATGTCGAATGATGAACTTCTGCAACGTATACAATACATGTCAGATGTAGTCTTTCCCGCAATCAAAGAACGTACTGAGATATACAACAAAATGATGAAAGGTCAGTTTGACAAAAAGCATCGTTTGGTTGATTTCCCTGTCGGTAGTTATGTTGTGGTTCAAAAGAAAGGCATTCAGAAATCTCTTACACCTCAATATGAAGGTCCATATGAAATCATTCGCAAAACTGAGGCTGGTAATTACACTCTCCGTGATGAAATGGGTGTTGCTTCCTCTCGCGATTATACACCATCTGAATTAAAGTTGGTTTCGCAAGATGCACTTGTTTCGCAGGATGAGATCTATGAATTCGACAACATTGTTGGTCATCGTGGCTCTCCAGGAAAACGTGAATATCGTGTTCGTTGGAAGAATTACGGTCCTGAAGATGATACATGGATTACTGCTGAAAACTTCACTGATCCACAATCCATTGTGGAATATTGGCGTCATGTTAAAGGTAGTGTGCCTAAACAAGATTCTGTACTGTTAAACCAGTTAATGTCTGGTGAACATGATTACTCCACGGTTGAATTGACAAAGAATGGCCCGTTGATTGAACATGTTGAGCAATTTGCTGATGCGATCACGGATGTACCCAATTCTCCCATTCCTCTTCAACACCAACAGAAATCTTTTAAACGTCCCACTCGCCGTACAAAAGTGGTAACGAATAATCCTGCCCATCAAGCTTTTCGTCGCAGTCCTCGTGGTCGTTCCATGCGCACATTTGAACCTGCCATTGACAAAACTCGCTTCCGCAAGTAATCAATCACTTCTGTAATGTACTTCTAATGTCTTTCATTAGTGAAATTAAATAAAAACAAAAACAGTACAAAACCAACAATAAACCCTACAAATTTTTTTTTTTTTTTTTTTTTTGGTATTCCATTTGCACAATTGCAATACGTCACACATTTTGACAACCTGCCAATTGCATTTGTCTACAACAAACTCATTTAAACCATCTTACTGCTTTCCCATCTACCTCATCTACTATTCTCCATCGACGCTAAGTTGCATCTTTTCAGATCAACAACCGTCTAACGGGGGGGCAATGTCGTATTTGAGGCACGATGGCAATATTATATGAGTAAATCATCACTCAAAACGTCTAACGAAATGTAAAATAAAACTTGATCTCAGATATGAGTACTGCTCATATCTTCATTCCCGTTTGGTAAGCGGTGTGTTCGATTGCATACATTTGAACCTTAGATCAAATGTATAACAAATAAAGATAAGATAAGAAAAGAATATGGATTAAGGATAATTCTTATGTGAGATTAGCTACCTCACATAAGACTTGAACAGGTTATCTTTATGAAATATATTTTACTTAGATTATCTATGGCTATATGACATTCAGGTATATAGCAGGATTGGTATATGTACTCGTAGGATATATTGATTCAACAACCAAAACATAGTAGGTCACGGTACTGCTCCCTGTTCTGGAAATAAAGTATGGTTGGAGATAAAAAAGGCTCAATCACTCTTTATTAATACAATAACTGTTCACGCAATCAAAAGAACACCACGCACGAATATCTCTTCCTAGCCAACATCTATAATCATTCCCACAGTATCTGAGCTACACAACTGGTGGCCGATAGATATTGGATTATAGATGTAGCTGCATGATCACCCTGGATCTGCCAGGATAGCACATTACAAATCAATCCGCTCTGGGATGGACGAGTAATTATCCACCTAAAGGGAAGACCTATTCTTTTACGGAAACCTCTGATTCACTGAGTATTATTTGACCATAATACATCAGTGTCAGCTATAGATCCCGATACAATCATTTCGTAGACAGCAAACACAATAAGTCTTTATTAATAGCAGTAATTTTAGTTTTCTTTTCTTTTTCTTTAGTTTGTTTTTGAAAGAGAAATAAAGACGGTGGTTTGATTTCGTTAAGCTTTCGTGTTTATTTTCTCTTGTGTTATTCTTTACCTTTTACTTCATAATTAAAACTAGCGAATACCACATGTTGCACGCGAAACGCCCAGAGACTTTGCAATATTTCTGTGAGAATCGTTTCCATTCAGTCTGGAAATAATATCCATTTTCTTATCGTAAGGAATAGGTCTCATGTTGCAATTAGTGTTAATGTAGTTGAAATGTGGGGTAAAGGTAATCGATGGAATCTAATGAAAGTTGTAATGGGAATTTCAGGGGAAAAATGAAACATAGAGCTGCTTAATTATGCGAAATACAATATGCGAAACTGTCTGGCCCTTAAAATACATTTTTTGTTGTGTTTTTTGGAAGCTCATTAGTGATTCGTGAATTTATGCAAAATGCCCGATTGTCGACATTGCAACAATTCATGTTCGTAATTGCAGATGAAGTGGTGCGATGTCAACGAAACTTATACCAATAGTACTTGTGGTATTGCTCTTTACTGTCGTATAGCTAAATTAAGCTAAAAATACTCATTGTCTAGCTACAGTGAAAAAACCGCAAAATGCAGAAACATTGAGCCATTTTTGTGAGTCACTGTAAGTTCATAGTCATCGACTCACAACTGTTATCAATTTTTTAAATAAGCAAATACAACACTACCCATCAGAAAGACAGTCTTCAGCAGGCAACAAGAACTGAGGATCTATGTGGACGAATCGGACCTGGGATGGGGAGTGAGTTCCCCCACAATCCAAGCAACAGGAGTGTGGACAGCAACGGAAAAGATCTATCGATCAACGCGAGAGAACTCACAGCGATCTACTTTGCACTAAAACTCCATGCCAGACAAAATCCCAACTCACAAATCAGATTGTTCACGGACAATATGACATCTCTCAAATACAGCAGCAAATCGGGGTGTCGTATTTGAGGCACGATGGCAATATTATATGAGTAAATCATCACTCAAAACGTCTAACGAAATGTAAAATAAAACTTGATCTCAGATATGAGTACTGCTCATATCTTCATTCCCGTTTGGTAAGCGGTGTGTTCGATTGCATACATTTGAACCTTAGATCAAATGTATAACAAATAAAGATAAGATAAGAAAAGAATATGGATTAAGGATAATTCTTATGTGAGATTAGCTACCTCACATAAGACTTGAACAGGTTATCTTTATGAAATATATTTTACTTAGATTATCTATGGCTATATGACATTCAGGTATATAGCAGGATTGGTATATGTACTCGTAGGATATATTGATTCAACAACCAAAACATAGTAGGTCACGGTACTGCTCCCTGTTCTGGAAATAAAGTATGGTTGGAGATAAAAAAGGCTCAATCACTCTTTATTAATACAATAACTGTTCACGCAATCAAAAGAACACCACGCACGAATATCTCTTCCTAGCCAACATCTATAATCATTCCCACAGTATCTGAGCTACACAACTGGTGGCCGATAGATATTGGATTATAGATGTAGCTGCATGATCACCCTGGATCTGCCAGGATAACACATTACAAATCAATCCGCTCTGGGATGGACGAGTAATTATCCACCTAAAGGGAAGACCTATTCTTTTACGGAAACCTCTGATTCACTGAGTATTATTTGACCATAATACATCAGTGTCAGCTATAGATCCCGATACAATCATTTCGTAGACAGCAAACACAATAAGTCTTTATTAATAGCAGTAATTTTAGTTTTCTTTTCTTTTTCTTTAGTTTGTTTTTGAAAGAGAAATAAAGACGGTGGTTTGATTTCGTTAAGCTTTCGTGTTTATTTTCTCTTGTGTTATTCTTTACCTTTTACTTCATAATTAAAACTAGCGAATACCACACGGGGGACACAGCGTCAAAAGTTCTGCAAGATCTAGCAATACAGATCCAAGAGATATGCAACTGTTACCATCTAGGAGTGGAATACGAACACATTCCGCGAAGAGAAAATATACAAGCCGACTGGCTGAGCCGGCAACACCATCAGACATCGGCAAATCTGATATACTGTACAGTGCTACTCTTAACCGGCTCACAAAAATAGAATTTAAGATAACTTCTGCAGAAATAAAGCTAGACTCTTCGATTTTTGAGTGAATATTACTTAAGTAACTGTTGGATCGGTAAGATCAAAGTATAAAATAAAATAGGAAATAAACAAGTGACAAGTCTGTGAAAACCCTGGAAGGTTCAAGTTTATTTCGTTTCTTCAAAAATCAGATGAAGTTCGTCTAGATGAACAGAATCAACTGGTATTTATATCTTTTACGAAATGGGTATACACGTTGTATACGATCAGATAAAAGTATAAAGGAAAAGAAAACAAAAAGGAAATCAGTGAAGACCAAGTTATCTTCTTTTATTAGCTAGAATATTCTGATATAGATGTTGTATACGATCAGATAAAAGTATAAAGGAAAAGAAAACAAAAAGGAAATCAGTGAAGACCAAGTTATCTTCTTTTATTAGGTAGAATATTCTGATATAGAAATTGAAGACAAAAACCATGTAGGAAAAAAGTACTTCTATTTATATTTGTGGATATTGTAAAAAACTTTTTCTATCGAGACTCTTAGGTACAAGATGACCTGATGATAAAAGAAAAGACATACCCAATTGTTACTGCACGGTTCATCATGCTATAGCGGTGCCTTGACCGATTGGATCGGTGACAGGAGGTAAGTGGGTTGATCTAACTAAAGGTTCCTTTGACCAGTACTTCAGCAGTTTCATTATAACTAACGTGACGGACAGGATAAACTATTCCTTAATTCTGCCGACGTCTACGTTTTCAGTCTTATTGAATTCTGTCAGAATGTAAAGGGTTAAAGTAAGGATCAACAAGTTAGAAGATAAAAGCTTAAGTAGATTAGATTTATGTATTGTGGTTTGATCTGCTACATAAAGTTATCTGATTTAATCAAATCCAAATACTATAATATCTTATTCCTAAATAAAGTCAATTACTCATCCAATGCTGTCTCGGATATACAGATGAAATATTCTTCCGTAAAAGAAAAGAATTGTTCTAACAAATCTATCACTCACGGTTATTCTAACCTTCATAAGGATCCGCAATCTCTTATTTCAGTATTATGTAATAATCCAAGAGTAATATGCTGTTGGATACAACAATTGGTACTTCAGTCTATAATTTACATTGATGATTGAGGTGACTTATCCAGTTTCTATTAGCCTATATAACTATTACCTTATAGAGTGAGATTTCTTTATTTGCTATTCCGCAGACATTATTCTATTCCAGACTCCACCTATTAAAGGTCGTAGAGGAGGTACACTAGATTCGGTGATCACTTTATTGTAAATTTATAATCTCTCATTACGATTATGGTAATTATTGAATGCCCATGTCGATTACATCCTCTTCTCTACTGGTTCCTATAATGGACGCTATTAGTATCATTCAGAACCAGTTTACATACCCAATCACTTGTTGTCCTATAGGGCAATCTTTATATTGACCGCTGCTACTAAGTCCGACCAGTAAGGGTCGAGTTACACATTTCTGTTGCTCTCTTTCGGTGTTCCTGTCGCTGGTGTTTATTGGTCCTTTCTCCTGGTTACTAACTCAAGTTACAAGATCAGTTAACATAGTCCGTGGTGAATAGGCCTGTATACCCATTTCGTAAAAGATATAAATACCAGTTGATTCTGTTCATCTAAACGAACTTCATCTTAATTTTTAAGAAAGAAATAAACTTGAACCTTCCAGAGTTTTCACAGACTTGTCACTTGTTTATTTCCTATTTCATTTTATATTTTGATCTTACCGATCCAACACAGGTGAATATAATGTGAAACCGCGGTTGCTTTCACATCTCTTGGGCCAAGTGCTCACCGATGCTACAGTTCAACTTCACCCGTATATCCACAGGGTGCCGGCAGGCTCTTCTATCACTACCGACGATCCAGATAAGTCATTGGAAATTACACTACTACGACGATTGGCCAACAGTAACCTTTGGCGTCATTATTCGGCTTCAACGTTTAGACTTCATCATCACATCCAAATGCAACAAGCATCAGGTATAGGGGTGATCCCCAAACGGATGTTCACCCTGTTCTGGTCCCTTCCTTTGTTTCTTCCGGTTCGTGACCTAGGCTATCGCACCATTTTGAAAAAATTACCATGCTTATCAGTCTTACAAGCCGCAGGGGTAGTTTCATCTGCTACCTGCAGACTCTGTAATCATGATATTGATACGTTCGAACATTTTACAACCAGTTGTCCACCACGCTGGCAGATATGGCAAGAAGGCCTCGCGATATATTTCCCATCCTTCGACTTTGATCCTCAAAGCATCTCCGCCGCCCTAAGATTACAATCGCCACCATCACTACCTTCGTCCGAGCAATCTCGACTTTTCACCGTCTGCTTCAGTATCCATTGGGCTATCTGGACGTCATTTTTTTCAAATGATATTCCATGATATTCCTTTTCATCCCCATCCGTCTCTAGTACAGTGACTCACAAAACTGCGACAATGTTTTCAAATTTTCGCATAAATAATCTTTGTGTTGACCGTACAGTATATAGACCCTCCTAAACCTACTAAAAAAATTACACCATTGCAAAGCTATGGTTTTCAGCTTTCAAATACTATAAGATGTGCTAAGTTTTAGTCAGATACACTGATGAGATAAGTGGGATTAAAGTAGGGCATACAGATTCGGAGCAACAATTTATTTGATGTGACAACAAATAACAGAGAACATCCATCGATTTACCATTTCGTCCACCCTCCTTTTGCCTTTATAACAGCTTGAATTCGCGCTGGCATACTTTCTATATGTTTCAAGCATAGTTCTGGCGTAACTTTATTATACCAGACCTCCGCAACTCGTTCCCACAACTCATTTAGGTTCGACGGTGCTGTATCGTACGCTGCTAGTTTGCACTTCAAGTAGAACCACAGATTCTCAATTGGATTAAGGTCCGGAGAATATGAAGGCCAGTCTAAGACGTTCACCTTGTTCTTTTGGAACCATTTTTTCGTCAGTTTGGCAGTATGCTTCGGATCATTGTCCTGCTGAAAGACAATATCATCCTTTTTAAGCCCATAATCTTTAAGGGTCTCCATAAAGTCACCCTTCAGTATTTCGCAATACAATTTGGCGTCCATCCCGCCCTCGATCTTGGCTATGAACCCAGGTCCATATTGAGTGAAACAGGACCACAACATCAAACTTCCTCCACCACCTTTGTAAGCGAAGTTGACATTGTGCTCCTGAAGAGGTTCACCCTTTTTAACCCAAGTCCACATCTTTCCGTCCGAACCTAAACGGTTTATTTTAGTTTCGTCACTAAAAACAACTCGTTTCCAATCCTCAACCGTCCAGTTTCTGTGAGCTTTGGCCCATTTCAAGCGATTCTTTCGTCGATCATTAGTCAGTGGCAGAGCTGACTTCTTAATCTTTGAATCAAAGTCTGCAGATTTCAGGAATCTGCGTATCGTCTGAGGAGAAATATCATACCCTTGAGCACGTAGGCTCCGGGCAGCCTCTACAGCTGTCATAAAATGCCCAGTGTAAAAAGATCTTACAATTTTTCTACCGAGCAATTTGCTGATTTTAGATGGTCTACCACCTTTGTTATCAGATGCCGATTGATGATCTCTAGCAATGCGGTCGACTGTTCTGGTTGAAACTCCAAAAGCTTTGGCAATACTTCTGTTTGACTCAGTACCATTAAGTCTAGATAGAATATCCATCTTTTTATCATAAGGAATTGGTCTCATCGCTAGAGTTAAAGGTGATTAGTTGTAAATGTGGAGTAATGACTAATGAGTTAGGTGCAAATGTCTAAATTGTACGAAACAAAAACGGAAAAAAGCATTAAAAGCATTTAAATGAATGGTACTAATAGTAATTGACTCCATTAGAACTCAGAAATCCCTTCGCTTTTCTGTAGGCAAGTGATCTTTTGACATCTCTCATTTTATGCGTGATGTCCAAAAATTCGCCCATCGGTCAATTTTCCTAATTGATGGGTGATCGGTTCATGCAAATGCCACAAACTAGATATGAAATAAGAGCTTGAAGGGTCCTTATTCTATTACTCGTTTTCATTTTGTATCTTTATTAAGGAAAATTGATAGTAAAGTTGCGATTTATGCAAAATTTGAAAACATTGTCGCAGTTTTGTGAGTCACTGTAAAGCATACAACATAATTTCTTTGAGCCTGTCTTCCTCGCAGCTCATGCGGGAAGCGGCTGCTTTCGACTAAATTTACTTGTCATAGAAATCTTCCTTTCCTCTCCATGTCCCACCCCTCAGCGATGTGTGACTAATTTATTATTTTAAATAAAATAATCTACAAAAAAAAAAAAAAAAAAAAAAAAAAATCAATGCCAAATGTGCGAACTACTATTACTCAAACAAGGTAAATATACTGTGCCAAAGCACAGAATACCTACCCTGTTTGAGTATGTAGTAACGTCAAGCAGCAGTTAATAAAACTCCAGAAATGTACAGTGACAAATTTCACAAGATGAACTCACCTAAACGCGTAAAAATCTTTAAGCCGTCGGTATAGAACCTGCAGCACCATTTTCGCTATGGCGATGGCGAGAGAAAATGTCGGGGCGGCCATTGTGTTCACATACGGAATTTGCAATAGTAAGCATACAGTTGGTGGAAAAATGGTCCGGATGTTTTACAACTTTTACGTTTTTTAGGTGTTACTTGATGAATTCTGGGTCAGTTAACGTGAAATAAAAAACGATAGAGAGAAAAAACGTTGTTTTATTATGTGTAAGAAGTTGAAGGAATTTTACTGGATATCGGTTCCTCAAAATCATTTCCCAGCGAAGGTATCCATCCGGACCATTTTTCAGGGTAGGTATAATTTTGCTAATCTCGTTAAAAAGACTTGTGTTACTACTTCTAAATGGGTCAGAGTGAGTCATAATCTGTAATAATGAGTTGTATCTATCTTTGTTACACCTACAATAATATAAAAGAACTCACTTTTTCAGTTCTGGTTCCACCTTTCATCTACATTCTTTTTTTACATCTCACCTAACAACCATGGTTCGAACATTACCTCTAGACGTCCAAAATAACATCAAGTCGTTACTGCAGGCTGGTCACTCGTACTCTACCATCATGAAACGTGTTCCAGGTCTAAAAAAAAGCACCATTGGCGACTATAAAAGGAGGTTTTTTCCCGATTTGACTTGTGGTGCACCTGGTCGCAAGCCTATTATAAGCACTACTGCACGTAGTTACATCCGCAAGCAGCTGGTTTTGGGTAAGTTTAGAACTGCCAAGGACGTTCATAAGTATCTGGAAGGTGTTGGATACAACATTGGTTACTCTGCATGCCTTAAAATCCTAAAGATGATGAACTTTCAATCGGGCATTAAGAAGAAGAAGCCATTTCTGAAGCCTCAGCATAAGAAACAGCGTCTCGCTTGGGCAAAAGCCCATTAGTTTTGGACCTCTGACGATTGGAGACGTATGGTATTCTCTGATGAAACAAAAATTAACGTTTGGGGCTCGGATGGTGTAAGGTATTACTGGAAACGGCCAGATGATGAACTTCAATTTCATCATCTTGATTTAACTGTTAAGCATGGTAATGGGAGTATTATGATGTGGGGTTGCATAACGTACGATGGTCCTGGTTATGCTTGTCAGATTTTTGATGGTACCATGAAGAAGGAGGACTACATTCACATCCTGGAAACCACCCTCAAGGATACTTTAGAATGGTATGGTTACAGCCCTGAGGATATCTATTTTCAACAAGACAAGGATCCGAAGCATACTGCCAAGATTACAAAGCAGTGGTTTTAGGACAACAAGTTTGATGCTGATTGGACATATAGTTGGCCACCACAAAGTCCTGACCTAAACCCAATTGAACATGTCTGGCATCACTTAAAGTTGAAGCTTAGTGCCTACCCAACCAAAGCAAAAGGTGTGCATGATTTGTGGCAAAGAGTCGAGGAGCAGTGGGCTACCTTCACTAAGGAAGACTGTCAGAAGTATATAGATAGCATGCCAGCAAGAATCAAAGCAGTTATCAAGGCAAAAGGTGGATATACAAAGTATTAAAGTATAATGTTATGGTACCTGAAAAATGGTTCGGATGAACATACTATTTTTGAAATAATTTTAATACACCGATATCCAATAAAATTCTTTGAAACTTTTACACATATTAAAACAGAGTTTTTTCTCTCTATTATTTTTTATTTCACGTTAATTGACCCAGAATTCATCAAGTAACACCTAAAAAACGTAAAAGTTGTAAAACATCCGGACCATTTTTCCACCAACTGTATTTTTAGCCGCATTGACGTCTCTTTGCCATATCATACCACAGGTTTTGCAGGCCTTGGTACCATAGACGCTGGAGCCGTCCGAAATTCGTACTTCTTTCATTTCGACACCATTACAATTATTACAAACCTACGAAAATGACATTACTTCTAGAGAAGGGCACTTGATTTGGCAATTTGGGACCCACCTTTGAGGTTTTAAACTCGTTGATGTCCACCACGGCAGCAAGAAAGCAGCGCTGTCTTTTCAGGAGAGTACGATACAACTTTCCTGTCACACCTGCTGGGTGGCCTTTAAATGAAACACAATCCTTGTGCTTCATCCCGTCACCAAAAATGACTAATGGGATTTTCTTGCGGTCTTCAAAGAATGGAGCAGCGGTCCATTTCTTAACAGTCTTTGTTTTGTATCTGCAAAGGACAGGTTAATGTATTTATATAGTTACCAGTTACTGTTGAATCAGTAGTAATGAATGCGTACCTTTTTTGCGCAGCTGCTTCTACATTAATCGTTAACTTCTTCTCTTGTCCTTCCTTCCTTTCTGCAGCCCTCTGTGCTTTTCTTGCATGTACCTTACTCTTCGTTGTCTTGCTTCCTCTCGGCAACTTTCTTTTACGCCGTTTATTCTTGTTGGTTTTTTTTCTTTTTCTGGGGTTATACTTTTTGCCTCCATCCAGAAGCATGTTAGCGAGCTCTTCGTCAGCTCTTTGACGGCCTTGATAGTCGTTAAATATAAATTTGGCAGAGTCGAAGCCATAAAATTCATGTAAGCTTTGGATATGTCTCAATACATAAGAAAGGTACATCTTATATTGTATTTCGGAGTGAACAGTCTTGCACGTCGGTAGATTGGTCTCAATTTCTTTAATACCAGTTGCAACCTTCTTTTCATCTACGACCCTTGCACGTCTGTTATATCCAGCAATTTGAGCGCGCTCCTCTTTGCTACATGCGCGAATTTGATGCATATCTGTGTTGTAACCAACTACAGCTGTGAATATCTCATTACGCCCTGGATCTACAGCTATCGGCATGAAATACTTGTTGATTTCAGCAGGAGTAAAATCCTCAAGAGTGAGTGTAGCTGTTGCACTTTTTTCTTGACGGGAACGGACAAACAAAAAGGTTACAGCAAAGCCATCTGTGTGTATTACACAATTGAACATGTCCTTAGAGTTGGCTGGAGCTCTGACAAGGCCTTGTAGGCTATTTGAGCAACAGATGCTTGTTAATGTTATTAGGTTCTAAAAGCAAAGTATAGTTTTTTCCTTACGTTTCATATCCGAATTTTGCAAAATTAAAAACATTAAAGAAGATCTCGAGATTATTAGCATAGGATCCGTTGCCAATGGACTGTCTGGACAAACAGCATAGGGCCTTTTCATTGATGCTGACATGCTTCCATTTGAATGACACAGTGGGAGTTAATGAGAATAATTTGGGTTTTTTGTCATTCGGACCAGCGGTAAGGGCTTTCGTTTCGATCAACTGCAGCATGAACGCCAAAGGTGGTAGAAAAGTTGATGGTGCTGCTGTGATATTTTCGATTGTTGGAGTTGATGGCATCTTTTTCATCAATGATTGGCATGTTGCATTGACTTCGGGTTGTTTTGTTATATCAACATCCTCCAACCATTTACAAGTATCCATATCATTCAAAATTTTAGGAAGGCAATATGAGTCAATGAGTCCGTAAATCACATTGTTCTTTGTTTCCTATTATTTGACAATGAATTGGCGTGGGCAATTAAAATCTTCTCTATGAAGATATAAGTCAAGCATTTTACCTGGAAAGTAGGCTTCAATGCCCAATACAAGTAATATCTGATACGTTTAGTGAAGTTTTCCACCATGTGGTTCATGTAAGTGGTTGCTATACTCTCGCATGCAGCCGCCATAGCATCACTATAACCTTTGATTTTTTGATCCTAGAAGGGGGATATAATGGATGGATCGTCAGTAGCAACGTCATCGAACGTCAGAGCCACAGTGTCGTTAATGTAGGCTTTGTTGGTAATTTTTTGGCCCAAGACTAGCTTACAGATGCAGTACCAAAAGTTTTGTTCATAAATGTATTCCTGAACAGTTAAATTACGGTTCTTAATAATGTAGTAATTCATGATAAGCTGCGCTCTGGTTGTGACGTCCCGTATAAATCTGCACAGCTCAATCACTTTTTGCTGGAATCCTTCATGCTCTTTCCGTAAGATACTGCGCTCAGCATCAAAAACACCGTCCACGTAGGTTACAAGGGGCAGTTTCCGAGCGTAAAGCTCATACTTATCTGAATAGTTTGTTCGAAGGAGCTCCGCTTTAGTAGTAATATGTTGTTGGCAAGCAAAGGAAGCTTTAGTTGAGTGACCACTTAGACCACAGTGCTTGCATATGACAGTATTCGATGGCGATGCTTTTTTTGCTTCTAGCCTTCTCTTTTTGCCTTTATCTTTAGCTTGCTTTGTTTCGTAGTCGTCCTTTCCGGACTTTCGTTTCCTGGCTAGAAAAGCGTATGAATAGAATATCAGTGAAAATGAACAGGAAATACTGTCGTATTTGAGGGTAGATGATATACAAATATTAAAGATATAATTCACTTTATGAATGATAAAGATGAATTATACAATATTGCAAACCAGAAATAATTAGAAACTACATAAACTCTAATATATGAGTACCGTGAATTAAGTGTTGTGTTTAGTTGACAGCATCATATGAGATGTGGAGAACTCGTATACAAATTATACAAGATCCTCACACCTCATTACTGCTGAAATAATATAAAGTAGAGTAGGAAACGAATATAGAATAAGTGATGATTCTTATACGAGATTAGCTACCTCGTATAAGGCTGAACAGGTTGTCATTTAGGATATATAGTTTACTTATTTTGCTATAATACGTTACTATATGACATAGGATATATAGTAGAATTAATATATGGACAAGCAGGATATATTGATTCAACACCAAGGTATAATAGGTTATAAGTACTATTCTCTGCCTTCGGCATAAAGAATGATTACAAGATAATAGGTTGTGATCATCCTTTACAATAACTGTTCACTCAACTCAAACACCACGCACGAATACTATTTTCCTAATTAATTCTATTTTCCTGCAAGCAGTGCTACATAATGGTTAGCACGGGAAAATAGGTTAGTTGCATGATCACTAGATCAAGCCATGGATACGTTTACAAGTCCACCCGCTCCGGGTAGATGCGTAATCTCCTCAAGGGAGAATTCTATTCTTTTACGGTTCAGAAGACGTACGTCTTCTTTGAGTTGAATAACTCAGCTGCCAGTTTCTAGGTTCCGCAATATGAAGAAGATATTTAAATTTTTGCAGTAGATATTTTTCTTCTCTTTGGACTTGACTTGATTCAAAATAAAACGTACTAGTTTGATCTCGTTAACTTTTTATTGTTTTAACTAAGTGATATTTAACTCCACAAGTCGTCAAATACCACAAATACTACCTCTTCAGCTATCTGTTACCATTATATTCTGGACACAAGTATGAGCCCTTATGGGCATGTCCTTCCCGTCCGCAATCAGAACATGTTTCTAGAAATTAATGGTTCAACGATTCTAATTGAATACATAAACGAATAGTAAACAAAATACAGCAATAATGAACTGACTTTCTTTATTTTCTTGCTGCTTTTTCTTCAACTTTGCTTCAAGGTAAACTTTTGCTTCTCTTGACGGCATGATAATAAAGCTACTCAAAAGATACAAACACTCAGTTACAAACAAAATATGTACAGTGCAGTCGTTGTGAGTAGGTCGTGATGAGATCTTATTTTCATACTACCTGATGATCCACTGTTAACACTTCTTTAATAATTTTTTAAAGAATATCCAACTAGACTCTGATAAAAAAAGGGAAAAGGTACCAACTTTTTATCTTTTTATAAACTGAAACTTTTTGTCAGAATGTTATATTTGGACAACAAAGAAAGTTTTAACAACGAAAACAATCTAGACAGATTTCTTTAGACGCGCTAAATTTTGACACCAAATCGAGACACGTTTATTTATCACTTCATCAGTTACTGACAAGAAACAGGCGCTTAACTTATTTTATACAATCACCTATTGTTATTGCTTTCTTTAAGGGAAAAATGACACTAAAGTGACACGATTTTAGATCAAGAGAGATGCTGAGCAGTCAATGAAAATACAGGATTGTGAGTCATTTACATAGAATACAACTGGACAACCAGTTCAAATGGCAGCTAAGTAGGTAATTCTTCTGGGCCGATCAAACAACGAAACTTACTGCAACAAATGCGTGCAAAAAGAGGCGGGCCTCAGATGTTTACTACAAGTGTCCAAATGTAAAAAGTAACTAGTCCGAAAATAATGACTTAAATTTTCTGAAATAAGTCAATCAAAATATCCAATTTTTTATACGAGAAGGTCTAAATTAAAACCGAAAATACTGTAGTAATTTGATGAGAAATACGCTGTTGAAAGGCTCTCTTCCGTGTATTTTTGTTTTTCAACTAAATCCACCAATCAAATCGCGACATACCCTTCCTAACCCGTAACCACTTTTGCCAACACCATCTCAACCCATTTGACAATGAGTGTTGCATCCTCATCTTCTGAGGCTACCTGGGCAACTGTAACTGCTCGGAAAAGCGCCAGCCGTATCCCGGCGCCATTAAAAAAGGTTCATGATGGCCAACGTGAACGTTTCGTTGCTAAGCTGCTTTACGAGGCACCTGACGTGGCTGCTTATTTGCGTTCACAACAAATCACGTCGATCGTCCACTCAACTCTTACGAGTGGGTCGGTTATCTTCAAGTTTCCTTCTAAAATTTTTGATCATTATACCGACGCGTATAGATTAATCACTGATCAGCTTGGCCCTGTCCTTGGGGGATTTAATCCTATTTCTTTACGTAGTACACGTCCCCTTTCCGATTTAATTATTGCAACAAAGTTCAAGTCCGATGATGCCAACACCAAAGCCATTTCGCATGGCGTAACTGTTGAGCATGTCACCTACAAAGCCAGCCGCTTCGTAGATAAGGTTGATACCACTTTCACGCGTGTCAACCTCACCCTCTTTCAATTTGAGGATGAAGCAACCTTGATAAGTAAGCTTAAGAAATCTATGGCCATTTATGGCAAGGTGTGCCAGATCAAGATGCTTACCAATCGAGGTTTCTTTGAGGGCGAACTTTCCATCTTGCTTGACACCAGCGGTAGAGATGACGATGACCCTTCCCCCGTACAACCATTGGACCGTAAACTGTTCTTGTCTGAATGGGATACGTTAGCCCCTGCCAGCTGGAAAGGCGCACCTCCTGTCTGCTACTACTGTCGCCAAGCCGGGCACGTTCGTAAAAACTGTCCTGCTTTGCAAAATTTGACCTGCTATAAATGTCATCGCAAGGGTCATATTCGCCGAAATTGTCGCATGGCAGACGTCCCCGTTCCTGTTTTAAACGTTAATGAGCAAAGTGATACTGACGCCATTGCCGAATATGAAGTCCTGAGTGAACTCACCCATAAAGAACGCCCCATCGATAGCCCTACACATTCCTCTACCATCAATGATGAGTCTGGCCTTATCATCCCGAAAAAGGCAAAACGATATGCTACCCAATCAACGACCGCTAAGGCTTCTGTAGATCATACTTTGTCTCCATTCAATACACCCACTGGTACTGCCGGCTCAAAATATGCCAGTATCACTGTTGCTGCCAGTATGGCTCTGGACGAGCCTGCAACACCTGCGCCTTCCGATGCCAACACTAGTTCGGCAACTACACCCCTTCATAGTCGTTTAACTCCTGCTCACACCGATGATATGGATCTGATAATAGATGCGGATACCACTCCTCCCAACATAGTCATGACCGCCCAGGATGGCAATGAATAATCGACCAATACGCGTCGCATCCTTAAATGCTCGCAACATTTTCAAGGATGCTAACAAATATACCCAGAAACAATATATATCCCATTTACGTTCCCCTGCTTTGTCTGTTGATATTTTATGTCTCCAAGAAGTATCCGCATATCATTCACAAGACCACCTCACAATCGATCAAATCAAATATTTCCATTCCTTCCTCTTTCCCCAGTGTGCAATCCTACTCTCTAAGTATTGTGCCATTATCTGTTTAAACCCGAAGTTATTGTTAACAGATGAAATTGTCACTTTCGATGAACGCTGTTTACAAGCGACCATCATCGATACAGTTACCCGTAATTTTATATGCTCTATCACTAATATTTACGTTCCAGCAACTACCCATGATAGAATGCCTTTCCTCGCCTCCTTGATGTCACAACCGTTTTTTACAAAGGAGGCTCCAGATGTCAGCTTTATTGTTGGCGATTTTAATATGTCGCTAGCTTCTCTATCAACCACTTCAACCAATCCTAGTTTTCATGAATGGTATCGTCACCTCACTCACCATTATGATAACTGCTTCTCTGCAAGCGTTCCTACTTTCCAGCGGGGTGTCACTCGCAGTACCATCGATTATTTCTTCTGTCACCGAAGTATTACCGCACGAGTCCTTAACAGAACTCAACGGTACCTACCTAGCGCTTGGACAGACCATGTCCTCATGATGGCTGACCTGTCACCTGATCGTTTGGACGTAGGACCCGGGGTATGGCGCTTCAACCCTTTGCTGCTGTCTAACGATATATTTGTGGATTTATTAAAGACTGCCCTCATTGAGTTCTTTGAAGTCCGTAATAATATCACCTCCAACCCACAAAATACCTGGGAGGCTCTAAAACATTTATTAAAACACATTGCAGACCTATTCTCCCATGGATCTACTGCTAAAAGGCAGACAACCATTGCCGAACTTCAACACCAACGGGAAGCCCTGCTTTCCTTAAATAAGCCAGTATTCAATATAACCAACAGACAAGTGTCGCTTATTGAACAGAAACTAGACAAATTGCAGGAAGAATCCGCGCAGCAACATCTTTTACGGTCAGCCACTCGATGGCATGAGAAAGGAGAGCGCAATAATAGATACTTTTACAGGGTTATCAAAGAAAGACAAGCACAACGAACGATTCAATCTTTAAAAAGTGGTCAAGATGGCCCTGTCTTAACTATTACTAATGCTATCCTTGAGGAAGCTCATATGTTCTATAGCAACCTTTATCGCCCTGAGCCTATCGACCTGTCGGCAGTTCAAACGTTACTCGATAATGTTCCGCAGGCGATTGGTCTCACAAACGCTCAACAGAATGATCTTACAGCACCGCCCACGTCAGAAGAACTAATTTCTATAGTTAACCACTTGCCCTCACAAAAAAGTCCTGGTTTAGATGGCATACCGTATGAGGTTTACCGCCATCTGCTTTCCTGGAACATTCCGGGCTTTAAGCAACTCTTCCTTCAAGTGTATGCTGACGCCTTTGAAAATATTTTCCCAGCCACCTGGAAACAAACTCGGATGGTCTTACTGTACAAAAAGGGAGACCCTGAACTCTTACAGAACTGGCGGCCTCTATCGATGATCAACACTGATGCGAAGATTTTCACAAAACTATTAGCTAATAGGTTCAATGTCGTTTTACCACAGCTGATTAATCGCTATCAGACTGGCTTTTTACCGCACCGACTAATCTCGGATAATGGGTGGGCTAACCAAATACTAATGTCACATTATAGCCATTGTGGTATGTCTCACCCTGCTGTTGCTGTCCTCCTTGATCAAGAAAAAGCATATGACCGAGTACATCCTACCTACCTTCAGATGGTTATGAAGCATTTCGGCTTTCCTGCTTCCCTCGTATCTTGTTTATCTAGCCTATTTTTTGATACAGAAATATCCCTTAACATCAATGGATGGTTAAGTGCTCCCGTTCGCCAACAACGTGGCCTTCGGCAGGGAGACCCCTTATCACCACTGTTGTTCAATTTAGCTTTCGAACCCTTACTACGTACCATTTTGTCGAGCCCTGACATCAAAGGCGTTTCACTGCTCTCAACCTCCGCCTCCTCTAGTCGATATGGACAACTTCTAGCTCGCAGTCTGAGTGTCCGTTTTGAACCACAGCCTTTGTTTGACTGGCAAAACCCCCCTCGTTTCAAATTATTGAGCTATGCGGATGATTTAGAGGTTTTCATGACCACACCTACGGAATGGCGTGTCTTGAAAGACCTCCTTACAGTTTATGGTAACGCTAGTAATGCCCGTGTCAATTTGACAAAAACAGAAATTGTTTCCCTCTCTGGTCATCCGCATACGGCATGGCTCCATATTGCCAATCAGGAATCTGTAACCTTTCATACAGCTGAAAGTCCATCTGCTGCCAAATATCTTGGCTATCCTCTCTTCTCAACCAATGCTCAACTAAAACACTATTTAGCTTCCCTTGAACTGAAAATAGTCCGTCACTGTAACCTCCTGAAACAACGGGGATTGTCTGTCCGAGGTGCCTCACTAGTTGTTAATCCCTTGATACTTAGTAAGTTATGGCATCTCCTGCGTGTTGTAGTTGTTCCGGTGGACTGGCTTGATAAGCTTCGTAGCATTGTCCGGTCTTTTGTGGTTCCTTTCTGGCCTGCTCCATCGTGGGAGCGCTTGTGCTCACCTAAACGTTTTGGTGGTTTAGGCTTAGTGGATCTGCACCGACAACAATTAGCTCTTCATCTTGTGTATGTTCAGCGCCTTCTACAGCCCCCTTCATCAACCGATTTTGTCTCCCCATTACTGGCACATTGTATCCAAGTGTACACCGGTCAGTTGTCCTTACTACCATGGGTTTTATCGACTGCCACTTATCGTTCATCATGTCGCTTCCTTCCGAATATGATCCACCTATGTTCTCTGCTGATGAAACTTCCTTCATCATCTCTTTCCTCCTCATGGCATGGCCGCTGGATTGCTGATTTGCCCCTTCGTAGTGCCTTACAGCGTTCCCCCTCGTTTGTAGGCCCCTTACCCGTGGATCTCAATAGCCTCCCACGGCATTTAATCGTCTCTACTGTTCTCCTTTGGTCTTCGATAACTAACTGCTTCTACACGCTAGGGTATACGTATTTTCAGGACTATCCGAAACTGAAAAGGATACCTAGTTTGCTTTTCCAAGGTGTAATACAATGGCTTCCTTTTATTCAGAACCGATTGATTGACGTCCGGGCTCCTCCTCCGGCTGCTGCTCCTACGCCCACTTCACGATGGCGTAATGTATCTTACAGCACCTTATGGTTGCCTGATATGTCCCAGTGGTGTGTACCTTCTGGTTCTCAGAACAATACCACCATATTAAAGCTTTCGCTTGGTATGCTACGGCTATACTGGCATCCTGATTATTCCGTTTTTAGTGACCCTCCTCGGATTCCTCAAGTGTTTCCTTTATGGTATCGGCCTCCGGCTCAATGGAAACGGTTCTGGTCACTCTCAATCCCTCATGCAGTGCTAACTCCATGGTGGCGTTTATGGCATAATTGCATTGGGTACAGAGCTTGGCTGTTTTCCATCAATCCTGTCATAGTTGACTCCCCTCTTTGCCGCCATTGCAGAGACTCCCCCTGAGGATGGTTTTCGTTTTTTCGTTGGTTGTCCACCTAAATGGCAATTTTGGATCACGGCACTGGAGGAAAATAGAATTATCTCTTTTCTTGCCACACCTACTGGCATTTGGCATATATTGTTAACACTTTGTTCCCCGTTAGATAATTCTCCTCTGCCTGACCACACAATCGTTCAGGTTAGTTTGATACTTTTAAGTATCTGGAAATATCATTGGCGCTGCCATTTTGATCGCATCTCTTGGTCCCTAGCAGGAGTTCGTACCGTCTACCAACACGAGGTTCGATTCAGAACACTCAATACGAGCTCGTAGTATATTTAATGGTTTCTTTGTAGTAGTTTTTATGTATGCCTTTTCTTCACTTCTTTTATTGCCACTTATCAAAATATAATTTATTGTCCGTATAGTCGCTTTTAATAAAGTACGTGAATTAAATACAAAAAAAAAAAAAAAATACGCTGTTGAAGGAGGAAATTCTGAACACAAGAATATCTTCAGCTGCGAAAATGTAAACTTAAAGGCTTAGGGAGGGCTCTTAAAGCACTAATATCCTTAAATAGATATATAAACAGAAGTAAAGGAACAGAAAATGGGTATGGCCTTCGCTCTTCCTCGAGGCTTTCCCATGCTATTGTCAATTGTTATCCCTATATACAGCCATAGGATGTCATATTTTGATTTTATACTCGCTTCTAGATGTGCGCTATGTTGACCTCATATTTTCAGTAGTATCATGGTTCAGAGTGTGAATACTGTCAATACTTTATCATTGAATATTGGACATATATTACTGGCACCATTTTAACGTTTGAGTAACGAACACTGCAAACGAAAGCATAACATACGGAGAAAGATTGATCTGCAAAAACCTAATGCTCGCTCGTTCATTCTGTTGAGGAAAATTGTGGAAACACCTCATCTATATCAATAAAATTTAAAACGCGTACTAACGCTCATAGTATTGACGGCATGACTATTCATAAATAGGTATGCCATTTAGGTGTAAACAATCTAATCACACAAAATTTACATCTTGTTGAGTATATACAGTTTACTGGAATGCAAATTATCTTTATCAACGTAATCGAGTATGATACAATATATCAGTGGTTCAATAAAATAGTGATGACATAATGCTATATATTTTTTGAATGGACCATGAGCAATACGACAAAAGTATTTTCTGGCAAAGTAATGAATCAGTCATCCTCATCACTAAAGACACGTCGTTGTTTATTCGGCCTTCTGACGACCACTTCGTCATCGTCATCCTCATCCTGTACACCGTAATCTGCTTCCTCATTTTCTTCTTCCTCCTGTTCTTCATCCTCGTCTATATCGTCATCACTATATTTTCGTTTATATTTTTCCATTCGATAACTTTTAGCCTTTGCTAATCTGTCTTCTCGTCGTCGTTCTTCCTCTTCATCATAATCCTCATCATCTACCACAAAGTCATCCTCATAACGATCCAAGCCTCTACCTTGGTTACCAGTTCCTCCTCGATGAATTGGCATTGAGTCATAATCATCCATGTATAAATCACCCCTTCGGCTGCTACCTGCCGCTGAAGAACTGTAGCGCATATCAGCTTTTCTACGTTGCAATTCCAATTTTCTCTGTGCCTTCAAACGTTCTTGCTCTTGTAATTCTAACTGCTGTTTGATGAGTTCAGGATCCTTCTCAGTGAAGAACATTTTTGTTTTATTCTTTTTGACTTGTCTGTCAGCAATTTGAGCTGTTAAATAACGGTGGGTATCGCTTTTAAGGCCGCTTGGTTTGAAGGACATATGGTCGGTGAATTCGACGTGGCTTTCTAGGGCGCCTGCGCCTGTTTGATGCGCCAAAAGGTAAGTATATTCTTGCACGCCCATAGGTTTACTACTGATATCGAAGCATTCATTTCCCAACATAAGTGACACTCTTCCGTCCTCCCATTCCACAAAATGAGCATTACTTTGCATGGCCTAATACAGTAAACATACACTTTTTTTGGTTTGAAGGCATATATATATGGAATAAATCATTATTCCTTACTTCTAATCCATCTTCTTCTTTCACTTTTCTCCATCGAATGGTGTTTTCAATTTGTTCTCTTATGGCCTCATGATGTTGTACTTCTGATAGCCCTTCAGGTACCTGTACTTCAAACTCATCCGGGTCGAATGGGTTGGTATCAATGTCTATAAACCGCGGTAATTTTGCCAAGTAAAACTAATAGCAAAAGGTCGTTTAAATTTTGCCCGCCGTTTATTTCTACGTTATATTCTTAAAGCTTACCTTCCCATTATCACTGTATGGCACAGGCAATTGGGGCATGGTCAATTCAATTTCGACGCGCTTCTTTTTGCGGGCTTGGCTACTATAAGCGCCATACTCTCCTTCATAGCCATCTTCGCCCATTTCCTCAGCTTCTTCTTCGCTCGTCACATCTTGACTACTGGATCGTCGATTCTGCGCTTCTTCTACAGCTTCATCGGCTATTTCCTCTTCCATGCGTGATCTAAGAATAATAAAGACTTAATATTTATTTGGTAACTTGACGATTCCAATAAAAGAATAAGTACCGTTTCTGTGAAGGCGATTTCCGTTTAAGATGCTCGTCGTCGTTTTCTTCCTCAGGTTCTGACCCACTTCCACCAAATAAATCTTCTAAATCGTCGTTCTCATCGTTGCTGATATTGGATGTAGCTTGTGGAAGTGGGGATGGCGAAGCTTGCTGTTGCTGCTGGTCTTCATTAGCAGATACCTGAGACCGTCCATCATCAATATCAGAAGCTTCATCTTCAGAACCAAACAAATCTTTAAAGTCGTGCTCAGACATGATAAGTAATGTATATGTTCAAAGAGAAAAGAATATATGCTTGGTGAAAGAAAAGTGACAAATTATTTCTGTGACGTACGCTTCTTTGAAAATGAAAGATCCACTTTTTAGTCTCAGCAACCTTCTACCAATAACCCCATTGGCTACAGTGCCCAACGATTACAATAAAAGGTAATCTGTAAGACGGTTTCCCGTTCTAATGCTTTATATAGTGAGATCAAAAAGTGTATAAACAATTTGGAAATCTGTATTTAGGAGGTGCATCCTTTATATATATCTTTTGGGACTTCACCAGTTCACAAAGCCTGTAAAAGCACTGTTTTTTTTTTTTTTTTCGTCTGATGTTTCAATGACTACCATAATCAAGTGATGTGTAGTTGATTCAACTCATTTTTAAACGATAGTCAGTTCTCTCGATTCAAAAAGAGCAAGAATATTTGGATGATACTTTTGCCATTCGCGAACACATAAATCTATCACATACTTTATTTGAGCAAAGGACATTTTCAAGCCAATTATGACAAATTCAACAGCTAAACGAAGGGGTGGAATAAGAAGGAGCCACTCGTAAGAGGGGTGAACCTCACATTTGGCTTTTCAATGATGGGGGTTCTCAGGAGCTGTTCATTATTTAACGCTCTTTCTACCAATGGTTCCTCTGCAGTCTTTACTACCACAATAACAAGGCTGTTGACTTTCAACGGATCCATTAAACGTCGAGAAATTATAATCATAAAATAATTCCGAATAAGGCTCAATATCCATGGAGGCAAACACACCAAAGTGAGATTCTCCTCGAAACAACCATTTTTCTATGTGACAATTCGGATGACAGCTGTGATTGATAAATCTCGCTTCAGTTCCTTTGGTGCACGCATCGATTACTTCTCCTTTGGCATAATCCAGGAAATAGAAATTCTTTTCATTCGCATACAACGTCAGCATACGCTCCTCACAGAGTTCTTGTGAAATGATCTCGCCACGATATTCAATAATCAGCTCACCCTTTTTAATCGGTTTTAGAGTACGTAAACCCCAACCACGGTTGTCTGTTTGAAATATTTGTAGGCCTTTCTTTGTTTCCTTGCGTTGGAAGCGTTGATTCGAACATTGGTCACCACATGGACAATATTTGGGATCACACTCATAAAATAACATACGGTTAAGACAATCCTCACCGCAACCTGTCCTTCCGTTGGATGGCTGAGGCCTTTCGCATTGACAGACAGCGACAGATGCTTCCGATAGGGCTCGTTGTTGATATGCAGGTTTGCGCTCGACGAAAATGTTGGATCGAATACGAATGAAACGCGGTTGACGGTCCGATCGGATAAGACCTAATTCTCTCTCTTGTAAAATGTCTGCAGGCAATTCAAAATCACGTTGTCTGGATATACTAAATTCACCTTGGTGTATAGGAAGAGGAGGAAATAGACAAGTATGCATTGTCATTGGAGTAGTATCAGCACAAGCGGTTTTGGTCGTAACTGTTGTTGCCAACTGTTGTAATATGGTAGGTATCGAGTTTGTAATAAAACGTGTTTCATCATGATACAGACCGTGCTTGAGGAATTCCTTTTTGTAATGTAGCAAAAATTGGTGCGGTATTTTTGGTCTAGAAGATTTAGCAGTAGGAATCATGTTGCCTTTGGTAGCTGATGGTGATAAATTTGTCACCTTATTCTTTGAAGTTGAAAGTTTTTTTGCTTCCGTTGCCTTTGTTGATCCAGCTACTTTTGCCCATTGTAATCCACAAGCATTGCATAAACTAAAATAGGTAGATGAAAAGAGGTCAGTTTTTTTTTGTTTTTTTTTGTTTTTCTTTTGTTCGCCGTACTGTATTTTCGTACAACACAATTCTTACGTGCCGGGACCTAATGGACCTGTGCGCCACGTAGGTGTGGTATTGCTTTGGCATCTTGAGCAAGATATACGTGGTTGTACGCAGTTTTTCAAGAGATGTGGCATCTTTTCATTGAAAAAGGCCTCCATCAGCGAGCTAATTTCTTTATCAAACATCCTTGCTTTGTCCATTTCCTCACGATTCTCATCATTGGGTATGGTGTCAGATTCGGAAACATTGGTAGTATTGATGAGGGGTTGCCGAGAGGAGCGTGTCATTCTACTTTTTGCTTTTATAGGATCAGTTGTAATGAGCGTCGTGGCATTTTCGTTTGTACTGGTCTCTACCCGTACAATGGCAGAATTGGATGCTTTCAACTTTTTTAAGGCAGGTTGTTCATTTTCTAAACTGATTCTCTTTTTTAATATTGTTTTCCTGCTTCTCTGTAATACTGCTGTTGTCGTTTTTGCCGTTGTCGCAGCAGTTAGGAGGTAGGAAGATGCAGGCTGGTTAACAAATTCAAGGTCATGCTTGGGCTTTTCACCTCGGCTTTTCCAACGTAAATGGCAAGCATTGCAGAAACTATGGGTACCAGCAAATGAGAGATAAAGTAAGTAAATGTTACTTGTATCTTTGAGGGAAGGAAGGGTGTATCACCATTCAAAGAAGCAATCTTTACGTGTATGGGCCCAACGGGCCATATCGCCACCGTGGTGTTTCCATAGTACCGCAGTTATGACACCACCTCTCAGAAGGTGTGGTAGTGGATGGTGGCTTATCTTTCGCTTTCGATTTTCTTATTGATAAAGTTGACTTATCGTTGACAGGTACCAAATTTGGAAACGCGTCTTCTGCTATTGTTATTGTTGCGCTACTGGTATTAGCAGTCATAGTTGTAGGTGTTGAGGGTTCCTCATCTATTTCACTACTCGCCGATGCGGTAGATGGTGTTGAGGAGGAAGTCGTTTCGGATGCTGAGGGTAGTTCCTGAGCTGTTGAAGATGAGACAGATGACCGAAGTTGACGTTTCCGAGTAGTGATATAGGCTTGTTTCGTTGGCATAGTTATATGAACAATATACTAAGATTCGCGTATTGGCGTAAAGAGCAGAAACTAATGGATGGCTTGATGGCTGTTCTCAGAAAGTGAGGGTGAAGGTGGCGGGGTATAAGAAACAATAGGTGTTGAATATGGGATATATTGAAACTACTGTAGCCAAGATTTTCAAAGAAACCGTTAAACTTTTTTCCCAATGGATTTCTATTGCTGAGCGGGTAAGAGCTTACTGTTATTAATAAGGTCTAATTTGAGCATTGATTGACCAACTTTTAAAAAAAGAAAAAAAGAAAAAAAAAAGAAAAAAGAAAAACGGAACAGGACAAACCTTGATTCTCTGTTTTCAGCGAATACCCAGGAACGAGAAAATTTTGGTTCCAGTGAAGCTGCCATTTGTTCATTCATGCTGCCAGTCACTCACTTTTGGGATAGAAAAGAAAAAAAGCGGGGGACTTTAGCCCTGAAATTTGGTAATTCAAAAAATAGGGAAATGGGAAAAAAAAAAAAAAAAAAAAGTTCTGGTTTGTAGCCAATCAAGTTACACATGAATGCTCTTCATGTGATGGGAAATTAGAAACAGATCGCTCCCATTCCGGTATCATGATATCTCTATGTAGAGACAAGTAAGTTGATCATTTAAAGAGTTTTTCATTGCAATTATAAGGCTTTGGTTTATTACAGAAAAGGTTTTCTATTTACAGGGAAAGAAAGAGGATATATATATATATCTATATGACTATGAGGATATGCATGCTTGTTGATAAAAAAGGAAAAATTGTTGATTTTGTGCCTGCCAAGGAAAAAAATAAAAAAATAAAATAAAATAAAATTATATGATGTGATAATTTTCATGCATAAATAAGAAGGGTGGTATGATTTAAATAAGATAATGATATACAGAGAAAGTGAGGACGAGTGAGGTAGAATTATAATAATTATAATGGACTATTGTAAGACGATGGGGCTGTTATAATAGCTTTCAAGAACTTGCGGTTACTGTCGTTGCTGGCTTTACGAACTTGAGTTTGTGTAGAAATAGGCTAGCTTTTTTGCTTGCTGAATTCGTGCTGCAATAAGGAGCTTTTTGCCAAGGCTTCAACAAGTCTTTCTTTCTTCTATCGTAAAGGTACAGATCTGGATGATCCTTCTCCTCGTCATGATGCACCTGCGGATCAAATATATACTCAACAAATTGCTCTTCTAATATATCCTTTTCAAAATAGACAATCTTTGGTGGCTCTTTGCTTATAGTGACAGTAAGTGAGGGCTTTCTTTTACGTTTACTGTGGTTATTTGCACGGCTCGATTTTCTAGAAGCAGTGTTAGCCGTTGAAGATGAGGAAGTAGTAGGTGACAGTAAGGATGTATTCTCTGATAAGAATGCTCGTATTTGTCTGATGAGAACAGTCATTTGAATGCTTTGTATAACAATGTACAGTAAGTAAGTCAGAGAAAGGAAAAGGGTTTTGTTAGAAAAGATAAAACGGGAATAAGAAAGGAAAGAAATACGATTCAAATCGTTCATGCTTTGTCTTTTTATATGTACATGTCAAAACGGATTTTCTGAAAGGAAAAGATCGTGGTGGGTGGACCTTTTTTTTTTTTTTTTTTTTTTTTTTTGTTGTTTATGTGATTTGGGAAGTACAAGAGCATGTCATTGGTTAAAAATTGATCTAACGTTTTTGGTACCGTTTTCCCAAACAACTTATAAGCCGATTGTCTTTATTGTTCAGTTTTTTTCAACCAAGGAATACCGCAGCCAATCAAACAAAATGTGGCTGGACACTTTTGCATGCAACCACCTTTTAAATCCTTACCCAATGTATCAGAGTTATAACAGGTTATTTTGCTAAATAAATAGCCACATTTTTCAAGGCAACAATAAAAGAGTAAGTCAAGTAACCTATTGTGTAGCCATCTTCCTACTTGAAGGGGGGGGGGTTTATTGAACGTTTTTGAACTAGGGTTAGAAACAGATACTACACGCACTATCTTAAAAGTCCGGCTGCGAATTAACGTTACCAAGACGGCTATTAGGCTTGCCTGGCTATTGATATAACCAGACAACTCTATACAGTAAAAAACTCATCGGGAAAAATAAACTTAAAACACGAGTATACCAGATAAAAAAATAAATCTATTCAGAAGGATGCTTGAAATGACCCTATATCACTTGATGAGCTAGCTAGCTTTTATTCATTTCAGTTGGACTGTAAGAGAATGGCTAGGCACACACAGGGCTTTATTGGTCTATTCAATACTGAGGTTGTACTTTATATCTCTCTTCATCTTTCAATAATGCCTCCAATTCCCAGGTTGTAATTCTCTGATCTATCGAGTATTCAAGGTCTTCCTTTGTTATAGAGTCCCAATATTTATAGATCATCATCACAGACAGCAGATTGAACATTGTGCCAAAGAAAAGACCATCCAAATAATGCTTCATTTGGTCACATATGGTGACTGAAAAAATGTACACTGTAATCAAACCAGTGAGGTAGAAAAGAACACCAAAAGCAATATCTCCTAGTGGCCAACGATCGTCTAATGTGTAAGCTACCAAAAAGACTTGAGATACGGTATAGACAAGCAACATTGTGCCGTTCAATATAAAATAGATGACCCATAGCTCAGTAGGTCGAGTATAGGTGAACGGCCCGATGTTGAGAAAAGTGGCAATAGCAAGGAATCCAACTACGACGAACACTCCGAGGGTGCTTAAGCGCATAAACTAAAAAAAAAAAAAAAAAAAAAAAAAAATGCATAAGAAAACGTAGTACAGCATGAATTTTTCTTGATGAGCCCTTTCCGATCGGCTGATCTTTTTTTAGTAACTAAATTTTACCCATAAGCTGACTGGTGTACCATCTTCTGCAAATTGAAAGCCAACAAACCCATTTATTAACAAGCACCATAATAATGCGCTAATTAAACCTAAATGAACAGCTGTAAAATACTGATGAAAAGAATTTGAATGGGATTAGGCACTCCCTACAATTGCAAGGAAAAAGAATACAACTCCTTGCTTTTCTTACAGGATACAATTTAGACGCTGTAGGAATGATGTTTGTGACCAATAACATCTCCAGGAATGTAGACACCAAATATAGTTGGAAGAACATGGCAATTTCTTTTCGACCTATTGAAAACCCCAAAGTCAAATGAGTGAGTATATTCACTCATTTGTCTTGAAACCTGTCATTCATTCATAGAATCGATGCTTACCAACAGCTGTATATTTCGTTTTAACGTGATATATCATTATTCCCGTCATACACATTGCAATGATATTCATTATTAAGGTCGCTATACCATGATGCTTATAAGATACTATTCCCATTTTTACATGCTTTGCAATATGACTTTTTGTTTTTTAGTATATACCGGGCTGGAAGATCAAAATGCCTGCAGCTTCCACATTTCTGGAGTAACATAACGGTTCAATGCCATCGAATGTTCCAATTAAAGGACACAACGTTAAAGCAACTGTTTGACATATTCCATCAAATTTGAACGGCTGAAATTCGAAATCAATCATCTTGATTTTCGCTATAGTTGAGGCGGCTTTACAGTGACTATAACCTTGTTATATACTGAAGGATGAAGGCGTAGAAAGAAAACGTTAAGGTTTGCATTACTATCCTTTCTAGTTCTTTTTTGCACAAAATTTCAAAGTAAACCAAATGTGTAATGATTTTTTTGAACTATCTTTTGCAAGTACTTCCCGAACATCAAAGGATACCGAGATAATAGACATTTTACCATGTCAATCGTTCGTTCTTTATCATCAAAGACAGGTGAAGCAGTTGAACTGATATTTTTGATTGCCTGATAAAGAGCTACGATTTTTGTTCGACTATTAAAAATTGTGTCTACCATTCCTAGAATAAATGAACTTGATACTATTTATCCTTGTATACGAATAGCTATCTATAACAAATTGTTGCCCACATTGTCTATCCACTATTCGCAGCATTATCTTGAGTAATATATTGTTCTGTAAATTAGTCGCATCAGGCTTCATTATTTCTCAAAGTATTTTCGACGTTACTAAACATGAGAACAATATCGACCATCATCGCTTTGAAAAGATATAGCCATGGACAATGCCTGAAATGACATTGATTTCATCGCCATTGTTTAAAAGCCGGATATGCTCTACTTGATTATGCCGAACAAATGACTATACGAAACGAAAGCTTGGCATACATTGATCTTCCCTTTTTTTGAAAAAGCTGAGAGTCCACACAAAAGCAAATACATCTTACTTGATATTTAAAAAATGAACCTCTACTTTGCAACTCACTGATGAAAGATAAAAGTCACTCAGGCTGTATAAATACATCACAAAAGTAGCCTCAGCATATTTAAACCTGCAATACATCCTTGGCCAACATGATGTCGCAAGAACAAAAATAAATCAAGGTATCGTACTTTGAAAAAAAAGATACCACTATGGTATGCTTTTACAGATGAGCTGGATAGGTTGGATAGGCTGAATGGTTGGATAGGCTGGATAAATCGGATAGGCAACAACCTATCCAAATTTAGACAGTGCGATGCCTCAGTTCTTAACATAACAGCTTTTGCTCAAAGTAATGAAGGTGACATCAACCTTTATGGTTTGGGTGTATATTGTGAGGTTTTAGGATTTTACTCCGTAAGAATACCTGCGAGCATGCGTAAGCCTTCGTGGTTAGAAATAGTTAACTTATATTTTTCACTATTTAGATGCTAAGAAAATTGGAGCAACTCATCGTAATAACATAAATTTAGGTAACATATATCAGGATAAAACATTTTATGCTATTTAAAGTTGGATAGGTTGGTGTCTATCCATTTTCTCCCAGTCTATTCAACCTATCCTACTTATCCAGTCTATCCAGCCTATCCAGCCTACCCAGCCTATATTAAAAAAGTTAAATAATCGCAGATAGAAATCAAGTTGCCTGGTCATCGAAAGATGTCTGCCTTGCAGGCCGTCCTATTCGAAAAGCACGACACTACAGTTAGCGCAACACTGAAGGGCGGGTCTTTACAATTCTCATTAGGCGGGTTTTTTTTTGGTTTTTTTTTTTTCCCAAAGGGCGACTAATGTTTTCTTCAAAGGGTAATTGCACTTTTCTCAAAAGGCGGTTTTCGATCCTCTGCAGATCTCTTTTTGACAGTTTGCGACATTTTATTAGATAAAACTACATTTTAAGCAGTCTTCAAATATGTTTTACCGAATATTGTACAGATGCTCAAAGATGTTTTGACGGAACGTTACTGCAAGCCTCAGTTATTCTTGTTGGTAAGTCCTCTTTTGATTTGAAATAGACTACGTTTGACTTATTTTTAACCATGGACCAAAATTGCTCAATAGGATTAAGCTGATGGGAATAAGAAGGGAGATAAATGCACTTAGATCCTCTCTCTGTCACCATAATATCAATTTCGTTAGATGTATGGATTGGTTCACTATCCATAGCTATATAATATCCTTTCATTTCCGGAATGCAATTCATTTCATCCATTGTTTATTGAATAAAATTCAGATAATGGCCAGTGACAGTTCCTTTGCAAGTAGGCTTTTTTGGTTTTGATGGTGCTTTTCCTTGGCGATTATCAGAATCAATTTTTAGCCTTTTGAATGTGTGTTCCTGAGGTTTCGAAGCTCCTTAACACGACATACTTCGTCGAGATTGCACCCAAAACTGTGTTTGATACTGTTATGGTGGTAGGAGTGATTATAATAGTTGGTGTGCCCTCCAGTTGTTTTTGATACTTGTGTCAGGATAAATTGCCAAGTAGAACGGCACAGATAATATGATCAACTTCTTGTCAAAATGAGTTCATCTAGGTTAAATTCGATACGACCCTACATTTAAAGCCTATAAACGGATTTTATATTTGTTTGAAGAAGGTATGGGAGCTATAATAAATACATATTTGATTATTACTATGTTAAAGAAAGGGTTTTGTACCTTGCCTAAGATACACAACGTTGCATTATATCTTTTTTTGTTTTTGATTTTGAGTTTTTGCTGCATAACAATGACATTGCTTTTGAACATCTTAGAAAGGATATTTACCTCTCTCTCTTCCGTCCACATTGTTTATTTTTTACTAACAAAAAATTCTTGAACGATAGAGTGGCTCTTTATGGTGATATAGAGATGTGGCAATAATAGATACAAAAGTTTTACAGAGGTACTATCAATAATTTCAAAAGACAAAAAAGAAAAAAGAAAACGGGTTCTTAATGGGATGACTTCAATTTTTTTTGTGTTGTTTCGCTTGATGACGATGTTGTTGGCATATTTGGGAGGGGCCTTCTCTCCAAACAGTTATCAAACCATGCAATGTCATTTTCATTGGGTTTACCTTTGGACGAAACGATTTCAAACACTTCCTCGACAATTTTGGAGCACACCCACGTAGAAAGAATAACTGGTAAGACAGTAAATCCAAATTGATCCACAGAGTTGCTAATCACTAACGTCTTGCATCTTGACACACGCGAAACATACTTGGTGGGTCTGTCGAACTCAATTAACGTGCTTGATAAGCCAGAATGAATGAATCCAACAGTGCGAATCGCCTCTGAACGATGATCAAAGTTGATTTCCTCAAGTAAAGAGTCCAACATGTCTTTCAATGTTTGTGGTAGTTTGTAAAAGCCTTCATTCATAAAGTTTGTGCCAGATTCATCCTCAATCTTCGACTTAGCTTCACTAGCACCAAATTCCAAAGGGGCAGTATGCTGATTGTTGTATTGTCTAAAAATCAAGTCGCACTTATGACCATACTTGGATCGACTGATTTTTGATATGGATCCAATCGTCCTTGCATTATTCTTCCTTTTCTTGGTCCCTAGAGAAGCAGACTCACCATCGACAGCCTCAATCTCCTTGTATTTATCGAAACAAGATTCGATCATTGACCAAATGTGGGTTTGATACCATCGTTCGTTGTGAGGCCTATTCAGATTACTATTTTCGTACTGTCGAACCAGGGAAAAGATGACCAAAGTGATCCAGTCCTCGTCAGCGCTTTCTTCTTTGTTGTAATCAGAGTGAAAGGTGTGATTATTTCTTAGAGCAGCTCGAAGCTTAGCTGTGCTGTCTTGGTTGTATTGATTCAAAAAAATTTTCAAAGAATCTGAAGGTTTTGGAAGGCTTTTCTTTTTGTAGTTTATGATTTCCTGGAGTTCTTCTTCAGTAAAGACATCGTAAGAGATGTAATTCTTGTCGTATGGGTCAATAATCAATGATCGGCTTGGATGATCAGACTCACACTGCAAACCGAACATAAACAACTCATCACCCACACATTTACTGTTATATTTGTGGTTGTTTTATGCTTAGTGAACGTGACTTATAACTTTGATATAAACTGTAAGGTGAAATGAGTCTCCTTGAGTTCTTTTATTATACACTGAAAATCAGAGAGGGAAGCGTTCATAGCGAACTGAATGTTTGTATTGACAACAAAAGAAAGAAGGAAAGGAAAGAGAAACATTAAAAAAAGGAGCTAAATACTCGTTCTTAACCAGTAGGAATGCAGCATTATGTATGCGTATGTCTTTAGAGTACAAGATGACGTGTACAACTGTTATTATGATTCTATAATCATAATAACGAGTCAAATGCTTAAAAGTGTGTCTAATTCGTCTTTATATATTATAGGAGGTATGGAAATACCACATTTACCATTTGAAAGATACCATTTGTTGTTGTTTTTTAATTTTTTAAACATGTCTTCAAATGGAATGTTATGTTCATCAATTGTGTCATTTGAAGATTCGATCTTATCTTCTTCAACGTCATCAATACCCTGTTTTGCATTGTTTACATTACCATCTTCACGACTAGTACTATTTTCTTGATTTTCAATGCCTAGCTCTGATGCGTTTCTTTTTTATGACCCCGAACGCGTATATATTCTACCTGTTCCCAATGAAGAAGTTTTCATCAATTGGTTTTGCAGTTGTTGTGCAATTTTGAGCATAGTCAAATTTCTTGTGTTCATTTTCAGTCTAAATCCTGTTCCAATTATTTTCCCCCGTATCCGCTCTCTTGAAGTATCCGCATACCATTCACAAAACCACCTTACATTCGATCAAGTCAAATATATCCACTCCTTCCTCTTTCCCCAATGTGCAATCCTACTCTCTAAGTATTGTGCTATTATATGTTTAAACCCGACGTTACTGTTCACGGATGAAATCGTACCTTCCGATGAACGCTGTTTACAAGCGTCCTCATCGATACAGTCACCCTTAATTCTATATGCTCTATTACTAATATTTACGTTCTAGTAACTACCCATAGTAGAATGCCTTTCCTCACCTCATTGATGTCACAACCTTTTTTTACAAAGGAGCCTCCAGACGTTAGTTTTATTGTTGGGAAATTTCAATATGTTGCTAGCTTCTCTGTCAACTATTTCAACCAATCCTAACTTTCATGATTGGTATCGCCACCTCAGCTAAAAATTGATTCTGATAATCGCCAAGGAAAAGCACCATCAAAACCAAAAAAGCCTACTTGCAAAGGAACTGTCACTGGCCATTATCTGAATTTTATTCAATAAACAATGGATGAAATGAATTGCATTCCGGAAATGAAAGGATATTATATAGCTATGGATAGTGAACCAATCCATACATCTAACGAAATTGATATTATGGTGACAGAGAGAGGATCTAAGTGCATTTATCTCCCTTCTTATTCCCATCAGCTTAATCCTATTGAGCAATTTTGGTCCATGGTTAAAAATAAGGTCAAACGTAGTCTATTTCAAATCAAAAGAGGACTTACCAACAAGAATAACTGAGGCTTGCAGTAACGTTCCGTCAAAACATCTTTGAGCATCTGTACAATATTCGGTAAACCATATTTGAAGACTGCTTAAAATGCAGTTTTATCTAATAAAATGTCACAAACTGTCAAAAAGAGATCTGCAGAGGATCGAAAACCGCCTTTTGAGTAAAGTGTCGAGACCGCCCTTTAGTGTTGCGCTACTGTATTCTAAAAACATACAGCACTTTCAAAGTGCGACAAGTTTTAAATTGGAAAGAGGTGTATACTCTGCCGATTGTCGAAATTGACGGATCAAAAACGCGTATCCATATACAATAGCTCTAATGCAAAACCTTGGTAATCTAGACTTACCTCCAAAGCCTTGTGCACCTTCTTAGTAACGATATACCAGTCAATACGGAAAGTTTTTTCAAAAGAACATTATCTTAAACGTAGTTCCAAATCAGCGGTCCAATTTTTTGTTGTACCTGCAAGGGCCCAGTTCCAATGTGTGGAGTCGGGGGGCAAATTGAAACCAAATGCACAGGCTGTCAGCTGCCCCTTTTTCTTTTTGCTTGTCAAAACTCGACCATTGAAAATATGAGCGTACTACAAAAAGGCTTCTTCATATCTTTGGGAACAAAGCACTTCTGCAACCGTTCTGCCTATATCAATAGCGCTCGTTGTCTAGCTACATTGCCTCCCAAAGCAAATAACGTTTCCAAAAAAGAACAACAATCCATAAGCGGATCGACATCTTCTCCTACGCCAACAACAGCATCAGCTGAAGCAGCCATTCCTCCGAAATATGGTAAATTTCGTCAACCACCAGCATCGTTGGGATCAACTGAACCACCCGTTATCGACCAAAATACCTGGTTTCAGCGTAAAAAGCAAGCACTGAAGGATTTTACGGATTTTGATAAGGCATTTGCTGCTCATGCGGCTGAACGTAGATATCTGTAAGATACGCAGAAGGCCATACAAGCATTTGCATATATATAAGACTTAAGTGTATTTCTGTACGATAGTGTCGAACAAGCTACAAAATCCTATTTTGCAGATGTCCATGGTAGCGTATGTCAAAAATATATACGAATATAAGCAAATACGGAAAATGAAAACTCAAAAGATATACTTCTAAATTGTAGAAATGCGTGAGCACGGTGGAAAAATGTATTTCGCCAGCACACAGTTGATTAAACCTGACAAAGCAGGCTATATGCCTAATTTTGAAGCACAAAACCTGTTCAGAAAAACTGTCAATACTACCGAGACACTGGTGAATAAAATCTCGTTGATGTCGTTCTTTTATAATAAATTTGGAGAGGTATACTGAATCTACCTAAAAATATGTAAGGCAGTAGGTTTTACTAAAAATTCCTTCTGTCTTTCCCACCACCGCCCTTGTTGATAGTCTCATGTAGAAACATTCATCCAGCCATTTTTAGACAAATACAGAGATACCAAAGACGTTCAGCTAGTCGAAATGAACGTCCAAGAAAACTACTTGAAGCAATATTTATTGAAAGCATTTGTACCTATGATACGTAGAAACCTGCCATTGGAACGAAGAGACAACTATTATCTACTATATCGTGATATCGGCCGTGTGCGTAAATTCATGGATATGACAAATCAACATATTGGCTATGTATTTTTAATAGATGAAAATTGTAGAATTCGATGGACAGCCCATGGGAAGGCAACAGAAGAAGAAATAGCGAATATGCTGGCTATGACAGACTACTTAAAGCAAAAGAAAGAAATAAAATGAAGGGAGATGTCTTTATAAATGAGGGAGTAGCAATAGCTTGTTTAAAGTACAATATTAACGGTATCTGGGTTGCTTATTGTAGTATATAGTGTGTATAAAATGTAAGGATGATGAAGTAAGTATTACAGATGACTTATGGTAGCAATGTCTATCACAAATGATAAACGCTGCTGTTATTATTTCTTAGATGGAGAGCTTAGTTGATCTATTTTCTGCACAAGTTCTACAATTTGTGATTTATACATCTCTTTCACGTCCTGAAGGTCTGCCTTCAATTCTTGCACTTCTTCTGTCCGTTCTCCTAACAGTTCTAGGGATGTTTGATATCTAGCATGTAGGTCTTTATATTCATGTTCCAGATCTTCCGATTTTTTCGCATCTTTCCGTAATTGATCAATTTCTTGCGTTAAATGTAAGACTTCCTCTGATAACTCTCCTCGAGACTGCGAAGCGTTTTGTAGCTGTGTTTGGTAGAAATTAACCTGATTTTCAAGTCGGCGAAGATTGGCTTGTAATTTTTCAACAAGACCAGCTCCTCCACTAATAGAAGAAGCCGAAGGTGCTGCATTGCTGTCAAAACTGGATCTCGAGTCGATGCTTGGAATACGGATTGGAAACGGTCGGTTAATCTGTATGTTGCTCATATTACTATTGCTATACACTGAAGAAGTGGGGCTAGTAACCTCCACCGGCTCTTCATCCGACACTGTAGCGGCCTTTATCGGCGAAGTTGCAATAGAAAGTGTTCCTGATGCAGCAGTTGATGCCACTGCCTTCTGCAACTTCAGTTCAAACTGCTTTCTTTCCTCGCTCAGTCTTTCCTTTATTAAACGTTGATATTGTATTTTGAGCCCTTCCTGATTCTTTAGCTCCCTTTCATTTTGTTCCTGCTTTTCCTTCATTAGCAATTCGATTTTTTCTTTTAAATCTTTCTTGATCTTTTCATCTTCTTCTGCTTGCCTTTTCAAACCATCCGCGGTAGACTGCAACTCTTTCAATTTGCACTCACTTGCTTCTAATAGCTGTCGCAGATCATGAATTTCATCTTTCAATTTGTTTTCTTCTTGCAAAATTTTTTCATGCTCGGCTTCTGCAAGTTGCATACGAACAATAAGACTATATTGTTGAACATTGGATGTTAAGGAAGAAAAAGTGTGAGTATCTTTCAAATGATACAGCTCTCATATCTCAACTACCTTTGTTCAGTTTCATCTCTGTGTTTAATAGCTGCTGCATGTTGAAACTGCAGCTCCTCTATCTGGCGTAACAAAGGGGCCGTCGCCTCTTCCACACTAATATTCAAGTCCTCCATCCTGATATCTGATTGCTGCAATTTTGTCTGATATTCAACAAGTTGTTTTCTCAGATCATCTTCGCGAGCTCCAGCTTCTTCTTCTGTATTTTGCAATTTGATCTGCAGTTCCTTAATTTCTCTCCTCAGTCTTTTCTCCATCGACCGCGAAGACTGTTCCAATGTATCGAGCTCTTTTCTTAATAAATCGTTCATGTTAGACTGTTTGTCAACAAGGATTTGACTAGCTTTCTCTGCCTCAGATTTTATTCTGGCTTTCTCCTGTTCCATACTCTCCCGTGAGTTTTCGAGCAATATCTCCGTTTCATTCAGTTTCTTCTGTATCAGAGATTTTTCAGATTCCAATTTATTGATATGCTTGGTCTGCTGTTCTGTCATATTATTCAGCAATTTAACCGATTCTTGAAGCTTTTTCTCTGTCTCATTCTGTTTCGTACTTTTTTCTATAATCTCATTTAAGCTCGTTTGTAATTTGTCAACTTTCTTTGTCAGTTCTTGGATCTGTTTATCGGATTCTAGTTTTTCTTGTCGTAATTTCTTAATGGTAGTCGAATGCTTAAGCTCGGTCTTTGATAATTTTTCTCCTTCACTCAAAAGTCCCTGTATTTTCTCATCTTTGACTGTGATTTGTTTTTGAAGGTCTTCAATAGTTCCTTCCAATTTTTTCAAGTTCTTTTGCATATTGCTGCTGACGTTTCCTGTCTGCTGCTGTGCTATTAAAGCATCTTCAGATTGCTTAAGTTTGGTTTCTAGATTGGATATATTGAGACCCTTCTTTTCTAAGTTTTCTTGCATTTGCTGCAATTGGTCATGTAGGGTAGCAATATTTTCCATAGCTTGTAAAAGCTGCTTCTCTCGTTGTTCTAGAATTTGATCTTTATCTTTTGTAGTTGCTAATTGATCTTCCAGCTGTAAGTCTTTCATAGTAGGAATAGAAGTGCTGTCACCCGATTGATTATCGATGCTTAGTAAAGTGGCAGCAGTATTCATCATTTCATTACTTTTATTACTGTCATGGTGTTTATCATTCTCATCAATCTCATCTAATGATTGATTTTGTTCACCAGTTTTGGCTGCTGAAGGTTTATCTTTCTCGTTAAGCTTTTCAGGTTGACTGATCGGCTGCACAATACCTTTCTCCTTATCATCTTTTCCATGTTTGTCGTCGCTATCTGTAAGTGTAATAGTAACAGACGGTTTGTTCTTTGTTCCTTTTTCAAAATTCCCGTTGGTTCTGATTTCATCATCTATTTGCTTGATGAGTTCATCATTGTTATCATTATTCTTTTTTGGTTCAACGACCTTTTCTTCACCTTCAGCCAGAGACTTTTCGGTGTTGTCATTCTCTTTTCGTGCCTGCTGCTGCTGATACTGCTGTTGTTGTTGTTGGCCTTTTCTCTTCCCTCTTTTCTTACGCGTTTTATTACTGCGCTGTGATTTTTGACTTTCTGTGCTTTGAGAAGGCGTGAGTTGTATGTCTCTTTCTGACTTGCCTTTTTGGTTATTGTGTTGCTCTTGCCTATCATTATTGTTAGTGATTTGCTTTTTTTCATTGGACTGATTCGCTGATTTCTTATCCTCTACCAAAGTGTCACTCTCCCTTGTTGAAATTTCGTCGTTATCATTCTTTTCTGGCTTCTCTACTGCTTCAAGCTCATTTACCGCTGTTGTTTTGACATTCTGTTCTGAGTCAACTGGCCCTTCTGCTTCGGCATCGTGGTTTTTTATCTCCTTAATGTCGGTAGAAGGTAAAGACAAGTCCTCTTTTACATCAACGTACGATTTAGCTCCTTCATGTTGATTATCAGCAGCAGTAATTTCAACAGCACTTTCATTCATGTTTTTGTTCTCCTTACTGTCATCCTGTACTGCATTTTGTTTACGTTCTTCTACAGATTTATCGCTGGGTTCGTTTTCTGAAGACACTATTTTTGACGTTTCTTCCTGTCCATTACTACCTTTGTTACTACCAAACGATGACCGCTTTGTCACCTTTTTATCTGCCATGACGGCTGCCAGTCGACTCGACAAATCGGAACTATGCCTTGGGGATGGAGTTGCTGAAGAGGAAGGTGATATTGTTGAGCTTTTGTTTGCGACACTGGCCGCTGGCGTTTTCTTCGATCGCGTTATCGTTGTGATAGCACCACTGATAGGGTCAACAAAAGTTTCTGTTTCTGAATCTACTCACGATAGAATATGGATAACATGTTTAGGTCGAAAAAGCATCATTTTGACTGGCGTATACCGATGTCTATTGGGCTCAAACAAAAGTAGTTTACCTCCATTATCATCGACCGACGAAGATGTAGGCTGATCAATTAAGAAGGAATCAAAAGTATTTTCAACGTTGGAAATGGCTTGTTTAAAATAGCCGCTCCATTTTGTAGTGGCTTCTTTGGAACCAAAGAAACCACTCATCTATGCGAAATGGATAAAAGGGTATACAGTGGTTTATGTATTAAGAAGAAACGTGTGCAAGATATAGGCTTGGGGCATTTTCTTCACCGCTTATTACGTAATACGCGCAAAAATGGTTTATCCCAACTGCTGCTTCCCCTACGCGCATTTCCTACTAAAAAATGAAGCCCCTAACTTTTTCTTTTCTCAGAAGTGCAGAAATAAGGAGTTCTTTCAATGATAAAAAAAGAGACAACATAAATAAATGTTCAGGCCTCCAGTTGTGAATAGAAAATGTTTATTAGAGTTTGCCACCGTTGATTTAATAAAAGCATGTACATATTCCAGACTTAAATCACCAGTGAAAGTAAAGCATGGTCCACGGCTAGCTTATTATGGACAGCATAGCATAAAGAGATCATTCACCACGAGTCATGCCACATTTGTTAACAAGTCTCCTTCCTCAGCCACCTCCACAACAACCTTTACCTCCAACACAGCGACACCTTTACAAACAAACACCTCGAATAACACACAGTTGAATCCGTTTTCAAAACGAATCGTACCCCTACCAGCGAAAGTTGCCGGCATGAAACTGCGGTGTAAGTCTTTTCATCGGTTAGTCGGTCGAACATCAGGAACAAGAAGCAACTGACATGTTCACTTTTATCTGCACTAGGCACAGAATTCGATCGCAACGGTGTTGTCAAAACCACTGCTGGCGAATTTCTCAAATCAGATTTCTGTCAACGCCATTCACTCCTTCCGCGCGATTTACGAACTATTGATACCTATTCTGTCTACCAAAAGCCCACCATTCTAGTTCGTCATGAAGCCATTTTAGTGAATATTGCCCACTTAAAGGCATTGATCAAGAGTGATATGGTTGTTTTGTTTGATACCTACGGCTCGACCGATAGTTACAATCAAAGTATATTCATTTACGACCTACAGGATAGGCTAAGGTCGAATAAAGAGACATTGCCTTTTGAATTCAGGTAAGCATCTTTATGCTTGGCTTCTTTCTTATGTATGCGGACCGAGCAAATGATGGAATCCCTTTCCTCTTTTTGTGTCATTTTGTTTTAGGGCGCTTGAAGCAATTCTTATTTCAGTCACCTCTTCATTACAGTCAGAATTAGATATATTAGAAGAACCTGTCAACAAATTATTAAGCGACCTGGAAGATTTGGCAGACATAGAAGAATCAATGAGTGGCGATAAATTACGAGACTTGTTGCAATTTTCAAAGAAATTATCAAAGTTTGAACAAGATGCATTGTCTATTCGAGATGCTTTAGAGGAAGTCTTGGATAATGGTAAAAAGAATTGCAAAATGAGAGTCAAGCTACGGCTTTTGCCAGATGACTTACTGTTTGACAATGTATTGTGTTTCATCACGTAGACGATGATTTAGCAGCCATGTACTTGTCAGACAAAAAAGAAGGCAGGGAACGTGATGCAGAGGACCACGAAGAGGTAGAACTTTTACTGGAGGCTTATTACAAATTAACGGAAGAAATTGCAGCGAAAGCATCTACTTTGCGTCAACACATGCGATCCACAGAAGACATTGTTCAATTGATATTGGATGTTTCAAGAAATTCATTGATGTGGTATGATATTAGGCTAACGATCATCACGTTATCGGCGACTGTCGTCAGTGGTTGGGGAGCCCTTTTGGGTATGAATTTGAAGAATCATTTTGAAATGGATCCAACAGCTTTCTATTATGTATCAGGCTTTGCTGTTTTTACTGGCGCTTGTGCTTTCGGTGTTGCACTTCGGAAGTTACGGTCTCTAGCAAAATTGAATCTGAAGTAGAAAGATATAGATTCATCCAGAAGGAAAATAAAGGAGTATGTCTTATCCTTGTTTATTATACATATATGTTATACATAGCAGTTGATGATGTACCAAATGGCTACAGATATACATAGGGTGGGGTTCCTTTTTCTTGTTTTTTTTTTTTGAAAAAAAAAGAAAAGAAAAGTAGGGTGATTACAGAAAATAAGGGTACTAAAGAGCTCGTAAAAATGTAGACTGCATATTATCATCATCATCAATATTAGGCAGTAAAGTTAAATAGTTGTATTACGCACAACCAGTACAGGACAGGGGCATTCTTTAAGGCAGGCGTCAGATACAGAGCCCAGAAAAACACTCTTTACTGCACCTAAACCACGAGAACCTACAACGAGTAAGTCGACATTATGCGCTTTAGTGTAACGCGGCAATAAGGTCTTGGCATCACCCCATAAAATATGAACTTCGCTCGAGATATTCGCCTGTTGCAGTTGATGAGACATTGCCTCTAATCTCTCTCGTGCTGTTTTACCCTGAGGATGTTGCTCCGTAGCTTTGATTGCTTCGTTCACTCTGGAAGCCGTAGTCGATAGCATCGGTAATTCTTGGCCAGCATCGTGGGAGGAGTGCGCATTACCAGCAGACTCTCTTCGATGGAATAAACCAGCTTCACTTGAGCGTTGGACAGCTGATAAAAGGATGATATGATCGGTATTGGGACGAACGACATTTTTTACAGACCAATCAAACAGTTTTTTTGCATCTTCACTGCCATCATAAGCAATGGCGACACGACGTTTTTCCGTGATAGAAACAGAAGACATTGATTCAAAGTTATTTCAATTGATTATACCTTTTCAAAGTTAAAAACCTATTAATATGTTGTTTGTAAAAATGAATTGGGGATTTGAAGGAATAGAAAAAGGAAAGCTAAAATGAGCTGATTTATAAAGGATCTTGGATAATTCATGCAAATGCTCATTCTGGTGGAGTTTCATTTTTTCGATTTTTCAGCCTGCTTAGTTTTTTTTTCCCTCCCAGAATCCCTGGAACTCTCTAAAAATGAGGGGATTTGATCAACAGCCCATTCAATGCTGCAACAATATAGCACATAATGTTGTATTTTATACACAATGTCAACAAGCATTCATATCATGTAACAGCCCTGAAAGCAGTACACCAGTAAGTTGTTGCAGTTTATAAGAAAAAGACCTAAAGTATCTAACCTATTGTATCACCCATAAGGCATAAGAAAGTCTATCCCAGCTCTCCGTGGAAGGAGGGTGTTTAAGCTTGAAACAAAAAAAGAACTTTCTGTTGTCTTCCTAAACTTATTAAAATAAAATTATTATTAGATCAATAGACTTCTTATTGACGGTAGAAGACGAGCTTTAACAAACTTTCAGGACAAGAAAAACCCATTAACTGCGCTAGGTCGTCCATTACAATTGTCAACTAACAGGTTTCACATTAATTTGTAGTTAAAATTGTTGGCATAGCCTTTTTTTTGGGTGACAACTAATCAATGTATCAATGACAAAGAGCTTCATCAGCTGCATAATGAAGTTTATTAATAATTTTTCAGCCAACATGCTCTTGAAATGGACATTGTTCCTTCGGAGCTTGATAATAAGAATGAATAAAACAAAAAAAACATCATAAACTTACTCTACTTGACTCCTAATACCATATGTTGTTTTATTATGTTTTGGTTGTGTTTAATTTTTGCGTATGAAAACATTTCGAAAGCGCGAATAGGTATGATTTTTTTTGTGCAGCTCGACTTGCTGAACTCATTGCGGACCTGAGTTTATTGAGCGAGGGTGGGGATTGTCAGTTACAATTGATCTGACATACTCGATCTAAGCGAAAATTTATGATTAGCCACTATGTTATGTTTGTTATTTTCATATGCAACATTCTATCTCATTTTGCTTATATAAAGCGAACTGTGGTCTGCGTATAGGGGAATCACATCACTATTAAACGAAGCAGGACTTTTTTCCATTCCTTTTCCCTTTTTCTCTTATTATCTCGTTTACCCCCTCCCCATCATTGGCAGTTTATTGCTTGAATATATATTCATCTTGTAAGCTCATCATCCGCTACAAAGACAAGCAGTAGATGAATCACTAACTATTGCAAAAACCGATCTTTATCCTTTACATACTCTTGAAGAAGGCTCGTTTAAACCCTCTTACATTCTACCTCCCCATCATCCGTTTTCAAAGCCAACAAAAGAACACTTTGACCGTCGGTACGACAGCGTAAATCTCCTGTTATTAACACCATCATGACGGAAGCCACCGATAATAATGAAAGCAGCAATGACCTCTTTGAGGACTATGAACGTACAGCTTACAATAAATACTCTAGCAACCATAAGAAGCAGTTTTTTAAAAACTTGGCCAACAAGAAACTGAGTGTAGCGGCAGCTGCAGAAAAGTCAAATGTCATTCCTAGGACGGCCTACTCATGGATCAAAAAGGAAGAGGAAGAACGCAAGAATCCCGCTATACTACAGATCATTGCAGAAAGGAAGCAGCGCTATGCTTATCGTCGTAGAAGGAAAGAAAATGCTACAAAGAACAACGGTAAGAGTGAAGAAAACAGTAGTTGAAGATATTTTGAATTAAAAAACTCTTCATTAACAACGTTTTGAGTGAATACGAATGACAAAGTCAACCATGCTACGGCAACACATTCTTTGAGTTATACGTATGCTGCGTCTGACATTGATACGGTAGCTAGTAACCCAAGACATGAAGATAAAGATGTTACTGCCACCACTGCTACTGCTGGAGAATTAGCAGAAGTAACTACACCTGTTTCGCCCATACCGATAGCCCTCATAGCACCTACTATTAGTAATAGAAAAAGAAAACCTCGTACAAACATCAACCGAGCACTACCAGAAAAAGCCACGTCCATCGCACTTACTACTACCGCCACTTCAGTCGCATTGACAGCAAATGCCGAAACAAATGGTAATCTAGGTGTAAAGAGTGCTTCCCCTTGGGCGAACAGTCCTATCACTGCTGTTATAACGAGCCCTGCTTCCGTTATTGACTCTTCGTTTATTGCAGGAGCAATCGATTGCAATAGCGTAAGCCATAGTCATAGTAGCACTCGCAACAATGCTGAGGCCTCTGTGCAGCATTATACTTATGATATTCACCACCAACAACATTTAGCCTTACCACCTATTACAACAGTTATGACAACCCCTACCTCTGCTACTTCACCGTCGAGCGCTCATAGCAAAGGTAAAATGGTAGTCACTCTTGAGAAAGGCGATTATGGCAGCAAAGGCAGTCAGGAAACCACGCTTGATCGTAACGTCTCCCAAGATGAATTGTCGCTAAACTACTCTCACAAAGACTCGTCTTCTGCCCTTATCACTTCCCATTCCTTTTATTCTGAACCATCTACTACTACAACGCTAGCTAAAGACACAGAGATCACTGGGCCTTTGAGCTCTGTCATTAACACTGATTTGCTGAGCGAGGAATTGGTAAGAAGAAGAAGAATCGTTAGTCTACAACAAAGAGCCTTGAAGCAAGAGCAAGAAAGAATTCGGTTATTGGAGCAGTTGATTCGTCTAGGTTGAAACACTTCTCTCCTTTTACTTGCACTTGTGCTGCCTTTTAACAATAATACTGCAACATCTGTTATGACAGAAAACGTCAGGAACTTTCGCACATTATGAATATATCTTTATTAAGGGCAGAACATTGAAATGGAAGAACTATGCTATAAATCATGAAACAATAGGGAACACTACTGTATTTTTCCCCTGTCCTACCAAACACAAATGACCACCTCTTTTTCGAATGATGTCTCTAAAATGTGTCAAGCCATTTAATTGTAACCAATGATGTTGCTCAATTGTGGCACTTGGTTTTTATTGATATCATTTGTTTATAGAAATTGACTGTTGCAACACAATATGTCAAGACGATGATTTCTTGATTTCTTTCAATCTTTCTGACTGTTTACACAGTGAATCATTTTTAAATTTGACAGTTCCCTATCATTTACTACTACCTATCAAAATTCGTTTCTTTTCAGGTTTATTAGCGACTGCCCTAGGTGGCAGCAACAATCGTCTGGAGATTCAAGACGAGAGGAAGGGTATGATTGCTCCATTGAGCACGGGGGGGGCAAACAAAGGAGTGATCAGTCAATGAGCAAGTTTTTGACAGGGCATTATGCTTCTTAAAGTTGTTTCTCTTTCACAATTTAGACTCATGCGAGTGATTGGCAGAGGTGCTTTTGGAAAGGTGATTTTTTAAAAAAGACGGAAATAACGAAACCCAGAAAGGATTGATTCAACCCGTCTATTGCTTTCAACCAAAGGTTCGAATAGTCGAGCACCGAGAGTCTCGAAAATTATACGCTTTAAAATATATAGACAAAGAAGAATGCATCCGACTGGACGCTGTCAAAAATATCATTCGGGAACGATATATTCTTGAAGAGTTGGACCACCCTTTCTTATGTCGTCTGCGTTTTGCATTTCAAGATAAGCATGTCATATATATGGTGACTGATTTAATGTAAAAAAAGGGAAAACATTCTGCTTAAAAACGGGAAGATGATTGCCCGTAATTGAACACTTCATTTCTATGTAGGCTCGGCGGGGACTTACATTTTCATTTATCACGGCAGACTCAATTTTCTGAAAATGTAATACGATTTTGGTTTGCTGAATTGGCTTCTGCAGTTAGATATCTGCACATGAAGGGGGTTGTACACAGGTGAGGCAACCCTATTCAACCAGCATATGCAATGAGCAGACAATGATATTCACATTACTTTTGAAAATAGAGATATCAAGCCGCATAATATATTGATGGACGATCAGGGGCATGTTCATCTGGCCGACTTTAATATAGCGACTCATATTCAACCTCATAAATTATTGACATCTAACTCAGGGACAGGATATTACATGGGTAACGTAACATCGAATTCTATGAAACAGATGTGATCACACCAAACAAGCCCTTAATGACAGGTTTGTCCAAATGATAGCACCTGAAGTCTACAAAGGCGGTGGTTACAATGAAGCTGTTGACTGGTGGAGTCTAGGTGTAACTATGTACGAGTGTGTTTATCGCAAAGTAAGTGCGTATAACTTTAGAAAAAAGAAATTCGTTCTACGTCAACGGCAACTTGTTTGTAATGATTGACTTGATTTACTGTTACAAAGTAGAGACCGTTCGAATATGATAAAGCAGATGATCTACATTCTGCTATACGAAGAGGCCGTGTTCATTATCCAGTATTACCTGACCGTCCTATATCTGATGAGTGTCTTGCGGTGCTACAAGGGGTAAATCTCTCATTTACCACTTAGGAAAATCGAAAGAAACCTTAGAATAACTTCAACGCGTCAGATGTGCTTTCTTTTTTAGTTTCTAGAGTTGAATCCTAAAAAGCGTTTGGGGTACGGCGACCTTGGCTGGGCAGCAGTAGTACGACATCCCTTCTTTCGCTCCATCAACTGGATAAAGTTAGAAAGCAAATTATTAATACCGCCCTTTAAACCTGCTACAGGCAATAACTTTGATCTCACCTATGATCTGGAGGAGTTATTGTTAGAACCACCGCCTAGAACATTTCATACTTTAAAGCGTCATAATAAGAGCATGATGGCCAACAGCAAAGATAAGCTGGATTTATTGAGTAAAGAAGAAAGGGATCTATTGATGATAGAGGAAAAGTTTAAGCATTTTGACTTTACAATATTCGAAAAATATGAAGGCTTTAAAGACCCGGTAACGATGACAGTGGGAGATCCTCCAGAATGGGTTAAACCAGCTTTTGAAGGAGCAGATCAAGGTGATATTTTGCCCATTAAAAGAATTACAACCATACGAGGGCTTGACTATTCACAAAGTGAGTATGATGCTGTTCAGTCAATTGACCAGCAGCAGGAGTATGGTCATCTTCCATGGCGCGTGTCTGGCCGATCAGCTTCCGTTGGTAATTTAACCAGCAATAATAGCAATAATTATTTTCAGACGGTGCTTCAGCACGGCAACAGTAACGTGAATAGATATGATCCGTCGACGCTAGCAGCGAATCATCGGAAAAGGAGTAGTACAGGTACACTTAGAAAAGCAAGTACAGTAAGCCTGAACGTGATGGAACATTATCATCCCACTAATAATAGCCACCATGAGCTGTGTCTCAACTCAAAAGAGTCATCCACAAGCTTGAGTGAAGAATATGCTCTATCTTTACAAGGCTTACGGAAGAAACAAAGTACAAAAAGTTTTAGAGAACGTAGAGAACGAGACCGAAAGAGTTTACAAGCACACCACCAACAACAACAGCAGCAGCAAAAATGAGCTCCTTTGTGCCTTATTTTGTAATTGCTCACTAATGTATGTATCGTATTACTTGCTCATCACTGTTCGTAGCTTGATGAAATGTTTCAACTATTTGTTAATAGAAACCTGTTTGGCATCATTAAATTTATCCTGAATGAATGCTGCATCATGATATTTTTACATTGTCCTTTTTGTCATTAGAAGTAATTATTCATACTGTTAATATTGGTAATATACGTGATGTTGAGTTCGGAGCCAAAATCACGTTTCCTGCAAGTGCTAAAGTTGACTTCTTGTAAGGCAGAGAAGACAAGAGAAGGGAGAAAGTGAAGGCTAGGTCAAATGTATATAAATTTTTATTAAAGTCTCTCCAAAATAGAGTGATTGTGGACTATCTCTACGTATATCATTCAATCTTGTAATGTCACCATCAAACATGCAAAAGACTACTATCAGCCCTTGTATATTCATTGTATGCAATTCATACTGTTCAGACATAATACTAAACGATGCATTGGAGATAACCCTTCAAAGGTGTTCATCCTTCTACATTAAAAAATCAGACGTCTGATCAATCTGGTTATCGACAGCTGTTTCATAGTACTGTTCCAGTTTTGGCCTTTCGGAACATTTTCTTTTTTGAAATGATCGATGCTTGCAGACCTGCGCTTACAAACGAAGATTTAATTTTGATACCTTCTCTATTTATCATTTTTGCATTTTCATCACTTACCATGAAGTGGACGATTGAGAGGCGTTTTCTTCAGTATCAATGTTGTTTTCTCCGCACCATCCCACCCAGTTTCTTTGATTATGCAAAGCATTTTCGCGTAATTGAAATTAATTATCTTGGTTCGTGTCACCTCCAATTATGAGAATGGGCCCCGTGCGAGTTGAATACTAGAATATGCAAGCTGAATTTAGCAATGTCACAAGCAAACGACAGGAAAGAACTTTATGAAGGGAAGAAGGTAGTAATATTCCCACTTCCTGCCGACATCAAGTAGCGACTATCATTATAGCCTTTAGAAGCACAGAGGATATACTTCAATGAGAAATGTAAAACTGAATCCGTTTCTTAATCCTCTCTCCTTTTTCCCCGTATTACATGCTTTGAAATTTGCTACAAAAACAACAATACCCTTGCATAAATTAAACAGATTATCATATATATAAAGTCTTATTAGCAAAGTGTTTGAATTTGTAAAGCATAGGTTACAGTTCTTCATTACATAGTTGGATTCAAAAGTATGAACAAAGAACGTCAACTGCAGAATAAATTGGGCGAGGAATGAAAGAAGAAAGCAAACAGTAGCAGAAGAACACTGTTAGTTCAACTGTATATTTAAAGGGGATACGTAAGGAAGTGAAGGGGGAGGGTCTTAGTCTATGATAGCGATTTATCAGTCGATCCTCATCCATTCCACTAAGAAAAATACTATAACAAATAGACTGTTACAGATGAAGTACAAGCTATATGCAGTAACATGTTAAAACTGAATAAAAGCTAATCAGCAAATACGCATAATGATCGTCTATGTTTTTACTATGTTCCTTCTATGGACACAAATAAGAAAAAGAAAGGAAACAAAAAAATGTAGGCAAAGAAGAAAGGAAAGTGAATCAGGGAAAAAAAAAAAAAAAAAAAAAAAAATTAGAATCGCTGCGTGAAAAAAAAAAAAAAAAATAGTTTTTCATTTTATTTTTTTTTTTTTTTTTTTTTTTTTTTTCTCTTCACTATAAAAGAGACTCTTCCTTTCATTGCTTTTTCTTTTTATTTTTATTCTACTTTTTATTTCTTTTCTTGTCTTCAATTTTAACATAATTTGATATCTTCTAAACCTGCTTTTGATCGTGATATGGTTATCGCTTATTCTTAAGTCAAGCCTTCCGTTATCTCCCACCTCAACTTTGTTCATTAATTTCATTATCCCATTCTTTGTACATACTCTGATCCTATTCGAGAAACCATCCTTTTTCCAGAACCCATTTTATGTCAAGACCTAGAAAACAGCAGCAAAAATATCATCTGGGCCGCATTTCCAAAACTTCCTCTACTTCGCCTACATCTATTGATGACAATAGCACATCTGATGCTGATGATCATAGCTCTTCGAACAGCGACATTATTCGTTGCGTATGTGACGATTCAAGCGATGACGGCTTCATGATTCAATGTGAATTATGTGACGAGTGGCAGCATGGTCATTGCGTGAATATAAGGAAAAGCAACGTCCCCAAACATTATTATTGTTATCGTTGTGCCAGAAATTTCAACCATCCTACTGGTATGGCAAAACGTCGTAGAGCTGTATTCAATGGCGATGCTGCGGGTGCAGATAACAAAGGTATGAAAGACAGAACCAATAAAGACATTCAAGCATTATAAATACTTGATCAGTAATTAATACGCTATTTTCTTTTTTACAGGAAAGAAAAGATTTGTCAAACGTGATAAAGTCAAAAGTCTTGTTCTCAAAAAGAAACGAAACGACAGTGACAATGACAGTAGTGATAACAATAGTAAAAGTGGCAGTGATATTGACGAAAATGAAGCGGTTGCAAGCAAATCCGGTAAACTTACAGCAACGAAACGCAAGAAAAAATTTACTTTTCTACGTAAAAGTATCTTCAAGGAAAAGCTAGTAGAAGACTTGTTGATGGAAGTACATCGACAATGGATGGAGCTGAACAAGTCAATCAGGCACGGTGGACTGACCGGTGTTGGAATCCCCACTTCTTCAACGAAGGGACTCAACTCCATCGTTGTCATGGAAAGCAATTTGCTAACGCCAGCCATTCCCAAAACGTCTGTGCGACCTTTACGCAAAGCATTACGCGGTTCTTATTTTCAGCAACAACAACGGGAGCAAAAAATTCATCAAAATCCAGTTGCAAAGGGTATATTTGCAGACATTCATATACCTGAGAAGCGCTATCTAATGGAAGTGACAGGAGAGTTGATCAGAAAGTCTGAATACAAGAAAGATGTGGATAATCATTACGCTTTGCTGGGTACACCTTTACCGCGCGTCTTTTTCTATCAAGCTCTTGATATCTGTATAAATGCTCGGTTTGCCGGTAACGATGCTCGCTATATCCGTCGTTCTTGTTGTCCCAATGCAGAGATCAAAAGCATTATTCTGCCCAATGACAGTGATGATCAAACAATTCATATGGGCATTTATACAAGCGATGAAGTAAATCGTGGAGAAGAAATTACCATCGGCTGGAACTGGCATAAAGGCGTGTTAATGTGGCAAAAGAATAGGGAATTCCTACGAAGGAATTACAGAGTCAATATTGAAAAGTCAGAAAGGAAAGCCATCAGGGAAATTTTGGATTTCATTCAAGATAAATTCGGTGAATGTGCTTGTGAAGACAAAGATGAATGCTTGATCGAATCCTTGAAGGATCAACTTGAGGATATGGATGACAGCAAGGACGGCGAAATCGACGAATTTAAACAAGATAAAATCTCGGATAGTGAGGAGAAGCCACAGAAACTGACAGGAACTACTCAATCTATAGCCAACAAGCAACAACAACAACAACCTTCCCAGCGATCTCTTAAAAGATCAACTCCTCCTGTCATTCGAAAACCGCCAAAAAAGCCAACTCACATTCATACAACAACCAAAAAAGAAACACGTGCCACTGATATATTCTCTTCAAGCGATGAGTCCAATACGCCGACTTGGACAACGACTACAACATTAGCTACATTCAACACAGCAACTCTCACGAACGACACCATGGATACTGACATCAATCCAGGTAGTCCGCTTACCTCTTTTTCCAATATCGCTTCAGAGGTGGTTGTGAAGGAAGATGCGGCATTCAAAAGCGGCACAGACACTATCGTCAACACTTCTAACACCATGGCTCGTTTACCTTGTAAAAAACGTTGGCTACTCCATTATCTTGCCGAGAAAAAAAGAATAAAGACATCTACAACGCAGCAGCAACTTTCACCTGTTGTCCATAATGATATACCTCCTACAGACTCATCAGAATCGATGATTATACCAGTAACTGATAACACGAGCAATAATTTGTCTGATGTAGGTGAACTCAGCGACGGCACCAGTTCTGAATCTACGCTACCACTTGAAGACACCCCTACTTCACGTCATCTAGAGTTTAATACGAAACAATCTCATGGCAATACCACAACAACTACGACGGCTACAGCCACACAAACAGCATCCGCAAGCACTGTAAATAATACCACGACTATTACTTCCATAATGGCTACGACAACGAATAACACTTCAGCGCTCGATGCTTCAGAAATAATTCATCAAGAAGCTATTACAGCGGAAAGGGTTTCTATTGCTACAGACGACCATGACCATGTGCTTTCCAATGGAAATAGCAATCGCATCAATAGTATGGTTGAAACAAGGACAACAGAGTCAGATTCAACTACTACTTCCACCCAACAGCCCGTCGTAGCGAAACAAGCACCCAAGAAGCTTACCTTACAAGAGTATCTCAGCATGCGTCAGGCAAAGTTTTCCCCTGCTTCGACAAATGTGGAAGGAAAATAACCTACAGTAGATAAGTCAATAACCGATCAGTTTACTTTCATTCTATTTTGCTTTTCTTTTATTTAAAATATGTAGTACCCTACTATTATATCCTTTAATGTTTCTTCAAATGCCATGTATATATGTATACGATACCTCATTCAACTAACATCTACATGAATCCGCTCTTTTTACATTGTTTTCATTCGAATGTATAAAGGATTTATTTGCATCCTATTTTTACGTGTAAAAGCGTCATTGTGAATAGACGACGTTCTTGATCAAACCAAACGGTTTTAGTGAAGTAATGCTACAATGGCAAAGTGAAATAATCCAGGTACTATCACAAAGAACACTTATTGTGTCGTTCTTTTACCCATTGTGCTTAAATTTATACAGAATGTTGCAAATATTTATTCATAGCGTCCTGCCATATAAATGATCTCTTTTTTTGTTTTACGAACGATAGTCAGCATTAATACTAACATATTCATGGCTTAAATCACATGTCCAGAACTTAGTCTCACTCTTGCCTAATCCAAGGTCAACTTCGATTTGCAAATCTTCCATTTTCAAAATTTCTGCAGCTCTTTCTTCATCAACGGTTTCGGGCTCACCTTTCACCATGAGTTTCAAGTTCTCGCTGCCATCAGCAGGAACAAATGTGACACTGACTTTAGCAGGATCGAAATCCAATCCGCTGTGTCCGAGACTGGCGCATATTCTACCCCAGTTTGCATCCTGTCCGTACAACGCAGATTTGACCAACATAGAAGTTGAAATATGAGAGGCTGCTTTCTTGGCTAATTCAAATGATTCGCAGCCCTAGTTGTTTGTTTAATAAAAGAATCATCGTCAATGCTTGTTCATTCATGCTGGATAGGAAGGTTATTTTCTGTTTTGCCTTTTTACCTTGACATGAAGAGTAACAAACTTTGTTGCACCTTCACCGTCCCTGACTACTAATTGTGCCAACTCTGCCGCGAAAGAAGTCAACGTATCCCTAAATACTTCATAATCTCTTCCTTCTGTCTCTATCCTCACTTGACTTTGACCATTTGCCAACACAGAAATCGTGTCATTGGTACTCATGTCGCCGTCCACACTGATGGAATTGAAACTTCGGTCTACGGCGTGAGTTAATGCTTTCTTTAGCAAATCGGGTCTAACATAAGCGTCCGTGACCATGAATCCTAACAAAGTGGCCATGTTGGGATGGATCATGCCTGCACCTTTGGCAATACCAGCTATTCTGAAACTTTTCTCTTGGGAAGATTTGAATTCTCCACTTTTTAACTTGGGAAAAGTATCCGTGGTCATAAATGCTTCAGCTGCTTTCATCCAGCCTTCCTGATGATCGGCTGATAACTCTGTATAAGCATTGCGAATACCCCGTTCAACTTTTTCCATTGGTAGTGGCTGGCCGATGACGCCTGTTGACATAGTTAGGGCTGAATTTTTTTGTTGGACGAGTTCATCAACAATAGACCGCATTTTTTGAGCATCTAGCAAACCTTGCGATCCTGTCACAGCGTTAGCGCAGCCTGAATTTGTTACCACTGCATATATTTGATCGTTATTGAGAGAAAGTGTTTCTTTACTGACGATGACTGGAGCTGCTTGGAACTTATTCGTGGTGAAGACAGCTGCGGCTGTGCAGGGCGTATCAGACACAATTAAAGCAACATCTTTGTTTTTATTTTTCTTGATATTTGCAGCAACACCACTAGCGCGGAAGCCCATAGGGTATATGCCAGATTTAGGAATAAAGGACTGCTTACGAGTGCTAAGATGTTGATAGCTTGATTGTATTGATGTTGAAGAAAATCGCTTTGCGAGCCATTGCTTTGAGCAATTATGCTGTTGCTGCTGTTGGCAAAAGAGTTTACTATTGCGGACAATTTGGCTGGAACGAAGCATGCTTACTTTTATAGTAGACGAAAGAAAAAATTTCAAAAAACCTGAATGTAGGCCGGAAAGTGATATAGCACTGAGAACAAAAAAAAAAAGAAGAAAAAAAAAAAAAAAAGAAAAGACAGAGTAGTTGGTATTCTGTTGCTGTCAACTTTCTATAGAAGTGCAAAAGGTGCCCTGAAATTTCCGGGAGAGTATTTTTTAATTGTGATCTAACAACTGTGAGTTGCACTGACTCACTTTTGGTCGGTGAAACAAACCTAAAATCGATTTAACTATCGTGGTTAATTTTTCGTCAATATGTACTCTAATGAAAATCGTAGGGCAGCTCTTGCAAAGCTGAATCCTTTAATCAATATTAACCATATTGACATATTTTGGCTGTATAGTTCGGCGGAGAGGTCATTTGAAAATATCACTCATTGAAGGAAGAAGAGGAAGAACCCGAACATCTGCACTACACACACTTTCCTCCTCTATTTTTCATTGTTTGGTAACCAACTAAGTTTAAGTCTTGGCACATGGTTGAACTGTCTTTTTCAACTTGGAACATAGCTTCAAATTAAGCTGTTTTGAAAGCTAAGGTATCGAAAGAACAGACTTTGGCTTTCAAAAATTGGTAGAAGGGGAGCTGTTAAGAGTAAATTTGAACTGTAGCCAAAAAAAAAAAAAAAAAAAAAAAAAAAAAAAAAACTAGAAAGATAAATAAATGCTAGTAGCACTGTATAAATGGCTTGTTTTTTTCTTTGATCTGTACTCTGTCGTAGAAAAATGATCATTGTGATGATGGTGATTTGAGAAGCAAGATAAGAAGGAAATCCGAAAACACGTCTGTCACAACTACACGATCCAAAAGTTCGTGTTCCGCGTTTTCGTATCCGCAGATGTGTCAATCATTTTGGGCCTTTTTTCACTATAAAATTTTCTCGCTCCATTCTTTCGTCTTTTATAAACCTACACTATAAACGATCATGGACGATTCTCAACCCAACGATATTAAAATCGCTTCTCAACCATTTGAACCGGGCACGGCTATCAAAAAGAGAAAGATCGCTCAAAACACTTTGCTTAACAACAAAAGTAAGGAGATCAGCGGAACAAATGTTCCTTCAGCATTTGAAGAAGAGTTAAAAAAGATTAATGACAGTATGGACGTCGATATTAAAAGTAAGCAAATAAGATAAAAACGGCCACATACATGTCGAGGGAACTTTAGCAATACGATTTTCTTATACACCATATTCATACAGTTGAGAATACAGAAGCCGTTTGGAAACGTGCCGCTGCACCCTTACTAAACCTAAAATCAGATAAAATTGGTACCTATTTTCACTATAAAGATTTAAGTCTCTGTACAAAGATTTAAAATATTGAATCCTGTTGCTCACTTACCACAGTATTTCAGCAAATTGAAGTCGATGATTACTTTGATTGGAATGTTAAGGAACCTGTCATTCGAATGTACGGTGTCACTGCGGTATGTTGACTTAAAAATATATAGCACAGGTCTCGTGAAGCATGCTTTTACTGATTTTTTCCCTTATAATTTCAGGAAGGAAATAGTGTGCTCTGCCATGTCCGAGGCTTTTTCCCATATTTTTACTTCCCTGCCCCAATAGGTTTTCAACGCTCACATTTGCCAGCACTTCAGAAAGCATTGATTGTAAGAGCCATTAGGATAGCTAATTATCAAATCTATTTACTGACGATCAAACTTTCAAAATATTATCTTTATAACCTGCCTCAGGCTAGCGTTGGTAAAGGAGATGTCGTGCACAATGTCGAAATTGCAATGAAACAAAGCATTTATGGATACCACGGAGACATCAAATCACCATACATTAAAGTAATAACGCGTGACTCTCGAGATATATCTAAATGCAAAAACGCCGTAGAGAATGGGTTCCGTATTGAGGGATTAGATCGTCCTTGCCAGTCTGACACAACATTTGAAAGCAATTTGGGATATGTACTTCGATTCATGATCGATTGTAAAGTGACAGGTTCTAACTGGATCGAAATACCTGCGGGAACCTACGAGCTATTTCAGAACAAGACATCCACGGCTCAGTATGAAATACAAACAAAATACAATCAGTTTATTAGTCATGCTCCTGAAGGAGAATGGTCACACATGGCACCGCTTAGAATTTTGAGTTTCGATATAGAATGTGCTGGTAGAAAGGGTGTCTTCCCTGAGCCCTCCATCGATCCTGTTATCCAAATTGCGTCTATTGTTCAAAATCACGGTATTTACTTTTATTTATTTTCTTTTTATCGCACATTATTAATGACTGACAATTATTGCTGCAACATTTCTATTTCTTAGGCCAAACGAAACCGTTTATTCGCAACGTCTTCACTCTAAACAGCTGTGCTCATATTGTTGGCTCCCAAGTACTCAGTTTTGACGATGAAGCAGAACTCTTGAGAAAGTGGAGCGAATTTTTCCTTGATGTTGACCCGGATGTAGTTATTGGCTATAATACTACTAATTTCGATATTCCCTATTTATTAGACCGTGCGAAACATCTTGGGGTCAACAGTTTTCCTTTCCTCGGCAGAATCAAAAACATTAGAACGGAAGCAAAAGACTCCAGATTCTCGTCGAAAGCATACGGTACACTTGAAAGTAAATCTATCAACATGGAAGGTCGTTTGCAGTTAGATGTGCTTCAAGCCATTCGCCGTGATTACAAACTACGCTCCTACACCTTGAATGCGGTTTCTGCTGAATTCCTAAAAGAGCAAAAAGAAGATGTACATCACTCTATTATTACAGAACTTCAGAACGGAAATCCAGATACGCGTCGTCGTCTTGCTGTTTATTGTCTGAAGGATGCTTTCCTACCAATGAGATTAATGGATAAACTCATGTTATTGGTTAATTACACCGAAATGGCAAGAGTAACTGGTGTGCCTTTCAATTATATTTTGGTGCGTGGTCAACAAATCAAAGTTATCTCACAATTGTACCGTCGTGCACTAGAAGAAGATCTTGTGATTCCTGTCATCAAATCTGAAATAACAGAAGAACAATATGAAGGTGCTACTGTCATTGAGCCCGAAAGAGGGTATTATGACGTCCCCATTGCCACGCTTGATTTCACTTCTTTGTATCCGTCTATTATGCAAGCTCATAATCTCTGTTATACGACTCTGCTGAAACCCGACATGGTGCGCAAACTAAACATGGTAAAAGATGTTGATTACATCATAACTCCCAACAATGATATGTTTGTCACAGTTGCTCGTCGAAAAGGTCTTCTTCCCCAGATTTTAGCAGATCTCTTAGCGGCTCGTAAAAAAGCTAAGAATGACTTGAAGAAAGAAACCGACCCTTTCAAGCGTGCTGTTTTAGATGGTCGTCAATTAGCCTTGAAGGTCAGTGCTAACTCTGTTTATGGTTTTACAGGCGCCACGATTGGAAAACTGCCTTGTTTGCAAATTTCCTCTAGCGTTACTGCTTATGGTCGTGAGATGATCTTGAAAACAAAAGAAACGGTTGAGCAAACATTTACCAAGGCAAATGGCTACGAGCATGATGCTAAGGTTATTTATGGTGATACTGATTCTGTCATGATCAAATTTGGCGTTAATAACTTGAAAGAGGCGATGAGGTTGGGTAGAGAAGGGGCAGAGCTTGTGACCAAGGAATTTATACGACCTATCAATTTGGATTTCGAAAAGGTATATTTTCCTTATTTGTTAATCAACAAGAAGCGATATGCCGGGTTGTATTGGACAAGAGAGGATAAATTCGATAAATTAGACGCTAAAGGTATCGAAACTGTGCGTCGCGATAATTGTCGACTCGTATCAAATGTTATCTCCAACTGTCTCGATAAACTTTTGATTGAAAGAGATGTGGAAGGCGCCCAAGTTTATGTAAAGCAGACAATTGCAGATTTACTACAAAATAAGGTCGATCTCTCTCAACTCGTCATCACAAAAGCGCTATCGAAAACAGACTATGAGAATAAACAAGCACATGTAGAGTTAGCAAAGCGCATGAAAGAGCGTGATGCAGGTTCAGCGCCAGCTTTGGGAGACCGTGTTGCTTACGTTATTATCAAAGCCAGTAAAAATACACCAGCATACAAGTGTTCAGAAGATCCGTTATATGTTCTCGACAACAATATTCCCATTGATACCAAATATTATTTAGAAAACCAGTTGTCGAAACCGCTATTACGTATCTTCGAACCTATTTTAGGCGATAAAGCTCAAACGCTATGTAAGTCAAACAATCTACCTTTTGTATAATTGTATGTAGCTTTCTAAGCTTGAGTCAAATATCTAACGTCTCTCGTCCTCTGAACTTGGTTTTATCAGTAAAAGGTGACCATACGCGTACAGTTAATATTGCTTCGCCAACCGTTGGCGGTTTAATGAAATTTACAGTGAAAACCGCAACTTGCTTGGGATGTAAATCACCTTTACCGAAGGGAGATAATTCAGCCACTTGTAAACGATGTATGGATCGTTTGCCTGAATTATATCAACATCAGGTAGAAGTTGTGAAGGATCTAGAAGTAAAATACTCTCGGGTATGGACACAGTGTCAGCGTTGTCAAGAATCTCTACATCAGGAAGTAATCTGTTCCAATAATGATTGTCCTATCTTCTACATGCGCAAGAAAGTTCAAAAAGATATGGATGAAGCGATGGAGAAACTAGAAAGATTCAATTATGACTGGTGATAATTTATAATTAACTAACTTATAACAAATGTATATACAATTCAGTCATCATCTCCTCTTCTCAAAAAGTCATTTAAATGTTTTTCATTATTCTAATTATCAGAAATCTCTCTATAATATATCTTGATTTTGACGGTATTTGACGGTTTTCTACCGATGATATTCTTGCAAAGTCTCATACAACTATTATCTCATATTATTACTTGCTGTAGAAATTGTTAAGTCCGTCCATTTGGAAAATGCGGCGTTAGGTGAGCTAAGTTTTTTTTTTTTTTTTGGTTTTTTACAACTTGTCCTGTTTTTCAATGACTAAAAGACGGTTAGATGATCTTGACTTAGCTAATGTACTTCGTCAGAAATTCAGGGAAGATCCCGTCATGAAACAGCAAGCTGGTTAGTTCTTTTATAAAAGATTAAATTAAATTCTATTGTAGCTTTCAGCAGTTGACATATTGGTGAACATTTTTTTTTAGCACAAAATACTTTTAGTATGCTTATGAATGCTCAAAGAAAGGCCCAGGTTCATACTATTAAACATATGAACAGCAGTTCTTTACCCACAGCATCCTATACTTGCTACAAATGCATGCAAAACTGTGCCTGCGATGTGTGTGCTTTTTGTGAAAAGCGTGTTTGTCAAAATTGTATTCAACAGTGCAATCAATGTCAAAACCTTTATTGCAGCACCTGTTCTGAAATAGAGTAGGTATCTGGTTTTTATATTATTTTTTTTTTATTTCTTTTTTTTTTTTTTTGATGGGAAAAAACCAGATATCAAACAGAAAACTGACTGGATATTTCTTTTTAACACAGCTACTCTTTATCGATGGATCGAGTATTCTGTTTATCATGTAAACAACACGATTCAATTTGAATTGATCTACGATACTATACACATATCTACATATACCCTTACAAAAATTGGTTGAACAGCTACCAATTCTACTTAATTACCAATTAAAACGTATGCAATAGAAGCTTCTGAACAAATGCAATCATTTTTATCTTTTTAACTAGAATTGATAGTTCAACCATAAGAACGGACAAAATTGCTCGCATAAGCAAAGCTCATCCTCTGTCGTTTTGTTCGAAAATTTAAATTCATTGATTTGACTGTGAGCTCACCTTTTATTGAACGCAAAAGGAAATTATAACCGCACTAAAGAGTCCAGATTGTAAATGTACAGTCCAATAACAGAGAACCAAAATAAACAACTGAACAAAGAAACGAGGTTGATTCAGTAAGTCGATTTTGACTTGCTGTCTCAATTAACATATTTTACGTCGCCTTGACACAATAAACGGACTGGCAGCACTTCTTCAGTACGGCAGTTCCAGTTAAAGACTCCAATCTACCTTTCTTGTGGCAAGGGTCAATATTCTTTATATCATTAGCATTGTGTGTCATAGACATTATACAGATGTTTATATCATTAAAATTCAAACAAAGACATTGTTCGCAGGAAGTATGCAAGTTGGCCTTTACTTGCTCGTTTTAACCAATCATCCAACATAAAAATATTTCCGTTGACTTTCCATTCAATTTAGAAACAAGACATTAATTTTGATAAAAGTTGAATGCAGTATCAAACTGTCTCCAAAGCAATTGTGCTGACAGAAAGCTAAAAATAAGACATTCAATGGAACTTTTATTGCATTTTTGTTCAAAACAGTAGTAGCTCTCTTCAACAGAGTACTATTTTGTATCGATTCACAACAAATTGATCCGACAAAATCAGTGCTGTAAATGGGACAGAAACCTGAACAATTTCTGTTTGTGGCTTGGCTTGTCGACCGCCTAGAAAAAATTGTTTTCCTTAGAAATTTATTGTGAGCTCCTCCTTTTTAACCGTCGATACATTTACAATGGAGAACTCTGAAGGCCAGATTATTGATCTTTACATCCCTCGCAAGTGGTAACTATCATTCTTCATCGAAAAATAGAGAGATTGTTCGGCTTTTTCTTGACATCGGGTGCAAATCAAAACTAACTCAACAATTACTTAAATAGCTCTGCTACCAACCGCCTCATCACTGCTAAGGATCACGCTTCTGTTCAAATCAACATTGCCGATGTCGATGCTGAAGGTCGCGCTGCCAACACTTTCTCCACCTATGCTTTCTGTGGTTTCCTCCGCAAGGAAGCTGAATCTGACGATTCCCTCAACCGTCTCGCTCAACAAGATGGCTGTAAGTTTTTAAGCAACTGGTAATATTTTTATCTTATGACGATTTTCTCACTTGTTGTTTTCTTCTCATTATATGACAATAGATTTGAAGAATGTCTTCTCTTACCAACAATAAACTGTTGGCAACTTCGTCATTAGTTATAGTCAATTCTATTATACATCAATAAACGCTCACGACTCGCATGTTAATATCATTATTGGATAAAAGAACACGAGCTTTGAAAATGTACGAAAAACCAATGTACTTTTTAATATAGAATTAGGATATACACAATTATGAAAATACAGCGTATGAACTTGTATCTTCTCATTTGTTCGATGAAATCAAATGATATCGAATCACTAAACATCGCTCAAAAATTCTTGGGCAATTTAGGAGATTCAATGTTGAAAGCTGTCGCAAAGTATTTCTTACCTGCCAGATCTAAATATTGTCTTAATCAATTTCTTCTCCTCTTCGCGGCGTTGTATAATAGTAGTCATCATAATATAAGTAGGTTCAAATTCATCATCAATTGTATAAGGTTATATTTTTTTTTGGGATAAAAAGTAGCCGAAGTCATATGAGAAGTGCCATAAGCGATGAAGGTTATTGTTACGTAGTAGTTCGGGTTTGGTTTTAGCATCCCAAGAAAGCCGAAGCTTCGAGATGATATACAACTGAACTATTCATACTATTACATGATCTCATTAAGTTTTCTTGTGAATGCTTATTTTAAAATGCACTTTTTTCTCGTTATTACGATGGCTATTTTTGAGTCTGACTATTCTATCATTCTGCTCCGCTACAGTATGTTACGAAAGTTACACTTTCAATTCTGATCCTCAAAGAACAACTCCACATCAATAAGCATTTTTCAGGAATAGCATTAACTCTAATACTGGTCCGGCAATAGATTATCTAGTTTTAACATAATGCAATCATTAAACAACTCGTTAATAAGCAACAAAAAGCTTATATTCAAGCTATTGTAGCGCACTTTAGAGAGTTATTAAGGTTATAACAGACCAATAGTGATTGCGGTAGAATTGCTCGTTGTAAATGGATGACTTAAGAATGGTACAAAGCCGTAGTTTATCTTGTTTGTGATAGCTTACAATGCAGGAATTCCTTCTGCAAGGAAGCGATTGGTAATAGTAGAAAGCAATTAGACTATCAATACATTTTATGCCTGGCTTTCGTATGAGATAAAGGCATCCGTAGCAACAAACATAGGCGATGAAAATCAAGAGGAAGGAAGATTGAGTAAACGTCTAAAACTTAGTTTTCATTCTATCGAACTATCTCACTCTTGTCCTAATGGAAAATGCGGGTAGCAGAACCGAAATTTATGCTGACATAGGTAAGGCCTGATTATGTTGTGGCAAATGAAACTAACGAAAAGACCACGTTTCTATTTAGAAAAGTATTCGAAAGGATAGTGTGTCAGCTATACACTATATCTATTCAGTGACTTATAAGAGCCTAGCAAGGCCTTACTACATGTTTATGCACTTTCCGTCACTTTTAAACTATCTTCAGCACAATCACCATCAATAAAATAGTCGGCCTTTCTCTATCACATTCTTCATATACGCGTAGATAGGAAATAAGTGTTATTTGACATGATCTGGTTGATCAAAGTCGATATTTCGAACAAAATGTTAACAGCTTATAGTTTTTTACTAAATATTTTCGAGAGATCAATAGAATGTTATCGATGGCAAATCGAAGGAAGTCAGTTCAATCTCTCCAAATTTATGATGATGATGCTACTGCATCCTTGACACCGTGTGTCCCGTGAATTTGAAATCATAGCAATGAATAAAGCACTTCCTATCCGATGATAAGCGCGACAATGTACTCCAATGTGGCTTCATAGAACAGCACGTTCCTTCTATATTTACAGGGCAGATTGCCGTTCAGAAAGTAAAGAAGGTGCCTTCCCGAGATTCGAGCAAATGGTTATAACGCTTCTCTCTGGTAGATATAAATTGTACAAATCATCAAACTGAATATTACCATACTATTACGTAAACAAACTGCATGTCCTGAGCATCGCAATCAGAGATCTTTTGATGCTAGCAGTTGAAATAAACTCTTTTTCAATACCAATTATATGCATTCTACAACCTGGTTACATGGATTGATACGAAATAAGCGGAACTTGGGAAATTGTCTCCATACTCATTCCATTTCATTCTATACTGAACTTTCCTGTAATTTGGTTTATGTATTGCTTAGCTGAAAGATTAAGCAACCTTTTTATTATGTTTATTCCCTATTGTAAGCTTGATTACGGTACAATTCAACTGTTCAAAGCTGGGACAGGTTTTCTACCTTGATAAAGGATGTTCGTTTACATTATTCAAATTGTGCAAAAAAAAAAAAACCATTAACGTCTCTTTTTTCCTTTCTTCTTCTTCGGCGCTTGTTTGGGTGAAGCTGTTTTGTTTTCTGTAATGCTGTTCTTTGTTGCTGTTGCTGTTGCTGCCAAAGGTGGGGCATCGGTTATCACAGTATCCTCATCCGCTGTATTTGAAGTTTGATAGTGAGCTTCACAGAATAATAAGTTTTGTCGCGGGTATATATTATATCGTTCTAGTTATCTTACCAGGCATTTCCTTATTCATCATTTTTAACAATAACGTGGTATTCAAATTGATAAACTTTTTCAAATCTCTCATCTGATCTGTTTTATATTTGATATTCTATTAAGAAAAGGTAAGTTATCAGGTAAATATCAATTCAAAGAATAGTGGTACATCTGCATCGTTATAAGTCAATTAGTGAAGATCTTACTTTTATATCATCAGTCACTTTAAGGACGAGATCACCATCAGAACGGTGGAAAGTATGAACGTAACGGGTCTATGCAATGAGGTAAAAAAAATAATAAAGGTTATTCTATGTCACGCTAAAGTGTTAGGAAGGTACATTAATTCAATATCATACTCGCTCTGGAGAAGCAACATATATCTCTTCTGCCGCCTTTTCAAATTCGTCCCAGTTGGTTATGTACATGAATGAAACTTAGAGCTCGAAGAAGTTTGAAAAATCGATTCAGCAAAAAGTTAAGTCTGAGAAATAACAATCAATAACGATCAATTTTCAATGCACGCAGAAAGGGTATTTTTCTTTTCCTCGCTACTAGCACCGAAACGTTTTTGGAAAGTTGGAATTCAGAAGATTTCTGACAAGAAGAGTCCTAGCAAGAATATTTTCAATTGTAAACTGTAAATACAAAAACGTTGTAATAACCATCTTTTTGGTCGAAACCAAGTTACGTTTTGTTACTGAGTAAACTTTGATGTACTCAGAATGAGACAATATGCGATGAATCGCAAATAATATAAAGTTTCTACGCAGCAACTTTTGAAGAAACTGTTAAGGAACATATTGATAAGCTACAGTACTTGACCATTGATCGCTCTGTCCCTAGGATTCATTATATGTGGATCTTAAACGTCAGAATGACTGAACTGACCAAAGCTAGCAAAATGCCGAAATATTGTTCGTTTTTTCCCATAAATAGATATTGAGGCGAACTTTTTGGCTTACAGGAGGGCAAGTTTGCTGATCTTATCGCTGTCTTATGCATTTCGAGAGAGAATGGAGAGGCTCAAAAAAGTACAATAGTCTTTACGTCAGCTCAAGCTCTTTACAGTCTGACAGCTTGTAAATAAATGAAATTCAAATTGATATGCCAAACTATTTTGCAACGAAAGTACGTGACGAATTCAAGTATAACCTATAATCCTTCCGATCCTTTGAATTTGTACATCGAGATCAATGAAGTTACCGCTGGACAGCCTTTTTGGGGAATGGTTTTAGGTAAAGTCGAGGTCAGGAACGTGACCCACTTTATCCTTAATAACAGACTTGACAAAAAAAAAAAAAAAAAAAAAAAAAAAAAGTCTCGATAAAAAGATGGGGCATCATCCGATTCTCTTTGTCAAAGCTCATTAAGCAATCCGTTGAAATTGTAATGATTAAGCAAATGTAAGACAATCCCAAATCCTTTATAGATATCACGTTCCTCAACTGGAAACAAGTATATATGTGAGATTGTTTCCAGTAATCGTGCACCGAAATCCAGCATACTTTTAATTTCTAGTGAGTTGTAATCTCTCTAAAGGCAGACCATAATGTTGCACGCTGTAAAGGCACACGGGAGGACTGTCCTGTAATCCATCTAACTCCTATAAAAGACCGATCATTCATGCGGAATAACGGGGAACATATCAGCGCAACTAAAAATTAATTTGGGATTTGCAGACAAATCTGTAAAGCTAAAGTTGCATGATCGGCTGAACTTTTTATTTTTTAAACAACACAACCCACGAAAAATGCCAAGATCTGTCCACTAAGAATTGCATGTTTCAAAATGTTAATAAGTGCTTAGAAATGAGAATATTTTTATTACGAAGGTACGAAAGAGAAAAAACAGTTTATATGGAGAGGTAAGATGGGGTATTGTCATAGAAATTAAAACATGTCATTAGGGTATTCAGGTTAGGAAGTAAGTTATTAATTGTCAATAATTAAATGGTTTTGAGTTCAAGATCTAAGATATTTTTATGGTCCATCATAAAATTATCAACTTCATCAAGGTTGATAAACAAATTATATTTTACGACGCCTAGAAAGCTTCGTTCCATTTCATTCACTATCTTGAAATCATAAAGCGGCGCAATAAACTTGTAAACTGCTTGCGATATCCTGTTGGAGTCTTCAATGAATTTTGACGCCAAAATAACGGCTGCAATGAATAGTTTGTAAGGTGTATCAAATTCTATAGGAAAGGTAAACCTAGTTGGTAAATGAACCTATTACTTCCTAAGGGAAAGATTTTTGTTACTAAGTAAATACTAACCTCCTCTAGATCTTTCAGGTAAGTTGTTTTTTAGGCGTCCCAAATAAATAAGAGCTATCACTAAGATAATAGGTGTTATTCGGCAGTGCTGGACAGTGTGCTTGACGAATGTATGTATCGAAGGTAGCAGACGTTGTTGGTAGTATATCCTTGTTTGTGAACATTCAATTAGCGTCTTTACATTATAAGCTGTATAGGTAATCAAGGCATCAATTGTGTTGCATTTTTTCGTAAGGGGAGCTTGTTGACATTTAGTTGTGATCTGTTCAGTCGTATTGGTTGTAGTCATTGAAACAGAAAGCATGACAATTAAAAAAAGTTATAAAATGGAAAAAGCGAATAGTTGCGTTGAAATGAGCTGTACAAAAAGGAAAATTGAGTTAAGGGGATGCAACAAATTCAGGAGAAGGCCGAGATTTTAACAACGTTGATCCCTCTTCTGTCTTTATATACTATTGGTTTTACCATTTTTTGGCGGATATTAAAACTAAAATTAATCAGCTTTCCAGATTTATGGTATGCGGCCTTTGACAGATAATTTTGCAGACATGTGCTAAATAAAGATCGCTGTTTTGACGTTACAACTTTACTTATTATTATGCTTCCTTATCATTGATGTCGGCATTCAATCGTTGAGAAGTTTGCTTTAGGCTTTTTTTCCGTTTATAGTTACCATTGGGTTACATAGAAATCATAATGAGAGAGGGAAAAGGTATAGAGAGGCGGTAGAATGGCGACGGCATTAATTTTATCAAGCATTGTCAAATTAGGCGAAGGAAGATACTGCATAAAAAGATTTGTAAGATTGCTTTCATACTCACATACCGATTGAGAAACGATATAGTATGAGTAATCACTCTTGGCAATCTTTTACCGTAACCTTCTTTGCTGCCTCTACGAAACCAAGCACCAGTCTATCTTTGTCGCTCGTTTATCCTTTGAGAACGTCAATCCTGGTCTGGGCCCAATTTTTCTCTCAACAATTTAAGTAAAGAAAAATGTACGAATATGTGCACCAGTCAATGGCTTTGAGTTTTGATCAGGCGCACAGGAGCAACAGTCATTTTTGAATACTCGAACTTTGTACTATATTGAATAACTTAAGAGCTACTATGGACACCTCAGAGCTCCTGATTCGATACGACAATAGTTCGTCGTTTGACCACCAAAATGATGACTTATTCCTCATACAATACATTCAAGATGATTGAAACGCCTCTTTTTGTTTTTACTGTACCTTAACAGAATTGTTGTGCCTCAAGCTCAACCATGTTCTTGACTATTCGACAATCAGTGCTGTATCTTGTGATCCATTAGCATTAAGATAGACGTGTCTATCTTTGAACCTGTTTATGTGATCTATCTTTGCTCACTTAGCACTCAGCAGGCCGCGCTATTGAAGCTACATTAACTTACGGAAATGTACTTGAATACTATAATTATAAACAGATGTTACTTTAAATGAACTTATATCACATAACAAGAAAGCTCTTATACTAAATAAGTCATGATCTACACGATCTTGTAGTACTATACGTTTGTAAAATCTTATATTCGATGTTGATGTGGGCGTGTATCTATGGAAAGTCCATTGAGTAAATTTGTTTTATTTAAGTCCACTGCGTTCAATTAAATATTTGTCAGCTTCAACATATCCATAATGAACATAACCAATTATATACTTTTAAAGTTTAATATGGATGTAAATAAAAGGATTGCTTTGAGTACCATGTTATCCAAATTTGGATATATTTTCTAATTTCAAAAATTCAAAGCTTTCGTCTGAAACCTTTTTTTGTTTTTTTTTTTTGCCCAGAACCTGCTTTGCACAATTCAGCAACTTTATTGTCAAGCGCTATAAGAAACAGAAATAGAAACAACAACATTTTTCTAATGCCATTATATATATTGCCAACACATATAATCAAGCTCGTGGTATTCAGAACAAATTCACAAACACTGTGGTAATTCTTCTGAATTCAATGTCTTGGCGATTCACCATTCCATTTGTCGGCTTGACACTTTATATTCTGAAACTTTTGATATGCATAACCGAAACGTTGTAGATCGTCAATTTGTCACATCCGTTAAAGCAGGATTACAAAGAATTTGAAAGCCAGCATAACTTAGTAATCGTTATTCGGGGAATTGGCTCTTGTCCCTGAAACAAAATGGTTGAGCGATAAAGCATAAGTAAGAAAAAATTGAACAGGGCATGCTTCTATGTGCATGTCAATGTTTTCCATGAATTGCACGTGATATTTTTCGATATTGCGGCTATTCATTAGAATTTGTTACTTTAATTCACATAAAAGAAAGATGGAGTCCAAAAGCATTCTAGAACACTAACACTATTCATTTGATAACGTCTTACTTTAGCGAACTGTAATTCAACAATATATAAAGCATCAAAATCTTGAACATCAAATAATATATTTTTATAGATATAAAGCCAATAACAATTTAAGCAATAGACTTAACAGTTTGTTCTTTTTTATTAGCTGTTTCTAATACCTTTAACAAACAAAAAAAAAGAAATAATATTATTTCCGTTGCTTCTTAGTCTTGCTGTCGCTGTTCTCATGCTTAGAAGCAGGCCGTTTCTTATTACTACTATCACTGCTGTTATTGACGACAGCTGCTGATTCCAAATTTTTGAGCGTCGTGAAAAGAATCTTCTTTTCACCGATACGAACCATAAGCGCATTTCTTTTGTTGCTGGACTCTCCTTTAAGGCCTTGGAGCTCCAATTCATCATCCTAAATTTGGCGTAGAGTCAAAAACTTGAATAATTTTTGCATATGCTACAACTTCATTAAGAAATACCTTTATATCTGTTGGATATCTTTCGAGTCTCGTTCTAAGTATACTTAAAATAATATTTTTCACTTCTTCCGTCAGCTTCGGTTTGGGAAGCTTTTCTTTTTCTACCATTTTTTTGAAATCGCCAGGTGTAGCGATTAAGACATGCACTATAGAAGATGCGGTAAGAGGCAAGTTTTAGCAAAATGACAGAGCTTCCCATTCGCTTTGACAAACTTCAGAATAATACCATACCTGTAACAATGAGCTCTGGCGGTATCTCATACTCCGTATCAATCACAAAGCATCTGTAACGCAATATAAATGCATTCCTTCGTTAAATTTGAAAAATCACACATACGTTAACATGTAATCAAATAGTCAAGCTTTACTCATCCAAAACACCTTCTTCCATCAGAAAGTCAATTTTTTCTTTAACTTTCTCATCTTCTACATCCGGATAAACTGCCTTAACGACTAAGGGGCCATCCAATTCAACCAAATCAAAAGGGTTGTTCTCATCCGTAAACCCATATTTTCGTAAGAGATCTGCATTGCATAAATCACCGTAAGTATTGTAAATTTGTTCTCCTTTCCTTATAAATTTAATAGCCTTCATTTGTAGGCAGTCTGTTTCGTGAAACAAACGTGCATTGTTGAACCCTGTTTTATGATTTAGCATATCCGCCATTGGTACCATAGTGATAAGACCTTCTTCTTCGTCGTCATCCTCATCATCATCGTCGTCAGAACCCACTTCATTCTTCTCGTCACCATTTTTCTCTACGTTTTCGCCATCTTCATGCTTACTGTTACTTTTACCGACTTTTTGCAACTCATCAATAAAACTGTACGCCATAATAACGGAGCCACAAATATGAAATAGCTCAAGCGTATGAATGTCTTTGTTGAACAAGGCAGGATATTTCTAAAAGAAGCCGTAAACGCCATTTTAGTCTATATGACGTACTTGGTATTGGCGTGTTGGCCTGATTAAGCTGCTCCTTTTTTTTCATTGTTGAGAAATTACCTCCATAAAAGGTACAACGACATCTCTGTATGTTTCTTCTGCTTCACTTCTACCAATTTTAGCTATAGATGCATTTCACGCCAACAAAAAAAATGGCTGTTGAGTGATGAAGAATATTCTCAAATCGCATACGTCATATACATACGTATAACATCAGTTCCATTTAGTTCTTTCAGCTCTTCTTCAGTCCAGAACATAGGCGTAGAGAATGCTTGAGGAAGTACATCTACGCGGGGTAATCAAAATTCCGTATCAATATGATTGTACCTGTTCTGCTCAATTGCTGGAATATGCATCTCTTAACGACTACACTACCTAAATAAGGCTTCCAAAATGAATCGTCTTTCTTCATCTCATACATTAAAGAGATGATCAGAGGGGTCCAACCAAGTAATCCATTCAAGTCGTCCAACAAACCATCGACTTCCTTCAAAGAGGTAGTGAGTTGAGATAATAATAAACTGCGAGGAATGGAAAACAAAACATCGCCGTCCTATATATACGGAGGTCGCATCGATGAGCGCAAGTTAGATTTGTCATAATGAGAAGAGTCTCCTATGTGAATAATGCTATGTACTTTGATATCCTTTGTAGCAACTACTCCACGTCCAGCATTCTCAGAGCTGTAATCTTTAAAGGCAATGCTGTCACTAATAGAAGCACCATTATTAATCAACCAATCAAGAAAAGCACGCCCGTTATTGTCGAAATTTGACATTGCAGTTTGTAATCGATCGCTTTTTTTTTTTTTTTCTGTACGATTCTTTTCTTCTTTTGAGTTTTCTACTCAGCATACAGTACAGTTTTGTCAGCAATATTGTCCAATGAGAGTCATTAAAGCGAACTTTTTACGTCGGCAAACTGTCCAATCAAATGAAACAGCTCCTGTTTGTAATGCCTTTTCGAACCCATTTGTCAGCCCGACATTCTTTGTAAGTATTTTTAAGGCATGACAAATTGCGGGATGGCGCAAAATTTTGGATAAAGTATAAAAGGAAGATGAAAAATTTGTACCTGAAGTTTTTGTTTCTCAGAAAATTAATTATATCAATTAAGAAAATCAAAAATCATGTCTGCTACTATTACAAAAATTGCTAGAAATATCACCAAGTCTGTTCTTTCAAGAGAACAAATGGATGGTGTTGGCGCAAAAGGTAAAAGAGAATGAAGAATTACAATTTTTTGACTTAGGGTCGAGGAATCAAAACGAACATTCTACTAAACTTTTCATATATAACTTTTTAGTTTATCGCTCTATTGGCAGCTACGCACTTCGTAACTTGGATCCATTCTTAATGCTTGATGAATTCGATGTCCATGCACCTGGCGGATTTCCCGACCATCCTCATCGTGGCTTTGAAACCGTAACGTATATGCTGGATGGTGAATTTTTACACGAAGACTTCAAGGGCCATAAGGGTCACTTAGGTCCTGGTGATCTTCAATGGATGTCTGCCGCAAAAGGTATTCTTCATGCCGAAATTCCCGCTAGTAACAAACCTTCTCATGGTCTCCAATTATGGGTCAATCTGGCCAGCAAAGATAAAATGTCAGAACCCAACTATCAAGAATATCCCAAAGAAAAGATAGTGGAAGTGGTACCGGAGGAAGGCGTCAACATTAAAGTCATTGCCGGTGAATCCTATGGTACAAAATCTCCCGTAATGACAAGGACACCAACTATGTTTATTGACGTTAGATTGAAGAAAGGAAAGAAAATGGAACAGGTTATCCCTCCACATTATGCAGGATTCATCTACACTCTCGCAGGCTCAGCTTTGTTTGGTGGAGATAAACATGCTTCCGAAGCACATCATACTTTGGTTTTGAGCCAGAATAAAGGAGACTATATTCCAGTGGAATCAACATCCGATGATTGTCATTTTGTAGTTATTGCAGGCCAGCCTATCGGAGAGCCTATTGTTCAGCATGGCCCGTTTGTAATGAACACACAGCGCGAAATTTATCAAGCATTTGAAGATTATCAGGAAGGTAAAAATGGTTTTGAAGGCGCTCCTGGATGGACCTCATCCATTAGAGATCGCTGGGGTAACCGTGCATAAAGGGTCAAGCATATCATTCTATCTCTTTCGATCATTTTTGTTTAAATTATTCAACTCTCTATATAAATCAATATATATATATCATATACACCTTTCATATATTTATTTTATTTACAATTTTAATACATGAACAATAAAGAAAATAAAGTCTTTTATTCTACTTGTTCTTTCATCGCAATATCCTTTGACTGTTCAGGCTGTTGATCCAGCTTTCGTTTTTTACGTGCTTGAAATTTCTCCTTCTTTAATTCATCTGAATCACAACGTGGTCTTAACAAAATAGGTTTATATTTTGCTATTTTACTCTCTTTACCACCTCCTATCACCAAATTGACGGCACCCAATCCTTTCCGTTGGGATAACTGCTGCTGCTGTAGTTCACTTTGGACTTTATCAAAAGCATCTACTGTGTCTTTCTTTTTCTCGTCTGGCATAGTGACCAAAAAACTGCCTACTTCATTCAAATAATACTGTGTCGTCAACGTACAAATCATCTGCTTTTGCCATTCTTCGTGATAATGTAAATAGGTTCTATAGGCAGATGGTATAGGTTCATATTTGTTTTCTCCTTGTTGAGTTGAATAGTACCATTGAAGTGCCTTGAATTCACAATCATAAAGTACCAGAGGCAGATCACTGGCCATAGGAAAATCGGGCTTTGAAGGAATTTTATCAATGTCCAACAGTTCCAACACAATTTCAGGCTTTTCTAATCCTTGGCCAACCATAAAAAGCACAGACATCATGTATCGTACTTGATGCCATAAAAATGCAGAGCCTTTCAATTCGAGTTCATAAAATGACGTTGCCGACGAGGGTGAGGTGAGGTCACTGCAGCTGCTATCATCAGACATGTGTTGATTCAGTTTTTCCGCTGGTTTGATTTTCATGGATCGTATATGGCGCTCGTAATTCGTGATATTTTTTGAAGGATCTACTTTACAGAAATTGCGAAAATCGTGTTGTCCTTCGAAATAACCACAGGCTATCTGCATGTTGGCAATGTTCAAATGACGATTACAAAAGAAGTACTTATACGTTCTGCCTGTACAATCAAATCTTGCGTTGAAACTGTCGTCGACTGGTGTCCAAGCCAATACTCTAATGTCTGGCGGCAGCATACGATTCAGCATATCTATGTAGGGTATTTCTTCGGCTGGTGGGGGTAGCGTAGCATCTTTCTCGTATTGTTCTCGCAATTTTTTGGATCTCACTTTAAGTGCTATCACTTGACCTAATCCACTCACTCCTTTATCGGTCCTTCCACAACGGCTGTAGTCACTGTCTTCTATATTCTCAATGAGATGACCCGTTTGTAGGGCGAGAAATAGTTTGTCTTCGACTGTAGGAACTTCGTCGGGCTTATTTTGGCTGGCATATCCACTGTAATTCCACCCTAGATAAGCTATGCGTAACGCAATTTTACGCTGGGTATATTTCGACATGTCAAATGGCCTTTTTTCACGCCTTTGTTTCTGTTTCTTGTTTTTTATCAAAGGTGCAACCGTAGTATGTTGACAGTCAGTAGAGGGTATATTGCTTGAAGAGGATGTGTCGAAGGCTGTCAAAGTCGAAGTATTGCTGCTTTCGCACATAGCGTCAGGTGAAGCCATTGGCAACTGAGACTCCAGATCCAGAATGCGTTGTACTAGCTGCTCCCTGGTATAATTGTCATACTTGGATGCCATTTCGACAATAAATTATAAAAGATAACAAAGAGTAGGAAACGCTATGAGTAGATTGAATCCTTCAAGACAAGCCACCGATAAAAGAATCACTCTCAGCTACTCATTTGTATTTAATGCGTTGCCACTCTACTACAGTTGGAAGTCGGACATTCAATCTCTGATTTTGAACATTTGTATTTACTGACGAACTAAATTCAAGACTACTTCTTAGCGAATATGTTTGGACGAAAGCCGCTGATAATTGCATAGCGTGTATATGATTATACCTCACAGATTTTCTGTCCCCTCTTGCGCCAATCCTTAGGACCCAATGCATCAAGGTAGAGCTCAAGTTCAAGAATAGGGAAACGGTGATGCATCTGTTATGCTTTTGTCTGTCATAGGTTGAGAATATACAAAAGTATATTATTGTAAGCAGAAATAAGTCGAAAGTTTCACAGTTTTAGTTCCAAAACTTCATTTGTACATGTCCTATTGTACAGCTTGAGTAGCAACGTACAAATCAGGCATTCTTACTGTCTCAATTACACAGTCGTTTTTGCTGTGAATCCCTTCACCCTATCGCCCCCGCCCCCGGTTTTGCAAATCCATTTCCAACTTTTATCTTTATCATCTAAATCACACACTCTACAAAAACCATGAATACCATCCCATCCAAAAGTAGATACACAAGCTTCTAGTTTTTTATAATTTTCAAACGCAAAATGACGGTGGTATGTGTAACTACATTAAATAATATCAAGACTCTTTTTTGTGTCCTTGATTTTGTATTGACCATACTATTAAGAAAAAGATGAAACAAGTCAGTGCTCGTTCGCTTTTTAAGATGCCTAAGCTTTTTTTTTCTTTTCTTCTTGTTGAAAGGAACTTACAGATTTTGCTGGATCAAAAACTTCCCAACGACTGGCAGGGAAAATATGCTTGTTTCTTTCGTACCATGCTCTTTCAACAACCTTACCGGCATGAGACTAAGGAAGGGTGGTGAGTTGGTTTGGCTCTATTCATACAAGCTTCCGGCTCAATTTCCATGCTCTTTTTTGCCTACCTCGTCCTTTTCGACAGTTGCATCATTGACTAAACGAATATCTTCATGTACGTCAAAACTGAATAATGGACCAGATTTTCCTCTGGCTTTGTTGATGATAAAGTCATAAAATGTATAATGCTGTTCGATAAATGAAAGATAAGCATGCGTTCATGAACACGTTTCAAGAAAACATTTGCTTACATGGGGAATGATCAAATCTTCTTTCACATAGATTAAATTGTCTGTATTTACGCCACGTAGCTGAGGGAATTGTTGACGGCACGCATCCAAAAATTGAGCGATCGAGTCTCCTTTTTTGCACTAATCATTACAGCAGTTCTTAGATCTCCATTCAAGGGTTTACTAGAAAACAACAAACAACTTACCGTTACAACTTTACGATGTCCAGTACCATCCCAATACGAATAAGTGATGTTGATCTTTTCGTCTAAACATACAACAAGCAACGGAAAAAAAGGGTGGGTTAGATCACACGCTTCAAGAACAGCTGATGGGATAGTTTCCACATCCTACTTTTGACTTCTTCCTGCTTTTTTAGCCATTCTTTTCTGAGCTCCTCACGCTCAATTCGTTCCTTCTCCTCCCTTTCTCTATCTGGCAAGAAGCTTGTGTCGACGGTTGGATCTTTCAGCATTTTTCGTTTTTTGAATACTGGTTTTTCTTCTTCTTCGGTGGCTGTGCTGGCAGGAGTACTATTCTTGCTGCTCTCTTGATCTAAATCTTCTTCTTCTTCTTCTTCATCTCCCGCAAAGGATAACTTTAGCACTTGTTTCTTTTTCTTTTTTCGTTTTTTTTCGTCCCTGTATAAGTCACAAAAGCGTCCACTTCAGTCTATCAGTTGACAATCATGAAAAACGGGCTATACAACTGTTTACCCTAGTGGTGCAGTATTTGCTGCTTCACGCTTCTGTTGCTCTTCCAAGTTCTCTCTGATTTTTCTATAATCTTTCAATTCTGTCAAACCGATGGTGCTGGTCTTCAACTGCGATTCGATGTCTGATTTGGCTTTGGCAAATTTGTCAGAACCGACACGCACTTCGCTCATCTATAGCCAAGGAATAATATATGAAAGTTCATTTCTCATGTCAAGTTAGCGTTGGTGAATCCGAGATCGAAAAACAAAGAAGGACAGGCTTTATTTTACTTTGGCAGCTTTCTGTCTTTCTTTTTCTGATTCTTCATAGATCTTTTGTCTTTGCTTTTGAAGCATGGACTGACGAAGAGCTTCCGCTTTGGAATCCATGTTATTGTGTCAATCGATGATTGCTGAAAGGGTGATGGAAGGAAAGAGCAGGTTTTGATGTAGAAAAGTAAAAGAGCAAAACGGCAGGAAAAAGCAACAGGACAACAACGGAATTTAAATTTTACGTAGCAACAGCCAGTTTAAATTTTTAAAAAACACAAATTTGCCCTTTTATAAAAAACATTCGCTATTTCTATTTCTACAGCTCACCGACAATCAAGTGAGGCCATGACAAAAAGTCTATGCAATAAATGAAAGATAGTGTATCCATCAACATAAAATAAGCGTTTTTCATAGGACAGAAATGCATAGGATTCGTTTATTACATACTTTACCAATGATGATTGTAGATAAATGATAAAGAAAGAAGAATGGTATCTTGTATAGCTTTGGTAAAAAATTCATCTTGATCCATCTTGAAAAGGTGTTTGTCTTTTGTTAAGAATGAAGCAGAAAAAGTGAGTGTGCATAGTGAGCAAAATTCATACATGATAACGCCTTGATCATTCATGTCGGAAGGCGGGTTGAGTCTTCTGTGAAGAGGAAGAGAGAAGGATAGATGAATCTGTTTACTGATAATGTTGATGGCGTGATGAAGAAGGCGCCGATGCTGAAGTTGAGTATAAGTTTTGATGAGAAGTAGAAACTAAAAGAATTGAATGATATGTAGAGAAAAGAAAAAAAAAAAAAAAGAGAATAAAGAAGAAAGAAAGGATGATTATTATTTTTATAAAAGTTAGTTATCATTGATCTGATCGTAAGTAACGAAGAGTTATGATAAAACATATGCCAACGAGTAAAACAATCCTAGTAGATTGCACTTGTGATTATTACCCGTTCTTTTTTGTCCTTCATCGGTATAAGCCTGAGTCGCATTGTAATCAGACATTGGCTGCAATAATGGAAAAGATGGATTGTAAGCGTCTTGAGTTATACTTGCAAAATATTGTTGTTGTTGTTGCTGGGCTGCTGCTGAATTGTTGGAAGGAGTTAAGGGCGTAGGCAAATCACTACCACGACTCATTGTGGTTCTACTTGACAAGATAGGTACAGTCGTTTTATCCGCAGCACTTTGCATGAATTGTTCTTGTGTGTTTAACTGAGCTCGAAGGGTTTCAATGGCCATAGAGAGATGTGGGGAGAGGAAGATATCATCAAAAATTCGAAAGGCCAACGAGGAAACATAGTAAAACCTTTTCATATCATGGACAGGCTCCTTTCCCGCTTTCTTGAGTTCACAATAGTAGTAGCATTGGGTTTGCAGAGCCAAAGTGAGACCAAAGGAGATGATACGGCTGCCTTGGATACACGTCAGTCTCGGTGGATAACGTTTCAGGTTTTCATTTCCACGCGACAGAGACAAGTAATAAGCGCGGTAACAGATATTGGAGGCCTTTTCGAATAGATCATCTATGGAAGTTAAGTGATAGTAGTGAAGAGGTGAGGATGGATGATGGGTAGAAATGATGAGATCTATAATATCATGGATTAAATACAAGTAAGATATGAGTGTTGTTGCAGCAGGGAATGGTGTAGTCGTAGTAGCGGGAGTGGCCGTGGTGGTAGTAGCAGAAGAGAATGGTGATATATCCGTTGGTAATTGGGCTCTCCAAAGAACGAGGCTGGATTTAAGTTTGTCGAATTCTGCATATAAAAGATTTTCATCACGATGATCACTGTTATTACTACTGCTACCACTGTTACTATTACTACTACCACTACTACCACTAATACCACTACTACCACCACCACCGCCACCATCACCACCACCACCACTAGTGCCAGTTCTGCTTGTATTACCCACCTTGTCTGTAGTTGTGTTTACAAATAAGGTACTCTGGTCCGATATCAAGCATAACACCCGTGAAAAGATCCTATTGAGGTTGACCAGATGGATAAAGTTGCAGGTTGTGGTGTGCTCATCCATGTCGTACGGTTCATGTTCAGGTTCCAAAGTAGGTAATTGATTGGGTAGAGTGCAGGTATCAAGCATCTGACGCCATCTGTCATCGGCAGTACTGCTCATGGTAATAATAACGTAGAGCATCCAATGAGCTCGACACAAATACTCACTATCCAATGATGTTACAGATCCATCCTGCTGGTACGAGAAACGAACTAGCATTGTCTGTATCTCATTTAGAAACCTGATAGCTTCGGGTGACAGAGGAGCTCCGACAGGCGTCATTAGTTCTTGGAATTTGTACAACAGGAATAATGTTTGTAAAGCGTCTAAGCATGGGGTCGTATGGTCCAATTGCAAAGAAGCTTTTTGATGGTAATCGGAGGCCTTATCTGTAGTTGGGTCTTCAATAAAAAGCGCAATGGAAAGGATGGCCGTTTTCAATGTGTACGGCAAAGAGAAAGCGCGGTGTTTTTGTATCTGCTGACAAGAAGATGTGTGCAAAATAGGAAAGAACGGATGTATATAGTCAATATATCGTTTTAATAGTGGCCACTCGTCCTGCGTTGGAATGCCTATGGACGCTTCCACACTATCGCAGTGATGCATCACCTCTGCTCCCATCGTCCGTACTTGTTCTGTACGGGGAAAAGGGGCGTAGCTGTTTCTACGCTTTTCATACCCCAAAACGCCTCGTTGATCCAACGAAAGATAAGGATGCTGTACTTGGTACAAGCTGGAGAAACTGTTGTCAGCCGTGTAGGTCGATGGACGAGATGAATGACGAAAGGAGAGTGTGACAGGCGTTGTCATGGGAGCTGTCCTGCTCTTTTTTGTAGCGGCTTCACAAGTTGCCTCGTGGATCGTCAGGTCATCTGTTGAAACAGGAACAGGAGCAGAAGCAGGAACGGAAAGATCCTTGCCGACATTTGCAGGCACATTTGAAAATTTGCAGAGCTGCTTGGCTTTTTGACAATTAGAACATGTACCTGAGTTTGGAATACCAATATCACATCTAAAGAAAGGGAAAAAGAAAAGGTGCGTCAAGACACAAATATTACTTGGAAAATGCTTTTGAACGTGCACTTTGCTACTTACTTTGATTTACGCTTTCTACAGAAATCACAAGCCCTCGTTACCTTGATCTTTTTATAACGATCCGGATCAGTCATATTTACAAAATGGTATTCCTTTGTCTTCTTTCGACAACGTTGCTTTCGTTGCGGTGGATGTTTGTCCGTCATATTCTCAAAGTTGAGAAAGGAAGAGATGAAAAAGTAGGTAAAATGCTCGGAATCATGCAAAAAACGGTTCGAGAAATTTATAATACGCGCGCACGAACAGGAAAAAAAAAAAAAAAAAAAAACGGAGCTTATTTAATGCTTCCATTTGTTGTCGAATGTGGAGTGCTTATTGTGGATCAAATTTTAAGGTTTGACAATCAAAAAGGAACCAGGAAAAACCCGTTACACTTCCTTTTTAAGCATATTGACTGACCGATGCACCAAACAAAAAAAAGCCCTTATTTTAAAATGGAAAAATTCTTTTTTTTTTTTTTTTTTTTTTTTTATATGGTTTTGGGGACCACTTGTACAGACTTGGGGAAAAAAAACCCCCCCGAGTGGAAAAAAATAAACAAATGCTTACATGCGTTTTCCCAGTTTGAGCACACTGCAAAATATCCATTTTTCTGGATTGACTTGCATAAGCTCATTTGTGCTTTTCCCTTCTATTTCCAAGTCCTCTCTCCTTAATTTTAGCACTGTTTCATATCTTTTTTTTTTTTTTTTTTTCCAATGCACCGGGATTTTTTTGATTTTTTTTTAAAATTTGCAGGTCACCCTTTCTATAAACGTATTATACAAATGAAAAATCGTTGAAACCTTTAGAATAATGAGGTTACAAGGACTCCTTGTGTATAAAGATATGTATGCATTGTACGTAAAGAATGAAATTAAAAATGAAAGGTAAGGCAAATCAAAAAACCGATCTTTTTCTTTTTTAAAAAAAATGCTAGAAATTCGCCTTTTTTGAACTTTTGGTGCCTGGGTTTCGCTTTAGGAAATTTCTACACACGTTTTTTGATCCGCACTCATCAGTCCCCTCTTTTGATTGGTTCCAACAAAGTAAAATGCAAAAGGCATTTCTTTACAACAATGCACAACACATGCCTAGCCATGTTCACGGGCTGAAATACGACATTGGCCGATTATTGAGTGAGCATGCAGCGGCTCATGATGACAACCCATCAACGTTTTTCATACTAGTAGTAAGAGGAAGAGGGATACTCTACATAGTCACGCATAGTGTCGCCATAATGGCTGAAACATTGAAACGCACATCAACAAATAAGAAAAAGAAGGCCTTCATTTGTGTAAACAGCAAGAGATTTTTTTCCTTCTTGGGCAAAGACAAACCAATAAAGACTACACAGTAACTTGGCATTCAAAATCAAGATTTTTTCAAGGGCTCATCCTTTACACATTCAACTTAAGACCTAGACGCAGACCCAGACCCAGAGAAGGGGCGCAGGAGAGCCAAGATTCATCATTCAGATGACAAGTTATGATTGTTTTAAATAGAAATTGTAGTGTCATTCTTATTTATATATGATGAAAGGTGTGTAGGTATTTTAACATCATCGTACTTTACGCCACTAAGCGGCCTATCTCTAATCTACCATATTCTTGCCTATTATTTTTTCGCTTGACTTTTGCACGAAATGGTTGATTATTAAACAATATTTTTGGCTGATAAGCATAGCAAATGCGCACATGGCTCTGCCCCACTCCCAACACTTTTTGTTGTCAGCGGAATCAGAAATGGCTTCAAAGCCCAAAATGTTCACTCAAACCTCGTTCATACGCCCAATTGGTAACTGCTACGAAAAGGATATCTTTAATGCATAAAGGCATTAAAAAACCCTGATTTGGGATGCCAGTCTAGTCCAGTAATATTTGCACCCATCAAACCTCCAAACGTTAATCTTCGTCTCATATGAGAACACAACACGCTTCCAATCTGTTGTATTTGCTTAAATGAAATTGATAACGGTTATAAGTCGATGACTATGAACTTAGGTGTCTTTATTGTTCTTTAGATGAAGTAGAAGGATTATTTACTTTGTGAGGTTTAGTGGGAATTATATTATTTGAGGACGCGTATGCTAGTCACTAATTTCAGGTTCAGATGCTTATTGGGTGATTATTATATTTAGGCCTGTATCTTGTTTTATGTTGTACATAACCTCTATTAGATGCAATATAGATAGACCGTGGTAGAATGTATTCTCTACCTGGTTGTACGTACTCGAGTATTGTAAATGTTATCTCACCAAACACGTCACAATCATCAACTGTCCACTACTGATGGTTTTTGGCCCATCTCAAACGCTTCTTTTTAAGTCTCCCCGTTGATGAAAGGCATCTTATGCTTGATGCAAGAATAAAATGAGGACGTTTATGGCCGTTTTTTGACTCAAATCGTAATCCAAATCAAGAAACGCTTTATGGGCCTCTTGGGCAATCTTTATAGACCCTGTGAATAGCCTGCGACGAACCACAGCTTTATTTTTCTCCGCTACGATAACTGGTCTAACACCTCCTCGACGGTGTCTGTTCGGGAACCACTTATTGTTATTCTTGAAAATTACCCCTTTCAAGACACCCAACTTGCTTTGGATGTTGGCCAAAGGTGTTTCCTTCTCAAGTAAACCCTTCAGTTGTGACATTGATTAGCTTTTGTTCGTTTGAGGTAGCAACGGTTTTGGTACCCCCAAAGGAAAGATGGTAGACTATCTTACTTCTTGCTTTAATGCTTGACGTAGCAGTTGCTCTACAAGTGCAAATTGTTTCAATGTACTTCAATTGGTTTCATTTGCTTCCTTTTTGTTCAATAATGACCATGGGTTCCAATTGAGTAACATGTGCTTGAGGGAATCTAACCCTATTCCTCAGAATCAATAGGTGTCTTTACATGTAGTTTATACTCTTCATTGGTTGCAAAATGATTCAAGCAAGACGGACATGCGAACCTTTGTTTGATGGCTTGATGTGCTTCGTTGTTATTCGACTTTGTGAAGAAATACTGCAATGAGTTGTGATAACGCTGGCCACGTTTCAACTTTGGTAATTCAATTGAGTGAACAGATAGTAAATGTGACCTGAGGTTTCGTCCCTCAGATTTCATCTCTTCACATAGGTGACACGCGTAGACTAAAATGACAACTTCTGGAGAAGATGATTCGGTTGACATTGCGTTTTTTGTTTTAAAAGGTTTTAACGATTTAAAACAATTTAAAAACAATTTATAACGATCTAGAACGATCCTTTCTATAATTGACCGCCCCCCCCCCTTTTTAAGGCCCCTTTGAATGACTGTAAGTTCATTTTGTGATATTTGTAATTGATGTTTGGTTTAGTGAACGCGACTTATAACTTTGATATAAACTGTAAGGTGAAATGAGTCTCCTTGAGTTCTTTTATTATACACTGAAAATCAGAGAGGGAAGCGTTCATAGCGAACTGAATGTTTGTATTGACAACAAAAGAAAGAAGGAAAGGAAAGAGAAACATTAAAAAAAGGAGCTAAATACTCGTTCTTAACCAGTAGGAATGCAGCATTATGTATGCGTATGTCTTTAGAGTACACGATGACGTGTGCAAGTGTTATTATGATGCTATGATCATAAGAACGAGTCAAATGCTTAAAAGTGTGTCTAATTCGTCTTTATATATTATAAGAGGTATGGAAATACCACAAGCGCGTGTGTTTCTTGTGTTACGGGGATTTAAACTTTGATCGCGCAATTGCACTAATATTGCCAACGTCTTCTTTGACCGCTGCAAACCGTACAATAAGTAATCCTTAACGATGTTTTATTATAAAATATAAAAAATGTAATAATGCAATATCGATTACCTGCAAACCGTACAATACGTAATCCTTAACGATAAGAAAAGGAGGACTTAAGACGGTTCGCGTGAGGCTTTATAGCCGTTCAATGGATCGCTGTTTGAGTTTTTTTTTTTTGGCTTCAGACTGTGACAATTGCTAGAAGTGTTGGTCAAGCTTGTTCAAAAGGAAACGAAAAAGGCAAATGGTTATAAATGACCATTAGGCTTACAAGGATAGGAGAAGTTGACTTCAAAAGTCATTCAACCAAAAAGATGAGAGCTATCATTCAAAACCGTGTACGTTTCGTTATGATTTATTCACCAGAGTTGACTTTCAAAAACCCAGAGGACAACAGTGACTGTTTCCAATTTTGACAGAGTACGCAAAAATGAGAACCTCAAGCTTCTATTGAACTTTGAAAGCATTCGTTAGTCTTACCCACCGTTGAACAGAAGAAAACCATGGCTTACGCGTACAACCCTGGACTTCAACACAATATGCCATACCATGGCTCTCCATATGGAGACCCAAACATGGCTCCTGCCCCAAGCCGCACATTATGGTACGCATCTTACCTAGATTTTTCTTCTATTGACTAAAAGACGGCCATCTCTTGGAAAAACTGTCAATAAACTGACATTTCATCGCAAAAAAACAGTACTCATCAAGCAATTCATTTGTAGGATGGGCGAACTCGATCCATGGATGAATGACGACTGGTTACGACAACTATTTTGGAGCTTAGGAGAAGAAGTGACAACACGTATTAGTATTGACAAATACGGCGGAACATATGCATTTATCGACTTTAAAACACACGAAGGTGCGACAAAAATTTTACAGACATATAATGGTACCATCATACCCAACACAAATAAATACTTCAAATTGAATTGGTCTAATCGAGATGGTAATGGCATGCCTATATTGAATCCGTAAGTTTTCGACAACATCAAAGAGTGGTTGAGGATAGCCAGAGAAACTATGGTTATCATTTTTCCATTCAAAGCGCCGTGGTATATTGAAACTACTTTTCTCTTGTAATAGTTCAATGCATCATAATCAAAATGATGGATGTAGTGTATTTGTGGGAGATTTAGGACCTGATGTGGATGATAGCATATTATTAGCAGCCTTTCAAAGTCGATACGCAACTACAGTATCTGCCAAAGTCATGATCGACCCCACCACTGGATTTTCCAGAGGATTTGGGTTCGTCAAATTCTATGATCCAGCGGATCAGCAACGATCCATTGATGAAATGCAAGGTGTTTACGTCGGTTCTAGAGCTGTTCGAGTGTCTATTGCTAGACCTAGATCTGCCTTCCAAAACAACAACCCAAACAATATGTCACTCAATCCAAATGTGCCAGAACACGAAATCACAACCGTATTTGTAGGTGGTTTGAACAACACCATCACTGAAGAGGAATTGAGAGGATATTTTGGCACCTATGGCGATATTCTAGCGGTGAAACTGATTCCCAATAAGAACATAGCATTTATTCAATATGATAAGAGATCATCTGCCGAACAATCCATTGCCGAACTCAACGGATCTCATTTGGGTGGCGCAAAGCTGAGGTTATCCTTTGGAAGAACACAGTTGAATCTAGGACCTACATATCACCATAACACCCCAACATATAACAGTTATAGTGGTGCTGCTGCTGGGGGTGTTGTACCTCATCAGCCTCATGTTTACCAACCCACACCGGTACAGCATATGCTCCAACCACCGGTTATGCCTCCACCACCTATCGTGCCGCCCCCAGATTTAGTAGACCCTGCCAAACCCTTAAGTGTCGATGCTCAGAATGAACAGTTTATAGCAGCTCAAGAAGAACATTGCTCTAACTGGAATTTAGCATCTTCAGCCAGTCATACAGCACTCACATTTACGGAATAAATTATATAAAGAGTTGCATTTATAATAAAAAAAGGAATGCGAACCATGTATATTGATTGATTGAACGGATACCAGATGTACGCTAGCTATTAACACATACACAAAAAGAGCAAAACTATACACATATACTAGAAGCGACGTTGATTGAATGTAATAGTCCGTCTTCTATATTTATTGTATCATTTATTGAAATCAACAACATCTGAATTATTTCATGTTTGATAAACATTTATTTTCTCATCAAGCTTGATGAGTGGTATGTAACCCATGCTTGCATACATATTGTTTTTTTTTTTTGTTCCGGATAATCATGCGAAAACGCAGAAAGCTGACCTAAACTTGACGTTGGGCATAGACGGGCCCACAAAAATTTAAACCTGATTGTTTTATTCTAAAGGCAAAAATACAACTCTATTTGTCTTTTTGGTTAGAATCCTTTCTTTTTGCACTTAATCTTCTTCAAGCCAGCATTGTAGTAGGACTCAAAGGGAAACCACCTCCAAAATTGCCCTGCAAGATGAATAGTAAAGTATTTTCAACCCTTTCACAACAAAACGAAACCTCAAGCAGCATTATACAATTAACTTACGCTTATACCATTATTAATCTACAACAGATCGCACTCGTAGTGAGCCCTCTAAAACTAATCGACGTAGCCCTGAAGGCAGCTATCATAATGTCCGTCCACATCGTAACATTACTAATCACAGCCACGGTGAATACAATGGTGCTGCTATTCGCAGGAATGAGAGTAACGGCAATGAACGCTCCCGTACCATAAAGGTCAAGGATTTAAACCGTCTCACCATTCCTGCTACTCTCATGAGTTTTTTCGACCGTTTTGGCGTTGTTGACAGCGTTACCCTTGATGAAGATGATGAGGGTCGTAAAACTGGCTCTGCTACGGTGGTTTTCAAGTAACGTATTGTGAAAAAGGCCTGCTACCATTTTTATGCATGAGATATTAATTCCTTCTGTTCTTCTTTCTGGTTCATCAAGAAAATCCCCACTTGATCCTGATGCTCTCGTAAATACTCCTCATAGAATTGATGGCAAAAGAGTTCATATTGAGTTCATTCGAAATCAAGCACAAGAAGGAAGGTCGTCCAACGAACAAACGGCCAGATTACTTGCCCGAACTTTCTGCATGGGGTCAATGATTGGCGTCAATACGTTTGTTGAAGAATGGAAAACGAATAATGATGTGAAATTATGGATCAATTATACCCTTCGCAACTGTACTATTTTTTTCAAACAACTCAATGAAGAATACAAGGTAGTTTACAAATTTAAAGACCTCAGTACGGATATGGTCGTGGAAAGGGAAGGCAATGTTACGGCCTTCACTATCTCTCTTCGACATCCTGGCCAATTTTGGCGTCGAAATAATAATGTAATCACTGAAACCAGCTTTTCATCAAAACGAGGTCAAAAATGGGAAAGAGTGACGCTTATTCCTCTGACGCCCGACTCTGATATTACGTCTCGCCCATCAAGCCCTTTCCTTCCTTTACCACGAAAAGGTGTCCTCAATATCGGTAGCTGGATTGTTTATCGTATCGTCTTCAATCCAGGCTCAAATCATAAAGCCAATTTTGAACAGCAACTGCAAGAAGCCGCTTTTTTTAACCTTGTACCACAAAATCTTGAAAATTGCAAGCCTAAAATCAAAATTGTGGAAGCGTCTACGTTACCAAAACCGTTTGACCATGCGGACAGATCAAACAAGTGGAACTTTGACTTTGACGTCTTATACATGCTCGAGTCTTGCATTTCTTACTACTACTTTAACGAATACAACCTCACCAAGGAATTTTATGATATGATTGCCAACGTTGATCCCAGCTTTGCGATCGGTGTTCTTCAAATTATTAGTCAAGCGAAAAAGCCCGTTTACGATCCCTACGAAAAGTTTTATGATATATGGAAAAGAATGGGTAATAGAGTGAAAGAAGAAAAGACCATCCCTAGTCATTGCACTATGCTTCGTAAGGTCATCATTACTCCGTCGCATATCTATTATCAGCCTCCTACTTTAGAAACCACGAACCGTGTCATTCGTCATTACAAAGACCAGTGTGATTCTTTTATCCGTATTCAATTTGTCGACGAAGGGTTCAACCGCGTTGGCGCTTCCGGTGCCAATGGCGATACTGTATCAAAAAATGCCATTTACAACCGTATTTATGATGTGTTGAAGCGTGGTGTTCAGATTGGTAAAAGACGTTTCGAATTTTTGGCCTTTTCCAGCTCCCAACTACGTGAACAAGGTTGCTGGTTCTTCGCCCCTACCCGTGAATTGACGCCCAATGATATTCGCAATTGGATGGGTGTCTTTTCCCACGAAAAAGTCGTAGCAAAACATGCCGTCAGAATGGGACAATGCTTCTCTTCCACGAGGCCTATCTATACCTTGACCACGGACCAGATTGAATACATTGACGATATCGTCCGTGGGCAGTATACTTTCTCCGACGGTGTTGGGAAAATCTCTCCGTCTCTAGCCCAACAAGTAGCTTTGAAGATGGAACTCAAGACGGTTCCTAGTGCTTTTCAATTCCGGTTAGGCGGGGCCAAAGGTGTGCTTACTGTGTCAAAGGAACTTGAAAACAAAAAGGTCCAAATACAATTGCGTCCTAGTCAAATCAAGTTTGAGTCTGAGCACACGACACTGGAAGTCATCCGCCCATCCACTTATATACATAGTTATCTTAATCGCCAGGCCATCACATTATTGGCTTGTCTTGGTGTTCCGGATGATGTATTTATGACTCTCATGCATGAAATGATTCAAGATGTGAATAGGTTGTTCCAAAAATCAGAAGAAGCCATCCGAGTTTTACTAGGCAACGTGGATCAAGCTGGCACTGCTGTGTCTCTGGTTTCCATCCTTCAAGCGGGCTTCTTAGAACATCGTGATCCTTTCATCAGAAACATGCTTAATCTGTTCCGTATCATGGTGTTGAAGGATTTGAAGAAGAAAGCCAAGATCATTGTCCCCCAGGGCGCTTATCTCCTCGGTGTCATGGACGAAACGGGAACACTTGAAGAGGGCGAGGTATTTGTTCAAATTTGTGATACTACTTCCAATGGAACGAATAAGAGAATTATTACAGGCGATGCCGTGGTATACCGTAACCCCTGCTTTCACCCTGGAGATATTCGTACAGTCAAGGCCGTCGATAAAAAAGAGCTTCATCACTTGTTCGATGTGATCGTCTTTCCCCAAAAGGGCTTTCGTGATATTCCGAGTATGTGCTCTGGTGGAGATTTGGATGGTGATGACTATACTGTGTATTGGGATCCCCGCTTACTACCTTCCACCAAGAACTATCCACCGATGGATTACACACCGGAGCCTCCTAAGAAAGTAGATAAGGTTCAAATCAAAGATATTATCAAGTTTTTCGTGAATTATATGGATAATGACGTCCTTGGACAAATTGCCAATGCTCATCTAGCCACTGCCGACCTTTCCCCGCTTGGTGCAAGAGATGGTCGCTGTATCAAGCTTGCTCATCTCCACTCGACTGCTGTAGGTAAACTATCTTTTAGTACCATCGTTTGTTTCTTTATTACTTTCCCCTCCCCCGTTGTATGGGACCATGTTCATAATAATCACTTATTTCGGTAGATTTCCCAAAGTCTGGTAAGCCCGCTGTCTTCAAGCCTGAACTTCGAGTGAGCCAGTTCCCTGATTTCATGCAAAAGAAGGATAAGCCTTCGTACAAATCAGAAAAAGTGTTGGGCAAAATCTTCCGTGAAATTGACAAGGCGGATTACAAGAATTATCAATCCACCTTGACGCAGGAAACAGTATACGACACGAGGATGATAGTCCCAGACATGGAACTCTACATCGCCGAAGCAAGAACACTCAAAACTCAGTACAATCGGCAGCTTTATGCTCATATGAATCACTATGGTATACAAACGGAAGCTGAAGTTTGCTCTGGATTCATCATCAAATGGCTCAAGAGCGGTAAAAACAAGTCAAAATATGAACAACATGATTACGCCATGAAAGTCATCAATAACTTCAAATCTACATGGAAAAAGAGGTTTGAACAAGAGTTCTTGGATGCAAGCAAGACAATTGATAAGAGTAGAAAACATTACATTGATGCTAAAGCTGCAGCGTGGTATTATGTTGCTTACCACCCAGATGAACGTATGAAAGACATGTCGGTGGAAGGTGGTTTCTTCAGCTTTCCTTGGTGCGTCTATGAATATATCTGTGATGTCGCTAAGCGAAACAAGCCGAAAGAAAAAGTGAATTATCCAACGATTGATGAGGAAAGCATAAAAGAAGGTATAAAAAAATTGGCTATTCTACGAAATGATGCGGCTGTCATTGATGATGACGAAGAGGACGATATGTTTGACGATGAGGACGACCATGATTATGATACCTTGGATGAATCTTCCGATGATGAGGTCATCATTGCTCCCACACCCGGCCGTTCCTCTATTCATAGAGTTTTATCAGCAGCTGGCAAACCCGTCATCTCTCAAGCCAATTCTGGTAACCGTGGATCTCAGGACAAGACAGCATCCCAGACTCTTACTTCTACGAGTGCAAGCCGTCAAACTGTTCTCCATGCAGATGCCACGGAGGAAGATATAGTGGCTGCTCTGTTGGGCAACACTTCCATGTAAAACGTTGTAGCATACCATGATCACTTCTGCACTTTGTGCGTTTGAAATATGTTACCCCACTGTTGATATCACTGCTCAATACACCACAATTAGAATAAAGAATTATTGAATTGTATACCCTCCATTTTCTTTCACGTGAAATTTTAAATAAACATGGGTACAGAAATAATTCTTTTTGAACATGTGCGAAAGAAGCTCTAACGAAGTAACAGTATTGTTTGAATACGCCATGATTTTCAATATCGGTTCTAGACCAATAACCTTCCACAGCATTAGGAGTATGGTGCTTGCTATCACGATAATAACGGAAAAGATAATATATCAGCAATAGATGCTCAAGTTCGCACAAAAAATTCAAGCTATACTTGTTTGTATCCAAAGCTCTTGTTTGATGCTACAAAATTAGATTGAAGATATAGAAAAGGCAAAAGCTAAAAATGATGAATTTGGCACGCGGTTTGTGAAGCATTATCACAAATCGAAATTGCTAGCTACTCATACATGCTTATCCTACTGAATTTGCTTTAAAGTGTTCATATAAAACATGTAATGTGTTGAAGAATCCTACTTTCAGTCTTGCAATGATTAGCGCACAATCATTCAAGCAATCAAATAAACATTTCCCAAAACATAATTTGAAATGGTCAAGAAATGGACTATGTACAATAGAAAAAGATACAGATGCTCTGAAGGTTGACAGATACTATTCTGCTTCGGCTGTGGGAGATACCGACTATCAAACGAGTTCTGATATAGGAGCCTGATATACAGTTATGTGATACTTCCACCATTTTGAGCCGAAGGATCACTAAAAGACTAGCCCATATCAAATTAGCTACTGCGAAACCTTCAAAGTATTGCTTTTAATACTTTTCATTGTGCCAAGTAAACTTGATTTATTAAAACACTCGCTTTAAATTCGTCAACATTTCAGCTAAAGAATTAACAAAAAATTTAGCGCATCAAGTTGCATTAAACATGTGTAAGAGCAGATCAATTCAAATACCATCTTATTCGCGACAGTAACCAAGGATACGAAGGTATTTTCAAAAGGTGGTAATGATTTTGGCACTTGTTACTCTAGTACCCATCCTTGAGACCGTGCTTTATGCAGAATGGGGAATAACAAACCTTCGAACTCCTTGAAATCAAAGTATTTTCTGATTGGTTTTTATTGCAAATGAGAATTTTTGGCCCACACCAGATTCTTGTTCGCACATGCTTTACTCTTACACTTTAAATGTATTAAAAGTTCTATTCAAACCGCATTAGTGTTTGCACTCTAGAAAATTATGGACAGTAAGTACAGCATAACTTACGATATTATGGGTGAGAATTATGCTCATTTGAAAATGCTATGTGAAGTAGTCGTTAGTTTCGTTACTATGACTGCATTCTATCGCAGTATTCTGCAAGAGAGGAAACTGCAATATGAGTAAATTGATGTTCAAAACAGACAGAGATGCAGTATCATTGTTGCAGCTTGCAATATAAAAGTCGTATGGTTTGTTTGTTTAACAAACAGATTCTTTATTATTAATTAAAGCGACCTTTTTTCTTTTTTCCCTCTTCTGCTCTACGGCTACTTTTTCTTCTAATTATCGTATTCCACTTTCCTTCTTGTCTTCGTTCAAATCTAGTAATCAAACATTTTTCCAATGGTAGTTACGAGAAGGTGTGCGAGCCGTAATGACGATTGCAGGGGCCTACCTAACAATAAAGACGTCACTAATGACAATGGTGTACCTTTGTTCGAACAAAAACTGACAAAGAACGACATTGAAGTAGATAAGCAACGACATCTTGAATTTGGTGGGCCTGTTGGAGTAGCAGCAATGATGATTGGGTTTCCAGCTTTGATGTACTATTTCTGGGTTTGCTTGGAATACCATCAAGGAAAATTGATTTATCCAACGACATTGACCTCTTTGTCAGATATCAAGAGTTGGCTTATAGAAGAAATCTGGAAAAAAATGAAACTAGGTGCTTACCCCTCGAGATGGGCAATTCAAACATACATGGGCTACGTTATTTTCTCATTTATACTCGCCGCTGTTATGCCAGGGCCAGTAATAGAAGGTCTACCCATTCCTTCTCAAAACGGGCAAAAGGTACATAGTGTAACAAATTTTAATTTGACCGTGAACCAAAATATGAACAAATATTTCATTGAATTCTCCATTCACTGAACATATTTACATATAGTTAAAGTACCTTTGCAATGGTCTTTCAGCCTGGTATGTTACATTGGCTACATCATTTGTATGCCATATCACGGGTATTTTCCGTCTTACCCATATAATCGATCACTTTGGTGAACTGATGACTGTGGCTATTATTTGGGGTTTTGTAATGTCTGGTCTTGTATACTTTATCAGTTATGCAATGGGTAAAACGCACGAACGAAAATCAGGTAACTTCTTTTATGATTACTTTATGGGGGTTTGCCTGAACCCGCGAATCGGCGTGGTAGATTTAAAAATGTGGGCAGAAATCCGTTTGCCTTGGCCTGTTCTGTTCTATCTGTCACTTTCTTGTTTACTGAAACAATATGAAAGTTATGGTACAATTACTGCTCCAGCTTTCTTCATGATGCTTGCGCATTTTTTATACGCAAACGCTTGTCAAAAAGGTGAAGAATGTATACCAACATCATGGGATATATTCTATGAATTAGATGGTAAAATCTTATACCTAAACACAAAAAGGCAAGGGAATCATTGACAGACTTTTAACTACTCCACGATGTACGTTTGATTACTTTTGTAATTAACACGCATAGGTTTTATGTTAATATTCTGGAATATGGCAGGCGTCCCGTTTACCTATTGTTATACGTCCATCTATTTAATGAAATATCAACTCACCAGCGGAGAAGCGATCACTCATTCTACACCTTATACTATCGCCATTTATACCATCTTAATACTTGCTTACTACGTTTTTGATACCGGCAACTCCCAAAAGAATCGTTTTCGAATGGAGCAACACGGAACATATATTGATCGTAAAGCCTTCCCTCAGCTTCCTTGGGGTCGTATAAAATATCCAACTTACATCAAGACTGAAAATGGTAATTTACTACTCACATCGGGCTGGTGGGGTTACGTTCGCAAGCCTCATTACACAGCCGATCTCTTCCAAGCACTGTCGTGGGGTCTTATTGCTGGTTTTGGATCTTTTCTACCTTACTTTTACTTTTGTTTTTTCTTGTGCGTGCTTGTTCATCGTGTGTCGCGAGATATGGCTCGTTGCGCTCAAAAGTATGGGAAGGACTGGAATCGCTATTGTGAGCGAGTACCCTACATATTTATCCCTTATATTTTTTGAAAAGAGACATTGTCTCTGGTAGTTATTACGTCTCCATACGTTGACTTCAATTCTCATGAATAAAAAACTGAAATAAGCGCAGAATTGCTAGATGTTTCTTATTTCTACACCATGGAACAGTTTATTAATCTTAGGTCTGGGTACCAACGCATAGTTTTCAGGCATTAAACAAAATTATGTTTATATGATGTAATATAATAGTAGACCATTAAGAGTAAATAAAAGACAGTTTGCACAACAGTAGAAAGTACAAGCTCTTCTTTCTTTCACCTGTAAAGATAGGACTGAGCCCATTCAAGCGATGTTGAAGGGGTGGTGTCTTATGTTTTCGGTCTCCCTAGATACTTACAAATGGAGCTACTGGTCTTCCAACATATTTTTTGAGACATTCGCGTCAAGGTTCTACAGTTTCTAACTAGTCTTGCAAGCAAGTATACTATAGGTCTAAACGTCTTTCAATTTCTCGAGAGTTTTACTGGAACAGTACGAGCATATTCTGGATGTCTTGAATTCATCGATTTCCTGTATTAGCAGGTCTCCGACTGCTTTGCGACGCTTAAGTGCACACCACACATAAGCTTTCGTTTGACAACCTTTATAATAACAATATGATTTACGCGTTTAACGTCGTGTTCAAAATACACAAATATTGAAAATTATGAATCAATGCTCACGGTAACAGCATTGCTACGTAAGACAGCAAGCAACATTCCAACTCCAGTACTTTATCTTTTCAATCAAAGCTTCTTCTATGGATCACACGCGTTACAAACTGGAAGTCAATTATCTTTAGGAAATGAAGAGACTCCAATGGATAAGCACAATATATAAGGGTTTTTTATAGTAATCTAAGACAATTGAAGAATTTACTATTGTAAATTTGTTGTAGAGGATATCAATAAGCGTGGCTTCTAGCTTTTATTATGCCTCCCTACTCGTCATTTTTGAACCATACTGAGAATACTGGTCAAGGATTAAAAGTATTATTTGACGCAATCCGTTGCAGAAAAGCGAATTATCGTTTCGAATTCAGAAAGCTTGTAAGACAATATGCCTGATGATTGCCTGGGTTGGACTAGGCATGCAGAATATTCGGGGATGGATGCTTACAGGGCACACTTGGCCTCATGAATTAGTGATCTAAATCGGTTTATATGCCATTAAAAATTGCAAAAATGCAAATCGTTCAATAAAAATTACAAGTCGTTTAAAATGGACGTCAATACACTGTCATATACAATTCCTCACCAGTCAAAACAGCTCCCAAGTCGACCAATACAGCGTGCCAATGTTCACGCCAACTGTCCAATTGCTATTTTTTGAGGTCGATTATTTTCAACATGAGAAAATGTCGTCCTCCCTGACAGAAACATTAGCACAGCTCTTACTACATTGGCTTTATGCGTTAACAATCACCACGACTTGGTAATCCCTTTCTCCCTTAGTTAGCTTCATGACACACCGCCTTTTTTTCACTTGTTCCTCTAAGGAGTTTTTTTTTCTTGTGATCTGCCCAAGAAAGTTTTAGTAAGTAAATTAATCTGTGCGCCCATTGGGGTTTCAATTATTTTGTTAACTTTAATTTAATAATGTCATTTTGGGTTTTTGAATTCGAGCTTTCACTGTTTCTTACATTTTGGATGTTCAACAAGTGAATCACTTAAAAATATGGAGGCGGAACAAATTCGAGACGGCGTAAAGTACATGCAACAAGGCGATAAAGCGTATGTAACTTTGAACCGAACTACCCCAACTCTGAGATTTAGCTTGGATAAGCAAAACCAATGTTTATAGTTGGCAATACAAACTGATTATGCAACCATTATCTACACCCACTTAGTTCAACTAAAGGCTTTTTTAGAAAGCCCGATTGGGATTTAGCGGCAAGCTATTATGACAAAGCTGGTAATTTGAAATAGAGGAAGAAGTGAGATCTTGCGAACGTCGTGTACTGATGACTGTTTATGCAACATAGCAACATCATTTAAAATAGCACATTCGTATGATCAAGCCGTTCAAGCTTACTATAAATCTTCTGAAGCCCTCTCCAAAGCCGATGCGTAACGTAGAATAAGAAAGATACCAAATGACATAACTAATTAATCTAATTTTGTCTTTTCTTTTAGCATTCACTTGGCAGGAAAAGCATTAGAAAGTGCTGCCTTTCTCCTAGCTCAAAATTTAAACCAACCACAAAGAGCTGCTGAAGCTTATCAGCGTGCTAGTGATTATTTCATGACACAAGGTCATCTATTAGAAAATGAACGTTAAATGTCTCTGCGACATATTCAATTACTGATCCGACTATTTAGGAAGCATCGATCGTGCCGCGGAGCAACTCGATAAAGCAGGAAGGGTGTTGGAGGCAATAGATGTTAACGCATCATTTAATGTTTATAGCAAAGCTTGTACTTTATACGAACAGGAAGATAGGGGACGATTCGCTGTGGAAATTTTCAAGAGAGCCATATCATTGCTTATAAGAAACAGAAAGTAAAAACGTCAAAGAGGATTCAACCATAAGCTGCGTTACAAGACTCACAATTTAAATTTTTAAAAAGGTACGATAGAGCTGTTGAAATGTTAAAACGCCAATCAGTCATACTTCAAAAGTTCACCAGTCGAACTCATCTCTATAAAGCCAACCTCAGCATACTCATCTTAATATTTGCTATTGGTGATGACGTGGAAGCTGGTAAACAATTTAATACTATGTGCAGGTAAGATAAAATTGTTGCTATTGTTCATCATTTTCACTTTTCTCAAGAGTTTGCTTAAAATTTTACCACTATTAAGTAATGACGCAGGGTTTGCACAAAGCGAAGAAGCGGAGATAGCAGAGCAATTACTGAAGGCTTACGATGAGAGAGATCAAAGCCTATTGGAAAAAACGGTTAGGTTACAGCACGTAACATTCTTAGATAATGAAGTAGTGAAACTGGCAAGAATGCTGACAGTTCCAGGAGAAACGTTATCTTCAGCAGCTAAAAAGGGGTCAGCTACGTACAACAGTAATGCTCAAGCAAATTCTGCCTCTACAGGTGCAGATAGTACAGCTCCATATGGTAGTCAACATTCTGCAACAGGAAACGGAAACATCAGCAGTTTTGACAAGTTAAATATCAATAATAATGGTTATGATGATGAGGATGAAGAGGATTTGCGATAAAGGGTCTTTATTGTTAGATTAAATATTATACTATGCAAATAAACTATTAGGGCCCTTCATGCCGAGGCACAATACACCTATACTCTATTTAACAAAGCCTTATTGCAAAAACTCTCTCAAATTGCATACGGTCCATTCAAATACAGTTACTTATAAATCTTAATAGTATAACCTTGCCATGGCACTAAAACTTGTCAGCAGTAATAAAAAGTACACATTGAAATTGAGATTTATTCACCGCACACTACTACAGCTATTTTGTATTATCTTTTTACCAAAATTGAAGAAACTCAATATTAAATTATATCTACAACGTTAACAATAAATGAAATCAGTTGGAACACTGCGTAAGAAAGGTCTGCCAGGAGCCGAGCACTTTTATAAGAAGGACAAAAATAAACATTCAGCGAGCAACTCTTCATCGCCAGCTTCAAGCGGCAGTATTGCTGCTACCTCTTCAATGGCATCATCTATGCATCCAGTCCATCGTCATCATTTTCGACACCCACATAGACCATATTCCACTGTCAATGGGAAGCCTACAGTGCCCGTTATGACAAAAACAACCGCTCCTATAACAATTGACTTGCATAGATTTGCAGACGATAAGCTACAGCCACAGGAGTGTAAGAATTTGATAGCATAATAATGCCCACATTCTGTGAGGTTTCACCAGTTGATCGCTTAAAGTTCCTTCTCTATAAATGCAGTTGTACGTAAAACTTTGAGCGGTACAAACGAAGAAGGTATTCGTGGATTTTACAAGTCGCTATTAGACGCTAAACATGTAGTAGGAGGAGACCTTCAGAGGAATGTACTACGAAATTATACAGAATTCGTATCGATTTCTAAGGAGATATCCAGTTTGGATGCAGATGTTTTGAAAGTAAAAGAGACATTGAACGAATTAAAGATGATTTGGGAAGGATTTCTAGCATCTACCAACAATACCACCACTGATGCAGCGAACTCAGATAATGATAGTAATTACAGTAGATCAGTAGGTATGGATGTATTTGAAATTGTGGATAAATTGTTGAAGAGTAATAGGATTCAGACTAATGATATAAATATGTTTTCTAGGAGCATATAACTATGGTAGTAAAAGTATAGATGATAATAAAGGGGCTATGAAAGGTTTATACAAAGCGCAAATCATGGCATTATGGGAGAAAGTGGAAGGATCGCAACGATTTATTCAACATGTACAAAATCGGCGTATCATAAAAGAATTTACTCATTTTCATGAAATCAATCCAAAAACACTTCAACCACAACACATGGCTCAGCTTTATCTGTTGAATGACTGCCTGTTACTCGCGCGTAGAAAAGCAAACAGAAATCTCATTGCCGAGCGTTGCTGGAATTTACACGATTTAACTATAGTTGATATGAAGGATTCTTCAAACCTTACCAACGCTGTTCGCATTGTTGCATACCCCGAGACTTTTATATACCATGCTGAAAGAGTAGAGGACAAAATGAGTCTTTTGTATTCCTACAAACGGCTCATAGATGATCATGATGACAAACAATTAGATACCCGTCTATTGGGTAAGTGAAAAGGAAAAAAAAAAAGTTACAAGTATCACATCCTTCTCATCATTTGTAACATTTCTCTTGTAGGATCACTTAAGGTAAGAACTCGCTATCCCTATTGTCACAGCCCCGTTTCTATAATAGGCCTTCGTTCTACAAAATATAGATTGACGACAGCAGTAGTAGTCTTCCACCTGATATTGAAAAATTGTTAGTGGATCTCCCCGATCAACTTGAAGTCATGATTGCACTAAGAGAATTTGAAAAGAGCGTTGTCTATTTAGAAAAAGGTAGCAAAATTGTTGGCGATTAAAAGGTGCCTGTTCTGACATTTCGAAATTGTTTATTTTAAGCCCGCCAATTTACAATGTCAACATCGAGCTCCTTTCCTATCATAAGGGAAGCTAGAGACCAAATTGAGCATTATACAGATGAATTATGCACTATCATAAGCAAAGATCTCAGTAATACATTACTGACAAAGATACAATTCCAGCGTTATGTAAATTGGCTTTTACGATTGGGTAAAAGCGAAAAGGTAGAGAAATGCAAAAGTTGCTATATACAGGGTGCTTTCAACGGTACTTATGATCAAATTCAAACATAGGCGCGGCAAGTTTTTTTGGAAACTAGAACTGTAATCATTAGAAAGAGAATAAGGTAGCTAGATTATAGAACAAAATGCGGTCAGAAGAAACTCTGAGGTTGATTTACGGCATATATCAATAATATTTTTTCCAGACAACTTATCTTTGAAGGCGATACTACAACCTACATCAGTGAGCTTGCACTTGTAGTGTTTACTCTGATACGGAACACTTGTGAATGGTATCGAGATTCATTCAGACAAAATGATATGGCATCAGGTAATAGAACACATTTTTTCATTTTTAGTTACAAGGATATGGAGGTACTTAGACTGAAAAAATTCTTTTTGTAAGGCTTCGTGACATGGGTTCGTGACCAAACGGAAGCATATGCAGATATTTACAAAAAGCAAGTGTTTGGGCAAGGCCACCTCAATTGCCAAGTGATTGCTGATTGTTTCAAATCAACACTTGAGCAATGCTCTATTGTAAGTTTATTTTTATTGATTAGATGTCAAATATGACCTGGTTTTGATTTGGTAATATTTGTTCTGTAGCTCAAAAAGGTTGGACTAGATTTCAGATTTATACTTGAAGATTTATTCCTGGATAATGTGAAAGAGACGGTGATTGCATATCAAAAGCGAAACGTTGAAAAAATTAACAAGTTTGTTGATAACGAAAACTTTCATGTCGTATCGGGGCAAGGGTTAGGGAACGATGTTAAGGTCACTTCAAGCGTTATCAGCTTTTACAACCTATTGATAAAGTTCTCCAACGACATATGTCTGTTATCAACGTTGCAGGTAACAACCAGATTGACGCCATACATGCAGTTATAACATATCTCAAATCTTGTTTTCCTTAGCTCTACTCAACGGTAATAGATAGTATTAGTCAGCTAACAGAGCACTACCTGAAATCATTGATCTTTGTATCTCGTCAAAAGAATCTAACGAAAGAACAGGTAAATAGAATGATAAATTGCTATTTTTGGACCTCACGTTTTCACACAGTTCATGAAAATCGTTCTAGCGAACAATAGCGTCGATGAATATTTCATTCGTTCTCGACAATGTCGTACCAAGAGTATCTTCACAATTGAACGTGAGCATCATATAGATTATGCATTAACGCAAGTTTACGCCCGACTAACAATTGTCTACCTAGTATCACTTTAACAGACCTATACCAGAGCTGGATACATTACGAGCAAAACTTCGAGGTAATAAAAAAACAAAAAAAAAAAAAAAAAAAAAATGAAACCATAGATGACTTGTTTTCATTGTTCTATGCGAGCTAAAACAATTACTTGTTTAATAGAACTGACTTTCTGAACCCACCACACGTGAAACCGGTGGAATAGGCTTCCTTCCTTCCTCTGTAATTTCATTCTTTATCCAATGATAATTGATTAATAAATCGAATCTGTCAAATTGATCACTTCTTTTTTCTTCCTTTACTTCTCATTTTTTAACTGTTTAGCCGTCTCTCTCCTCTCCTTTATATTTACATCTTCCTACTTCCTTTTTTATAGAACTAATTATACCTGATCGTTATCACATAGATTGTACCATTATATATCTAATCAAATTACTTTTGTTGCTTTTATATATAAAATCTTTCCTATCACACATATACATGCATTAATTCTTTTCCTTTTCGATTTCGCCTACAATTATGATAGCCATCCACAAGTCGATTCTTACAGCTGCCTTACCTATATTGCCATGTTCTTGTTACGCCTATATATCAACCAAAAGCTCCACTATGGAAGGGCAGCAAGTGAGGATTTTGGACTATCTATCCAGCAATGCCCTGCAACATTTTCTGTTTTTTTGGATATGGATCGAAATTCTATTCTATTCTTACTTTTTACAACGCCGGAAAGCATTACAGAAAACTACCAAACCGAAAAATCCCTTGAACAAAGATGAGAGGACAGCTTTATTTTGGAATTGCGTGCATACCATCAAAGATATAAAGTCTTGGTGTACAGGATGGTATTACTATAAGCAGACTTTGAAGCATCCGAAATTTGATGAAATAATGAAGGACAATTTAGCCATATGGTAGGTTGTAATTGAGAAATCCAAATAGAAGCATTCGCTTAACTATAAATTGATAGGTTCGCTTGGGCTTTTTTCAACGAACATTTAGAAATTGTTAGAGAGAACAACGAATGGGCAGAGGAAATTGAATGGATGATCACTTCAGCAGAATCATATTTCAATATCAAGTTCACTGAAGGCTACAACAATGAGCTACAGTGTATTCGGCTAAACTTGGATCCTGTGCATGCAGTGCATCGACCGTTTATTGCCTATCTGGGACTTTATCTTATCACTAAGATTTATGATGTAGTCTATTTACAAATGGTGGCAAAATTCGCACCCTCAGCATGTGCCATTGAAGCTGTTACTGCACCGGATGTGTTATGGGGTGGACCTTTCCAGAGAATAAATACAGTTGTAGACTCAGTTTTATCTGCAATTTTCCCTGTCAACAACAGCAGCGCAGCAAAGAGTAGCAAGAAAGCACTGCCTTCATCTTCACCATCTAGAGTATTGTCTTTTTGGTATAGAAAAGCTCTCACAGCAGAAAACAATGGGTTGACTCCTATTGTGTTTATACATGGTATTGGCGCTGGTGTCATCTGTTATACGGAATTCATACATCAAATTAGCAAGTTGGACAGGCCTGTATTTTTAGTTGAAATCCCTTATGTATCTATGCACATGGTTGATAATGTACCATCTGCTGCAGAAACAGTGCAGGAGATCTCCAGCATGCTTAAATCCTATAGCTACGATAAAGCAGTATATGTGGGTCATTCTGTAGGTACAGCTGTCTGTAGTTGGATCATGAAGCTTGCACCTAAAACTGTAGGAGGTATGGTTCTGATTGATCCCATTTGTTTCTTACTGCATTACCATAATGTTGCTTTTAATTTTGTCTACCGTATTCCCAAAACTTTGATTGAGGTATGTATGGTAATGTGTATAATGAGAGAACAATATTATTTAGTTGTTCGCTTTAACATATTTATAATAGCACGTGATGCATTATGGTGCTGCAAGAGAACTGTATATAAGTAACTATATATCGCGTCACTTTCAATGGTTTGAAGCTATCTATTTTACTCAGCCGAATAATACAGAAGAAAAGCCCAGGCTTCCTTCGCATTTGGACGAAACGTCACCTTTGTCAAATGCTACTGTTTTCTTGTCGGAAAGAGACGGTCTTGTTTGCAGTGCTTATGTATATCAATATCTTTTGGAAAGAGGTGTGGATGCCTACATAATGAAAGATTTGGAACATGCCATGTTCTTGACGAATACGAATTGGAAGAGTACAATTAAAAAACAAATAGATACAATTGCCCATAGGGCAGATCAACATACTTCACCTACTTCCGATACAGCTGTCACATCTTTAAAATGAATAAAACTGCATTTCTAGCGTTTAGTATTTTGTTCCTCTTCCAGTATGATTTTTGCATGCAACAATTGTTTCTATTACAATTTTATTCAAGGACTAGCATTACTCTCTGCTTGAAATTCTAAAAAATTGTAAAAAGCTACTTTAAGCATTTTCCCATGATAATAACCAAGTATATTACTCAGTGTCAGTAATTCAGTTTGTTAATGCTTTAACGGTCTAAAGTAAGGAGCCGCCCTCAAATACCAGTACTAAAGCATCGCGTCTTATACAGATAGTACAGGTATATCCCATTTTGCAAACGGAATGCTTCATAAGGGTGATGTCAATAAAATGATGTATGAAGAAAAAAGTTCGCCATAGAGTGATAAAGACTAGCTGTGTAAAAGGGACTGACGACAAAAAAAAGGAGAGAACAAAAAGAGTCGTCTACAACATTAAGTATGAGATGCGCTTGCGGGATAAAGTAACATTAATGTATTTTATTTAAATTAGAGAAATAAAAAATAAGGTTAGAGCGAGGAAGCAAACCACCTCCCGGTTGCGCAAACAGCAACAGTTAGAGCATATGAGAAAGATGCGAAGTGAGCTTTTGTTTGAAGTTGAGCGATTGATGGAAGAAAATTATAACTTAAAAAGGTATTTATCCCGATGATCAGCTCACGTTCGATTTCTTATGTGGATTTAATGTCAACCCCACACTTATTATTAATTACATTCGACGATCTATTTTGAAATACTCATTCGCAGTTTTTTGATTCGGAATTTTCGGTGAGGAAGTTTGCCAAACCTCAGTAGAGAGCAACAGCAGTACTATAATTATTGCTCCATTGATCGAGTGCATGATCCGAATACTGGTGAAGTATTGTGAAAAGTCATCGCTTGGAATCTTAACGTTGAACTAACAATGACTAGTATTATTTACTCACACTTATAAATCCAAAAGAATGCATGTCTTACCTTGGGCATGCCTGTTGTATTTGCTTAATTGAGAAATTGATAACTGTTGTAAGTCGATGACTATGAACTTAGTTCTCTTTATTATTCTTCAGATGAAGTAGAAGGATTATTTACTCTGTGAGGTTTAATGGGAATTATATTATTGTGGGGACGCGTATGCTAGTCACTAATTTCAGGTACAGATGCTTGATGTGTGATTATTATATTTAGGCCTGTATCTTGTTCTATGCTGTACATAACCTATATTAGATGCAATATAGATAGACGGTGGTAGAATGTATTCTCTACCTGGTTGTACGTACTCGAGTATTGTAGTTATTATCTCACCAAACACGTCAATGCCAATTTAACTGGCGCAACCAAAATCATTAATCAGAAATTATGCAGCTTATTATTTAACATTGAAGGCATTCTTCCGTGTACAACAAAAATTGGCGAGACATTATATTAAGTAAAATAAATAGGCTGCGGTAGCCACCCAGACATTTTATTATGAAAATTGTACGTGTCTAATATATCGTTCGTTTGGGTAATTTTTATCAGTCTAGAAAGAGTTTCAATAGTATAATTGTTGATAGAATAGGTGCTGAAAGTGTGGGGACAGATCCATCTAAGGTGGTACAACGGGTACAGGCTCAACAGGTGGAGGAGTAACGGGTACAGGCTCAACAGGTGGAGGAGTAACGGGTACAGGCTCAACAGGTGGAGGCGTATCGGGTACAGGCTCAACAGGTGGAGGCGTAACGGGTACAGGCTCAGCAGTATCAGGCTGTTCAGGTACAGAGGTGGTGACGGCAGGTGCGGTAACTGTTTCGGTTGCTGCAGGCTGTTCAGGTGCAACGGTCGGGGCGGCAGGTGCGGTAACTGTTAAGGTTGTTGTTACGGTTTCGGCAGGTGCTGTTACGGTTTCGGCAGGTGCTGTTACGGTTACGGTTTCGGCAGGTACGGTTACGGTTTCGGCAGGTGCTGTTACGGTTTCGGCAGGTGCTGTTACGGTTTCGGCAGGTGCTGTTACGGTTTCGGCAGGTGCTGTTACGGTTTCGGCAGGTGCTGTTACGGTTTCGGCAGGTGCTGTTACGGTTTCGGCAGGTGCTGTTACGGTTTCGGCAGGTGCTGTTACGGTTTCGGCAGGTGCTGTTACGGTTTCGCCAGGCGCTGTTGCGGTTTCGGCAGGTGCTTCAGGTGCAGCGGTGGGGGCGGCAGGTGCGGTAACTGTTAAGGTTGTTGTTACGGTTTCGGCAGGTGCTGTTACGGTTTCGGCAGGTGCTGTTACGGTTTCGGCAGGTGCTGTTACGGTTTCGGAAGCTACTGTTACGGTTTCGCCAGGTGCTGTTACGGTTTCGCCAGGTGCTGTTACGGTTGGGGCAGGTAGTAATAGGGTTTGAGTGCTGACTGCGCTAAACGTTGTAGTGCTATAGTTAGGAAGAAACAAATGATAAGAAGCTGAAGATTCTATCGCAATTATTAGAACACATTCAAAACTTACCGTCCAACAACATGAGTAACGGTTGTTCGTTGAGGTTGGATAGTGTGATAAATGAAAACTTTTTTCTTTCCAAAGCCTTCAGAGCCACTATTCTTCTGGTAATTGTTTTTACCAAAGCTGCCATGACCGTAGTCGGAGTCATCACCGCCCTTATTACCCCATTTACCATGTCCGTAGTCTTCATCATCGTCATCTTTTCCCCATCCCTTGCCATGCTTCCAGTCGTCTTCATCATCATCATCGTCGTCATGCTTGCCACCACGACCACCATGCTTCTTGTGCTTCCAGTCGTCTTCATCATCATCATCGTCGTCATGCTTGCCACCACGACCGCCTTGCTTTTTGTGCTTCCAGTTGTCTTTATCATCATCATCATCATCATCATCATCATCATCATCATCATCATCATCATCGTCATGCTTTCCGCCACGACCACCATGCTTCTTACCACTATAATCATTGTTCTTGTAGCGTTTGACTAACTTAGAGGCAGAGGAAACATCGAGCTGATTGATATGAGAGTTGACAGCATCAACAGAGGCACTAAGAGAACCATCAGCTTGAATACCAGGAGCGGCAGAAACGAAAGCTGCTGATAAGACAGCAGTTGAAAGTAAAGTCAGAGAAGTAAAACGCATTTGAATGGTTTCTTGTTCGGATTATTTTTCTGTAGTTTGACTGAAGTTGTAAAGAATTGCAAGTGTTTGCTTGATATAAGAAGAAACTGCAAAAGGTGAATTAATGTTGGGTTTATATATCCTTTTGGGCAGTAGAAAGAATAATTGATGTAAGGTCAGTTTAAAATTTCTCATCTATGGCGATAAAGCTTCAGTTGAGAGATAGTTAGAAAAACGATATATGAAGCTAACAAATAATAAGCATGAATGGACTTACCATCACATTTTCTTTGTAAATCCAACGATAGAAATATACCCGCTGACGTTAAGAAGCGTCATTTTACAAAGCTTATTCAGGTTTACCAGCCATTTTGGCAACGGTGATTTTTTGTCCCGCAAACTCCAGGGCGACAACCTATTTCAAATCGGTCTATTTCAATGATATTATTCAACCCGGAGCTATAATAATTGAAGAAAAATGAACGAAAAAATTAGTACTCTGTTTGCAGATGTCAAATGAAGAGAATATCTTTGATCATACGTCATGTACGTATGGAAATAATACTTCCTAGTAACAGGATATTTGAAGTGGTTGTTTGATACAGTCTGATTTTATGCCCTCGAATTTTAACGAAACGGAGAAATAACAAGCTACTTGCGTTACGTTTATTTCAATTGTTACTAAAAACGTCTAAATGTTGCCTCGACGAGGAAGCTTCGTTTGGTATTTCTACGAACAGATAATGCCGGCAAATCTTTTAAATTGCACATTGTAGCATTTTCGAAACGAACTGTTTATTTTTAATTTGCGATGAAAATACATTAGCACAATGCATTGGTTAAAGGATGTAATAACACATGCTCGTAAAACTAAAAAAGAACATCAGATTGTGGAGAAATTTGCACAGCATTGTTTGAAATGTTTCCCGATTAAGGTATGTGTTTTATACTAGAATGGTATTGTTGATAGGATTCATTGCTTCCTCATACTGTTCACGCCTTTTTTGATTGTTTATCGGTAGCTGCTACAATGATAGTAGCGGTCCATTTAACAAGATCAACTTTCTCCGTCGCGGCAGATACAAGATATGGATTATTCTAAAAACAAAATGGTATCCTTTTAACAAAAACAAGCAACAAGCTTTGGATATTCCTCCTTATCAATATTTACCATTAAATCATTAGGTGTTGCTCTTTTTTGGACATCTTTTGTTAAGCTAATTTGAGAAATTGGAGTCAACGTAATGCTCTATAACAGAAACTGAGTGCAACAGTAGACTCACCATTTTGCAACAAAGTCAGTCAAATCTTTGGGATAATCTTTGTTAGCAGGGAATACAGGGACTGGTTCATGTACAATATGCTGGAGAAGCTCAAATATCGATAAAGGTGTACCCTCTGGAGGGAATGGAAATCTTCCGAGTGCTAACTCCATTAACGTAATACCCAAAGACCAAACATCCGATTTTACAGAATAAGGCGATCCCATAATTCTTTCGGGCTTATAAGTGAAAAAAAGAAAGGGTTTCACAAAAAATCAGAACGAAATTAACATACTCTTTAGTCTTCCATCCTGCAAAATTATTCTCCTCAGTAGATACACTTACACTCATATACGAACTTGTGCCGACAAATGTATCAGCAACCGAGTTGATCAATTGCCCTGAGACACCAAAATCGCATAGTTTTATTTGGCCTTGGGAGTTGACTAAAACATTTGATGGTTTCAAATCTAAAGATGCCAATACGAGGATCTTTCTATCAGTGTACAACCCTATCTACTCTCGACTATTTCACTTTCGACTAACCTCGATGAATAATACGATGTTCGTCATATAGGTATATCAAGCCATCCACTATCTGATTGTTTTTCCTGTGTTAGGTTGAGATACGATTATTCTTTCTTAAAGCGGACCACTTACAGCATATGCAACCTTCTTCAATACGTCAAATGGAAACGGCCCGTGCTTTTTGTATATCTGATCTAAAGACCTAAAAAGCAAAAATATGTATCATTTGAGCTTTGCTGCTTTACGATGATATTAATTTGATACTAAATTCTTGATGTTTTACCCCACATCCATGTACTCCATACATATTGAAATATCATCTCCATTCATAAATGCGCCGTAGAAACTAACAATATGCTTGGAGTTGCAATCATGCATAAACTGAAGTTCTCGCATAATTTGTTTTCGAACCGTCATGTTAGCGTCGACGTGGACGATCTATATGAAAAAGAAGACGAGATTTCTATTTAAGCGACAAGGTTGTAACGTAAACAGACATTTTCCACTGTATATCTCAGAGTAGATATGTATCGTAACATAGCTCGCCAATAACACTACAACTGCATTTCGACTTATGAACAATACCTTTCTTGCCATTATTGTATTTGTTCGAACATGGAGTACTTTGCATACTGTTCCACCATTTCCTCTACCTAATTCGTCTATCGATTTGAAGTCTTCGGATCGCAAATCCAACCTCATTTCCAACCCAATTTCCAGCTCACTTAACTGTTCGCAAAGTTCTGAATAGTCAGATTTATGGTGGCTATAAGTTGGCTTTCCATTACTATTGTTCTTTATGTCATTGCCAGTATTAGGTCCAGAGGGTGGCGGCGAGCTTAGAACTACTGGAGAGTTTTGTAATGTCAAATTCTTAAAGTTGCGCTTTTTTCTGAGTGGAGCCTTTGAAAGCATTTCTGTAACCTAAGATGTTGTATGAATGTTGGGCTGCTATAAAAGAGGTGTTGTGTTTCTCAAAAGAAGTCTAATTTAATAGAATAAGTGAGCCTTTTCCTCCCTTTTTTTTTTTTTTTTTTTTTGTTATTTTACCAAAAGATTGCTCCAATCAAATCAAATCCAATTAAATGGGCAACAATGAAACTGTGATTCTTCATAACAATAAAATAACTTAGAGAAACTCGGTAAGTTGTTGCAAGCACTCTCGACTCCCAACTATAATAGAATAGTTACTCAAAAACAGACCCGCTTAGCATAAGTTTCAGTTGAACATATTCTTTTATTATAAATCATGATCTCCCAATCTTCACAGACACTTGAGACGCGCATAAAGCAGCGAATAACTACTATTATTATTGAAGTTTTACTTTCGTTTATTATCTTTCTAAAGTCAATGGTTCCAACCGTAGATACTTACATTCTCAACATAACCCATAGGTAGCATTGTCTCTTTACCTTTAATGAATCTAACGAATCTTTATAAAAATTACAATTAGATTATGCTTTCTATGCTTATATCAGATACATGCTTACAAAGATCAATTTATGGCATCGTTGCTGTATTGGATAAAGGAGCTCGTAAAACGAGAGAAATTCTTTGTAAACGGCTGAAATACAGCTGATAATGAATAGTTGAGCCATTGAAAGGTATAGTAAAAAGACAAAGTTTAAATGGAATGTTTAATTCAATGTTCGTTACAAAAGCTCTTACGAAGGAGATCATTGGTGAAAAAGACTTTCAGATATAGGCATGAAGCTGTGGTTACGGAGATTATGGAAACTTATTGTTGTCGGTGCTGCTACCAAGCTGAATTAGAAAAGCTTTTCAGGCACAGAGGGAGACAAATATTGAGTTCCGATCAATGAGAGCTCTATAACAAAGCAATTAGCGGTCAAACGCGGAATAGTACTGTGAGCTTCAACCGCCTTTTAAGGATTATGCCTTTATATAATATTTTAATAAAGGATTCTCTCTGTTTCACAGCAAAAACTAGGCGCGAAACTGATATTATACATAAACAACACCTGCTGTGTAAAGAACATTTACGACTTGCAGCCCAGCGGAATACTTAATAAGCTCGGTAAACAGTTCCTATTGGATTGTCGTTTTACAACATGCATGATGCAGGTTGTTAAGTGAGGCAGGATAGAAGTTTTTATTTTTTGTAAATTTCTGATTATGAAACATCTACCTGAGAGACTGAATTGTGAAAAAAGGAACGAAGTCGCGTATGCGAAAATGTATAAATATAGCAGGAAAAGACACATACTTCTTCGATGTCGATGAAAGAAGACCAGACTTTTCTCTTTTCTTAAATTATCATTAGCTACCGTCAAATAAAACATATAAACGATGCCTAAAACTTGACTATTTCTAACGTAAACCCTACAGAAAAAGATAAAACTTCCATTATCGCTGGTCTTGGGAGGCCTATTCTTAATGAAGACTTCCATTTATGTCAATAAGCTTGCCCATTTTGACCGAGAGCGTATTCATAAATATGTGTTTACGCCAAAAGAGCCGGTGTTCGCAGAGAATTTAGTATAGCTTTCTTATTTGTTGGCATATGTTACAAGAATTACCAAGCGTATACTAACACTTTTTCTTTGAAAATCAGTTGCCACTCATTATGTTTCCCATCTGAGCAAGGCTAACTTCTTAAGCAACGTTGGGAAAAAAAACACCTATATTTGCTCGTTTCTCTACTGTGGGTGGTGAAAAAGGCAACGCTGATACCGCGCGTAATCCTCGCGAGCTTGCTCTAAAATTCTACACAGAAGAAGGCAATTTGGACATGCAACAACACTACTGTTTTTTTCATTCATGACCCTTCAAGTTTCCTGATTTCATTCATACACGGAAACTTAACCCTCGAACGAATCTCAAGGACCCCAAACGGCAAATGAGACTTCTTCTCACCTGTGTTCAAATCTATTCGTTAGCAAACTATTCCGTACTCTAATCATGGTACACCGGATGGAGATCGTCATATTCACGGTTTTAGCTCTCATACTTTTGGATTTGTCAATAAGAAAGGCAAGCTCAAGTACGTCAAGTAGCACTTCAGAACTTGTTATGGTTTGAAGAGTTCTAAAGGCTGATGTTACTGCAAAATTGGAAGGGTTCAGATCATGCTACTTTAGACTTATTTGAAGCTATCGAAAAGGAACTAACCTTCCTGGGATATCTTTATCCAACTTTTGGAGCCTGAAGATGCTAAGACATATCGATGATTTGATGTCACTAAAGCCTGGCCGCATAAAGTATATATGAGCAAACTAACTGTTGCAGATAATCATTTAAAACATTTGCTATATAAGCAAAGTAGTTCATCCTTTCCAATAATTTCAAATGGTTGCAAAACGTAGTATTACCCTCTTCAGCCTGCTGGCGAATTTACGTTGAACAGAAACGCGGTAAATTATTTTGCAGAGGTTGAACAAGCCGCCTTCTTGCCGTCTGATATGGTATTGGAATTGATACCTCAGCTAATTGCATATTACAAGGCTGACTTTTCTTGTATCCGAATACTCATCGCCTTTGACTTGGCGTGAATTATGAGCAAATTCCCATTAATCAACCTAGATGTGAGTTGTAACTATCAACCTGACGGATTTATGTCCTTTAAAGGAAATAATGTTAGTTCTCCTAACTATGGGCCGAATTCTGTTGTTTTTCCTGTCCAAAATAATCTAGCTAGTACAACGTACGCTGCTGCACAGATCGACGGACTGATTGGACACTTTACTTATCAAATATCAGAGGGTGACTTTTTTAACGCTGGTAATCAATTGTGCCTCATGAACGAGGAGAATAAGAAAGCTTTATGTAGAAACATTGCCGAAGAGTTGCTTATAGTTAGAAAGGAAATTCTTCATTTTGAACGGGCTGATCCTAACCATCGTCGTCGTGTAGAGAAATATGAAGAAACTAGGCAGTAAGTAAGTTTCAGGAGTTGTCACTGTAACTGAATCTATTACAATACGGCTGGTAGATTTTGTTCTTTCGGTAATTTTCGCCCAAGAAATAAGTGGATGTAATGGATGAATAGTTGTAACAATTCTTATCAGTTTCTTGGGTTAATAGATATTATATGGGAATAGGTTTCGGTTGGTAGTTCTTTTACTCAAGATATTTAGTTTTGTTGAATACCCTGTAAAGTCGATTTAACAAAATCCTCAACTTCCTCAGTTAATTTCCTGACTGTATTTTCGTTGTATTGCTAGACAAATTGCTTGTTCTCTAGTAATACCGTTCATATTTGGAACATTGAAAATAAGATAAACAAAAAAGGGACATTGTCGGTTGAGTTTGGATAATCACGCACAAGGTTGATGACCTGGTCGTCTGAAATTTTGTTACAGTCTTGTTGTACATATCATCTTAACCTTTAAAATTAAGCATAATATTCCATCCGAATTACTGAATAATACAGTGTTGTATAGCACAATAACTTAATATTCATTTCCGAGCTTGATTATCAACCTAGAGTACGCTACAAATGGAACAGGTCAGCATGTATTTACATCAACAATTAAATTGAGCGAACCGATAGGATACTGTCTTATGCAATGACGGTGATTTTGTTTAAGCAATTTTCACACTTTTGACAGTGTCTAACAGTTATCACGTCTTTGTGTTAACTAATGGCGTCTTTCCATTTCTGCATCAAAATTATGCTTTATGCTTGCTTCATATATCTCGTTGCTAAGAATAACGTTTCAACCCTTTGGTTTAGAAATCCGTTAAGCAAACTCTTTCTATAGTGAGTCAGTTTGAGGAAAAACCTCAAACTTGATCAGCTGTCTTTCTACAGCGAAGTTTTATTATAAATGAACATAGTTGGTATGCGGTAGTTAATAAATAGCGAAGAAGGTTAAATAGGCAAAGCAATTAATTATCTAATCAAACTGTTTGTAATGTTTTGTAAAAACTAGTTACTGTAGGGTGAGCCATTACTTTACTGGGGTCAAAGTTTAGAATCTGAAGGCTTTCTAATTTTGTTGCTCTTGACAATGCAACGTAAGCTTGACCTTTTTCAAAGACTTTACAAAGGTCCACCCTAACCTTATCTAATGTCTGCCCTTGACTTTTATGAATTGAAATGGCCCAAGCCAACATAAGGGGTATCTGTGATCGTCTAGCGATGACTTTCTCATTAGGAAGTTCAAAGGTCCATGATTCGTACTCGAGGACCAGCTCACGTCCATTGACAAACCTTACGATTGGATAACCTTTACTCACGTCAAAAGGATCCGGATCTCTCATTATTGAACTATTTTGCTCTTTCTTACGTTGTGGTGTACGCAATGCTTCACATAATCTCTGGTTCTTATATTCTCCTTGTCCAGAAAATCCAACAACCACTCCAATGGAGCCATTGACTAGATCAATATCGACATTTTTGAGAAGCATCACTTGTGCGTTCTTCTTCAATTGAACGACTGCAGGAGCAATGCATTGGTCTATTTTCTTCTGATCACCGTAATCTATTGCTCTGAACTCGTGAATCTTTCCTGGAAGTTCATTTAAGCGTCTATTATTGGATTGGTCAACCTGAGTTCTTAGAGGATAACTTGAACGTTAAAGAAAAGATTATGCGATTAACAATACAATCATATAAGGAAGCTTTCCAGTTTGATCCCTTTATACTGAATAACGACTTACAGTTCGGTAGGTGCAATGTCAGTGTCATCTTCAGGAGTACGGGATAGCTTTTTGAAGATCTGTATAGCTTCCTCCGACAGACGTCCCAACCTCATTTCATTCAATATACGAACAAATGCTACAAAATTAAGCAGAGGAAAAAGGGCAGTTAGATTGCTGTTAGACTTTCGTGATGTTCTGTCAACAAACTTACTTCCATCTTTCTGTCGGAAAACTTTAGTAAGCATTACAGTTTTTCTGATGACTGTTCGCCATGCGTTTGCTTCAAATGCAAATTTTGTCGATTTATCAGGGCTAACAGGAGGAAGCTGAAAGAAATCACCTGTAACGACGACCTGCAACCCTCCGAATGGTGCAGGATTACCACGCACTTCCCTGCTTACATGGTCAAGCTTATCAAACAGTTCAGCATCTACCATTGATACTTTTTCAAGAAAACAACTCCCGTTTAACATCATACAAATACCATTCTTCGTTGTTTTCTTCATTCTATAACGACTTACTTTCGTCAATGATCAGAATTTTTGTTTCCCACCATCTGTCTTTTGCAGCCTTATTAAACAGAATTTTTTGCGCCAAAATTTCAGCCTTTTCTTTACCTATGCCGATACCAGCAAAGCTGATGATGAAGAGAACATGGTTTAATTCGAAAGTAAACGATGAATCATATTTAATCACATACCTATGCAAAGTACAGCCATTAATATTACAAGCAGCAATGCCTGTAGATGCGGTAACAGCTACCTTGCTTCCATATTTTCCCTTCAGAGTATCAATAATAGCTCTCAATAGCACTGATTTTCCTGTACCAGCAGAGCCAGTGAAGAAAAGGCTTTCTTTCTCTTTTACAACCATATCGAACACTCGTTGTTGTTCCGCTGACAGAGCCGGTCTCAATTGAACATTTGCGGAAGCAGATGACATTAAATCACTTGTAAGGTTGGACAAGGTTCTGTTTGATGATAGCGCGGAGGACTTGTTCTCTTTGAACGAACTGTTGCGAGTCATCGCTATTGACAACGTCTTATGATCCTCACTCAAGAAAGAATTATCAACGGCAGACGATGAATAGTGATTAGTCATAGAACCCAAAGGAGAAGAAGAATGATAAATCGCTATCGTACTCTTTTGTTTTTCAAGATATGAGGCTTTCTGATTGGCCTTGGAGGATAAACTATCAGTATTGCTCTCTTGGCTAGAAATGTACTCGTACTCGGAGGAAAAGCTCGCTGCTTTGCTGTACGATAGTGTTGCTTTGTTGCTCTTTTTGTTGCTTGGAAAGTTAGAAGAAGAATAATGATCTGATGAATAAAGGTTGGAATCGCTAAACTGCCTTTTCATAGTCTGCTCACCGAATTTGAAAGCAGAGGATTGAACAGAAATGTGTGGCTGTCTGTAATCAGGATAAAAATCCTTTTTGTTGGGGTTGACATAATTTGAGCTATAGGGTACGACATCGTCTTGTGAAATCCAATTGTAAGTGGGTTCAGCAGTCGAATGTTGTCGTTTGACCTGAACTTTTTCAAAGCGTTGCTCTGGGATTTTTATTCTAGATAAGGAAGAGTCCTGACTGGATCGTATTGGTCCTTTCTTATAATCTTCAGAGGACCATGCTTTTCTGTTGAACTTGGACTTATTTTTCAATTCAGTGAAATAAATATCTGCATGTTGTTGACTATTTTTTGATGTACTACTTTGTCCAGAACTATAAGCGGTATACTTAATGGAGGTATTTGAGGAATCCGGGCTATTAGAGTTCAGAATCGGATCGTCCTCGTCATCCCTCGTCAGATCGATCGTGGTAGTTGAAATAGGAGCTGACACCGGTAGTCGTCTGGTATTTGCCATGCTCGCACTAGCAAATTTCGGCGTCGAATGCGGTAGCGCAGTAGGAGCACTAACACCTCTACTACTGATTGTATTACCTCTACTACTGATTGTATTGTTGATGATTGTGGATAGTTTTTTCTCATCAGTTGATTGTTTGACCTTTGAGAAATAATTGAACAAACTGTTGCTATTTTTGTTTTTATTCGAAGTTCGTTTCATTGTATGTAGTAAATGCGGTTCGCAATTAAGGTATATAGTTCTATGGCAATAGTGGAAATAGGAACTTTAAGAATTTCTTGATCAATGCGTCGCTTTTTTTTTTTAAAAAAAAACGAAATGCAGACCAACGCGTTCAAAGCACGCTTTTAAATACGCGTTCTGTACAGTGAAAACGATAAATAATCATCAAGTCAAAAATGAATGCTCTTTTATGTCTACAAATATAAAAGGAATGTCGCAATAAGATGAAAACTAACCAAAAGAGACGTGTTGGGGGGGGGTTTTTCTTGAAGACACTCTTTTTCATCTACTCTATGTTTTTTACACGTAGATGATCGGGAAAATGTCTCATTTTCAAATAATACATTGTAGCACTTAAAGCTGACATGATCCTACAACTCAACTGGCTCTTATATGCAGACGACGTGGTATTAATTGTCAACCATGATGAACTACAAACACGACTGAAGAGATTTGAAGAGCACAGCCTCCATACAGGCTATCATTGGCATCCCAATATGGTGGTATCTTAAATCCTTCTGTGTACCCATCAGAGAGGAAGCTCTGTAATAACTTAAGTTTGAAGTTGAACAATTAATTTTGTAAAACATGGCATTCTAAACAGAATTCCTCGTATGGCGTATAACTGTATTAAAAGCTCCAACAACGATGAAGATTTTACTTACATAGTGGCCTTTGTCAATTAACACATTCTTTTGCACATTGACTGGTGATATTAAGAAAGAAGACTTGTTCAGGTATAGGTCAGTAGTACATATTCTCTATTGTCATGCTAATGATGCGAACATATGAACTAATTATACGCTCTATAATATTGTTTTACCGGATACAGTAAAGCTCAATTTTTAACTACTACATATAAACGGTACTAAATGGCCATACTCACTATTACAATGAGGTTTTGCAACGATGGACAATTTATTTGCAAAGAGTAAATCAGTACCAGACTTGTGAATGATTGGTATGCTAATTGCGGACAAAAATTAAGAGAGCTGTTTCAAAAAGTGAACCTAGAGTTTGTATCAAGTCTGCATAATGATATGTTTTGCAAAGAGATTTAAAGTAATGTATCATTAGCATTCTTAATAAACAGCTTGAGAAAGCGTAATCGTATATTTCGTCATTCTCATCTTCACCGTCATTATCATCAATGCCCAATTCTTGGAAATCCAATTCCAAGTCGTCAAAAATGGTATCTTCTTCTCTTAAACCATGCCAGACCTCCTCTCCCTTTTTAAACGGCATCAAGCGTATGTCATTATTATGTTATTATTATGAACATCTCATAATATTTTAATTACCTTGACTAATTTTTCAATAGCAGCTTCAAAGAAGTGGAGAATGATCAAAACATCCATCACCTTTCGAGAAAAGCATTTGTGATATTGTACAAGGACGTGCCTCGAGTGCCTTGTGTGATGATTAGGACCGTTGCATCTTTCTTTTTCGTCGTTTATATCAATATCTCTATAGCCGCAGGAAGAGCAGTAATAGATGGTATCGTCTTCATAAAGGTAGTTTTCAAGGTCTCCCCATGCGTCATTGAACTTGTCTTCAAGTTTAAAAATGACTTCCTCACGATCAAACCCCATGGATTCTGGCGATGTAGGTGATGATGGTTCTCTGCGCGAAGGCTTCCTCATGGTCGTTTATCCTTATGATGTGACAAAATGGATGATTGCAGAGGAAAGATTATGAGCCGGTAGAACATGTCAGGGAAGAAAGGATGCTATTTTTTTATTTTTTTTAGACTGTTTTTGATATCATTATTGTTGGTGAAGATTGATATATTGCAAGATGACGAGTTGTAAAGAAAAAAAAAAAGTAAGGACTCATGTTCGTGTGCATTTGCCACAGATGTGTTCGTAGAAAACTATGCTTCAATGGTGTACTTATTCGGTACCTATTTCCACGTGAAAGCGGCCTTGGAAATACGTCTGAAACATAGTTAACAAACTGCTTTACTCCCTGTTAAAGAGCCATAGTAAGTTGATGATGAAATGATACTCTATTACAATTTTTTTATTAGCCACTACAATTCCATCCATAGTCTCGCTTAATGCATGAATTATCCAATTTCTATAAAGGGTATTGGATAGTATAGGTACCGTCTAACGTGATACGTGCAATCCAAATTTCGGGATGTGGTGGGGGCCACTTTATATATTCTTTTGGTGTTTGATCACGGTATGCTATCGTGTTACTTGCAGCCCAAAAAAAAACCAAAAAAGAAAAAAATACAACGTATAGTGGTTTTTTGTAGGAAAAAGACTCACTTTCATATGTTCTGTATTGATAAAGAGTATGTTAGCTTGGTATAATTTACATAAAGACAGTTCATTTCTGTATAGCCATTCCATTTTTATGATGAACTTTATTTCTACTTGCAACTCTTCATTGTGTGTATATTTTTAGTCTTTTACCTCAAGACTATTAATATAGCTTGGGCTTATTTAGAGGAAGGTTGATCGATGATCCAATGGAGAGTCGTAGTAAGAACAATAGCCAATGAATAGGAACGACTCGAAATGATTCATCCTTCTCCATCCCTATTTGAGCTTCATCATTGCTCAATTTTCCCACATGACTGTACTACTGCAACTTGCTTTTGGCTAGGTTTTTTCCATAAAAGTAGTAAAATGTTACAAGCTCAGAGTTTATATCATCCCGTAAGAAAAAAAGTACGTACTACGTACTATTTAAGGCAAATAAAGATTAGATCAAAAATAAGCGCGTTATCATTTGCCTTCATCGCAGCTCGCGTACAGTACATGTTTTATGTTGCCATACTTTACATCGAGGGTCCAAAATTCACACACTCATAATAGAACGAGAGTAGTCAATGTTATTATTATTTACAAAAGGTATAATTTAAAACATAAAAACAGAAAATAAATGGATATGTGGTGTATCGATACAATATATGTGTTATGTGTTTGAGTAATGTGCACTGTCGCTATCCTCCTCGTTGTGTGATAAATCGAAAGATGCAATTAGTAAGAAGGTGGGCTTGTGATGGATGACGATGAAGAGGATGAAGAAGCAGCAGAAGAGGATGTTGAAGGAGAAGAAGAAGAGGAGGATGCAACTACCGACCAGCGAAAAGCATTATCTACCACATCACATAATAAAGCTTTTCCAGTGGGATAGATCGTGCCATCTTGAGATCGTACAAGCAAAAGTGGTAATTCCAAGATACGATGGCCGTCTTCACGCGTTACCAATAGATCATGATTTGCTACTAAAAGATCTTGTGTCAATGGTAATTCGACTGATAAGTCAGTTCTATAGGATGGCTGATGTTGTTGTATTCTAGTCTTCAAAGGACCGTGCGAGCCTAACCAAATATCTAACTGAGGAGTGGCATGATGAAGGGTGAGATGAAGGGTATGATTGTCTTGATATTGAAGGTCAGTGACCAACAGAGGTAAAGAGTGTGTCATTGATTTGGAAGTAGAAACGGTAGTAGTAGGAGCGATACTAGTGGTAGGAATAGGTGACGACAGAGGTGATATTGAAGATGACAAGTCTGATTCGCGGTCTACGCTCGTTGTCATTGAGCTTTCTTGATGGACTCGTAGTGGGGGTGGTGAGGGGGGTGTTATGGTGGTGGTGGTGGTGGTGGTGGTTGTATTGCCAACAGAAGCAGTCATTGTTGTGGTAGTGGTTGCGTGAAGCATATTGCCATCTTCTTCAATAAATTGATATTCAAATTTGTTAATACCGACAATGGTCCAGCATACATAATCATCCACTTCTTCATAAGATAGTTCAAGTTTCATTTGTTCTGGTTGAACAAGCCGCGAAGGTGAAAAGTCAAGCCAGGCATTATTGCAACTGGCTTGGTTTTTGGTGCGATTGTCTTGCTCATATTGTTGACTATGAAGATGCTGCTGTTGCTGCTGTTGCGGTAAAATGGCATGACTGCCAGAAGCACTAAGATAAATAGGTTGTGAATTGACGGAAGAAGCTAATTGTAAGGCGACTTTTTGCATTTGACTCACGGGTCCATAGGCGCATGGAGCAATACGACCCTTATCCACTTTTCGAATAATGAGGGGAGGTGACATAACACCTGTGTGTATTTCTCTTAGAATAATTTCTGTACCATAAGAGATGTGCACAGGCGCCTTATTAGCGTTGGTATTGTTATTGGAAGGCTGTTGATGAGGCGGTAATTGTAGACGAGACGCTGTAGCAGAACGACTACTGGCTGGTGGTTGCTGTGTGGATCGTATACTCTGATGAGCCGTTGTACTCGATGGAGCAGCAGCAGTGGCAACGGGTCGGCTGACAACGATGATATCAAAGGGTGACCAAGTGGTATTTTTGGCACACAACCTATTGTTGCTGGCTGTCATGTACTTGGTACGAACAGTCTGTGAATTGATTCGATTGAATAAAGACACAGGTGAAGTGGTCAAGATACATGTAGACACATTACGGGTTTTGGCTGCCTTTTTTGAGGGTTTTGAAATGATGGAGATAGGTTTGGATACGAAGGTGGCCAGTGGTTTCTGAGGATCGGTTTCTTCTTTCGCATTTTGGGTGGGTAAAAGATCGATGGCAAGCTTAAATTGTTTCGCCTTGGCTGTACCAGTAACATGGAGATATTTAAAACTACACGATTGATTTTCGTCCAATAGACTACCTTGCTGAATGACCTTGTCTCCATTTTCTTTGATGACAGACATCAATAACTGTATTCTGTCACAGCGCTCTTCTTTGGTTATTTTAGAGTGGCTGGGCGATTTGATCTGAACCTTGGGTGGTGGACATAGAAATCTCTTTTCAGAACCGTAAGATTTTTGTGCCACAGAAGCATGATAACAGGTGATGATGGTTTTATCATCCTTATTGCGAATTGCATTATTTGTTGTAACAGGTGCTGATTTCTTGATATTCTTTGATAACCTTAACATTCGCTGCTCATCCTCTTCTCTTCTACGTTTGTTATAATGGGTAGTAGTGGTGGGATCTGACGTTAGTAAAGATTCAACGGTTACTTCATGGGCAATGGCTGTAGCGGACTGACGAGGGTGAAGGTAGACATCTCTCGTGGTGGTGGGTTCACCAGCCAAAAGTGATTTGATCGACATACTTCTTCTCTGTTGTGTAGATGATGACCTATGACTGCTATTATTACTGCTATGATTTGAATTCGAATGAGCCGATTCTGCGCTTTCAATAGCATTCAAGAGGGACTCCATAGGATGTCTTGGTGTATTACGCAGACCGATGAACTGAATCTTTCTGCTCGTACCAAACACATTTTCTGATATGATATGAGAATTCTGTTCCATTACAATGAGGATATAGACTATCAAAAATGGGTCAACTCAAAAAGTGTTATTATATGAAAAATAAAGGAGTGAGAAAGAGAAAGAGGGAGAGAAAAAGTTTTTTACACAATGTAAATGATGGTCGATTATGGCATTTAGTGTGGCACAACAGAATTATCAACTGAGAACAAAAGAAAAAAAAAAAAATTGGCGGACTTTTTCAAAGAGAAAAATACAGCTTTTTTTAAGTCTCCATTTATTTGTACTCAAAAAGGAAACTCTTTGTAAATCGTTACTGTGGCTCAAACAATTCAACTTGTAAATGAATCACGCGTACAACAACTGAATGCTGTGATCTCTCAATGTATAGCAGCTTGTATTTGTGTACTGAAAGAAGAAACATATATACCTATGTATGTATAACATAACTATTAGACGTTGTTGAACCTGAATGTTTAAAAGTTTGGGTACACGGGTTGTTCTTTTTTGTCTTGAATTACGTAAAAAAAAAAAAAAAAAAAAAGAGATGTTTGATTCCCGGTAAAACGCCAATACCAATGATCCATCTTTAACAAAGCATCTTACTTTGTATTTTTCAAATGAATGCAACTTGGTCATCATGTCGGTACAAATTAGGACAACTTACATGGTTGTTAGAACGACACTACTTGGCTTCAAGCTACTCGTCTGAAATGTCAATAACATGAAGTCTTGGCTATTCTTCGTACCAATTCAGCCCATATGAAAGATGAAGTACGACATTTCAGCGTCTGAACGGGTATAAAAATAAACGCTTATGGTACCTTATTCGCGTCAAAGCAATAAAGGAGAATTAAAAATTTGAAAATTACCTCACCATGACAAGTGAAAAAGCTCTGAAAACGCACGTAAGTTGACCTGACAAAGACAGAATCAATCTAACTGTGGCAAAGAAGGCTTTCATGGCGTTACTGTGCCCTTTCTATCTTTTGTTAGTGCTGATAAGCTTGCAGAGCAAAAACTTAAAAATCTTTCAAAAATTCGAGAACAGTTCTGTGATGGAACTCGTATCAGCTTCCACACAGGTAACCCAAGCTAAAAAATCCAAGGAAGGCGATCCTAAGTGAACAAAAGCCGAGCCATCCCTGTCAACTTTGTTATTCTGGAGCTGCACACTTTTTTCTAATTGATCTCGTTAGATTTAAATTTTTAGCATACGCTTCTTTTCACAAAAAAAAAAAAATGAAATAAAATAAAAAATGGACAGTTTCACATTTCTTATTTCTTACATTGCCTTTCCCCCATCTTGCAAGTTGTTCATTTTAATCCTTTGCTTTCAATGATGAAGCCATCCTTTTCATCACGGATGCTCCCTGTCCGTCATTGCATAGTTGAGCCCAACGATCCTTCTTCGTCTATTGTAGCAGCAGCAGCAGCAGCAGCAGCTACCGCCACTGCATTTTTGCATAGTAGCACGAGCGATTCTACAGCTACGGCCATAAGCACCCATAACACCGACATCATGGCCATTACAGAAGGCGTATTGAAAGCGTTTACTGCGGTGACAGCAGGCCTAAGTTTAACATACTATGCTTTACGGTCCGTCTTTTCCGTCGGCCTAGTCATAGCCTCTCATTTAATAGACATGATTCGCCCAGCAGCACAGTGGGTCCTGAGCCATATGTACCAACTCTTTCTCAAAAAACCAATGTATTGCCTTTCTTCTCTGCTCAACTGGATTTATCCGATGATGATGTTCTGTACAGCAGCCAGTATATGTGGTGTCGTTATTGGTAGCTGTGCGGGGTTTGTGGCAGAAGCAGTTTCTTCGATATTGATTTCTGCGACGTGGGGATCAGATACAGCTGAAAAAGTGATAAGAGAAGATAGAAAAGGAGCGGGTGCTGAAGAGGAGATGGTTCACAAGGGCTCCTCCTACTTGTATGAGGAGGAGGAGGAGGAGGAGACCGATGAGGACGAGTTTGAGTCAGACGAAAAAGGCGGCCTAAAGATCGTTACTGGTGTTGATACAACAGACGATGACGGTGACAGCCATTCTATCATAGGAAGCCGAGTACCATTCACTACAAGTGCTTATGCTCGACCCACAGGTGTGGGCGGTGGGAGAACAAAAGACGCACAAGAGACCTACGATGACCAAGACAGAGAGGGCAGAGAGAGATACAGTCATGATAGACCGCCTAGAGCAAGACCATCGACATTGAGAAAATTAGAAAGTGAGAACAGCAACGATTCGTCGACCACCACGTCTAGTAATGTATCAGGGTCTATCCAAGGCTTTTTGAAAAGAAGAGTTGGCCACCCTAAAAAAAGATCACCTTCGCCACCGCCCTTCTTGATGAGTAGACAAATGCCATTATCGACAACCGTGCCACACTCGATAAAACAGCAGCAGAAATCGAAACCACTTGGATGAGAATAACAATGCATTCTATAGGATACCGTATTGGACGTCTTTTCATGAGTTTCATCAATTTTGTTGCCATTCAAGCTTTATTTATTACATGGAAATAAACGTCACGATTTTTTTTTTTGATTTTTTCTGGTTACTCGGTTATACAAAGTAATCACTGCCATTGGTAAAAAAAGTAACTGGGCGTATTGAAAAAACCTTGAATAAATACCATGGCGATTTCTTACATGTTTCTGAGCTGGCATGCCCGTTATTCAATCCTTCACTTCACAGATCCATACGTCATACAGTCCTTAGCATCGGTTTGAACGTTTTGATTCTCTATTTGTCAATGGAACAGATTCCAAATCTGGGTATAGTTATAAAGAAGCAAATCACAATTTGGCCCTCCTGTTGAGCCGAACCGGATTCGCGTTCTTCTTAGTCCATTTATTTCTATAGAAGCAATGGATTTTTTTTTTCTGCTTATTAGTTATCCTAATAGATAGAGACGATGTATTCTTTCATTTTTTGAAAAAAAGGAACAATCGAGTACAGGCTTCAGGCAAAAAATCAAAGCCGTTGGTATCATCATGGCATGCGTGTAGGAGGAGGCGATAAACGCGAAAATTGTCTGCTGCGAAAACACGAGTGAGTACGGAACACTGAGTGGGAGTAGTGAGCCACTCACAAACAGTTCCTTTTGTTTCTCATTCCATTTGCCAACAAGGCCGCGTCATCTATCATGTCATGCCTTATCCCTTCTTCCCAAAAAGATGGACCAAGGAGAAAACTCTCACAAATCAGGTTCTGGACACAGGAGCGTCATTGGAAAGGCTTTATTTTTTTGGGTTTTTTTTTGCATGAATTTTTCGTTTCACTACGTAATAACAGAAAGAAAGAACAATCGTATCATTTGAATACTCCTCTTTTTTTTTTTTTTTACGCATGGATAGGGTGTTTACGTAAAGTTGAATAAGAATTAGAAAGAAGTTTGTAATATACTTTTTTGCGCTATGTATATCTATAAATAATGGTATATGATATAGGATTATATAAAATGAAGAGAAAGAGAAAGTAAAGGTTGGGGAGGGGGGGGGCGCGCTTTGCGGAGAAATAGGAAAGGGGATATATATATTATATATGTATATGTATAAAGATATAAAAGTGGGTTATGTATAGGAGGGATGGTAGGCATTAGGTGAGTAGAGTGAATGTGGGTCGATTGCGTCTGGCAACAGTGGCAGTGAATCAAACTTTAGCTTGAGCATGGATATTTTGAAGCCTATCGTTGACTGTAAATGGCTTTGGTAAGCATCATCATTTTCCATCCTATGCTGCGATAACTGATCCATGAGTGCATGATACGCTTGTTCACAATGGCTAATGGCCTCTTTTGCTGCAACTACGTCACCCATATAGTAAGGCGACCCTTTGGAATCTTCAGCATACTTTAATTCATCCATAGCAAAGTAATAGAGTTGATAGCATTTCTCTAATAAAGATTCCTTGTGTTGCTGTTGTTGTTGCCTGTGTTCGAGAGAGGCCGATGCGTTCGATGGCCTGCGACGAAAGGGTTGCAATATACATTTATCCATCATTGAGTAGAGATGAGTACTTGTCTGATGGTGTCTTGTATTATGCAAACAATGAGGATCATGCTTATTGCTGTTGTTGTTGTTGTTGTTGTTATTATTGTTGTTGTTATTATGAATATTGTAATCCACTCCTGTTTCTATTCCTCCTATGGGTAATAAACCTTCTCGTCCGATAGTGGCTATGGATGGTTCATGGTTATTACCATTGTAACAACAGCATAAACAGTAAGGTAAAGCCCCCGTTGCCGCAGCAGTAATAGCAGCGGTATGGGTAGTTGTTGTAGAGGTGGTGGATGCAGTTGAATTGGTGGACGTTGTACTACATTGGGAAGGCCTTCTTTTCGTTATACCTTCTGGTGTAATCCATTCCTTGAAAGTGTGCCATTTCGATTTTAGTAAGGCTGTGTTGGCTGATGAAGAATGTACAAGAGGATGCATTTCAATGCCAAGTGGAGTGAAGAACGAAAAGAAGAAAGAAAAAAAAAAAAAAAAAATGGAAAAAAAAACAAAAAACAACAAAAAAGAAATGCATGTATTGAATTCAATTGTTTTGACATTTTATGCTTTAGAACAAAAAATATTAGAATTTGGGAGGGAAAAAAGGAAATAAGGGGAAAAGTAAATCGCTTTGCACACACTTAGTCATTTGTATGCACACACACATACACACACACACACACACACACGCATTGGGTACTTGTTCTATTCACGCTATTCACGTATTTGTACAAAATGGCTTGGGAAAAGAGGGAACCCTTGCTTGTCTGTTTTGTCTTTTTCATATTTGATAAACAAGAACCAGGTCTTTTTTTTTTGGGGGGGGGAAGGGGAGGAAGGGGAGAGTTGTTATGAGGTTTATAACTTTTGCTACTGACAATGAGCAACAGTCTATCACTATGAAGAAGAAGTTGTACGCTGAATAAACGTAGTATGATATCACTACTTACAGTTAAATTGCATATTATTTCAAATTGAACAAAGACACATAATAGGTATCATAGTATAATGCTTAGCATTAATTACTACACTATACAATATAAATTATATCTATACGTATTTTCTGTACATTTTTAAAATGAGTAAAGCAGGAGCTTTATACAGGTGTGAGTATCAGAAGGAAAGGAGCGGCATGAATCAAACATAGTTGATAAAGCCCGTATATTTTTATTTTTGATATTGCGGATATTAGTTAGGATATCTACATTCGCTTTTTGTTATTCGGATCAATCAATTTGCTCTACGATAATTCCCCTTTCCCCAGCTCCCTTTATAGCCTTCTTCTTATCTATGTATAACTCTCCTTTTGTCCTCAATACGGTGGCAATGCTGGCAATACTTTCACATACGCACTCTATCCGTTCTCTCATCATTGGCACTTGCTCTCTTGTCAGGTCTGCCAGCCATAGATACGGGTAGGAGACCCTACCATCTGTCTTTCCATTGTGTATAACGTGCTACTTTCTGACCCTGGGTGACCTTGGTGAACAGTTTCATGCTGATCTCTGTACAGCAGTAATGCCAGAAATCATCTATTTGTTTAGGATAAAAAGAAATTTTAGCCCCTGCTTTTTTTGTCCTTTTTTAAATGATGACATTCATGCAAAATAGAATCTGTTTTCTTCTATGAGTTGCAGAAATCAAGCGGGATCCTGTATCTGTTTTCGCTGCTGCAGAGAGCTTTGACTGTCTGTTAAAAACAATAAAAAAGGATAGCAGTTCTTACTGAATGCATTATCGACACACAACTTGAATCATGCTTTTTTTTCTTTTTTTTTTTTTGAACTGAATCGGATGATATCATAGTATCACCATAATAAAATCTCTCCTGTATTGATTGTTATAATTTTGTTACGGTATCTAAACCGCATTAATTTTCAGATTCATGTAAGTAACATGCTTATGACTACCCGTGGTGTAAAGAATGTAAAAAACGACCAAAGCCAATTTTTTTTTTTTCCAGAGGAATAACATCCCTGATTTTTTAATGTATGTATATGATTTCAAAAGCCAAACCACATGTAGAAAAGGTTATCTATGTACTATCAAACGGTTTCATTTGAGTTATAGGCTGTTTTTAGAGCCAAGTGCACACAATAACCATGCGTTATACATACATTCGCATGCTGTTGTGGTAAGAGTATGATAGAAACGGGTACACACTTGTGCGCGTAAAAAGCGTGTTATTGTTATTCCGCCAGTGATAAAAAAAATCAATTTCAACTTATGCATGTCCTTCCCTTTTAAAATTCAAGCGAAAAGGGTACTCGCTGCAAATATGACTGAAATCGCCCTATCGGGTATGTCCAGAAGTGGGTGAGTGAAAGGGTGGTGTGATCCCCCATTTTTTTGATCTGGAACAACAATGAATGTGCCTGGAATTCCTTATGTAATATTCAACCGGAGATTCTAATTTCCCCGGTTTCCGAATGCCTTGTACTTTTTACTTTTGGTTCCTGAGTACCGCCCAATCATGATAGCTAATCTGTAATACCCATTTAAAATATCACCGGCTTGGCTTTTTTTTTTCTCCACCACCTCCTCCTCTTACCCCCTTCAACTTTTTTTTTTTTTTTCCTCCAAATCGTAAAAAGATGTAAAATATGCATCTTCAGTTCAAACTACATCGAATTTTATTGTTTTTCATCCTTTTTCTATTGCTAAGTCATATTGTCATTGCTCATAGTAACAAGTTCAAAAAACGAAAAGACAAAGAATTTGACAAAGATGAGGATGAGGATAAGGATGATGAGGATGAGGACGATGATGATGATGATGACGACGACAACGGCGAAGAGGAGAATGAAAAGGATGAGATAAACCGAGATAATATAGAGGATGGTACAAGGACGAGGGCAGCATTTTCTTTAGCCTCTTCTTCTCCAACTTATACCTTTTTGAACTCTCAGCATTCGTCTCTCCCTTTCTCTTCCTTTCCGAATGGTAATAACCAAAATAAGGAAGGAGAGGAAGAAGCAGAGCAAGAAGCAGTGTATGAGGAAGAGATGGAGACGGATCACACCACAACAGCAACACAGCAGCAACAAGACTTTTATGATACCAAAGATCTATTTAAAAGTCCTCCTCGTGTTACAGACATCAACAAACATATTCAGGTCAAGCTTTATTGCGAAGTGAACGAAGCCCTTTGTAAAAATGTAGAACACTCACTCATTTCTGCTGCAACGGCTCTTGCGGAAGTGATCCGTCTCAAGAAAAAAATCATCTTTCAAACGTCATATTACAGTTTCTGTGAAAAAATATGTGCCAACTCGACTTATGGATGGGGTATTCCTAGCTCTCAGTTCACCTTGATCTCCTTGAATGAAGCGGATTCGAACTTTATCTACCCACAAGCATTAGCAAAGCAGTTGGCACAATTTACAGATAGCTCCAACTGGGCTGGATACGATGTCATTATCGATATCAATCACGATATGTATATGAGCCACGTCAATGCTGACAGCGTGGACTCTCAAAATCACAGTCATCATGCCCATGCATCGACTCCTGCTCACGACAGCCATAGTGTCATTCCTGTAAAGGGTGGCTTTTGGTTCAACTCGACATCAAGCTCTTCTGCCAATAATACGAGTCATCGAACCAGCAACACGACACTGGCCATAGAACCTTATCAAGTCGATTTAGAATATGTGATTCTACACCATATGATTCATGGACTCGGTATGATCAGCTCCTGGGCACCTTATTTCTCAGACATCAACTCACCCTTTCAAAAGCTATTACGAGGACTCGTCAATGAAAACAACCTAAAAATGATGACGCCCAATCCTTACTGGTATATAAAGCAAAACACCGGTCCAGCTTACGTGACAGGATTTCAACCGAATATGATTTTTGACAAATTCCTTCACCTATTTATACCCGCTCAAAATGAAACCACTCGATTATTCGATTACGGTTTTGATATGCAGACCTTCTGTGTAGGGAAAAGGAATCAACAACAACAGGTCATTTCTTCTAAAAAAGGCGGTAGCTCTTCCTCTTCCAACTCAGGCAGTGGTAATGGGAATGGTGGTGCGGGTTCCGGTGCCGGTGGTGGCCAGAGTGGTAGCGGCAGTAGTCATGAAAATGGCGGTAGCGGCAGCAGCAGCAGCAGCAGCACCGGCAGTGGCAGCGGCAGTGGCAGCTCCCCCATCAAATATCCAAATGACAATGATGCCTTCATTGTCAATTTTGTAGACTCTTTCTTGACCAATGCCACACAGTCTTCACGTGCAAAAAGCATTTATGAATCCATGCTACAGCCAAACACACTTTCTTTCAAATTCATGACTACCACGAATGAAAGTACATTCTTCACCAACACTTATCTCAATCAAACTTACCATACGATGCGACTCATGACAGGCCCTAGCATCTTCAACAGTAACCACGACGAGGAATCCTATTATCGACCGGGTATCGTCACCTCGCATGTTGACGATATGTATCGAGACACACCTGACTTTTTAATGACACATCAATTTATCAAGGGCAAAACACTGTTACAGATCGTAGAAGACGTCTATTCTAATCTAGGACAACCAATTAAATATAATACGACACAGATGGTGCATGTCAATGTTACTACCGTAAGTAATGTCACTACTACTACCTTATCCAATCGGACAGCAACAACAACAACGGCCAATACAACGACCCTTGTGAAACGAAGACCTCAATTAGTCGAAGTAGTGTATAAATCGCCCATCGGTCCAGGCATCCTGAGGATTCTGGAGACGATGGGTTATTCAACGATTCTAACAGATACCAATTATACATCCACGGCTATCAAGACAACCAAACCGGATTCTGCATGTGATAATCGAGGCGCTAATAAGAACAGTGATAATAGTCACTCGGATGGAGGCAGCAACATTTCTTCTTTTCTATCGTCAAGATCTGGTGCAACTCTTACCTCGGACGGTAGTAGTCATAGTAGTAGTAGTAGCCTCCTCTACCTCATGCAGCTTCAACAGTGGGTGCTTTATCAGTATTTGATCTATTTATTAGTTACATTGTTACTCTTATAATATGTCCATGAGAAACTTACATCTCCTCTTTCAACATAACCCGAAAAATGTTATCTATCCAAGCAATTTAAACCTCAGGAAAAATAGGGCTGTTTCTGACGGATACTTTTTTCCATGTACATATACATCGTGATCGCTGATAGAATGGTTATCCATTTCGTTCAAGAGAAAATGGTTGTACTTGTTCAATGTGCCTTTTTGACTGTTGTACAATGATTTTATGAGTGTTTTTGCATGAATAAAAAAGGTGGATGGGCACGGCAAGGAAACTCAAAGTGAAGGAATTCATCCAATCATGTGCCTGAGTTTTAGCCAATCAGACTTTCAAATGAGACCGCCCTCGCTCCTCATATTTTTTCTCCGTTTTTTTTTTTTTTTTTTTTTTTTTTTTCCTGTTTTTCTCCCTTCTTGATAAGGAAGGAAAAACAATAAGCCATTGCAATAATAACGACTGCTTTGTATAGTATACAACGTCTTCAACAGCTTTCACCTATTTTTGAGATTATTGTTTAACTACAGCTATTGCGCAAAATCGTTCGTTCTACTTTCAGCCTGGTTTACGCAAGCCAAAGTCGGAGAAATTGAAACTTGTTTGAACAAAACGACACTACAACAGAACAGCTGATCCATGTTCTTCCAAGTCATCATAAACTCATTTTCGGGGTTTGGCCCATTCTGTATATTGTTTACAGACAATGAGCCATGTACAGTATTTGATTTAAAGCGAAAATTAGCAAAGACAATCACAGTGGGTGTTGAAGAACAGAAAATTCGATCGCTGGGAGGTAAACTTTTGACAGATTCCGTTGACCTTTTCCAAAGTTATGGTGTACAACGCGGTGGACCACCTATCATTCTTAATTTGACAGTGAGATTGGTTGGAGGAAGACTTCATCCACAATGCCAACAGCTACCGTCAGAATTACAAGAGGAAGAGTCTTCATTAAGGTTTGGCAAAAAATTAAACCATTGTGACTTGACGGAAAAGTAGACTCCTTATATTCATTCATTATCGTGTTCTATCCCATCCATAGTGACCCATGCCATGATGACCAAACAGCAGTCAAAAAGATAAAACTTGACAGCCCTGATATTAGACCCACATTACAGCAACACAGTTTAAATACAACTGCAACCACATTTACAACAGCAACAATGGCTAAAGCGAAAGGCAAAGAAAGACTTTCGAGGAAGCGTAAAGCCATACTCGATTAAATTTTGCCTTGCCATAACCCTTTGTAAATAAAAGATACCTCAACGCTAAAGCACACATCTATAGTCCTTTTTTTTTTTTTTATCCTTAGCTTCTATATATACATAACAGTTTTTCTTTTTATTTTTCTGCCCTCCCTCCCCTCACCTTTGCCTTTTTATTGCGTTTAATGAATCATTCTACACATTTAATCTAGTTCCTATTGCTTCATTTGAAATCTGCTTTTCTTAATATTTTTATTTAATTATCATTTCTTTATAAACATACTGCTATTATCCATTTCTTTCTCATTTTCAATCTGTTCAGAATGGCTGCTCATAGGACGGTCATCGTTCATTTCAATAGCCAACACGGAGCTTTGCCATCCACCAAAGCCAATAGCAAATGCAAATTGATTCTTTAATGCCTCCACTATGTGGGGGGTTGACTGATGTTGATGTGAAATATTGCCCAATCCCAAGGCGCCTGAACTGAAGCTCCCCCAAGTTAATACTTGGCCTTCGTTCGTCAGTGCACCGTAATGATAACTATACAGAACAATTAGTTCCCAAACTCTACTCAAAATGATATAGTGCGATGAAATACGTTACTCTCCAAAAGAAACTTTGCATACACCTCGATGATTCAATTCAGGCATTTGTATCGGCTCAGTACTACTATGGGCGTCCGTATTTCCCAACAGCACTTTATCTTTTGTATACACAGCAAAATTCATAAACGCACCCGTAATGAATCTTTGCATGATTCGATGTCTATCATTGTGTTCATTTTCCAAACTGCTGTACTTTTCCAATTCTATGACGTGCTGAGAAGGTACGGCTGTAAACCGATCTACGTCGCCCGTTGCTAACTTTAATACACGACCGAAGCGTGTTAATGCCAATGTATAACCGTCCAAGCCTGCAATTTGGACGATCTTATCCTTGTCGTATCTGTCAGCATGTGCGTGTTCAAAAAGCTGTGCAATGGACACACCTGGATGTGCCACTACAGTGGTTGCTGGTTCTCTATCCATCTCTGACGGTATAACATAATCAGGTTTAGGTACAATATAAACATCCCCCTTCTCCGTCAAAACACTTGAATAGTTCCAGTTCGCTACTACTTGCACTATCTTGTCGTGCTGCGAGTCAAACGAAAGGAGCTCCACTTTTTGTAACAAGACATGATTTGACCAGTGCCACACGCTGTTGTCTTTCGCTGCTAGCCCAATGACGTGTCCTCTGCCGCTGGAAATGGAACGAAATTGTACCTTCGGCTGTACTCCATTATTGTCGCTCTGAAGGAGAGTGGGCGTTCTCAATCTTCTTGTGCCTATAGACTGTCTTACTGTAATATCTTGCTGCATCTGACATCAGAAATACAGAGGTAGCAGTCAACATATGCTTTTCCCTTAAGTAGAACGCTCTGGTAGATACTTTTTTTATTTTTTAAAAGATACATTACTGTTCCCCACGTCCAAACGGAACCTGCTGTATCTAAAGCATGAAAAGACCAACCGCCAGAAGCAATATCAATAATGCATTTATTCCTTAAAGCCACTAACTCTTGTGGTACAGTCACTCGATTAGGACGTCGTGATATCATTCTTGGCTGTCTGGCAGTCATAGAACGGTTAGCCTAACACCTATCCGTAGATCGATCTTTCTATAGCTCATGTTTACCTAACAAGTGGAAATCCTCTATGAAAGCCCAAAGGTGCATCTGCAGTTCTATTCACTGTATCCATCACCGGTTCGTCGAGACCCAACCTTCCATCAAAGTTCTCTCCCCAAGTAAAGACTTTGACATGATATCTTAATGCTTTATAAAACTTTTTCCATCCTTCAAAACGATAAGCGTTGTCTTGAGAGATATTGAAATCTTCAATGCAGAGCTTTTTCCATATAAACTCGTCGTTTGTAAGTGCATAAAAAAACCTAGAAACAAGCGACAGATGAATGATAGATTCCCCATCAAGGAATGGAAGAATAATATCATATAATAGAATATCACTTGGAAGTGTATCAAGCATTTATTGGTATCTATTGTCAATGGCAAAAAGATGAATGATAACTGAAAAATTCAACAAAAAATAGCGTGTAAATAAAAAGAGAAAAAGAGGTATTAAATGGCCTATTTTTTGGTCTTTGTTCATGTGCATTTCTATAGTGGAAGCACTGACAATTGATGCATCATTTTAATACTCCGAAAATGGTTTGTTTGTTGCAGTTCGTTACTTCCCTTGCAAAGTTTTCATCTATCAAACCATTATCCGATGCAATTATGGCAGCACTTTCAAAACCGCTACTATTATATAGTTAATACGATCGTTCAATACATAAAACAGCAATTACACCAAAAGAGGCAATGCACATCTATTTTACGATGGGTGTTGACCACTACTGTCTTTGGCATCATCACCTTTTTCACATTCTTCGGCATTGATTTCAACCCACAGATTATGCCCAAATTTGATACCAGCAGAACTGATCCAGGTTTATTTTCCAATCCCACTTGTTTCTCTAACTCGAGTGTTATGTATAATAAGGTGAATAAGCATGTTGGAATGATACCCAGTGTTCCAGTCGCGCAAGACGATATCTGTTACGAGTATGCTGGTCTGATCCGAACTTTTGAATATATTTCCGTTGATGACAACAAGGGGAATGAGCAGATGGTCAACATCACTACCCTCAAGGATCACGATATGTCAACTGTATATCACACCTTCTGGTCAACTTCTTATTCCAAACAATTCACAGAAAATCAATTGTCGACGCTTAGATCATTCATTGCTACTCAACGACGACATAAGCATGTATTGTATTTCTGGATTTTGGAAAAGGATCAACATGCTTTAATCCATGGAAACTCGCTTTGGAATACCACTCAGCAGTTCCATAATAACATTATCCAATTGAAAATAGTTGAAGAAAACTTAACAATGAATTCGGCAGTATCTCAGTTGATAGAAAACAGCAATGATGACAATTATATAGAAAGCTTATTACGAATGATATCCCTATACGAGTATGGTGGTATCTGGTTTGATCTGGATGTACTCTTTATACGCGATTTGACACCTCTGTTGCATCAAGAATGGACTACCCAATCGAGTTGTTCTGAATCATCCAGTTTCTTTACACAACGACGGTACAAAGTGGATAACCGATTCAAAGGATCTTTGATGCATTTTCGTAAACACTCTCCCTTTTTATGTGAGATGTTGAGTATCGTCCAAGCCCAAATGAGTACTAAAAGCAGCGCAGAGATGCATATACCAAACTACAGAGAATATTTATATCAGCTTGTGTTCTACAGAGTCTTGAAGCATCATTTAACTCCATGGGCTGTTCTCCCGTGGTGTTTTACGAATCCATCGCAATGTAGAAAATCAAATTCTCTGCCAAGTCTATTCGACCATAAAAAAATATCAGAAAAAAACAGCCAAAGGCTAAGTAAGACCTTTGTTCAATCGTATTATAGAAATTGGTATCGTTCACCCGGTACAGTATTTATTGAATTGATAAACCAACACAAGTCCATTACCAAATGGTGAATTATATATACAAGGCACTAAATAAATAAAATAAAAAAAAATAAAAAAAAATCGAGAAAAAGCAATTTTCTACTTCTTTCATCGAAAATCCTCTAATCTAACCATTTTTGAATCTTCAGGATGAAATTTCAATATATTGGCTTTAACCAATGTTTGGATATAAGGTGTCCAATAGGTGCCTGGCACCAATTCTATGTAAGGGTCCTCTGGTGTTCCTAACGCCTTATTCATTAGATCTTCCAAAATATTCTTCAAATCTGATTCAGCGTCCAAAATACCAGTACTTTCGTCGACTGGGTGCGGTGGATAATACTCATCTAAAAAGTCAATCAGATCATCTTGATCATTTTTAAACATATTTTCCAATATAGCCTGTGATTCTCGTAGCTGATCAGGGTTTACTTCTCTTGCCAGATTGTTCTCTTCTATTATTTCTTTCTCTTTTGCTTTTAGCGCAGTATAAAGTTCTGTGCATTCTGATAAGGCCTTCTTTTCCAATTTTAATGTTTCTTTTACATTTCGTAAGTCCTCTTTAAGAAAGTCAATTGCCTGATTATACTGTTGAATTTGCTGATCCAGTTGTTCCCTAAATTCAATTTCCAGTATAGTATCCTCTGGCCGGTTTTCACATTCTTCCCCAAATCTACCCCTTTCTGCAGCAACTTCGCGCTCAAGGTCACTGTATTGATACATAAGTGTGGCTAATTTTTTACGAGAGGCATCTGTTTCCACTTTATTCATCGGATTCTCATCATTATTACTGCTGAATACACGTTGTTTTTGTTCTTCTTCTAATCGATAAACCTGATCCCATAGTTTTTTTCTTTCTTTTCTCTGAGCCTCTTGAAGAAGGTCTAAATAATCTCCCCTTGTTGTACCGTCTTCACCGCTTATGACGACTGGATCGTTTTGCGCAATGGATGCGTAATCTCCTGTTGCTTGTGAAACGACATTGGCTAAAGCTCTTTCGAAAAGGGACATGGTGTAGATCCGTCAGTGAGCATGAAAAGAGCAATCACGAAAATAAAAGAAGTGAAAGTGAAAAATGAAAATCCCGCTCTGAATTATGTACTGTTGGCGAATTTAAAAATTTCCCTTTCTTTCACAGATAAATAGTTATTTACTTCTTTTTAAAATCTTTTATAATGGATACAACGAATGATACTCAATCAGCGCTTTCCGAGCAAGGGTCCACATCAATGTCGAATGTAGCCTCAACCTCAGCGGCTAATACTGCTGATCGAACTACTATTACTTCACTCATAACAACTGTTACCGATCCCAGCACAGTAACACCAAGCAATACTACTATAGACGGGACTGTAAACACGACAACGCCGAAAATTGTGAAAATCAGACGACCAAGGCAACCAAAAACTTCAACCACCACAGAAGGCAACAGTACGGCTACTCCTCGCAAAGATAAGACCATCAAAATTAAACTTACCGCTAGAAAAAAGACGGGCAGTAGTAGTGGTAGAAAGGGTTACAGCGGCAGCAAGAATAAACCCAACGATGACATGGAAGATCGACCCCATGCGGACGAGGAGGAGGAAGAAGAACCAGAAGCTGCTATTGAAGAACAACTTATATTTAGAGTGCCTGAAGGCGCAATGAGTGATCGTTTGCATGAAATGGTCAAAAAAAGAGAAATACCTGAAGATGTCAAGTTACACTTTAAGGGTAAATCAGCTACACACATCTGCTCACAGGCTTTATCGTATTTTTGTATAAATAAGCTTATAGAATTTTTTGGTCAAAAACAGATAATAGAAAAGGCTATTTTGTATTCGAAGGCAAAAAGTATGATGTGCAATTAGTTGATTTGCCAACGATTATTGAAGCCCAAAAGACATATGATAAAAAGCAATTTTATAAAGTAGCAGATATATCCCAGGTAATGTTCATGTTTTTTTGGTTGCGTTCAAGCTGGATCTGTACTTCAGTGTTCGTATAAGGACAACAATTCTGAACTGCTACGCTTTCCCCAGATGATTATAGTAGATCCCGCGTCTGGTTCAGAACCTTTTATACCTGAAAGAAACAACAAATTAGATACAGATCCTTATGCTTACCCGCATGGTCTAACACCACCATTGAAACATGTTCGTAAAAGAAGATTCAGAAAGAAACTATCTAAAAGAGCAATTGAAGAGGTAGAAAGAGAGGTAGAAAGATTATTAGAAATAGATGCTACAGCAGAAGATGTTCAATACGGTAAAAAACCAAAAACTTGAATTTCAACCTATTAAAGGAAATACAAGCTTACAATTAAACTATATATAAACAGAGGTTGTGGATGATCGAGAAATGGAAATGGAAGCGAATGAATCGGATGTTGGTAGTCAAAATATTGATATTGAAGAAAGTGGGGATGAAAGTGAAAGTGATGAGGATTTGGCAGCGGCTATTGATCGTGACCTCGAAATGATGGATGAGGAAGAAGACGAAGAGGATGAAAAGGAAGACGAAGAGGAGGAGGATGACGAAGAGGAGGATGAGGACGAGTCAGAAGATGAAGATGAAGAGGACGCCGCGCAGACGGGTGAAATTGGTAATTATTCCTATTCATATTCAGTAGTGGTAGAGTCCTAACATGTGTAATCTCTCTTCAGAACAAAAACGTCAAGAAATTGCAGAAATCAAACAAGCAATTCAGCGCAAACAGCGCGATTTATCCACAGCGCCGAATGCTATGCTTAAGGTATTTTTTTTTCCCCCTCAAGTTCTTCACATTACTGGACCTTTGATCTTATTGATCCTCTTTTATTACAATTAGAACCGATTTGAGACCGATATCAATAATCTTAAGAAGGCACTGACCTTGAAGGAGGCACACCTTGCTGAAATGAATGAAAAAGAGCAAAAAGAAAAAGACAAACAGCTTTAAAAGTCATTGATTTGATACCAAAGAAATGATGAAAGATTCTATTTATTGCTACTATATATAAGTCTTTTCCTTCTTCATCATAGATCAGCATTTCAAGGAAAACCATTTGTAATATAATAATCCATGATCTTTGTACGCTCTTATAATTTATGCCTAGTTTTTACCCCAGTATGTTGATTAAAACAGAAAATTACAGCCGCATACATTCTCAATCAACGAAATCTGTAGATATTCATCAAAGTACGTATACCTTGAAATCATCTAATCTGATTTCCCGCGAGTATAACGCGTATAACTCTAGTTATCCTTATATTCCTCGGTTTGGTCGTATATTTTGCGGTGTAGAGTAGACGTTCCCTGATTGTTTTCTGGATTTTTCCAACACATTTGAACAATTTCTCCGAGTCAAAATTAAGCGTCACAGTTTTGATTTTCCGGTGACATTCAAACTGCGGTTTTTAGCTGTCGAAAAGTATAAAAAGGCTGTCTCTCCATGGCCTTCTTTTCTTCCTTATTCTTGTGCTCGGGCAAAACCACGAAAGTGAGGTTCATACTGATTCTGGTTTATTGCTGGTTGAAAACTACAACCAATATCCGTCTGCAGTGCTTTTCGGAGCGCGGCAGCAATTTTTGGCAGGCTCGCAAGGGCCTTTTACCTGTTATATATTTTTAATTTAATAAAAAGAAAATGAAAAAAAATTTTATTTTATTTATAAACTAATCAAATACTGTAGCTACTGTCATGGTTAACTTATGATTAAAGCAACCCATAAATAATTAAATGTGATGTAATTGTATCGGACCGATTAATATGATACAGAATCTATTGACAAGATGTTTCATCCTAAATAAGGTCGGGTGATGATGCTTCATAAAGGTACGTACGAGCGAGATAGGATAACTTTTTGGATGCTTGCAGGTGTGATTGGTGAAAACGGAGATTAGGGTGCCAGCTTTTCCTCTATCGGTACAGCCGTCTTCTGTCAATGCAGACACAATGGAACAAACGTTTGTTCAAATGGTTGCTAATCGGTTTCTTCGCATTTGACCAATTGCGACCCCCTATTGCCCAAATTCGTTCTTAAATTGAATGTTGGTGCTACTCCATTTCTATTAAGGTTCATAAGTTGCATTAGCTCCTTACGTATATGTATCCTTTTGCCCTTCTTATCAGTTAGTCATAATGTATAACGATATAAAATGTGAGGAACATACGAGATAATATCGAATTATGTTGAAACATATACAGAGCCATACACTTACTATTTTCGAAATGGTATGGTTTGGATTGTTAAGTGGAAAATGTTTTCCTAGTATGTTCTACGTAAAAGCGAATTCCATTGCGGTGCCTCTTTCCCTTATAGATATTAAAGCGCATATGATAAACTTATTAACCGGCCCTTAAATAAGCCAGTCAAATAGTGACGTCGTTATGTATCAGTCAGCTTTCTTCAGTTATCGCATGTCAAGCCTATTAAAGATGATCCAACTGCTATTGTTATTATGAAGTTGTACGCTGCTGTTTCCTAACTGCTCGCATTCACAGTCCCACTACTATATATCTCATGATTAGGATGCATCTGGAAGTCAGATAGATACACTTTCCTTATAACGCAACCCTCTGTATTAAGAAAGTTGACAACCTGTCTGGCAATAAGAGACATGTGCAAGCGCGTTTAATGATGAATGGCTAAACCAGCACTTTCAACCATTATTATTGCTGGTGTATAAAAAAAAAAAAAAGTAAGCGATGTGTATGATGTGAAAATGGTGTTTCTTAATATAATAAGGCTGTATACTTTGTAGATGTTTTCTTTGGGCTTTTTAAAGAGAACCACCTCCTCTTTTGCTGCAACCTCTTATGCTTTTTTATCGATCAATTGTATTCAACGAATCGAATAATACCTGCCAGAATACTCATAATGACAAATATGCTAAATTGATTCTTAACTTCGAGAACGGCAACTATCATTAGTGACAGCCGACAGCTCAAAGGATCACTCTGACATTCTGTAAAATTACAGTTTGAGAAAGATCATTGAGTAGACTACTGCACATTTAAGTAAGCAACCGAATATGTTAATGTTAAAAGTGACATACATTCTGTAAATATTCTGAGCAGAGGTTTGATAACATGGCATATGATACAAATTGTTGATAATACAAATGCTGACCAGCAATTAAACTGAACATCTTTTAATATCACGGGTGACGTTAACCTTTACTTTACTTTGAGTCCCGTGTTTGTTATTTAATGCTTTGATTTACCGTTCTAGGAGTTTCCACTATAAGTCAACGAAATGTTCATGAATCTCTCTAATGCACGGTGCCTATTCTTTACTACTGGAATTTGGTAGAATAAGGAATTCTAACAGCTGTTGTACAATTTTGTACGAAGCTCATAGGAAAGGAATGATACATAGTACCATTAGATTATTGCCGTTGGTAACAGCACCGTGCTTGAACGTTAGTATGCATGGCACAGCTCCATCCTAAATGTGTAGCTTCAAAGATATTTCCACCGGTAATTATTAGAGGATTGCACCTCGAATGTCGAATGGTGTCAATATGAAGAAGAAAAACGAAACTTAAAATACTTTATCAAAATTACCATGGCACGAAATGTGAATTTGTCGGCTTTGAAGTAATTTTCCCAAAAAATGTTAGCATTTAGACATATGTTTGCAATATATTGGAAGATGCTAAAAAGCATTGATCATATTTTTCGTATGACATCGATTTGTTATTCTGCTGTGGTTCTGATATTCAAACTTTTACATTGTCACTGGCGCTCCAGTCTATCAAGTTCGAAATTGTTTTCAAATTTTACGCTTCTCAATATGTTAAGTCTTTCTTATAGGTTCAGGCGTCTTGTCATATTTTCAGAATAGATACTTTGTTCGAAATCCTAACTTTTGATAAGGCTCCATCTGTGATTTCTTTTATTTTTGATCAATACTGAAAATCAATATATTTGTCTTCCTCGGTAATTTGACATTTGGTGATACACAATCATTGAGTCAGCTCCTAAAAAGCTAGCAAAGATATAAAAGCCTTTTGCTTAAGCGAACTGCTCAAAGCAAGTGATAGCAATAGGCCCTTTTGTTTAATGATATCTTAATACATATATTAAATCCGACCTGACAGTGCTTGGCATAGTTTGCGACTATATTGATCTTGTGGTCAAATGCAAAGGACCAAAGAGGAATGTGTATTATACGAATCGAGATATTGATCCTTCCCTTAATTCACGTACATGTTAGCGGTTAAGACTACGGCTTGACACATTTTATATTTTAGGTAATTCCAGAGAAGCTGGCATCCGAATCACATTCTATGACCCGTTTAAGTGATTACTGACGGCACACTCCGACGAAGAAAGCCTTATTTAATGTAGTGAACAAGAGAAACTATCTAGTTTTTCAAAACGTGCCTGGGCACCAACTGTCTGTTCGATCGACGCTAGTTTAGGCAGTTTCCCATATAGAAACAGTATCTGACCATTTGATCGAATGTATCAGCAATAATGCGTTCTAACGTTTTTAGGAAAGTGATGGGACTTGCGATGGGTATTTCAATAGATAAGCTAACTTTTAGCCCAAGAGAACTAAAAAATTTAATATTCTTATACAAAAGCCTTCACATCTGTATGGACAAACGATTCAAAAATCTTAACCAAACTGTGATAATAACCCACTTTGATAATTAAAACTTGCAAATTATCGTAGGTGTAAAAAAACGAAAATATCTGAAACCTACTGCGATGAAAAAGGAATGGTGCAGGAGTATATTGCAAAATATACTCCTTACCAGCTTTTAGAGCAAAAATATTATTTGGATGATGAACTGAGTGCTTTATTGCCTCGATTGAAACAGCTCTTCTGATACACGTACTTCCTTTACATTTTCTTCTCTATAATTTGCTTCTTTAAGTCGTCTCACCCATTTCCTATCAATATTCATGCATTTGTAGGAGGAGACGGCGACAGATTCACAAAGCCCATTTTCTTTAATTTGCTTTGCACATGCATCGGCCTTGATTCTTCTTAAAGCGTCGTATGCTACGATATAACAGTATTTACTGTACTTAAAAGCAGCAACACTGATGGTATATGCATAACTTGCTTTAATATTCTGAAGCATTCGACCTCCATTCGCTTGGATATCATATATCAAAATATTGGACGAAAATGTTTGATTTGGCGGTGAGTGTAAGAAATCCTTGGCAAAATATTCCTCTAACTCAAAATGACTGTTGAACTGGGTTTGATAATCATCAATCAATTTTTCTTTGAAATAACGCTGAGGATTATGTACATTATCTAAAAAGTGTCGTCTAGCTTCGTCTAGTTTCGCAACTTGCTTATTGTATTCATCTCTGTTCTTATTCACAGCTGCGACTATTGATTCCAGATCTTTTTTTAATGCTGTATCATTAAGTTGATTGGCAAGTTCGCATGCTTTCATGTAAGGCGCTATCAAGTCTGGATCTTTGAAAGGTACATCATCTTCGTAGAACATACTGCGGGAGTATCTTGTGAAAGCCGCGGTTTCTTTCAGTAGTGTGTCATATAAGTAGTCCATGGTGGTCGTAAGAGGCGCATCCTGTAGAGTATATACGTTGTTGACTTCCTTATAACTTCGAACATCGTGACCTTTTTGCTTATTCCGTTTGTCCATAAACCAAGCAGGATATGGTAACTCAGCAAAACTGCTACGATCTCTATGTTTGGCGCTTGCCTTCAAGCGTAGACCTTGTTTGGGAGCATCCACCAATTTAGCACACATATGTGCAAGGTATACGACATCTGGATTATCAAGCGACGTCCTCTCTGCCAATACAGTTCGCCAGTTTTCGTAGATACCTAATGTACCATCTGGAATAGCAACGGAGATAAAGTTATTCTGAATAGCTTCTTCGGGATTATTCCAGGCTGAAACTTCACCCCCAACCGTAGATTCATCCTTATCAAAGGCTTCTCTTACTCTTGATGGTTCTGGAGGAACCGGTGAAGATTTGAACGGCTTGACAATACGTTCATCCCAACAACAGAAAACCTATATAATCAATTCATTTAGTGTTTCACGGATACAACAGCGACATAATCTTCTCTTCTTATGTAACTTACAATATCACCATCGTAATCGCCACCGCTGAGCTGGCTAGCCAAAGATGTCGAACCTTTGATAGAAAAAACAGCAATATCTGTGTACATTCTTAAAGCTGTGCAATCCACCGCCTTTACTTTCTGAATATCACTTTTATGACCACAAGGATTACGTGTGACAATAACATCGCCGAGTACTTGTCCAGCACGCACACCCGTCTTTTCATCTTTCCGTCTACTCGAGAGTTGCAAAAAAATTTCGCCTTCGTTTAGTGTTCCGGTGGGATCAGGTATACAGGTAACAGTACAAGATTGAGCTATTTCGATCTTATACTTAATAGTGATGGCTTGGATGATTTGTCGGAAAATCATAGTGACGCGGGTAGCAACATAAGCATTAGACAAGTCGAAACCAGCATCTAAGAGTCGAATCACAGATTCATGCAACCCACAGGGAAAACCAGAATACTTGTTGATCCGTGCGTAGAAGCTGCCTTTATGTGCATTTGGCTGGGCCCAGAATGTATCGCCCTTCGCCGCAAGGGATGATTCAGTGTCGCCGTCAGTGTACCGCTGTCCTACTTCATAACCTTCTTCTTCAGCGTCGGTGAGATCTGCGGGGGACATGGTGTAGAAGCCACTATCATTCTCGTCATCACCTATATAATTATTGCTCAACATGTCGTTCCATAAGCCTTTTTCAACACTTTCTTCGTCTTCCCATCTGACTGTCATAATATTTCCAGTTTTCGCAACCCAGTCTCTCAGCAGCTTGATACTTTGGTTTTCAACTACAATTGTAGCTAGTCGATTCACGTATTCTTTGAGAATTTCTATAAAGACTGCAGTAGGCACACCGCCGGCAGCTAAACATTGAATGAACTGTGTATTCAAATTGGATGGGTAGATACAAATTGAATTTTTAATCAAATCAAAAGTATAATGATGCGGATCCAAGCTCAAATCGGCTTGAGGTAAGCCTGTCTTGAACTTATTTTGACTCTTTCTGATCTTGATCCAATTTCCCGAACTAAAGTCGAGATCGGGTGATACAATCCAAATACCTTTAGCGCCAGCAATACGTCCTTGAACAGCACAAGGCAATTCGTCTGCAGCTTGACACCCCATAATTTCTTTCATCGCTGAACAAGATATGATACCACAGCCATCTGTCATACATGTGGCTTCTTCATCTCCATTAGATCCTTCAGATGCATAAACATCATCGATATAGATAATTTCTTCAGGCTTGAATTGCAGAGTTGGGATACTACTACTATAACCAAGAGACATTCTGCTAGCATATTTACTCATTGACATGTTCCAGTTCTCACTTATAGGCATGTGCCAATCAATGACTTCTTGGATACTAATAGGTTGTAAATCGACGCCTTCAGTAGCAAATAAAATAATCATATCCTCTTTAACGAATAAAAATTTGAATACACGTTGCATGAAAACGAATGGCTTTAAAAAGTACTTTTTGTGTCTCTTGATCAATGTTGGATGAGTTCCTTTGGCTAGCTTGAGTTCTAAAAAGCGATCTTGTCCAAATTTGCGAAATAATCGATTGGAAGCCTCTACTTTTGGAGCTCTCAAGATGATGCTCGGATCTGACGAAGACGTTTTAAAGCGAATGATACCGCTATAATGAATCATTCGGTTCTTCATTCGCGCTTTGGCTATTTTAACTTCTGAGGTATCATGGATAGTAGGTACTGTTAACAGATTGGATGAAATCTTGTTGCATTGTTTTACATGAGCCCAAACATTATCAGGGCACCGTGTCATTTGTGTATAAGCTAAGCCGTTCACTTTCACACCTAAACGTGTCTCTTGATTCCATTTGACCATCACTTCAAATAGCCGATGTGGTTCATTATTAGCTGTTACCAAAAATTGTTGGAACGCATCGAAGGGTAGTTCGCTCCATGATATTTGAAAAGCTTGGACAAAACGAGCAATTTCATACAAATAAATCCAAGGAACATTTGAGAATAATTTGGAGGCTCCTGCTGGATTGCAGATGATATTGTGTACTGTTGATTCATCGTCACTAAAGCATCGTAACGGCGTGCTTTTTTTGACACTTACTTTCAGTTTCTTCGCCAAAGTGGTATCAGGCAATTCAGGTGTGGGTGACCGAAGTCTTTTCTTTGCGGCATTATTACTGTAAGTATTACTGTTCATTGATTTTCCACTCATTGGGGTGGTTGTGGTCGGCTCTGGCGTTACTGGGGTGGTATCTATGGTGCTCAAAACAATGTTTGTTGTATCTATTTTTGTAGGTTTATGCATTGTATTTTCGATTCTATCTGAAACTTCTGTATCAATATCATCAAAGGCTACATCTTCATCTAATGCTGCACACATATAGTTTTAGTTAATTTCATAGGTTAGTATAGCAATTAAAAGAGAAGATAGAGTATAGATTCAGTGGGTTAAACTTACAGAACACGACCTGTAGCTCAGAGTCGAGTTTGTCGATAAGGTCTTGAATGCTTTTCTTCGGGTTTCCATTCTGTAAAAACTTTTTGATAATAGCATCTAGTTTATTCTTATCCAGCAGAGCTACCACTTGCTGCATTTTCAAAATTTCTACCGGTAGATCGTTATTGACATTTGACAACTGTTGAATTTTTAATGGGAGTCTTAAGTTATTGTATACTGCTTTTGCGCATCGTGCAATGAAGGGATCGAGGTCTGATGTCATTATTTTCTTCAGTAAAATTTAGTTTATAAGTGATAGCACGTGCACAGTAATATTTCTCTTGGTATACAGCTTTATTTGACGATTTTGGTTATATCTATAAAATGAAGAAGAAACAGTGAAGCAAAGGAAATATGACCTGAATTCCCATTTCAAAGAAAGGAACGGCTATTTAATTATTCGCAGAGGGAATAATAACATCCCGCGTAATCAACAAGTGGGGAATTTTACATTCTCGCGTTCAAAGCAGCATTTTCGGGCATAGGCCTGCTTATGAATAACGAAATTCTCAGCTTATAAAATTTAGGAAAAGCCCCTTATTGTTTTCGGCACACATGTAAGACTCACTGAAAACTCTTCAGCGTTTGGAATGTTCGCAACGGAAAACAAAGTTCCATAAGCAGTAACGTTTCTACAATCCATTTCCATATACCTTTGTATTCCCCAGAAATGTGCACAGACTCATTCCAGTTTTTCCAACTTTCTCAGTATCAATCCGTTTTTTAATGGGAAATCAAGGTTAACATACTACGCAAAACTTTTCGTTTCTTAGCAGAAGATGCAACTGATCTATGACATTTCCCGCCTGAGGTACCTAACAGATATATCCCAGTTTGACAGCATTTAAACAAGTAATAATGGTCCTTGTGTAACAAGAGGTCTCTTGCTTCAAAGACAGTAGTGTACAATCTTAAACCTTAAAGTCATTACTTTATAGTATAATAAATCTCTAAGTTCAGCAGTTCCTTTCTGCGTTGGAAAACCAATAATTCTTTGAGGTGACTCATCACCTCTAGTTGTATCAAACATCAACGCTTGTTCAAGAGCTCTACTAGGCAGCATATTCTGTAATTAATTTGTAGTTTTATCCAGTCAGATGTTAAGTTTGTTGACGTTTTGCTTCGAATGTAAACTGATTTTCAGTCAAAATCAGAAAGAAAAACTGGCACAGTAACTTTTGCATGTCCTTTGGTGATGCCATAACCTGACCATATGACATTTTAAAGTCAGCGAGTAGCTCATTCTTATATCTTTCCAATCTTTTTTTTGCTTGTTTGCTGTTCCTATTCCTGAATTCCGAATTTAGTAATAAATCAAAAAACAAAACAGAACAGAAAAAGAAACTTTTGACGCTTTACTATTGTCAATATGCTCAGGTTATGTCAGTGTTTCGTCGCTTGGTATAAATAAACGTTAGGCCTCTTTGCATTTTTATTGTTTTCCCTTTTGTTTTCTTCTTCCTTTTGACTTCATCTCTTTAACTGAAAAGAAATAATGGGTTTTTGTATCTATTGTAATTTGAAAGTTACAGGCACCACCACCACTTGCCCAAAATGTTATCGAACAATTGCACTGACGAAAGATAAGCCAGTCGACACTAAGGCTAGCACGGCAATGTTTAGTATTCCTAGAAAGTCAAATCAATCCAATATTGACAAATGGCAGGATACGTAAGTAGCCAAGTTGAAGCTTTCTAGACAGTTATCTTTTGCTGATACACTCCGATTTTCTGTTGCTCAGGTACAGCAAAAAAGCCATTTTTAGCAGTGGAATCAGCTCATCAACGAGTACACCTCTGAAAGCAAGGCAGCAGAGGCCTATGCCTACATTTTCTAAAAAGGACTCGACAACCTCAAGGCTTACCAAAACCTGTGCTAATTGTCAGAAGCCTCAGACTTCATGGAAAGATCTCTCTATTTATAATTCTGCCTACTATTGTAAGCCATGTTTATCAGAAGTTCTGGCGTGGTAAGCTATCATTATTTATGAAACCGATCATTTACCATTGAGCAACACTGTATTAACGCAATTCTCATTCAATATTAGTCCTGGATGTAAAGAATCCGTTGAACAAGGTCAAATTCAGACCTATTTCAATAAAAAAACATGGCATGCGGCATGCTTAAGATGTGCAAGCTGTGGCTCACCATTGAAAGCCATGTTGGCTACTGTTGATAATAATGGAAATCCCTCCTGTCGTGTCTGTAGAACCAAAATCGAAGAGTCATTGAAACCATTTGGGGATCAGTTTCCTCCTCCTCAAAGTACAAGTGCCTCAACTCCTCTGCTTCATTCCACTGCTTCCCCATCCAAGGCATCCCAAAGTTCTGTTGATAAAATTCCACCTATTAAGCCAAGAAGGTCTTCTGCTGCTTACGTTCCCTTCAATTCTAAAGAGGCTTCCAAAGACCTTTCTGATGGAAATGACATTCAAGATACCCCTCCAGTTACTGCTGCCCCCGAAACTTTGAAAAAAGCTGATGAATTTACATCCCCAAGGACGGGTACAAACAAGGAAGAAACACCTGCCAAGGAACCTACGCCTACAACAAGTACGGCTCCTCGTCGTAAGAAAGTGGTGAAAAAGCCATGTAGAGAGTGTGGATTGCATGTTTCCAGAAAAGATTATCGTGGTCTCAAGATTCATACTGGCGAAACGCTTGTCTTCCATAGCTACTGCCTTTTCTGTGCAAAATGCCATCAGCCATTCAATACACTAGAGTTTTGTACTGACGGTATGAATTTCTATCACATGCAGGTAGGCTTGAAAGAATAAACCAATTCTTCTTTTGGAAGCTAGTGTCTGATCATTTTATGTTGCATTCGTATGTGTAAACTATCAATAGTGCCCTCCATCTCTCGCTATACCTTCAAGAAATGATACGCCACTGAGTGAAGAAGATGAGGCCTATCCTCGTACCCCACCTTCAGATCAAGCTTACTTCAATATTGCCGCTCAGTCACCAACAACGAATACAATGTCTCCTTCGTCCCTGCAACCTGAATTCACACCAGACGGTCCTCAAGAAAAAAAAGAAGATGGTTCCATTACTAAGAACGAAGTGCAGCAAGAGCCTGTTGTAATTATATGTAATGCATGTTCTCTACCTGTAACTGATACATGTTTAGAATTAGCAAATCAAATCTACCATAAAGAGGTAAGATCCTTTGATAAGCAGCCCCCCCCCCCCAAAAAAAAAGAAAAATATGACCGAATCAATAATACCTTACTTTACTCTTTTACCTAAAATACAGTGTCTTCTATGTGCTGGTTGTAATAAGACAGTGCCTACAGATAAGAAGCTTATCAAATACCAAAATAGGCTTTACTGTGACATTTGTAGTATGAATCTCATTGACAAACAGCAAAAACGAAGCCTTAGTAATAATTTAAAGGTGAATACACAGTCAACAGAACATGGCTTTACGGAAAAGGAAAAGAATGAACAAATCGAAGTGCCAAAGCGAAATACATCTGTCACATCACCTTCTGATATTTTCAAAACGAGAAAGAAAGTTTTGCCTCGTTTAGGTGGAGTCCGTACTTGTGCTCGTTGTAACCAAAGTATGCCCTTCTCTGATACTCAACCCGGTCCCAATGCTAGTCGTTGGCATAAGAAATGCTTACGCTGTGCTGGTTGTAATAAGCAAATGGATTCAGATGCTCATATGACTGTAAATGAAGAGACTGGCTTATGCTTGGTTCATTGTCGCGATTGCTTGGATGATACACCCAAACCAAGATTTGTTCGACGCTAAACAAAGGAAACCTTTTGTTCCTCTATTTAAGCACACTTCACATTTAGTAACATACATTATTTATTTAATATCATTAACTCTCGGTTTGTAGCTTTCCACATTAGACCTCTTCTGTAATCAAGCATAAATGATCATAAAAAACAAAACAATTAGTCTATGTATTCCCATAATCTACGTATATTTTTCTTAACAATTTTTTTTTAAAATAAAAAAATTCCATCCACCAAAGGGGTCAAAAAAAAAGTCTGTTAGAAGCGGACATTTAAATTATAATTTCTTCAGTTGTGCCCTTTTGTCTGTGCGGCATAAATCAGAAGCGTTGGAGGAAGGCCTAAAGACAAAGAGAAATATGGCAGATCTATGTGCCTTCCTCTTTCCCCCTTCAACATTTGCATTTGGTATGTTCAAAACACAGACGATAGTGGGAATCTATTTGATATTGTATTTCTTTGACAAATGGATGGATTCATTACAATAATACAATGGATGGATGGATGAATTTTATCAATCAATTTTCAGATAACTTTAAAATCTGTATAATGTCAGCTGAAATGATCACGCATCATGCTAAATTCATTACAGCCGAGAGCGAAAACTTATTACAGCCCATATAATATCAAATAGAAATCACTGCTATTCGTGTTAAAATTGTTATTTCGCAGGATCACACCGTAAAGCCATGGTCACTAATTCAGATCTTCTGATCGTTATTTGATCTAACAGGGCGTAACATTTAACGATGAAGGATATCTACAAGTCTGACGAACTCACCATCCCCGAAGGTGTCAAGGTCTCTATCAAGTCCCGTATTGTTACCGTTGAAGGTCCTCGTGGTACTCTCACCAAGAACCTTCGTCACTTGAACATTGAAATCACCGTCGTTGGTCAAAAGATCCGCTTCGTTGTTCACCACGGTCTCCGTAAGCACGTTGCCTGTATCCGTACCGTTCGCTCTTTGGTCAACAACATGATCGTTGGCGTCACCAAGGGTTTCGAATACAAGATGCGTTATGTCTATGCACATTTCCCCATCAACGTTATTATCAATGACGCTGCTGATGCTGTCGAAATCCGTAACTTCTTGGGTCAAAAGGTTGCTTTCCACGTCAAGATGCGTGAAGGTGTTACCGTTGCCTCCTCCAAGTCTCAAAAGGATGAACTTATCTTGACCGGTAACTCCCTCGAAGCCGTCTCTCAATCCGCTGCTGATATCCAACAATCCTGTCTCGTCAAGAACAAGGATATCCGTAAATTCTTGGATGGTATCTACGTTTCTGAACGTAATGTTATGGAAACCGCTTAAATTATCTCACAATAAATAAAACAAGTGAAGATCCTTTTTCAGGGTCTCTTTACTTTTTTTTGATGTGAAATGGAAGTTGTGTTGTAGCTCACGGTGCTGATTGTTGCAGTTTTTAAAAAGATAAAAAAAGATAATGTTTTTCAGTAGCTTACAATTATTCACAAAAGATCGACAGTTTGTTTCTTAAACTGGCATGAATTGAAGGCTTACAGTTATGCAGCAGGGATAACAAAAATATCCTAACTGTAAACGGATTTTTTCTCGCAGAGCTGCTGAACAGGGTCCTTTACATAAAAAGACCCGTCATCGGGATTTTGAAGCCTACTGTAAGAAATGCTTAACACAAATAACTGGGAGATTATGAAACTGACAGGGAGCTATTACGTAATACGAACAATCATTAATTTAAACAATAATGCTTATTACAACAACTGCTTTTGTTCACATGAAACAATATTTGATTGGATCTAAAATTGCCCGAGATTACAGCACTTTGAACATTAGACAATTTACAAATTTTTATTTGAACAACTGATAGTTCGCTTTCAGACAAATTACAAGCTTGTCGGAAAGTAAATGAAAGCTTGACTCAAAATAACCTCGTATTTCTGGCCAGTATACTGTAATTTGTCTGAAAGTAAAATGTAGTTTGTTCAATAAGAATTACAAGTTGTCTCAAATTAATTGCCTAAAAAAGCTCAGAATGGAAGTAAAATTGATTCTATCGAAAAAAAACCGCTGCCTGTCTAACAGTTGTCTCCGATCAAAGTTTCTTTTTTGAATGATGGCTTTTTACTTCATTTTCCAAGGAAAGTCCAGTAGAACGAAAATTTTTTGGAGAAAAAGCAGAAGGCCAATTTTTTTGTGTCTTATTCCTCTCCCTTTTAGTGTTATCAATAATATTAAGCAACCACTCCTAAAAACTCACTGTAGCCCACTGTTTTATTATTTCCATTTGGAAAGGATCTTCGAACGCTGGTTTTTTTGCAGCAACTCTTACCAATTAATCTTTGATTGTTCACCTCCCCTTACTCTTCTATACTAAGCCCTTAAAGCATATGGTCCATTTATCAAATTTCTTCCACCTGCCAAGCCAGCAACGTTCAAACAAAAGAGCAATCAATACAAAGAGTTGTTCTGTACCAGGTAGTAGAAGAAACTCAAGGGATTCGTCGTCTGCGACGTCGTCTGCGGAAACCACTTTCGAAGAAGGTCGAAACTGGTTATACAAGCAGTTACATCTTCATCAACAAAGCCAGCAGTCGACCAAGTCTGACTTACAGCTAAATAATAGTAAAAGCAGCGGCAGACATCAAGCAGTTAGTGCTCCCGCAACCCCACCCCTTCTATCCCCTTCTGTGTCGAAACAAACAGTCGCCACAGTAAAAAGTGTTGATTCTCAAGCCGATACTACGTCTACATCCGGTACTATGAGTAACAAACTACATAAATTGAATACGGCAAATCTTCGTGAATATGGAGAATGTTACAAACGATTGGGTAAGGGTTCCACTGCTGTTATCTCTATTTGTCGCAGTAAAACTGTTTTTTCGACATCCAACAAACCTGACGCTGCAGGCAGCACCAAATGTTCAAAGCTCTATGCGATCAAACAGTTTAGAAAACGCAACAAGAATGAAACAGAAAAAGAATATATGAAAAAGTTGACAAGTGAGTTCTGTATTTCGTCCACTTTCCATCATGTCAATATCGTGGAGACAATCGATTTAGTTTTGGATGATCAACAGAGATATTGTACAGTCATGGAATATTGTCCTGGTGGCGATCTATTTAGTGCTATCATGTCCGAGCACATGACAAACATAGAGATGAGTTGCTGCTTCAAGCAAATGATACAAGGCCTTGCTTATTTACACTCGGTGGGTGTTGCTCACCGTGATATCAAACCCGAGAATCTTTTGCTTACTCTCGATGGAAAATTGAAGATCACTGATTTTGGTGTCTCGGATGTATTTCGTTGTGTTTGGGAAAAGACGAGTCATAAGAGTCGCGGACTTGTAGGATCAGAACCTTATATAGCACCTGAAGCCTTCGAGAAAAGCCATGAGTACTGGGGTGCCAATGCTGATATATGGTCTGCTGGTGTCGTTTTGTATGCTATGTATCGCGGCGGCCATGCTTGGATCAAAGCTGACCAGAAGTCTGATAAAGAATATCGGTTTTATCTACGTCATTATGCTCAAAGAACCTTCCCTAATTTCAGCAAATTGCCAGATCCCATACGCAGAATGCTTTACCTTATGCTGGACCCCAATCCAAATACGCGTGTCACAGCCCAGCAGATTTTAGAAGATGATTGGGTGAGGAATGTTTTGATTTGTGAGAAGGGTATAGATGCTCTGAATAGAGACCATCACCATACAAATTTATCATGTCTCAAAAACATTTAGGCTCCTTTCTCGACTATTATTGCTCTTTTTCATTCCAACTACTTGTATATATCCTGAAAATAAACATCATATACCCCTTTTCATTCGAGTGTATAATGATTTAGGCCATAATACTTGGGTTAATTTGCGACGGTCAAACTGAATTGTAAAAAAAAATAAAAAAAAAGAATTGCTGATTGCAGGAGAAGTGATGAATCAAGCAACACAAGAATTGCTGCGCGTTGAATCACTATTAGTATCACGGAGCTTATTTCAATGATTTGCGTGTAAGATCCACGATTTCCAAAAATCAAGTTCATCTTTCATGCAACTTTTTTAGTCATGGGATCAAGAAAAAGAATCTTAAGATATCAGAGAAGCTATGGATGTGATAATAAGTTAGAAGACCGTTTATTATATCAGTTGATCATTTGATGTTTGAAACAAGCAACCTTACGCTAAGATCGCTTATAACAACGTCTTTACAAGCGTCGGCAAATGTCAAATCAGTTGGGTTCAATTCAGGTGATAACTTTGAGAATACAACACGTTATAATCTTTCGATAACACCTATTTTTTATAAAGTTATAGTGGTTTCGATTTACAAACCATTGGCTTTTTCTTCTAATTGATATTTGCTTATGATGGAGTCATCTCAACCCTCGAAAATAACAATTTCGTACCATTTAAATCAATAAAAACCTCTTTTTCATGGGCATTCTGATCGAAAAAACAAATTCAACTTTTGATTTGAATGCCATCATTTATTTCCTACCTTGGCCTTACTTCAAAAATAGTATTTTGTTTATTGTAGTTTGAAAAGACAAGCTTTTTCAAAGGAAACTTTGTCGCAAGAGGGCGGCAGACGAAGCGTAGTGAGTCTCATTTTTAAGCATTGAAAATGAACCTTTTATGTTGCTTACTTGATGTATTGTTATGATAAAAATGAATTCCTCTCACTAACAAAAAGTAATTGTGTTTCCATTTGTTACATAGTCTGTTTATTCTTCATCTTATAATTCAATAAAGATGCAGTCTAAAATCTCATTGGGCTCAGGGGTTTTCAGAATGTATGAACCACTTTGATTACGTCTCATCATCGTTTAAGTCCATCAGAGAAAGCAGCTCGAGTTACTTACTAATACTTTAATAACTGAACTTAATCTAACATACCAGAAAAGTCAATCTATTCGTGTAAAAGGACATTGGGTTACACCCTTCTCGGTTCTGTCTACAATTACTATTGTTACAAAACCACTGATCTCAAAAGCGTACTAAACCGCGTAGAATGGTCCGTCTCATACTACAAATAATTTTGCCTACCGAGGTTTGCAGGCCTCATACCCATGTTTGCTATTATTTAATTCTTTATGCAGTAGACTAACACTTCTTTCGTAGTAAAACTTTTTTGTGCTTGTCTTGCGCGTCTGAAATAGCACTTAGAAACCAGTCTTATGTACTTAAGTTCCACTACATCAACCATGCTGATTTGAAAAGATTCTACTCTGATATTTTATACTGGTCTAACATCATCAGAAAAAAGCTTATACAAGGGATCTCAAAAACATTGACAGTGATAGAGAAAGCATCATTAAACCAGCTTATCCTCAAAGATGCTGAACTTATAGAAGTCGAGGCATTCTGGGTAAGTAGAAGATCGCCACTTCCGGTGCCCACCTACTATTAGAGGATGCCCATTTTTAACTGCCCACAGCTATTTCTTTTTTACGTCCACTTTATTACAGGTGCCCATTTTCACATTCTGGCACCGATGCCCATCTACTATTAGAGGGGCCCATTTTTTACTTCCCATTTTCACATTCTGGCACAGGTGCCCATATGCCAGTCTAATATTTAAACATGCAATCAATGTTTTTGTCTTTGTAAACCTCCTCTATAAATTGCTATTATTGCCTTTGTTCTTGTATTTGCTTATACTACCCAGCATTTCTGTTCAAAGGATCTTGTTGTTGGTCTAAAGTCAAAAATTGAGTTCATCCTTTCAGCTATTCACAATAAGTTGGTATCCTTCGAGTATTTTGTCACATGTTGAGGTGCTTGTTTATGTTAGAATATTGATAACTGTTATAAAGCCAGTAATTCAAAACGTAGCCCTTAATTCTTGATATAAGTAGCAGGGGTTTTTAGTGAGGCCTGATGGTGCTTGTATAAATCAAAGGATGTGCCTAAGCTAGTCGCGTGTTATATATTTAGGCCCTATCTTGTTCTATACGTTGCACATAACGTACATTAGATGATAAACCACTGTGAAATTTTCTTTTTTCATGATTGTATGTATTGAGTGTTGTTGTGGTCTTTGAATAAACATCGCTTTTTATTGACACTATAGCCAAAAAAAAGCCGCATCGCTTCAAAACGCAAATCACTGTACAAAAGCCTAATCATTTATGACTTGAAAACATTTTTGATTCTGAGTAACGCTTTGTTGTGTGCTGTCAATACTTCTAAATGCCAAAAACGTTGTGGCGTGTGTCTTGCACAATATACACCAGCCACGATCCTTTATGCAATTCAATGAGATAAAGCACAATACTGTTATTATGTGTTTGCTAGCTGAGTAGATGATGACTGAAGAGGAACAATGTAACATTTTTATCATCATTATTTAATCGAAAAATGTCTATTAGAATCCCAAATAGCTGTATTCACCCAAATGTTCAGGAGAGGTATAGTCACTGTCCGCATATTGTGGAAATGATATTGCAGTACGAACTGCTTCGAAGGTATGATCCTTTGTATGATAGTCTTTCGAAATATTGAGGATGAAACAATTAAACTACAAAGCAATTGATTTTGAATCATTGATTGGTTTATAGTAGCTTACCATTAGTGAAGGTACCCTTCTCCATACAATCGCTGCAAAGATCGACTTCTTCGCTTATGTCGCATACTGTGCATTTATACCGGATACCTACAATAGGCTCTGTTCCACATGCATCACACTAATATGTTTGATGATAACGATTTAATGAATAAGTAACAGTTTATATTGCATGAGATAAGCATAACAAAAATTTCTTACCGCATAGCCTTCATGAACAACCAGGTCTGTCGCCCCAGAAAGGTTATTGGTCTGTTTAAATTTATCATAGGGAAAAGAAAACGATCTCAATGTCGACGAACAGATAATAGACCGATTGTCTTCAACCAATTTTCACTTACATTATTGACCGACTTCATCATTTCGTTGATACTAGAATCCTCTTCATCATCTGACATTAACACAGATGGAGGACCTTGCGTCATGGTATAATAACCTCCTGAAATTCTACTGTTCGTTATTCCACCGGAGACTTTACTGTTATATCCTACACCCGACGTTCTCAGTTGAGGCGGTACAGTTGTTGGTTTGTTTATACGACCGCCGCTGGTATTGCTGTTCGATTTGGCTTTTGCTTTGGCTTTAGATCTGGACTTATTACTGTCTCCTTTGGGCATGCATGATGGCTATATAACGATTAAGTGGGTAAACTGTTAACAATTCAATTTATAATATTTTCTCCGTGTTGTTTGTTTAAAAAGCATTACAGGAATGGTAATACGTCCTGGCACAGGTAAACCCAATTTGGCGAGCTTGATGAAATACTTTTGCACTCGACTCGCTACTTGTCTTGGTGTACGGGTACCTAAGGCTTTCGAGATTTTATTGAATCGCTGAGCTTGGACTGGCTCATCAGGAAAGATTTCTAATAACTCCTGAAGGCGTTGCTGTTGGTAAAAATAATATACACGTTCAACTTTGCATGAGCAAAATGGATCTGTTTTTTCTTTTCGGTTTATAATATTGTTCAACAGCTTACCTGTTCCTCATCTGTCCAAGGCTGATTAAAAGTAGCAATTTGACGTTCGTTGTTCTTTGGTAAACAAAACAAAACAAAAAAAAAAAAAAAAAAAAGCGGTTTCAATTTTGTATTCGTACACAAGCGAATGAGCTTTCCAACACTTACTGTATGATGAACATTTTTGCTACCGAACTCATCAGGTGTGCGCGGTTCTATAGACGGTAATCTAGAGATAGAAGCAGGACTACATGCATTATGAGCCCATCATATCCAATAGATCAGTATACATTATTTATCCACTTCCTGCTGCCTTTTTTCCGGCTTTCCTGATTTACCTTTCTGGCTCTGACGATGTTGCATGAATTTGTTGCTGGTGATGCTGTTCAACGACAGGCACTGTAGCTGTATTTTGAACCATGGATGTTCTTCGTTTTCCTTTACCTTTACCATGCCCACCACTATTATAATATACCTTTCCACTTGTTCTGCCGGTTGATCTTGGGGTCGCTTTTGAGCTTAAAGTACTGGTAGTATAGCTATGATTTTCGCCAACCCCTCCACTGTTCTCATCTTCTGAAAGGTCAGATACTGAATTGGCTCTTGAAGGTAACTGATTCAATGCTTGCTTGGCTTTCAATAGCTCTTGCTCGAGTACTTTTGCTGCAGCAGGTGAGGGAAATTTTTGGGTATATTCTGTTGCCATCGGTGTGTCCAAGATATTCTACATGAAATACGAGTTAGCATTTTCATATGGCAGAAAGTCGAAAAAAATCTCCTACACAAAATATCGGTCGTTTTGCTTGGTTCACATAAAACCGTGTCAAGTTATTTAAATCATTGTGCTGTCGAGTGAGCCTAGATTCCGATAAATATCGATATTTTTCCCAGTTTATGCTCGGTGTTGCGACAATTTTCTGCAACTTGGGAACACTGTACTGCTGTTTTCTTCTTCTTTTCTAGAGAGAGAGTTTGAGAACTGAAGTATTAGGCAATAAAATCCTTTTTGAGCAAATGTTTAAATTCTTTCAACCTTGCGTAAACTGTCAATAAACAGATAAGGGTCGGCAAGAGCTTCTGTTTTTAAACGTTGTAATTTTTGCAAATCTGTCGAGGCTATGTCTAGTTGCCGCTTTAAAACATCTAAAGCTTTTTGAACCAGCTGATAACTATGGCAACAGATACACAATGTAAGACATTAGTTTAACTTTCGTGTTGATTGTTTGGTAGTTACTCTTCATTGTCTTCCAACTTCGTTGATCGATCAGTTGAGGTATCCGCAGGTTGATCGATGTCGGTATTTAATTCCATTATTGACTGCCGTGGTGTATTTGCCGTTGAATTTGAATCAGACATTTATGTTTATCATGCGCTACGTTAAATATTATTCATAACTTCCGAGTAGGGTTGGGAATGGGTAGACTTGTAAACGAAGAAGGTTCTTTGTACTTTTCCTTTTCAATTATCTTTTTTAAAGAATGACTTTTTCACGTTCCGCTTTGGGAGATTTTGAAACTTATTCTTCGCACTTGTCTTGCCGACAATTGAGTGCTCTACAATCATTGACGCCAACTTTCTCATTTGAACTCTTCATAGAATGATCAACTCACTATTTGTAATTAATAAACAAGGGTAAATGACCTTTTAATAGCTGTCAGAACTTCTTCTTGAGACTCACTATGACTTTACGTATATGGCATTCAGAAAGATAATTATTGAGAAGCATTGGCGTGGCATCATTTCAAGACAGATTGTTGACGTTTTCAACGATGAATGTACAAAGTTTATGAACTCACCTGCTGGATCGGTGGATGAGAGAGTTAACGCTAGTATTCCCCTGAAAGGAGAAACCTACTTTACTCGTGAAGATGTACCACCAGTTTTGGAAACCAACAAATATTGGTTACTGAATGTTTTACGGAATGATTTAACATGGTTATGTCCTGTCGAAAGAGAAGGTAAAGACAGAACTGTTTCTACAAGCAATTTACAGAATATTTGATGAAAAAGTCTCACTCTTTAAATGCTTTTATATAAAGTGGATCCTATGCTTATTTTCGAATTTATACATCGTATTATGGATATCTTGACAGATTATTTAGGAGACGTATCAGAATCGTCTATCAGAGAAAATTTTGTTACAGTATATCAGTTATTTGAAGAAATGATGGATTACGGCTATCCATTAACAACTGAGCCCAATGCATTAAAGGAAATAATCATGCCGCCGACAATTATTAATAAAGTGATGACATCGGTTGGAGCTGCTGCTGGTGTCGCGCCCAAAATACCTCAAAGCATGTCTAACATTCCTTGGAGGAAAGCAGGTGTGAAATATACCCAGAATGAAATTTATTTTGATATAATTGAGGAAATTGATGCAACTATAGCAGCGTAAAGTATGAAACCACTACAGCATTTTCTCAAAGTCTTACTGAAATCCCTTCTCTTCAATATAGAAATGGCAATGTAGTGTCTTGTGAGGCCCATGGTTCTGTTCAAACAAATTGTAAATTGTCGGGAATGCCAGATTTGACTCTGAGCTTTGTGAATGCTAGAGTTATAGATGATGTCAGCTTTCATCCATGCGTGAGGTAGTGATTATAATTCACATGGTTGTATATACTAATTCAGGTCATACTTATATACTTCCTATCATTTTCAAGGTATCGAAAATGGGAAAGCGAAAAGGTATTATCTTTTGTTCCTCCAGACGGCCAATTCAAGTTAATGTCTTACAGAGCCTCCTTATCACCTTATCAAGCTATGCCTCTACAAATTAAACCACAAATAACATCCACTAATAATGGTGGACGGTTCGATATTAAGGTTCAACCTAGATCCACGGATGGTAAGCCTATAGAGAAAGTAGTATTGACATTACCAATGCCAAGAGCAACACAAAGTGTCAATGCCTCGTGCAACTTTGGGCAATATATGTATGATCCTGTCCGCAAATCGATCACTTGGGATATTGGCAAACTTTCATTAAAGGATATAGCACCGACATTATCAGGAACATTTAGTACAAATGAAACCAATCCAGAACTATCAGGCCTAAACGTAACTTTGGGATTCCAAATCAATATGTATGCTGTGTCTGGTCTCAAAGTGGATAGTCTTCGCTTATTCCATGAAGCGTACAAACCGTACAAGGTACGATAACCTAAACAATTGCAGCTAGGCATAACTTGAATTACTTACCACGATAATTTTTTGCCTTTTTTTTTTTCGCTTAGGGTGTGAGGAGTATGACAAAGGCTGGTAAAATCATTATCAGAACATGATGAAAAGCCTCATAAATTAATAAGCAGTAAACGTTACTTTCATATTCATGCTCCATGAAAAGCACGCAGAAATAAAGGGGCTAAGAAGCCTATAATTATACCAGCTAAATCATTTAGATGAAAATCTAGTTTCTTATTACCTACAGTATATTGCAATTACCATCTTTTTGTCGCATCGCTCTATTTGCATAAAGGTCCTATTTTCATCTGCTATAAAGTCATACAATTGTATTGCTCTGTTTTAGAAATACGATAACGCCCTTTCGTATCTGCACCATCATAAATGATATATCTCAACAATGTTAAAGCTTACGAAAATGAAGAATGATAAGAAAAAGAAAAGAAGACTAAAAGACTGCTAATAGATAAGAGTCATTGTGTCCGATGCCAATACAAGCTAATACTCACGACTCATGATGAAATAATGCTCAGTAAGTCAGAGTTTTCTAGTAGAAGAATAGGTTTCCCTCTTTGATAGATATTAGGCGTCTAACCCAGAGTGAAGTAATTTGTAATAGATTATCCAGATCCGAAATGACCATGCAGCCACTTTTATAATCCAGTCTGCCAACCACAGTTTATGGCTTGGATATTGTACGATATGTCAGCTACGAAGAGGTATTCGTTCATGGTATTCTTATTTGCGTGAGATGCTATGAGTGAATTATTCATGCAAATATTCTACTATATCAAACAAAAAAGCCGAATAATATCGTATTGAAACACGCCTATTGTTAGAATTTGGACAGTTACTGTAGTATAAAGTTCATTATTGCGGCCACTCTTTTTGTGATGACTACTCTTTTTGCTAGATGGCGAAAGTTGACTACCAATTGCCTTAAAAAGAAATGTATATTTTCATCTACTGAGTTATATGTTTGCGTTGTAATCCTTTTTTTATTCCTCCCCTTTTTGAACTTTATATTCCCAACGACACGCTTTATAATGCTCCAGAATATCGCCCGTAGATCAGTTCAGTGCGGAAGTAGTGCTGTCAGAAGAATTGTGACATTATCACCTGCTTCACAAATAGTGGCAAAAAAGACTTTGTCTACTAGTCGTCTTTCACGATTAGAAGTACGCCCAACGTTGACCTTTTTGTTACAACAACGCTCTTTGAATACTTCTCATCAATGCTGGAGTGAAGAAAATACAACAAATAAAACTGAATATATAACAGCGTAAAGCTTTTATACTGTATATATATAATACAAATCAATAGCTATCTCTAACGTAGTGTTTCATTCTTTCTGAAAGTAAATTGACTGAGGAGAGATTTCATCGTCTGTCGAATGAAATTTTAGAGCATATAACGAGTAAAATAGAAGAACTTATGGATGAATCAGAAGCTGACGGATATGATGTGGAATACAGCGTAAGCGATATAGACATAGACAGAAAATTGTAGAACGAAACTGATGGCAAGAGACTGACAGAAACTATATCCATGTTTGTATTACATAAGCAAGGGGTGATGACAGTTCGACTAGGGGAGCATGGAACTTATGTTATTAATAAGCAGCCACCAAATCAGCAGATTTGGTCATCGTCACCCATCAGGTAATGTACTCCACTATTTCAACAAACGTTAATTGATAAATGATACAGACGGTCTTAATGTATACATATTTAGTGGGCCTCTCCGCTTCGACTATGACGAAAAACACCAAAAATGGTTCTATCACCGAGATTTTGAGACTCTGGACAATTTGCTGAATACAGAACTATCTACAATATTTGGTCGTAAGGTAGATTTATTAGAAGACTTTGTACCTCATGAGAAATAAGACGTGGAGAAGGCAAAAATAAAAGTTACATTTGACCTGAAAAGACAGGCATTGTTGACTTAATTCGGAAATAGTGCTTCTACGCGTTAAAAGCTTGATTTCCTGCAATATCTTATTTGCACAGTATCAATTTGAGCTCACAAGAAACACTGCGCACATGATATTGGTATATACATCAAGTTTGGTTTTTATTAACTCAATTAAGAAAATTCTGTTCCAGTGTATCCAACACTGCCTCTACATTTGCCACAAAGTAATTTGCTTCTGTACTTCTTCTACCTACTGTGCAGGTGATGACAACTTTTTGCTGCTGTTGATCTGACGAGAGGATTGTCTGATGATTTTTCAAGTAATGAAACAAGTCTTCGTCTGATCGATCGTCACCTATGGCTAAAATGAAGTCAATTGTGGAAGCATTATTTCCCTCTTGTTCATGTTGAATAATACGAGTGACGATAGAACTCTTGTTGAGATCGTGAGGCAGCACTTCGATAGTAGTATTGCCAATAACAGTATGAACAGCAAAGTTTTTATTGACAGAGTCAGCAATATGATTCTGACATTCTGCTGCTTGCCAAGATCTTTATGTAAATGCATGTTTGAAAACAGAAATGCTAAGTGAGTTACCTCGTTGGAGCTTCGTTCACCAGTTAGTGGTTACTGATAAAGGAAGGAAGAAAAATTGTACTTACGCATATTGTGATGTGTTATCCGAAGATTGGTAATGCCAAACAATGGATGTATCTTTGGTTTCGACGTAAGCACCAGGCGTACGTTCTGTATAATATTGGAATATTTCCCTTACGGCTGGTTTCCACGAAAAGTCAACATTATCATATACCTGCTGCCATCCATCTTTGCCTCTGTATTTCAAGTAAAATCCATTTTCGGCACTATATTGGTGATTTGGTGATGAATGTTTGACCTAACATATTTTACCCTTCAAATCTTTGAATGAACTTATATCTACCTTAAGCCTAAATTAGGGATGGATCCTAAGTCTGTTTCCATGTTGGACTTTGTTCTTCCAGAAACTATGTACACAGCATTTTTTGGATTGGATGTAAGCTTTGCCAGTAAGTGGGTGATACGACTCAGATCCTTAGCACTAGGAGGCTTTCCATGTGGAATTAGAGTTCCTCCATAACCTAATAATATGCTATAGTGTATCACAGATGTACCATCATTGAGTGCTTAAGTATAATGATGGTCTATAGGTACCCTTATGTATACTTACAGTCGTTTCCCAGCGCCATTTAGCCTTGATTCAGTAGCTTTTGATATCGTGTCAGGTTGCAAACGTGGTATGTGCCCACTGAATCTTCGTCCCATTGTTGTGGCATGAACTTTTGACAATTGTGCGATGATATTTTGAGCAAATTGTTGAGCCGAGTTTGTTTCTATACTTTTATATAACTCTTTCCATCTCGCCACTTTCTCTTCTTGATTCATGAGCAAAGCCTCATGGATAGCATCTCCCACTTGTTTGTAATCCCATGGGTTGACTCTGATGGATGCTCCGAAACTTCCATATGTTCCAGTGAACTCGCTCAAAATAAGCGGATTGTAAGTTTCTTTCTGGCACACGATGTATTCATGAGACGTCAAATTCATACCGTCTCGTAAAGGCGTCAATAAACATGCATCTGCTACACTTAACAAAGCCAAGTATTGCGGAAAAGAGATATCTTGATGTAAGAAGACAATGGGTTGGTAGGAAAAATTAGAAAAGTTGGCGTTGACACGCGACACGACATCTGAAATGTGAGCGCGTAATTCATTCTGTTCTGAGGTCGATAAGGCGATTTGGATTAAAACCACTTTGCCATGCCATTCTGGATGACGTGTCAGAAAATCCTCATACGCTAATAGCTTTTGTCGCACTCCTTTGATGTAGTCAAGTTTATCGCGAGCCACAATCAACTTTTTGTCAGCATATTTTTCTTTGAGTTTGGTCATCCATTGTGCAACCTGAGGATCTCCAATTTTTTGATTAAGCGTGAGAACATCAATACCAATGGGATGGATATGAACGGAGCAGTAGTGTGTATCCAGTTGAACTCCTAAAGGTGTAGCATCGACCGATAGTATGCGTGAGCACGTTTGTAAAAAATGGCGTGCGAATGAATAGGTTTGGAATCCAATGACATCAGATTGCAACATGGCTTCTAATAAATACTTTCTGGCTATATCGAAACAGTATGCCTGAGTACTACAACTCAAATGAATCATAGATTACCTACGAAGATAGAGCAACTTACATGGCAAACATCTGAATATTTCTGAGCTTGGAAAAGGGATATGAAGGAAGAACCCGATGGTTGCATTAGGCAGCATTTTACGTATCATCCCTGGCAACAGCATTAAATGGTAGTCATTTATCCAAACTAATAGAAGGACATATTGATATAGTCGTTAGTAATACTAAGCTTGAAAGGGAGAAGTTGTTTTGATCGTCCTTTACTTAAATCTCCTTCTTTATAAATTTGTACAATCTTATCAGCATATTGTTGATTTAGATCCTTATAAGATTTATATGGCTTGTCTTGATACATCATATTCTGCAATTCGTCTTGGACCACATAATGAAAATAAGGCCATAAAACCTGTTTCATCCAAAAGTCTATGTGAGTATGCAAGCCATCTTAGAGTAACCAGAACTCGCAAAAATTACTTAATTACCTGTTTACAATATTGATTGTAATGTTCGTCAAAAACGGTGTCGTTCGGCATGACTACATAGGAGCTATACTCCTTTTCGAGAGTAGTTGATATATCATCTTTTGTTTTTTGCGATAAAGGATCCGTTGGCATACCTAGTGTACCGACCCAAGCCAAATCCACTAATTGATTTTGAATACTAAATAACGCATTGTTTAATCCGATGTTACCCATTGTACATGGTTTGACAGACCAAGTAGCCTCTTCAAATAGACGAGGACAGCTGTAATCATCATTGTATGACGAAGAAGCAGCAGTCGCATTAACAGGCGAAATAGATGGTAATGAAGATACTTTGGAAGATAAGCAATTAGCACTAAGACTACTATGACTGACACTATCTTTTCCTTCGTTTTTTTTGTCTTGCTGTTGCTCTTCTTCGAATAATTGTTTCTTACTTTTCGGTTGAACCAACTTTTCAGGCTGAGCAAAATCAAACAATTCATCTACAGATTTATTGCTGTTTCTGTTAAGATCCTGCTTCTTTTGCTGTTGATAATGGTTATGACGAGCGACTAAACTTTGGATGAGGTTTGGAACTCCAGAAGTTGATTCATCGATGGTTGGTACTGAGTTCTTGGTGGTATCTCCATTAGCAACTGTAAAATGTGTATCGACTGTAGACGAAGTAGTATAAGTGGCGAGTTTCTTTCTATTCTGCTCTTTTATATGAAAATCAACCGTGTGGGGCAAGAACAGTGTAGCCACGATCACTCTTTTATCTGTTACGTTAGACATTGTTAGTGCAATTCCTGTTATCTGAGCAGAAAAAGAGTCTGTCTGCTTTGATTGTAATGAGAAAGTAGGAATAAAGCAAGAAAGAGGACATGTAATTCAAATTATGGAGATCTGTATGTGAGAGTGATTTTGTGCCCTGGTAAAAAGAAAAAATTATTAAAAAAAAAAAAACCTAAAATGGTAAAGCTTCCTTTCCTTCTAGATTGTTTTTTCTGTTAAACAGAAACCGTAGGTGCTGCATGAAGTCATTCTGTTGACTTCTCAATACTACAGTTTGATAAGTTGAATCAGATGGGAAAGATGATAGTCTTATTGTAGTTGGCATTGTTTGTGTATTACTTCCACGGAAGGAGCAGTGATATCTGAAAGGTTGCTCAGAGTTTATGTAGTAAGTGTTGGTAATCGTTATTGTCGACTTCAGCTGTACTAAACCCTCCTTCCTAAACCATTTCGATGATAATTGATGAATTACTGTGCCGTCTCTAAGGGCTCCTTATTTGATCATCAAGTAATTGACACGGTTTCGAGTCCCAGTACGATAATTTCGGAAGAATTATATAAAAAATGGGCAAACCAGATCTAATGCCGAGCGTCGTTCTTACAGCGATTTTGGGTTTAACTTACATTTATAGTAGTTAAGCTTATTTGAAGTAAGTATTTGCTGCATCTGAGTGCTATTGACGCTGCACCGATAACATTCAGACGACCTCAACGTTGCCTGTAGGCTGTTAGAAAAATTGAGCGGGAATTAGAAAAGTGTTATTCTAGATTACTGCCTAACACTCGGTATTGACACAGCTTTTATCTGTTGTCTTGTCTATAGCAACTTTGTGTACATCAATGCGTAGGCTTTTAATTTGAAGAGCTTTATGGCACAGTCATATCCGAACGTCTGATAACAGCAAATCAGAGACTTGCAACTGTTCTGAATTAACACAAGTAATAAGCTCTATTACCCGTTTGCAAACGATTTGTTGAGACACACACATAAGCAACGGTTTTCTGTTTGCAGTATAACGATCAAATACGTCTTCATGTGCAGATTTTTGAAAGGATAGGTACGAGCGACACTTACTCTCATTTGAGTGGTCACTTTTCTACTTTCAATACCACTACTTGATGATGTGGCACAATTTCTTTTCTAGAAACACTAGTAACCCAGTGCTGATATAGTAGAAGTTCGCTGTTGTTACTGTTTTTGTACTCAAAGCAAAAAATTATTGGCGGTCTTTCCCGGCTGCAACTCCAGTTATATTTACAAATGTGATCTCTTCGAGTTATAGACATTCAGTTTAAACGTCGGAAACGATATAAAGACTAATTACTATTGCTTGAAAGTTTTTTATGATTATGTACCGGTACAGCGACCCAGACCATAGAGTCGGCAGTCCGGACAAAGCCAATGATGTCAAGTACACAAAAAATGGTTACATTGCAACGGAAATTGTGAGAGTAACCGTAAGGTGGCGAAATACGGATCCTTTACGACCCCATTCAAAGCTAAAAGAAGAAAATGCCGGAAGTTACTTTATATAACAAGTTCGCATAGGATTCATATTGTCTGCTTGTAATAGGCGTTTCGAGTTGGTTTCAAAGGCCAAGAAATGGAAATGGAAGTGAAACTTATTGTAAATGTGGGGTAATATACTACAAGTATAACGTCGCTTCATCGAAGCCTGTCTCAAAAGTGGAATATAAGACATCGACACACTAAAGTTGGACGTTGAGTACCTTAAAAGCAACATGTCGCTGTTGATTCTAGACTATAAGAAGTCTAAATTCACATGTTGCTGAAATGTTTTGCCGTTTGCGTTATGGAAGCGGATTCATGTGAACTTTTTTCTTTTATTTGGCCCGCCGCCCCATTGTCCTCCACAAATACACACTAAGCTTTATGCGGGGAAAGTTACAGGCGGGAGATGAACTAACTCAAGTGGGCGTGCACAGTGACAAAAAAAAAAAAAGACTTCTCCCATAAAAAAAACTCTTAATTGTTACAGTGATAACTTTCTATAAGAAAAAAACTCAAATCTTCTCGCTTTTTTCAACTTTTTTCTTCTCTTTCTACTTACTCCTTTTCTGAGTTGCATTATCTGTATATTTTCTATTAATCATAATGGTCAAAGTAACTGTCTGTGGTGCTGCTGGTGGCATTGGTCAACCTCTTTCTTTATTATTGAAGCAATCACCTTTGATTACTCATTTATCACTTTATGATATCGTAAATACACCTGGTGTTGCTGCCGATTTAAGGTAAAATCTACTTTACCTATTCATAAGAAAAACAAACAAGGACAAATTATAGTTCGTGTAGAAACACTAAAAATTCTCATATTTCGAAACTGAATAAAATAGTCATATTAACACTCAATCAAAGGTTACTGGACATGTTGGAAAGGACCAACTTGAGGAAGCCATCAAGGATTCTGATGTTGGTAAAATATTTTCATTTTTTATTGGTTGGGGCACCGGTCGTTAGATATACTTATCAAATGATCTTTACTGTAGTTGTTATTCCTGCTGGTGTTCCCAGAAAGCCAGGAATGAGCCGTGATGATTTATTCAAGATCAATGCCGGTATTGTTCGCGACCTCGCTGCTGCTGCTGCTAAGTTTGCTCCCAAGGCTTTCATGCTTATCATCTCTAATCCTGTCAACTCTACTGTGCCTATTGTTGCTGAAGTTTTCAAAGCAATGAACGTCTATGACCCCAGAAGGTAAAGTATTTGACCAGTACAGAAATATATCCCCTAATCAATTTGGGTTAGAGAGACGATTTCTTCAGCAATTTGTGGTTGTGTATCAGGTACAGCTCGCTTTTTTCTGTTTGTTTATACTAAACACAAAAAACCTTGTTTCTTTATTTCTTTATAGAATCTTCGGTGTTACTACTTTGGATGTTGTCCGGGCTTCCACCTTTGTCGCAGAACTCATTCAAGCCGATCCCAAATCTCTTCGTGTTCCTGTCGTCGGTGGTCACAGTGGTGTCACTATTTTACCTTTATTGTCTCAAGTCTCTGGCACTGAAAAATTATCTCAGGAACAAATTGAAAAGGTCACCCATCGTATTCAATTCGGTGGTGATGAAGTAGTCAAGGCTAAGGATGGTGCAGGTTCCGCTACCTTGTCTATGGCCCTCGCCGGTGCTCGTTTTACCTTAAACGTCGTTGAAGCTGCTGTAGGTGGTAATCTCAACATTGTAGAATGTACCTATGTTGATTTGGACGCCGATAAGGAAGGTGCCGCTGATACTAAAAAGCTGGTTGGTGAAGATGTAGAATTCTTTTCGGTTCCTGTTCAATTGGGCCCTAACGGTGTTGAAAAGATTTTGCCTATCGGTCAATTGAACAAGTTCGAAGAAGGTTTGTTTGCTTCTGCCGTTCCTGAATTGAAGGGTAACATTGTTAAAGGTTCCAAGTTCATTACTGAAGAACCCAAGTTGTAAAAACAGTTAGATTAGTTTCTCTGAATTACTAAGTATGAAACATATGCTTAAGGATAACCGAAAAAAAAGACCTCTCCAAGCAAAAGCATCATCTACATTTTTAAAGAAATAAACACGTATACCAAACTTTGTGACACTCTACAAGCGATTAAAATGACATAGTAATAGTCGTGTACTTTTGAATTGAGGCTAGAACATAAATCAAAAGAAGGTCTCTATAAGGACTGAATCGTTTATTCTCTATGCTTTCACTTTGTCGTTTATTTCCCGTTCACTTTATTGTCTTCAGATATGGATGACGATGCTAATGAAAGATTATTTGTCGCTGTTGTAAGTGCTTGAATATTTGCTGTGTTGAGATTAATTATAGCCGTTGCTGCATTATTCGGGCTACATTTTAGACCATACAAATAGCCACTATGATATAGCTTTTTGTCAGACAATATGCACTTGTGCTCAATTGTGTCCTTCTTCAAAACTTACAGATATTTCTGATCATCAATATTATCTTCAAAAAACATTTGTCGCATTTTAAAGAATGTTGTACACGTTAATAAACTATCACTTCCTGCTTGATGTTGTGGACCAATCCTTGCCACCTTTTTCCAAAATAGAAGTACTCGATTTAGAATCAATTGTCCTCTTATTAATCGTTCTCATTCTAATGTTCCAACCTGTAAATCATCTGCAATGTCTTGTAAACCACCTTTTAGATTTTTACAACTTTTCATCAGATATTTTATATCATATATACATGGAAAGTAGGTTCGAAGTAGCTCGAAAAACTCTGTCTCATCCGCTGGCATAACTGAGCATGTCAATACTTTCAACAAATAACCAAAGTCGTACCCACTGTTGATATTTTGTCAGTATATCGGTTATGCTTCCAAACTTGTAAAAAAAAAAAAAGTTACAATATCTATCTACCTATGAAATGATATCCATTTTACATCGTCTAATAATACAAATCCTGAGCTGATCAACAATTCACCGAAATGTTCGACATCAATTCCATATTCTTCATGTTTTTTAAAGTCGATGCCAGATTTCGTCAGTAATTCAATGGAATCTTGTGCATACATATCATCACTATTTGTATATTCAGAAAACAAAACGGAAAGTGAGCCAAACTTTTCACATCCTTTTTAGGAAAAGGAATTGACTTGATTGCGAGCAAGGAGCTGAATCACACTGCTATTCATACTGCTATTCACACTACCACTGCTACTTGACGATAAGTCATTTCTCGTTTGTTAAGCACTTACGCTAGACTAAATTTGAAGTTAAACTGCCATGTACACACATTGCTTGGTAGATTCCCATACTGGTCTGCAAAAGTAACTCCCAGTTGAATTATCTTCAGCAGGTCGACGTTACATCTTAATGTCTGGTAGTGATAATCTGATGAAGTTTTAAAAGTACCAATGGGTCTTGCCACGACACCAGGAAATTCTGTATCCTAAGCCCACAACATCAAATTACAATTGCATTAGACGTCGAATTGGTTTCCAATAGAGAATAGAAAGGTCAATGAGAGCTAATAGGTGACAGATTAGACTAACCATAGCTATATATGGATATTCTTCCACTAAATCACGAAGGTAGGTCATTTCTTCTTCTAAGTTCTCGGCCCAGACTTCTTTAATATATTTCGCATCGTTGATTGGCATCTTGTTGTCAAAAAGCTATCGGTTGTAGTATGATACTGAAAGTAGGTTGGTTCGAAGCGTATGTGCGTGCGTTATCAAGAAAAGGAGTCGTTGTAAGGTTGCGTGTCTTTTATGATTGCTGGCGGGTTTTGGTTATAGGAAAATAATGAAAGACTTCTAAGTATTGTTCTTTCTTTTCCTCTTTTCGATCGAAAAAAGCAACTTTGTTAATGAGGAGAAACAGTTAAGAAGAAGTGTTGTAGCAGATGGATTTATACCTTTTTTTTTAACTCCTAAAAAAGTTGCTATGTGTTGCTCTTCATGCGGCGACGTCATTTGGAGTCCGTCGTGTTGCTTCCTGCTCTCCATTCTGTCCCTATTAATTTATGTGAGCGTGTGTATGATTTGTTGACCGTATGCACCCACTATGTATCCAGTAACCTTTGTGTGACTTTACAATGATATCTGATTTATGTAAGATAAGACGTGCCTCTTGCCTGACTTCGTTTGTTGACCTTATTCCAGCAGTCTTTCGAGTTTTTATTTGACTTTTGATCAATATTAAAAGTATACAAGTATAGTATTATATAGGAAATTTGACTGACAAATAAGTGAGTCTGAAATATTTAGTATATTAAATAGTTTTTGATATACAAAAAGTGTACAGTTAGAAAAAGGAGTTCTTATAAGAGAGATAAAATAATAAGGATATGTTAATAATAAGATAAACAGAGAGAGGAGGGCAGGGGTGTGATCTTAAAAAGATGGTTTGGATATTAAGTATGCTGGATAGATGCTCCCTGTGGCGGTGGTTGATTGTCCAACATATAATTGCCAGGAATTAAACCTCTCTGTCCTGTACCCACAGAGCCAATTCTTTCGGCTTCCCACCAACCATCCATTTGCTTACGGATAATGCCTACGATTTCCTCTGTATCAATTGACATTTCACCGTCAATGCTTGCTTGGAACGGCCACTGTGCTTTTGCAAAACCAATAAACCTACTATTTATGACATTATTACCGTTGTTGCTAGGTGTCGAAGGCATGGTGCTTTGTTGCTGTGGCACTCCAAATGTTTGCTGTCCAGCTTGCATTACATTACCGTGGCCACTGCCACTGAAACTGCTTCTGACGTCGTTTTGCGATAATTCACGAGGACCATTCTGATAGAATTGTTGTTGTTGATGGCTCATGGGTCGTTGCAGCTGTTGGTGGTATTGATCTGTAGTGGCTTCTTTCTTTTCTTTTTCCTTCTTTTTATCTTTCTTATTTCCGCCAAAGAATCCCAATGAAAATCTGCCCGTTTTTATACCTGAGCTTTCCTTTTCTTTTTGCTTTGATTGCTTCGCCGGCTTATTTCCTCCCCCTGCTGCTGTTGCTATTGCTCCATTCGTATACGCTTTTCTATCGGGTTCGACAGTGCCATCATCTATTTGATACGAATGTCTCAATTGGGATAGTTGCTGCTGGTGTTGCTGTTGTTGAAGTTGTAATTCTTGCTCTGTAAGCTTCAAAGAAGAGGCACGCGGTCCAAGCATAAGATCCGGTCTCAACTGCATTTGCTGTTGTGCTGGTAGTCCATTCATAGTACTATTGGTATGAAAGTTATTGGCTAGGGGAGGCTGCTGTTGTTGATATGAATCTAACGCACCGAAACCAGAGGCGGCTGCTGCTGCTGTCATATTATTCATCGTCATAGGATCAACTGTATATTCGTCGTGCCAAGGAGCAGGACGAATACCACCATTGTCCGCTTCCATACTATCATGCTGTTGATTTATATAACCATTACTGCCATGCTTCATCAAAGAGTGTTGCTGCTGTTGTGTTGGCGATGAAGCGTATAGATTTTTTTGAACAGGAGACATTTGAGGGTATTTTCTACCTTCTTGCATCACTTGTTGAGCGGTATTCTGTACGTTACTACCGACAACAGAATTTGGAATCTCAATAGTCAAGGGTACGATAGGGCGGTGAGGTTTAGGTTGATGTTGCTGCTGTTGCTGTTCACCATCTTGATGTTGCTGAGAAATATTTTTACTCATAGGTACACTATTGGCAAGCGAAGTCATATTATTGCGAGCAGAAGCAGCTGTACCGTCAAAAACTGTGGCATTTATCGAGCGAACAGGTAATTGCTGAGGTCGACGAATGGAGGAAATAACCCATTTTTCATCCTTCGGTGGTAGTCGAGGCATATGACATCTTTGATATTCTGCATCGTCATCGTCCTCTTCGTCTTCGTCTTCGTTCTCTTTCAGACTGTTCTCATCCAATTTCTTAATGATCGGTATATTGGATAAAATGTTACTGTCGTCTGACAATTCAGGCTTTGGTTGTCCTTTGTCTCCTGAATGCTGGTCTGGACTTGTTTCTTGCCGATTAGTGGTTATCTGCTGAGTCGAAGACTCGGCTACTGCTGTTGTTTCTCCTTCAGTAAGCTGATTGCCCTCTTTCTGCTTATTGTGTGCAAGATAAGCTGGATTGGGGGTAGGAGCGTATTTTTGTGATCTTCCGCCATTGGATGTAATGGAAGGTGCCTTATCATGGGATAAGGATGAATCAAGTTTAGCTGCGATGGGTATTTCGAAATTTATCGTTGCACCACCAGCAGCCGTCGTTGTTATTGCTGACGGTTTTGACTGATGAGCAACAGAAGGGCTTTTTTCTTTGCCTTCTGCTTTAACTTGATCATATTGGCTTGTTCTATCATCTTTAATACCCAAAGCATTGTATATTCCACTAGAAAAGTCATCTGCAATTGATATCGGACGTGAATCACCGGATTGCATTGCCTGCTGCAAGGCTGATAAAGATGGTTGCCGCCCTGATGACGAGCCAATCTCCTGTTGCCCCTTTTCTGCGGCTGTTGAAGGCCCCGGTGGATTACAATGTTGTTCCCGCGTAGGAGCTTCTATTGCTTCTGCTGGTGATACAGGAACGGCAGAAGAAGTACTATTGTTGTGATTTAGCATCTTTTCCACTTCTTTAAACGCAGTGCTTACGAGCCCATTACTCTGATCTGTTAATGTACTTTGTTGTCTCTCATCAATCTTTACATCATCGTCGACTTTGCTGTTCTTTTTGCTATTAGCGTCATTATTGCTAGCATCTCCATTGACTGAAATCTGTTGAGGAGAGGTGGCAAGGTGATTATTCTCATGAATGTCTTGTTCTTTATCCGTACCACAGGCTCCAGAAGTAGCATGCTGCTGTTGAGGATTGTGTTGTATTTCCAATTGTTGTAGTTGTCGATCGATAGATTTCAGTTCTTCATCAGGGTTTGTTAATATAGTTGTGACAAGTGGCTGCGTCTTTGGCAAGATAAAAGAATCAGATGCCGAGCGTGATCCATTTGTGATGTTAATAGGATTGTTGGTATCATGGAGTGAATCTAATGAAGATGTTTGTCGTGGATTAGGTACGGTTAATGATTTATTACTCTCATTGTTGGTATGATGATGTGAAGTTGCTTGTAGTAAAGAAGTTGAAGATTCACTATTGAGTGGTAACTGATAAAGTTGTCCATACGATAACGGCCCTTTGTTCATATGACGAAGAAGGTTAATACCTTTTTTTTTGAATGTGTAACCGTTTTTCACAATTCTTCCATTACCAGGTATTCTATTTCCTGTACCATAACGTTGCACGAAGGTTTGAATATCTTTCTGAACGTCTGTGATCTCTAATGCAGTACGAATACGATCACAGCACTTAAATTGCAAAGTTAGTAACTGTAACGCTTTTCATATTAGCTCTCTTATTAAAGCAGTGTTACCTCTTCATCAATACTGAATGTACTTGTCATCATGTTAGCGAATCTATGAAGTAACAATTGGCAGTATAAGTAACGTAGTAATTCCATAAACTTCAAAGTTTGAAGAACTTTACGACCAAAGTGTGCTTCTAAGGTAACTTATCCTTTTCACCTCCATTTCTTGACAAATATTAGCTACATTGGTCCAATCATTGACCCATGTTTCGTTGCCTGCGTTATAATTGTCTATTGACCTTTTATAAACTTGATCTGCTACGGCTACCATTTTCTTTTGTTCTTCGATTTCCTTTTCAATCTAGGTTTATTGTGAGGACAATGAGTATATAACATGAACGAATCTAGAAATGGTATATACACTTACTCTTAATATTTCATCTGCAGATGCTGGTCTTGTATTACTTTTTATATCTGATAAATATTGTTCCAACGCTATCAATTTATTGCATTCAGAAGAATAGCATTCTTTAGCCTATGTAAAATACCACAAGATTAAAATGAGTCGTTGGAAGCTTAAATAGACAATCATTACAAGGAATCGTCGCTTACTCGTAAAACATCAGCCTGATATAAAGATCGAAATTGTTTTGATTTCTCGATTTGTTGTTGTTGCTAAATGGATATAAATAAAAGGCTCTAGTCATTAGCATTCATAAGTCTTCAAAATGGCTAAGATTATAGACTTACTGCTCTTCTTAAATCTTTTTGATCTCTGACAAATCCGTCCAGCGGTGCCTCAAGGTGATCTTTTAATTGCTGAGCCAAATCGATATGTGCTCTCGCTGTTGTTTCAAGGGCGGAAGGAATCCGTGATAATGTCTCAGCAAATGTGTTTTCTTCGAACTCTCCAATTCTTGAGTTTTGTGCTAGTTTCAAAAGACGTTCACCATAGTCTTGTTCAATGTTGGCTCTAAAAATGATAGTTGGCGTTAAAGCTTCTTTTAGGGTCTTTTGAATTTCTAAGCAAATGGAAATGTTGCCTTCGCATTTACCGAAGTTCATAAATTTTTCTGATCTCTTCACATGTCTCTCTAGATTTTCTTAATCGACTCATAATAATATCCACGCCTTTATTATGGTCATCCTAGAAAGTAAAGTATGAATTGTTACTTTTCCATTCGCTGTTTCATATAAAGTCAAATGTTTTTGCAGAGTTCTCTTCTTGTTCGGTTTCAAGATTACCCAAAAGCCGTCCGAGAAGTTTAAATCTGGAGGTAGCGGATGTTGTGTATGCATTAAACTGGATGCCATATATGAAAAGAATCGTATAACTCTTTCTAATTATAAGTAAAGACTTGATAGTATTATTGTAAAAAAGCCAAGGAGGAAGTAAAAAATAAGAATTGTAAAAAGAGTACAAAAGTAAAAAGGCTGCAGAAAAGCTAAAAATAAAATTCGATTGTTCAACGAAGAGAAAAATTGCTTAGTACTATATCAAGGCGCAAATTCTTCTGTTACTTTCTTTTTAGCTTTGCAAGATGTGAAGAATGATACAAAATATTAGAAAAAGAAAAGACACAGAAAAGAATCTAGCCCTTCCTGCTGTAACAATTGTGATCTCTTGACAGCGGACTTTCATTTACTCAACTCATTTAGCTTATGCTAACTTGATTGATTTGCATCCATATAAAGCAATTGCAGGCGTCTATAGTAAGAGCCTCAGAATGAAAATGAAATAATTTAACTTCTCACAACACTTTTAATGAGCAATTTCAAATTTATAAGCACTCCTGAGGAAAAAAATAGTACTTGTGATATTTGCTTTGATGTACCTGTTCACTGAATTCAAAGTGAACTTCATGATTAAATCAAGCGCCCAACTTGATAACATAGTAAGCACGGGATAAGAGTTAGCGCTTCTTTTTCTTACTAAGCTGACAAAATATTGATTTATCCTTCAGTCATAATAGTAATTGAGCATGAAAATGCTAGACATACAGAAAAGCTGTCACCTTGATGCCGCATTTCGATCCTGCTTGCACGCAACCACAGCTGTACATACAAGTTAGGCATGAGAAACTTTCTGGAATTGTGGAGTGATTGAACTACCTGAGTAAAAGCAAGATTACGATGCTTTATAATTTTTAATTAGGAACGTGGACTCTGAAGCACAGCCTCCAATCGATCACTAAGCTTGCTGGATAGCTTCTGTTACATGCTTCAATAAACCTAATGTCTGGATACTAACAGCTGAAGGGCTGTATTTTAACGACGCAGCATTGCCAATGTGTCCATTAATGCTTCATGAACCGTAAGATAGTTTGCGCGTTTTTTGTTTTCAGAGTTGCTAGTTGATCTATTGTTGCTATAAAAAGCACATATCCATGGTTAAAAAGCTATTGGTAAAACTCAGAACAAACGATGGCTTGAACATTCATGCCTTTATGATCGATGATAGAAAGCCAGATTTAACGGTATTATCAGAGGCGGTGAATAACATATATAGTTAAGTACGCGAACAAAAACTGTTGATGAACGATGAAAACATCATTAGGCAATTATAATTGATCTTTTTTCAACGTGCTGGATAAACATGCCGTATTTACTAACTGTATCATTTCGTGCTCAAGTCGCAGCTTTCGTATATCTTCTCCTTTGACTATCATGCATGTTAATAAAACAACCGATCTACATATCGTAAGTGCTCTATAAACGCTATAACAACTTGAAATTGTTTGTCTCACCTTGTATAGTTTTTAAATGTTTGTCATTAACCGTTCATCCTGATGAACTATATATAAGCGGTGATTGATCACCATTAATTAAACACAGCGTAATTTAATTTCAACAAAATAAACCTTGATAATAGACAACAAACGATAGCATACCTGTAAAATAAAGTGATTATGAATACACTACAGGCTCTGCATTAATACTCTATTTTTGCCGACAAGCTATTGCGGCGGCCTTAAGTTAGATGTTTTTTATACCCAAGCAAAAGTAATGTCATTGGATGCTTTTCGGCCATCTAATATATAACTTTCTCGTTCCTGAAAATTATTTTTGGTTTTTAACGAATCACAAGTAAATTAAATTGACTAAATTTAGACAACGCATATCAGTAGCAAAAGAGTAGCAAAATGATATATTTTCAAACAGGGAGTGAAGCAATGTAGTATTACTCTTAAGTTACAGCCGCCACGAAAGCATTATGAGTATGTATTTATTTTAAGACAATGTGCTGAAAAAATAGCGCATCTTTATTATAAAGAAAGAAAAATATTAGTTGTGGAGCCTGTTTCACAAAGTGCTGTCAGTGTATCGAGCCATTGAACCTCCTTGACATGGGCTTTTAAATGTGTGCTGTGCGTATGTGGAGTACTGAGTATAGTAATTCAAATTGGATATTCTCGTACGACGGTATTGATTTTCATCGAACTAATAGTGAATGGAGTTTTCCCAAATGTAAAATCTTTAATAAATTGAAATTTATAACTGATCACTAGTCATAAGTTCATTTACACGTATAACTTATTCACGATCTGCTATTCAAAAGAAATCAAGATATTTACTGCTACTTATACTTTTGTCAGCATCTTATAAAACTGCATATGGTAGAAGCATAAAAGAAGTTTATTTTTGGTACTCCACACGCAAACGATTGCCCCTCACTTCTTATCTTTGCCCCTTACTTTTTATCGTTTCTGATAGAAATCTGGAACAACTCGTAATTTATGTCATTTAACTTTAAATACCTCTTGTGTGATTCATTTGACGATTTAAATAGATGGTTCTTTTTGGTTGTCTTCTTTCCCTTCCTCCTTCCGAACACTTGCTTCAATAAAATATTATCAAATACACCATTAGTATGGATCAGGCATCTCCGTTACCTTCACCTGTTACGGTTGTCCGTTCGTCATCTTTCAGTCACTTATTGTCCAGCAATAAAAGACGTGGTAGATCAAAAACCGTTACAGAAACGAAAAATAGCCCATCTGATTTGAATACTCAGCTATTTCGACAAGACATACCTCAGCCAACCACAACTACCACCAACATTACGGCAACAACGACCACCGGTGCTTCAAAAAAGCCTTCAATATCTAGACAGAAATCTCTCTCAGAATTAGTCAGTCGTGTAAAGAAATATTCGTTAAGGCACTCTAACAGCATTTCTCGAAAGCATCAGTCAGAGGACTACAAGCAGACCGCAACCACGCCATATCCTTATTCATCCAAAGCCGAGGATTACGACATACTACGAACCATCGGGTCCGGGGCAACTGCCTCCGTCTATTCAGCCATTCATAAGCCTACTGATTCAGTTATTGCTATCAAAACTGTTCAACTGGAAGAAATTGGCTTGGATGATTCACGCTTAGAATCGCTGAGAAAAGAGATACAAATCATGACACTTTGTCGACATCCTCATTTATTGCAAGTCTATCAGAGTTTCGTACACGCATCACAACTTTATATTGTTACACCCGTAATGACTGCCGGCTCTTGTCACGACTTGCTAGCCAGATGTCATAAAGTCGGCTTCACAGAAAATATCGTGGCTTGTATAATTAAGCAAGTCGCTCAGGGTCTAGCTTATCTTCACAGTAATGAGTTGGTGCACAGAGATATCAAATCTGCTAATATGTTGTTAGATTTCGATTCGGGTATCGTTAAATTAGCGGACTTTGGAGTTAGTAATCATCTATTAAGCAATCTTGCCGATATACCGAAACATACGAACTTCTTTCTCAAAAATCACTTGCAAAGCAAGAAACAGCAACAGCAACAGCAACAGCAACATCAACATCAACGCAGTAGTAGTAGTCAATCAGAGTCGGTGTTATCTTCACCTGACAGTACAACAGTTGATGGCATCACAGAAGGTTTTCGGTCCCTTCTGCCAGCACGACACTTGAATTTTCACGCGCCAACATCACCACAACACTCTTCTTCTTTGCTACAAATACCCAATCACAATATACCCAAAAAAGCAAGGAGGTCTTTTGTCGGTACACCTTGTTGGATGGCTCCTGAAATCTTGATGAATCAAGATTACGATACAAAAGTAGATATATGGTCGCTTGGTATTACTTCTATCGAGTTGGCCTGTGGTAAACCTCCTTTTGCTGAATTTGATCCAATAACTGTAAGTGTGTATGGTGGGAAACTGTAACATAAAATAAACCCTATGCTAACAGCGCCTTACCTACTATATAGATCTTCTCCATGATTGTAGACGATCCTCCACCTACTTTATATAGCAATCAATGCCGCTATATCCCCAGTCCAACTATTCAAGACTTCATTGACAAGTGTTTGGACAAGAATCCACAGACTCGTATGTCAGTCAGTGACGTATTAAATCATTCATTCATCAAGAAAGCACAAGGCCCGTCATTACTACAAAAGTACTTTTCAAAAAGACCAGAATTAGATAAACGAAGTTATTTGATGACAAGGTCCAACAGCCATCAGAAAAAAGCCGCATTGCTGCAGCAGGACAAGAACACTACCTACTATAATAGCCATTCATCTTCAAATGGCGACGAGGACGACGAAGATTCTTGGGACGAACTCGAATTCCTACAAACTACTTGGGATTTCAGTGCTTCTACTGCTGAAAAGGATACCACAGCCACTATAACACCTTCTTTTGCACAACAATCAGGTACTGCAACGACAGCTCCTCCACCACTTATTACTCTCAAACCTCCACCTGTACATACGAAATATTTGCAAAGGAAGAGGCGTAGTAGCAGCAGCGGTTCTTCTCATGTTTATTCGCCTATTACGCCGAAAGATAACGACGAACCTACTGCTGACCCTTACTACTGGAATGTCAAACCGACACATCAGGCTAAAAAAGTAACGTTTTTCGGTCAAGATGGACAGAAGCAAAAAGAAAAGAGATCTTTAATGATAACAGAAGATTACTATTATGATCAGTAAAGAATATATATTAACTGTAATTTCGATACCAAAAAGAAGAAATAAGTCTGAAAATATATGTATAAGGTGTATAAAAGTAACATTTTGAGATTATTGAATTATATTTTTAAATAAAAAAAATACATTTGTGCGTGTCAAAAATATAAGAAAGCTTCTTCGTGAAGTATAATTATAAAATAAGTGATGTAAAATATAGAGAGTGTACGATGAAGTATAGAAATGGTCTTTCTTTTTGTCAACGCGTCCTGTTCCGCCCTTTTCCAAAAAAAAAACCAAAAAACTTATTGAGGCGTGATTTGATGCACTTTGACTTGATGAGTCTAGAAGAATGAAATGTTATACATATAAGATATCATTGCGTATATATCCCTATTTTATGGAAAACTCACCTTCAAATTACCACGTTGTGTAAATCCTTTTCCACAATTAGGAAATGCACACATATATGGCTTCACAGGCCAATGAATTTTTTCATGTGTTTTCAAGTTACCCAACTGTGTAAAAGCTTTATCACAGCCCTCATAAGAGCACTACAATCAAAAATGATATACATAGCAACGATCAGCAATAATACCCCATAATAAAAAAAAAAAATTGCTATACTTTACATGGTAGGGCCTTTCACCCGTATGTTTTCTAGAATGAGTTTTTAGGTTACCATATTGTGTAAAGGACTTCCCGCATTCTGCATAAGGACACACCTATAATAGCGAGACAAACCATTATTAGCAAATAAGAATAACCCTCCTTCCCAATAATGATAAACTATTCAAGACCAGTGCTTACATAGGGTCTATTTTGCTGTCTTGTATGTCCTCCACTCTCATCATTATCTGCATGAGTATTGCGTCCATGAACAGTTCTATAATGTAGCGCTCAAATTAATTTCATAAACACGACCTCAACAGCTCAAAAACGTACAGCAAAGATAACCATACCTTTGATGTATCCGCAGACCATTTGGATGCTCAAAATATTCTGAACAACCGGGCTCAGTGCACTGATACATTTTACGCGAGGAGCTGTCATACATTGAAGGTAAAGAGGTAGTGTTAGATGGTTGTTGATAATGCTGTTGTTGTTGGGCAGCAGCCGCAGCCGCAGCCGCATTAACAGTGTTATATGGCAATGCTGTATTATTATTAGTATTATCGATATTATTATTCGTAGTATTCGTAGTCGATGGCTGTGTGGCCTGTTGAGCCATGTTCGTAGTCGTAGTAGGAGGAGGAGGAGGAGGAGTAGGATTAGAAGTAGTAGTGTTATTATGGGTAGTGGATGGCATTGTAGTGGGAATAGGAGAATTCCTGTGTTGATGTTGTTGCCGAGAAGGAGAAGGTATGTGATGCTGTTGCGGTGGAAGAGGCAATGAATGCGGATGTGGTAAATGTTGCTGCTGAGGGTGATGTTGCTGTTGATATATTGGATGAGGTGGGTGGGTAGGCGGAGGCAAACTCGTCATATTACTTGGATGAGGAGCCCTGCTGTAATAAGCGGGAGGAAGAACAGGCTGTTGTTGCTGTTGTTGTGGTTGTTGTTGTTGTGCTCGATAAGGTGATTGCTCGTGTAAGCTAGGTAAATAGCCTCCATTCGGAAATGGGGGACTTGGATGCTGTGTTGGCGGAGGAGGTAATCCACCAGTAGACTGCGAATGTTGTTGTGTATGCTGTTGTTGTTGATGCTGGTGCTGCTGTTGGGAAAGAGGCGGAGGATGTTGATAGGGATTAGGGAAGGACATTTCTTCTGAATCCCAACTGTTTAACTCTTGGTGATTTTTTTTATTGTTCAAATAAAAAATATTCAAAAAAAAAAAAAAAAAAAAAATACCCAATTGTTCTCTAAAGCAAATTAAAAAAAAAATATTTTCTCTTTTTTTTAAAAAATTGTAGGTTTGAGTTTTAAAATTGTTTGTTTGAAAACCAATCAACAATGTTACTGAACACAAAAAAGAAATCCTTCTGGAACCTATCCTTTGCCTTCACGGTGATTTCAACGGCAATAATATTATGACGATTACGTAATTAAGCCTACAGAAGCAAATGTACTATTGATCAATGCAACAAAAAGTATGATTATTGATTGCAATGTATAGAAAAACACAGAGTTGGCATTTCAATTGTACTATCTTTTGAAGGGTTGCTTACTGAGTGCCACGAAGCTCAGCCGTAGGCACATTGATACACTGTAGCATAGATCGTGTAACGTAAAGCTTCCTTTCTCTCCCTCAATTTCAGACGTTCAAATGTCTTCCATTGAAATATTCAACAACTCTCACCGTAAACTTACACCAGCTCATATCACATTTACTGCTGCTCCTTACAATGCAAAACTACAAGTTTCTTCGACAACATGGCTGAACGACAAGATCGCAAAAAAAATAGATGATCAAAAAGGAATTCACTATGTTGCTGAACAGCCAGTAAAGTCAGGAGAAACGCTTTTGAATGAAGAACCTTTTATTCGCCATTTCGAACATGCCGATCGTTTCAAATATTGCAGTTACTGTTTTCGTAGTATTTCAATATGTCTATCGCCTAATGACGACATTGTTGCGTATGACGATTCCGCCAACAATAGCAGTATTGAGAAGACTGACAGCGATAGCTTGATAGAGTGCCGGCGTGGTAAAGACTGCTCTTGGATGCATTCTTATTGTTCTGCAGAGTGCGAAGAACGTAATTGGACAGAGGAAGGCCATAGTTGGCTATGCCGTTTTCCTGAACTTTGCGACGAGGATCCCACTGTATTACTTGCATTAACAGGCTACATTAAAAGCAGATCATTCGGTTATGGTAAAGATTCATGCGATACATTTTCAGGATATGTAATTTATTACGGAATAACATGTATTCCTCGATAGACACGTTACCTGGGCTCGTATCAAATAGAGAAGCAGTTAATACAGAAGACTTGGATAATTACCGAAAGAGTTTTATGAAATTAGCAGCTACTTTTTACCTGTCTGAATATGTCGTTAACAATCTCTTGACGATTTACTTACAGATCAAATGCAATAGTTTCGCGATTAAGGGGTATTCGTCAATAGATGAATTGTATGGTAAAGAGCGCTATATGTTGCCGGAAACATTGGTGCAAAATAGGGATATTATTCATTATGGAAGAGGGATATATTTGCAAGCGAGTCGTCTCAATCACTCATGTAAACCAAATAGTTTGGCTTCTTTTGGCTCAATGGATGAGGAGGAAATGAACTTGTATGGCAGTGACCGTAGTAGTAATCACGGTAGTAATCCTTGTCGGCTGACTGTACATTCTGTGAAAGGAACATCACTGTCTGCTGGTGAAGAAATTACCATCAGTTATGGGCCCTTAGCGACAAGACAAAGTAGATCGGAACGTTTAGCAAAGCTGAGAAATGATTATTATTTTGACTGTCAGTGTACAGCATGCGCAGATACCCAGTCAGTATATCATTGAGTATAGACAGAACCAGCGATCCCAAAATGTGAGGACTCATATAGCCCCTCTATGTTTTGTATTATTAGGCAGGATCCCTTTTTGGATACTATTTATCTTTGCCCGAAGTGCAAAGAAGGTAAAATGTACAAGAACCAAGCACGATGCTTACAATGTGGAGAGAAACCCGACTGGGCAAGCATTGAAAAGGTGCCAATGCATTTTCCATAGTGCAATGAGGGAAGACTGTTCTGCATTACTCACTATTATGAGAATATTTGTTTTAATAGATAGAAAATGACGCTTATCGATTGAAATCAAAGGGTGATTTTGAAACTGCTCTAAAATTACAGAAGAGCATATATCATGGAGATACACTCAATGTTGGTGAAACTCTGGATAAAATTGCACAGCAATATTGCTTGCAAGGACAGTTTGGGAAGGCCTCACAGTATGTTAAACAATCGCTACAAATCATTCAAAAAGTATACGGCAAAACTAGTATAGAAGCTGCGGAAGAAATGATGAAGCTAGCCACATTATACTATAATTCGTAAGTTGATCCTTTAACATTATCGAAAAACTTTTTTTTTTTGCTCATCCAGGTTTCTCTGTCTTTCATGGACAATTATAATACATTTAGTGGGCAAGCAAATGAAGGTTTGAAACACGCCAAAGCGACATTGATTGTCTATAGAATATTAGGCCTAGATAAGACTCAGCCAGGTGATATAGAGGAATTAAAGACAATGATGACATTACTCACATTAAACGCTGCTGCTTTTCGAACTTGAGCATTGAGCAATAAATATAATAACAAAGGCCTGAGGACAACTAACGGACGGCCCTTTCTATCAAAGAATCTGTCCAATTCGGGTACTGCACGCTATGGGATTTGGTATAGCAAGGTATACATGCGTATAATAACAGAAGAGCTTTTCGCAAATATATATGATGGAAGGTTTGTGATACCCCAATACTGTTGCTTTCATATTTAACGTCATTTGGCTCTGATTTGTCCACGTTTGTTGCTGATCTTCACAGCCAATGAGACTACAGCAACTGCATGGGAAACAAGGTACAGCCATTGATGTATACTTATTTCATACCCGTGATGATGATGATGTATTATCAATTTTTCGACTATGCATATTTGTATTATTTCAGCATTCCACTGATATGTGGACTTTTTACTGTTCTTCTAAGTTAACTCGATTCAAGAAAAGTCAAACTTAAACATTTTCAAAACGAAACAAGCTGTTCATTGGGCGTTTCAGATTGATAAATCCTGAAATCTCAACAAAGTAAATATTTTAGGTGTTGTTCGCTAAATCTAGCAAATCTTTGCTTTGAAATACGGTACTTTGAAATGGAATAGAAAGGAGGAAAAAACCCCAAAAAGTGTACGTTCACTGAGAGGTGGGGTTCACCAGCAATTAAGCGTTCGTATTCAGTGGTTTTTTTCAACTACCGAAATATTGCTTGATCTAAAGCAAAATTGTATAAATAGACAGCTTTGATCTTTGATCATATTATAATTTCTTTAGCATTCTTTTTTACCACTCTTTGTGCCATAATTTGATTTTTTAAATGACGAATATATTATCATTATATATAATATACAATTACCTACAGAACTCTATACAAATATTCAGGAAATCGTCGTATTCAATTGTTGAATTCTTGTTGCAACAACAGCAACAATTACAATCAAAGAAGAAGGAAAAGATCACTAATAGCAAAAATGCAACTGTTCATTCGAAACCAATATCGAAGTTGTTTGAGCTTAACCAATGGTTCACTTTTACTGCACTTATGAAATCGAAAGAAGAAGACTTTCACCGTTTGCATATACTCTATCCTTCTCGAAACAAGACCAAAGATATGAATATCGAGTTATTTTTTCCTACAAACAAACAAAATCATGTACCTGCATCAGCAGCAAGAGTTACATCCCTCAAGCATCAATCTCAAACAGTCATGCCTGTCTCTTCAAATTATACCGCACCAAGAGAACCTATTGTTCTTTGTCATGGACTCTATGGGTTTGACCTGAGAGGACCTGAGTCACTACCAGCCTTACAACTGCATTACTGGAGTGGGGTTGAAGAAACGCTTGCCAAACTAGGATGTAAGGTGATTGTGACGAAAGTTCCACAAACTGGAAGTATTTGGGAAAGATCGCACGCTTTGCATGATATCTTGCAAAAAACAATAATTGCAGGAAAGAAAGTAAATTTTGTGGCACATTCAATGGTAAGTCCATTTTTCAGTAACAGCTACATCCATTACATGAGGGACTACTACAGTCAGAATAGGTATCATTAGGTCATATACATATCTACTTATCTAACCAGCTTCTTTCTTTTTTTTTTATCTGTTTCCAATTTAATTATGCTTTATTAAATAGGGTGGGTTAGATTGTCGACATTTGTTAGCCAATATAAAAGATCGACCCTACCGAGTCGAATCTCTAACCACTATCTGTACACCTCACCGTGGCTCACCTATCATGGATTGGTTCAGAGACAATATGGGCCTTGGTCGTCGTCATTGTACAGAATATACCAAATCAAATTATTCTTCTCCTTCCTGGTCACCACAAGCCAACACATCCGTCATGACTTCCAGACAAAATCTTCAACGCCATGCCAATACAACTAATGCCTATACACATTCAAATCCTGCCAACTATATCACTCCTGCAGTAGCTCGACTCCAGGCATGGACGGATAAAGTGATTACAAAATATTTAGACGAGCCGGCCTATGCTCATTTAACTACTGATTTTTGCAACAACTACTTTAATGAAAACACACCAAATGATCCGACAGTTCAATATTACTCTTATGGGGCAGCTGCTCAATCACCTGTATGGTGGTCCTCTATGCTAAGTCTTCCGTGGCAGATGGTGTATGAAAAGGAAGGAGATAATGATGGATTTGTTAGTGTAAAAAGTGCAGCCTGGGGTAATTATGTGAAAACGATTGAAGATGCAGATCATTGGGATTTTACAGGCAAGAGGTAAGTAATTTTCATATATGAGAAATGATTTGCGTATGTGTATTAATCACGCCTATGCCTATTCTTGATTCTCAACAGTTATATTCCCTACCGTTTCAAGTCGAACTCGAAGGATCCGAAAAATAAAGCTTTTGACAAACTCGAATTCTATGCTGAGTTGGCTACACATTTATATCGTCAAGGTCATTAATGGATAAAAAGACAATACCCTAACATCCCATCCTGTTAACAATAAATCATATACCCAATACTTCCATTATATACTGCCAGTACATTTTGAGCCATTTTTTCTCTTGTCTTAACCATTGTCATCGGTTATTGAAAAACAGTTTGCATCTTGCTAATTCTTAGAAACCTTTTCACTCTTTGTATTACTATTTCTTGCAGTTTAATTTCGTATCTACGTTTCGGTACTACTCAATTATATCGCGATCTTGTTTCTGCCACATGCTAAACATGTCAAAATGAGGAGCTATGACTTTTGACGGTGCACCTCGGCTTTTGAATCACGAAAGTTCATAGCCTGTCAGTTTTAAGCAGACGCAATACTGACGCCATAAGTCTACCCTTCTTTGTTTGTGTAACTCGATAAAATATCATTCCAGTCTTGTGAGAATGAGTATATTGTAAAAATACATACTTTAGTTTCAAGCAGAAGCTTCAGAACAGCAAATCGCTTATAATGCAGCCGAGGTAACAATATGTAGCTGCTATAATGAGATTTATACATCATTTAGAAAGTTCCTGTCAGCAGATCCAATACGGAATACCTATTATAATAGGGGCATTCCATTGATACATTACTGCAACTGATCATCGTCAAGTTTTATAGAGTAATAATGGTCATTCTCATACAGTTTATTTCCTGTCATACAGAAACAATTTAATATATCAATTGCTGAATAATTCTAACAAAAATCAAAGAAGTCGGCAGAAGAAATTTTTATGTACGGTTGTTAATGATAATGATAATGGTAGTTTCCTTTTTTTTCTTTTCACAGACTTGATAATAAAGTCGATGATGGTCAATTGGTCTTTGACCATTTCATCATACCTCTTGATACACTTGGCACCAGACACTTAACAAACCATTCCTTTATTCATGGGTCAATGATGGATCTACTATACTCTGTCCAATATAATACCTGAAGTAGGTATGAAACTCTTCTTCAAAAGGGGTCGCAAAAAGAAGAAAAATGAAAAAGGTAAAGAATGTGGTATATAAAAAGGAATGTGGTAAGCAGGAAGGGTATGTGTATTGTATTAATCTATATCAGCAATTCTGTCTTTTTCCACTATTTAGCGCTATTTAACAAGCACATGAGCTACTAGAGGAGAATTTCTGTTGTTGTTGCAATAACTGTACAGAGGAACCCCTTCGAGTAGCACCTACTGCTCTACCACCAGTCGGAGAAGCATATAAGGTATCAGAAGGGATTTTCTGAGCAATGGCAGTAAATACAGAATCTACATTATGAGCTGATTTGGCACTTGTTTCAAAAAATAAAAGGCCTGCTTCATCTGCATAGGCTTGTGCATCTTCTTTAGCGACTTGTCTTTGATTTCTTGTTGTCGCTGTTGCTGCTCCATCCTCTGGCTGTTGCTCCTCTACTTCGTCTTCATCTTCTTCACACAAGTCCACCTTATTACCAACTAATGCAATGACAATATCTGCATTGGCTTGTCTTTGTAATTCTTTTACCCAAGATTTGGCTTTATCTAATGTTGACTATTATCATCCAGTAAGCAAAATATGGAGAAGAATATCTCAAATGTGTCAATGTCGTTAATATAACTTACTGCTTTTGTTATATCATATACGACAATAGCTGCTTGAGAATTGCGATAGTACATAGGTGCCAAAGAGTGGAACCGTTCTTGTCCTGCCGTATCCCAAATCTCAAATTTGATTGTTTTGTCTTGAAAAGTACATTTTTGTGTCAAGAAAGCAGCTATAGTGTAGACATAGATTGAGCTTAAAGCCTGGTTTTACACTTGAAACTCAAACAAAGAGAGTACTTACCTCCAATCGTAGGCTCTCTATTCTCAACATAATCTCGTTGGACAAAACGAAGAACAAGACTCGACTTTCCAACAGCTGATTCACCTTTAAATCACACATAGACAACCGTATGTCAGGAGTTTGCTATCTTTCATAATACTGTATCATCTTACTTTACCTAACAGAACAAGTTTAACATTGATTGGTTTATCATTTGTTAAGGAAAGGTTGGTATTGTTGATGACTGCAGTAGTATCCATGTTGTTCTTTGATGACAATATCTACAACAGAAGAGTGAGGAGGGGTAAAAAATCAGGCAAAGAAGTTTAAAACAAACGAGAAAAAAAGATGAAATAAGAGAATCCTTAAATAAAAAGAAAAAGGGGTGTTGCAAATATATTCATCCTGTTTGGCATAGGTGCAACGTCAACACGTGGTTTCTTTTGAACTGCAAAAAAGGGAAGAGCCACTGATAACAAAGATGTGCACATATTCAATTCTTTCCTATCATTATTATTCTTTTTTTTTTTCTTTAAGAAAAAACTTGGTGTGTATGCTTATAAGTTTGACTGAGTGAATTAGTTTTGAGTGTGTTATTTTTTTTCTTTTGCTGCTGGCTTGAATTTAAAGGTTTAAAAAATTGATTTGGATTTTTTTTGTTAGAAGAACAGTCTTATACCTCTCCCCCCACCCCCCCCCCACTCTCTTTCTCTTTTTATTCCTTACATGAAGGAATAGACAATATTTTCCTTTCAACTAGACTCCTCTTTTACCTCACGCCTTTTTCAGAAAGATGGCTCAAATTTATAAAGCGACATATTCAGGTGTGCCGGTTTATGAATTCGTTTGCAACAATGTCGCCGTTATGAGAAGAAGAGACGATTCCTATTTGAACGCGACACAGATCCTCAAAGTGGCTGAATTCGATAAACCGCAAAGAACTAAAATTCTAGAGAGAGAAGTACAAACCGGACAGCATGAGAAAGTGCAAGGTGGTTATGGCAAATATCAAGGTGAGTGAGTGTAGATCTAGCCTTCTTCTTCGACTTGATCGTCCATTTACAGAAAGAGAACCCAATGGTAGATCTAACTTTTCTAATTGGCTCTACGATAGGTACATGGGTTCCGTTTGAAAGAGGTGTAGCATTAGCGCAGCATTATCAAGTAGACAATTTATTGAGGCCATTATTCGATTTCGTTAAAGGCGATCAAAGTCCACCACTAGCACCGAAACATGTAACAGCAGCATCGAATAGACCTAGAAAGCCACGTTCTACTGAGCCCAAACGAAAAAAAGTGATTATCAAACGATTTGCAGATCCAACGAATAATTTAGGTTTACAGCCTTATTATCATCATCATCAACCTCATTTACCCTATTCCGATATGGCCTATAGCAATTACAATGGTTTACCTTTCAATCTATTACAAGAGTATTCTTCATCCATGATGGCAGCTGGTAGTAGTAATAGTAATAGTAGTGGAAATCAGTCATCTAAAAAACGATCTCGGCAAGAACAAAAACCAGTGAATAACGATGAAGATATGGACATAGATGATTTAGAAAATCATGATTCTCTCTTTCCATTGACAGCAGATCAGAGCTACGCACATCAATTGTTACAATATTTCATTTCCGATGATGCAGCAGTGATACCACACATTTTATTAAATCCGCCCAATGATTTGGACGTCAACGTAATTATTGATGATGAAGGACATACCTCTTTGCATTGGGCAGCTGCTATGGGACGTTTACAGCTCGTTCAAATTCTGATCAACTTGGGAGCAGATATTTATCGTGTGAATTATAAAGGGCAGACGGCCCTCATGCGTTCTGTTCTCTTTACCAACAACTTTGATTCAAAATCATTTCTATTTTTGATTGATATGTTGAAAGGAACGATGTACAATATCGATAAGAAAGATCAGACGGTATTTCACCATGTGGCAGCGACGGCGAGCTGGAAAGGAAAAGTACATGCGTCGCGCTATTATATGGAATGCTTGATTGAATGCATGCGCAAAAACGATTTGGCAACGTTATTAAATGTGCAGGATGTCTATGGCGACACAGCTTTGTCCATTGCAGCGAGGATTGGAAATAAGAAATTAGTACGACTCTTATTAGAAGCAGGAGCCAATGCTGAAATACCGAATGAAGAAGGTATGACAGCGCAAGATTATATAACGGAAGCAGAAAGAAACAATCGATTTCAACCACCAATGCAACCGATGGCAGCGAATGATAGCTCTTCTTCTTCTTTACCTTACCAACAACAGTCTTCTAAAAGTGAAGCAGAGTACAGAAAGGATTTAGCAGCAAGGACAAGATTACGACAAAACATTGAAGGATTGTTCAAAAAGATACTTGTGAATGACCGCGCACAACCACCGCTTGCATCTCATTTATTTGATGGATTCGCAGGGAATTATGAGAGAGAACTGGTGCAAAAAGATCATATTATAAAAGAAAAGAGAAATGAACTGGAAGTGTTACGGAAACGATTGGCTGGAACAAAGCATACACTAGATCAAATCCAGTATGATCCAAGTCGGGTGGAAATTGTACAGAAGGAGAATGAACGACTCTCAAGTCTATTGAGTGAGCTTATGTATAGAGTTCAAAAGGAAAGATTACGAACAGTAAAAGAGGAATGCCTGAACAAGTTAGAGAAAGAGGACGAAAAAGGAAAAAAATCTGCATTTACTAGTGAGGATCTAAATGAAGTAAATGTAGAAGTGGCAGAAACAAATACCAAACAATCTCAACAGACATTATCATCTGAATCCACAAATGATGCTATCACGACAGATCATCCATTTAAAAAGCCCAAAACAACATCAGGAACAGAAAGTCTAGAAATGATTTGTTTATTGGACGAATTGAAGAGCTTACGTGAACTCAGGAAAAAGCGTACAGAAGAACTTGAAAATTTGATAAAGCAGACCCCTAGTAAGAGGCACCAAGAATATAAGAGATTGATTTCCATGTGCTGTAATGTGGCTTACGAAAATGTTGATTTGATGTTATTACCGCTACTATCTTCATTTGACGAGTTGATACGTGCGCCGACACAGCAACAACAGCAGCAACAACAGCAAGAAAATGCATATATTCCCTCATCTACTACCACAACCAGTACGACAACCGCAGCATCCACTCCTATAACGGAAGCAGCCGTAGCACTACAACCACAGCAATCACAACAGCAAGATCAGTCACTATTACAGCAACCGCAAGATAAAGCCCCTTATGCTGCAACATCATCCACGACCCCCATAATAACTGTAGAAAGTCAACGTCATCATCAAACGGAAACGATGGAAACCGATTCTGCGTAAGAAAATCTATTTAAATTATTATATGAATTATTTGAATTGGCCCTTTTTTGTGTGAATAAAAACATCGCAAGAATATAAAAACCATAGAACTCATACATCATGATTGCTCACCTATGCTACAATAATAAGTATTTTCATAATAAATGCTCTTCTATTAAAGACTCTGAGATAGCTACTGATGTGAGTACTTCAATCGCAACCATATCATCTCAAGTGTAAATATTATTTTTTTATATTATTGTGACACACGGTCCTTTTCTGCCCTGGATTTCTTTGACATGATAGAATTGATCTTCCAACAAATGAACACAGAACACTTCAGCAGGTACGCCTCATCCACAGCATGAATTATTTAAAGTCAATTGAGAATGTGTGCAAAATGCAACAAAAAAAAAAAAAAAAACTCAATGTAGCAATGCTGAAGCAGACGGGCATAATGTCTTTAAATAGATAATTTGCGACAAACATGTTGTTGTACACAGCTTATAAATGGGCATAATTATTGCCGATCTATGAATTATTAAGGAACATAAAGCTTATTTTTCACAAGCTTGTTTCCTTTTTAACAATTGTTTAAAGCCGGGGGGACGGGGATGGGGATGGGGGGGAAAAGAAACTGATAGTGGGTGATGAGCATATAATATCAAAATATAATACATATACAAGACTTGAAAAGGCGTATACGAGTAGTAGATCAAATCTATCACAAGGTCAAACCTATTGCTGATAACTGATGTAGAAGCCAGTGGACAGGATTCTTGCATGTGAGTATGCATGAATGTGTGTTTAAGCTTTTAGCTTGTGGTAGCAATCTCTTTAAAATGCATACGGAACAGTTGAATCAGAAAAAGTCTATTGGCCTTAAGGAGAGTTTATATGGATATGCGAGGGGGGGGGAGGGAACCGCTTACATTAGAAATCATAAATAAGCAACACACAGGGATGGACGGAATTCCTATTGCCGAAGGATTTCCACCACATGAGCGTTTACGCCCCATTTTGTGCTATAAGTATATGTTTCCATGTCTAAATGAGGGGGGTACGAGAAGGGAGGAAGCCTCTTTTCCTTTTTTTCTTAACCCCTTATTCTTGTGTTCACATTACAAAAATATACGCTCATCGTACTTCATAGTGAGAAAAGTCAACGAGTATATAAATGCTCTGTCTTCTTCCTCGTTTTTGCATCCCTTTTACTTTATACCTTTATTCTTTCTTTTTCATACAATTTCCTCTATTTTCTTGTTTCGATAACGAGAAAAAGAAGGTGGCTCCTATATACCCTACACCTCCCTTAATAAACACATTGATATAATTTCATTATGGTCATCATAAACAGATTAATACCTAATGGTTTGCTGATTGATAATTTGCGTATTATTGATGTTCTCGGCAAAGGCGCTTATGGACAGGTTTATCTTGCTCGCCATGAAGAAGAGAACAAATTATACGCCATTAAAACTATCCCCTCTACCGCTACTCATCAACTACATCAGCAACCGCAGCAACAGCATAGAGCATCCGTATTGCAGGAAAGAATCGAAATTGGACTACACGCTCGACTCACAGGCCATCCAAACATTATCGAGCTTAAGAGAGTGATTAGAGATCATCATTTAAACTACACACATATTGTTATGGAATACGGTCCTGACGGCGACTTGTTCAGCACCATCACGGAAAGAGATTTGTATGCCGGCAACCATGCCTTGATTAGAAAAGTCTTTCTTCAAATATTGGACGCAGTGAGTTATTGCCATGAAAACGGTGTCTATCATCGAGACTTAAAACCTGAAAATATACTCGTATTCGATGAAGGACGCACGGTCAAATTGGCAGATTTTGGTTTGGCCACAACAAACACAGTATCGCATGACTATGGCTGTGGCAGTACGTTCTATTATTCACCAGAATGTTGTGGTTGTCATGGTAATAGGGATGGATATGCAACAGCACCCAATGACATATGGGCATTAGGCATTATTCTCATCAACTTGGCGACCGGACGAAATGCGTGGGGGTCAGCATCTTTGAAAGATGAGACTTTTCGCGCTTATTTAGCCAACAATAATTTCTTATTGAATATCCTGCCTATCTCAAGAGAACTCAATCGAATCCTTAAAAGAATTTTTTGCATCAATCCTGAACATCGCATTCAGTTGGATGAACTACGAGAACGTATTCGACAATGTAGATACTTCACTCGTACAGCTGAAGTAGATCAATGGGAAGAATCAGTACGAAAAGCAAAATATGAACAGAAAAAATGTATGAAGATCGCTTTACAGCAACAACAACTAGGTTACTTTGATCTTAGGAAACCCATAGACGCTCCCATCACACCTCCTTCTACACCGCCACATATCACCGATAATAGATCTACTTCACCTACTCTATGGCAGCAACGCATTGCTGTAACCACTACAATCACTACTGATGAAAGACCCATTACACCTCCTTGAGAAAACTAACTTACATACACACACTTATATCCAAGATATTCCGTCCTTTACATGATTATGCTCTTTTTTGAATTTATCGAATCACTATACAGCCAAATGTACCCTCTACAAGGTTGACCTTTGTAAGAGGCATTATGTACATATATATCCCTATAAGTTTACCAATACATGATTTTACATATGCTTCTCTCTCTATATCCTCCTGCTTATTTCACTTCTAAGTCTTTAATAAAAATTCTATTCTATCTGTTAAAATAATTTGATCCATTTCATATGAAAGTCATCTGATCCCCACAATTGCTATATTTGGGAAAACCAAGGATTTGCATTTTCTTTTTTTTTTTTTTTTTCTTATAATTTCTCTCCCTTTTCATGTCTTTCTTTATCTCAACTTCTTCCCTTTTTATATATTTCCCAAAGTCCCAAAACCCCATTTCCAAGTACAAAGGCAGTTACATAGTCAGTATCATAGGTTTCACATTATTAGGACACAAAATACAATGGTATCCGATCTTATCAAGACTGTCTTTATTGTACGTCATGGCGAAAGATTAGGTATTCTTTAATTAAAGTTTATCAAAATCATTGTGTCCGTCTGCCCTCAGCTTATTATCATTTCAATACAGATCATATTGATAAATCATGGCAACCTGATCCATCTCAGGGCATTTGGGATCCACCTCTAACTTCAGTGGTAAAAGTGCATCATTCGCGCAGTAACAAATTAACTTTTTAAACTAACTTTTATGCCGTTTTATAAAGGGCTTTGAACAAGCAAAAAGAACTGGTGCAACCCTACGCAATATGACAAAGAAACATAAAGAGGATGATGATCAATCAGCAGCAGCAACATATATTATAATTTATACTTCGCCTTTCCAGCGCTGTATCGATACCTCTCTTGGCTTGATAAGAGGATTCTGTACTTCTAACAAGACAACTGATGATACTGAAGAGGAGTTGTCCTTCACTTTGAAATTAGACTTGGGACTAACGGAATGGATGTCGGAATCATTATTTGAAGAAGGAATCGATTGCTCAGCTTCTCAATTCCTGACTCGTCAGCATGAGAAATTAGCCCGTCAACAAGCCTATACATACTCAGTATCAGCTGCTAGCAGAAATAGCAAGAAATTTATCACTGGAGACATAGATGAATCATTGATACTTCCTCCTGCTCTTCAAATCGATTATGCATATCGAAACCCTAATTTTACTGAACTTGAATTTCCTGAGAACTACAACGATATGATCCAACGATTTGAACAAACAAGGCGTTCATGCTTGAAAAACGCTGCCATTCAACAGCAAGATCATTATTCTTCCATTAAGAGTAGTACCGACAATGTCATTGTCATATTTGTCACGCATGCTGTTGGTGTGAATGCTCTATTAGATGGGTTTCGAAACCAAACAACCATACCACTTGAATCAAAGTATTGCAGTATTTCCTGTCTCCGACGCTTATCATCTTCAACATCTGATTCTACTAGTATGCTCACGTATACCAGTGACCAAAGTGATGTACAAAGTGAAGACGATGAACTGGCAGAATATTACGATGATGGTATTGACGATAGGAGAAAAAGACAAGGATCGCTTGTCCAACAACAACTACAACAATCGCCACATGACCAGACAGCTACACCCACTATTTCTAAAGAGATGTGGTCCATACAATGCACTATGTCGGATTCTCATTTGTCACACTTAACTTCATAACTCATTCAAACATCCTTCTATTTTATTATATCAGTTTCATCGACACATTTTCTTCATTTTCTCATATATCCCATTTCCATTTTTCAAACATTCATCTGCATTCTTTTTATACAACCCTGTCATCTCAATATACGCTATCTTCATTCTATTATACGTACGAGTCTATTTAATTTCAGGTGTTTCATAGCTATCATCTGCCGTAATAAGATCAAGCTGGTGGGGGGGCGTGTTTCTTTTCTTTAAGTTGCAAAAAAATTTATGCCGTGAGCTTTGGGAAAAAGAAGACTTTTTTTTAATTATAGTTTAAATGTTTTCAGAGGTATAATGTGAATTGGATAATATGCACATGCCGTTTAAATTCACGGCCATATTTCAAACGTATTTCTAAGCAGCTCCTGTTGCCCATTTCTTTATCAAAATACTACAGTCGTATTTTAAAACTGCTTCTGCTACTTGAGCAGGTTCTAACATGAGTTTGTTCATTCGAAACTCCTTTGGGCATTTACCAGCTGTATCTATTGGACATACCAATTCGCACAGTTGTAAATTCTCAAAAGCCTACGCCATTGCAAACGCAAGTCAGTGCGATTATCTTTTTAGCAAGACATTGAACATTTGACCTTTAAAATTTACCTTGAAGGCGACAGCCTTTTTGAATAGTTTCACACCGAATCCTCTATTATTTAATTTTGCTTGATTCAATGATTCCTTATACTCTTCATACACCATCTGAAAATTGAATGTTGTGAGATCCTTTTCTAATAATTTTTTCATACTGATGATGAGTAACAGTTCCAATAATGCAATTTCCTTCAACAGCTCAATTTTAGCATCTGCTTTCTGTTCCAGGTTGGACTCTACAAAGTCATTAATGTCAAAGAAAGGTGCCTCTGGTTTCAAATTATGAACAGCTGTAAACTATGTTTTGTTAAAAGGAACGTTGTTCATTGAAATTGTTCAGGCATAGTGTAAAAGCAGAAAATAAAGAACTTACACAGATCTTTTGGAACATACGAATGTCCTTGTTGATATCATAGATACGTCTTACTATACTATTTAATGTAGGCGTTTGAAAGAGATTGTCCAGACTATGGTTGAACGCTTCACTTGCTGCATATTCTTCTGGTAATGTGAGTGTACCTTTGGCGACTTCCAAGAATTGGCCAAAGTTAGAAGAGGGGAATAAGTAAAGCTGTCTATGTGAGAAACGTGATTTAACACGTTTTTCCAACAAATCCAAGGCATCTAATCGGCAAGTTAATCCAATGACGGCTATAGGGTTTTGTGCACTTTGAGCCGCATCAAATAAATTGTACAGCAATGCCTGTTTCGGGTGTTGGGCGAAAAGATCAAATTCGTCCAAGATGAATATAACAGGTAGAGATCCTTTTGTTCCAGCCTTGAGTAGTGACAGTAAATACTCAAAAGAATCTGCAAAGGAACTCTAAACACGACACAGCAAACTTAATCTCTTTTACTTCATATCAACATTAGCTTGAAACACTTCACTTACAAAACTACGCTTTTCTGCTTCAACCTGCTCTGTCAAAGAACGTTGCTGCTCTTCGAACAACTGACGTGAAATCTCGTTTAATGCAAGTCGATCGTTCGTTTCTGTCAGACCATTTAACCTGATGACACAAAATGGTTGCTGCTGCTCCTTCGGATTACTGGAAGATGAAACACTCTGCTGCTGTGTTGCTTGGAGATCGCGAATAACAGATCGAACTAATGCTGATTTTCCTGTACCTCTGTTGCCAATGATGACACAGGAATTGCTTTCACCCGTGGTTACTGTCTGTTTTAGGAGGCTGTACAGCTTGTTGTATTCATTATCGAGTCCATACAGTTTCAGTGGTAGCTCTTTACCGTTTAACCGAGAAAGAAGCAAAGACTTTGCCCTTCGAACATCGAGCAAATGGTTACGATCGGTGGCAATTTTTTTGCATGATCGAGGATCACTTGCTGATCCATCCAGATCGCCCAACGATCGTTTGCACATAGTTATTTACAGTATTTTATTGAAGTGAAACCCTCGAGAACACTTACAAGAGAATCAATGAAACAGAAAAAAAAAAAAAGGACGAAAATTACGAACGGCGGAGTGGGTTCATATGTCCACGCCTCAGGTCTTTCCAAGTCATGTATGTTAGTCTAAATATATATGTTGTATTTTTCTATAAATGCAGAGGATGATCTATTTATGTGAATTACATATTACTCTAGTTAGTAACAGAGATTACTTTACAGAAACCAGTCTCTTGGTCTCTCTCTAATTTAACTCGTCCCTCAGCCAAGTCTGCAACCACCTTTTCAATTTCTTCGAAAGTATCAAAACCAATGTAAGGGATATCATGACGATTACAGTAAGTTACAAGATCTCTACCGTTTCGAGCAAATAAAACATCAGCATTTCTAGCAGCTGAAATATCAGAGACACCGTCACCGCAGAAAACGAAAATGGTGTTCTTGGGTGCCTTTTCACGAGCTCTCTCTAAAGTCTTGGACTTATCATTGCCATAGGGTGTATCATCAATGTACAGAATTTCCCATTTTCTACCCTCGATTTTACCATTGTTCGCAACGATCTCGATGTCATCAGCGTCTTTACCCATATACTTAACAAGTACTTTATGAATAACAGGCCTCATACCACTATACAAATCAAAACTCTCTTTTGTCAGTCATAGTCCCTTTGTCCTTATGCCCTGTATTGGTAGCGATCCAAACGTACCTACTAACAACTGTAATGGGGAAACCTTTCTTCTTACAATATTCATAGAATCCAGGGAATCCAGGATCCACTCTACATTCTATTATGAGAAAGCCAATAATGTTAAAAATGTTTTTCGTTCCTTTCTTAGCCCAGTAACCAAAGTTGATATATTACTGTTCAAGTATTCATCCCAAGCTTCTTCCCAAGTTAACGTAACGTTATCCCACATCTCGTAAACAGCATCTCTGTAGGCTATTTCGTGATTTAAAATCTTCTCCTCGAGATGTTTCCTCTTTTCAGTACCCATACAGCGAGGATCATCAATCAATAAGACGCCAGTGTCTAGAAGCCAAACTTGTGAGCAGAAAATACGGCAAATTACAATACTCCAATGAACCCATCTTTGTACCTTCCATTGATAATGTGCCGTCAAAATCTGTAAAAACCTCAATATTCATCTTGCTATCGTTCGACACCATGGTGATGAAAAGTATCTGAAAAGGAATAAGGAGAGGTCAAGCGGCATATGAAGGACAACCCTTTTTAAGCGTCTTACGGAAAGAGCGGGCAAAATTCTTTTTTTTTATTTTTTTTTTTTTTTTGGTGTCAAAATCATGGCAGGACTTTTATTGATTGGTTGATCGTTTTTTACAAATTACGGATAGCGAAAATAAACATTTGACAGTTGTAATAATAACCTAATTGGCTGTGCTTGATAGTAGTCGAGCCTCCGTTTGAAAGATGATGTTAAAACCCAAGAGGGACCAACGAGTGTTGACAAAATGGCAACGCAAAATGCCTTTTTCAAATACTCAACTCGAAGAAACTTTTCTCTGCAGGCAGGTATGTTCTACTGTATGGTTTGCAAAGCGTTCGAATGATATGCTAATATAAGTGTAGCATGCCAAGCGATAATTTTATAAAATTCAAAGAATTATTACGAATATGAGTGATCTTCTTCGATAAGATGAAAGGCTTATACCATTGAGTTGTACCTGGCAATTACGAGTAACTATAAGACACGTTCGGTAGTGTCAGAAGCCGGAAAAGAGCTTGGTTCGGCGTTAATCAATGGTGTTTAGCGAAAAGAACCCAATGGATTAGATTCTGTATAAGCAGAGGCATTATCTTTTTCAGCTTTGGATAGTCTTAGAAATACATTTACTTCATAGTATAAAAGTGCTGATTGACGAAGTACCATAGTAAAACGGTACGGGAGAGAAAGTTTTTTAGAAGCCTATCAATATCCAAGAATAGAGGGACGATGGACGTAGGGGAGCGTTAAAAGCGTTAAAAGATAAATCAGTGATTCAGCGGCTACGTCATGATGAGAAAGTTTCATCAAATGAGAAGAAAGTGGAACGTATTGGGTAGTAGACAAAAGAACGAACTATAATCGGTAAGTAACAGAATCTACAACAACGAGAAATGCCCGGTAATGATGAGACACGACCTGTTGCCGAAGGAAAATGCAAAAGGCATTGACTGTAGACTAAATCGAGAATCGAGAGTTGTTTGTGGGGTTTACCATCTTAACAACCAAAGTGTTTAGGTGAGCATAAACAATTCCAAAATGGAGCATGTCAAAAAGGAACACCAAGGAACGGACAATACTGTTTATTTACAAGCACAGCTACAACGCGTACTATTTCTTACGATTTATCTGGAACCAAAAAATTGACAGCCAAGGATGTACCTTGCACCGGCTAGGCAGGTATTTTAGAAAATTGCAATGGCGAACGATTTTCAGTTCAACGGAGGCTTACAATTGTTGCAGTTGGCCATATGCCAAAAATACTGAAGAACCTCGATATCTTACAGCTGGTGAACGTTTAGCCGTACGAAAGGTGTCAGATTCTGTATTAGGCAAAGTTAACCCAAGCTCTATGTTTACTACCGAGAGAGAGAAACAAACTCTGTTATGAACAGATTTACTTGAGCATTACTAAACCTCGCTACACAACGCAGACTATTCCAAATCATCTGTATAGCCCAAAGTTTAAAATGAGGTGTATTTCTCCAATTGAACTAAGGCTGAGGTTTTACGCGTATAATAAGGCCCAGGATAAGTGTTACAATTCTTGGAAATATTTCTCTCCAGGGTGTTATTAATATATCTGAGAAAAACCAATAACCATTGCTGTTAAGAAGAAGTAGACCACTAATGGTTCCCTCATCGAAACAACCGCAAGGGTGGGTAATAGAACAGAGCGTCTACTACCTTAACAATGTAATGGATGTACTTGATAAAAAACAACTTGAAGGGTTCTATATTGCTATAGTTACTGCTTCTATTCATAGCTCTTCCATTCTTATAGCCAGTTTTGAGAAGGAGGCTATAAACGCGTCTATCTATTTGTGTAATTTCCTTTCCTTGACTGCACAGAAAAATTCTGATCAAAGGTCAATTTTGGTGTGAAGAGACTGCCTTCTGATAAGGAGGTACTCTTACTCCAAGTATTGTTGAAGCGGTATCAAGATTGTAAGGGGTAACTACAGCATGGTGTAAACTTTTCCAATATGTCTGGACGTAGAACAACATCTTGATAAAGACTGTCATTTTCAAATCCAAACATCTGCTGTCAAAACTGCTACAAACTCAGTAATCGGCGTAAGCCAATTTTTTGTTAAATTTTAATGTAAGCCATGATCTTCAGACAATAAAAGAGAGGTCACAATTTTTTTCATTTTATAACCGATCAAAAAAAGAAAGAAAAAAACTTGGTAAATTGTTGTCTATCAAGCTGTAAATAGCTGTATTTACTGCTTCTTATTACAATCATAACATTGGTTTCTACTCCCAAAAAACAGCAACAGCTAGAATAGAATGCGCAACCTTGTCGTTTTGGGAGGTTCCTCACACCCCGAGTTCACAGAACAAATTTGCAACCGATTAGGCATTTCACCTGGACAAGTGAATCTTGGCAAATTTTCCAACAATGAAACGAGCGTTGTCATGAAGGAATCTGTTCGTGAGCAAGACGTCTATATCATTCAAAGCGCTTGCGGCAACGTGAATGATAATTTTATTGAATTGCTGATTATGATCAACGCTTGTAAAATTGCCTCAGCAAAACGTATTACAGCCGTCATTCCAAATTTTCCTTATTCTAGACAGTCCGATGTGCCCTATAAGACCTCTGGTGCACCACTAACATTTCCTGCCAGTTCGGGTATTTCCACACCTATATCTGAACAGCCTTTCCCGTTAGAAACAACAGCAACAACAACATCGACCAATTCGTCAGATCAACAAGACAGAAAAAAGAGAGATAATGCACCTTATAGACAATGGCGTGCACGACCTGGTGTATTAATAGCTGATCTTTTAACAGCTGCTGGTAATTTTTTTTTTTTTTTTTTTTTTCCTTTTTGTATATACCAGAGAATGTTATTCGATCATTTTTGTTAATTTTTACTTCTGTCGCATTTGTACATACGTACTCCAGGTGTGGATCATATTATCACAATGGATCTTCATGATCCACAATTCTCTGGTTTCTTTGATTGTCCCGTTGATAACCTTACCAGTCTTTCTACAGTCATCAATTATATTCGCTTAGATGTACCCAACTATGAAAAGGCAATCATTGTGTCTCCTGACGCTGGCGGGGCCAAAAGGTTAGCTTATGTTTGAATCATAATCGTCATGGAGTATCCAAGTTGAATTGAGAATCTTAACTTATAATCTGTTGTTTGTATCTAGAGCAGCATCTATTGCTGAGAAGCTTTGCATGGATTTCGCATTAGTACATAAAGAGAGACCAAAAGTACATTCTCAAAAGAGAGAATCGATTCTTGTAGGTGATGTTCGAGGACGTGATTGTATTTTGATAGACGATATTACAGATACTGCCTATACAATTACGAAAGCAGCACGTTTGTTAAGAGAGAAAGGAGCAAAAAAGATTTCAGCCATCGTCAGCCATGCTATCCTCTCAGCTGATGCTATTAAACATCTTGAACAAAGTGCTATTGATGAATTGATTGCTAGTAATTCAGTACCTCACGCTCAACATAGTAACAACAGTTCAAAGTTGAAGGTTTTCGACGTAACAAGGTTGTTCTCTGAAGCAATTCGTCGTACTCACTTTGGTGAATCATTATCAAAACTCTTTGAAGCCTAATGGGGTTGTCAAAGTGGTGGTAGCTGTAGCATATAAGGTTTATTATAGACCCCTAATCGATAGATATTTCACCTTTTTTGTACATTACATTATAATTCAATCATTTACCTTGCAAATATTAGAAAAATTCTACATGATGTGCAAACATTGTATGGCATTTGATGTCAATCAGAATATGGCTATGGTGGTATTGATTATGCGTTAAATATAAATAACATTTTCTAAATAGACAGACCTTAAGATGTCAACATAATGGATCAAGTTTATGAGAAGTGGATATGTTAGATAAGGAAGAGGTGAATAGCAGCGGAAGGTACTTATCAAAGAGGTCAATTATACAAACTTTACAAAAGGCAGATTGTGATACGATTCTCTGCATAACTTGAAAATCTTTCAGACCTATAAGCGTCGAAACTGAAACTCGAATAAGGGTTGTTGGAGGTTTGGCAAGGTGAAGGAATAAAATGCGTGAGTGAACATGGTCAAAGGGCGATATCAAACACAAAGCTATCAGTAATAATCACAGGATTATCACACCAATGAAAACTCTGAAATTCTTCCATCATTTCAACGAAAGCAAAAAGAAGGTCCTTTTATCCAACAATAATCGAAACATACAAAGTACCATTTAGCTTCACTTTAAGCATTGCAATGTACTTCACAGTGGTTAATTTTGGTTTGGTTGTTAGAATAATAGCTCATCCTTTTTTTTTCTTTTTTTTTTTTTTTTTTCTGCAGCGAACAACATGGATCTTCCATTGTACGTTTTGTTGACTCTTTCAACAACATAGTTTGCTTTCTTACTCTATTTTTCCTATAAATACTTTTGTAATCTTTTTCCGTTTGATTCATCTATTTCTAAAAAGTCTCTATCTTATATATAGCTGAACTTCATTTTGTTTATTTTACATTATTTATCATCTGAGCTCCACTTTTAGTATCTTATACTTGGTAAGTCCCTCCGTTGTGTGAAAGATAAGGCGGGAGGAATTTTCAATGAATTACTATTATTGAAACGGCAAAGCAATCTGTTCTTGTGATACAATCTATTGTTACAATTAAAAGTGTCTCTAAAAGTGCTACACAGAATTATCAGTTGCAAATTTATTTTTTCCATTGTTCTTCTGCTACATATCTCTTTTTTTTTTACTACTACAAAAACCGATATAGTTGAGCAATCAAATTAAACAGCTATTCCAGTTTACGAAATTAGTACATTTACTATGGTGACTTACAAAAAGATTGTAAAATATGATGTCGTATATACTCATAACAAATCAAGACTTTCTAAATACTAAGTAACCCTTTTTTTATTGCAATCCTTCTTCAAAAAGACCAAACGAATAACAGAAACTCGATGGTCAAAATCATATATTACAGTGGCATTACTACAATGTTTATTCATCGTAGTGTTGCAAGCAGCAATTTGTTTAGAGAATACTCAACAAGCCAATCTTTTACCAGATTACGATACAAATGTTCTACTGTCAACAACCACCAATACAGATACAATACCGATACGGGCTAAAGATAGACTCGGTAGAATAAAATGGGAAAATATAGCCTTTATTGGGTTTCAAGTATGGTTTTTCGGCATGGCTGTGGATGCTGTAAGTACTGCTCAAGTTAATCGATTTATTGATATGATTTTGCTAATTGTACATGGCGGGAAAAAGACAGTGTACCAAAATACAGCAGAGATCCTCATATTAGCAGTTTTAAATTGTTTATGTGCAATCATGGGCGCTTTGCAAGTGGTAGACGGCAATAAATGGTTGAATGCCCTGAAACAGACGAATTTTGCCTACTGGCCCTTAGTGAATGCAGAGAAAATGGAAATAGCATTATCTGTTATCATCTTAGCGTTTGCTGTCGGTATGTCATTTCTCAGTTTCAAAATGTCGAAACAGTTTGGTTGGAATATATATAAAAAGATTGGTGCCGACGTAAGGATACAAAGTAGTGTATACAACTTACTATGTATTTTCTGATTAGAAGAATAAGTAAACAATTGCAAATAGACTGACACAGCGTTATTTTCAATTTATTGCTCGGATAGAGATGTATCGAGTTTTCCAATTCTTTGTGCTCGCTCTGAAAATCGATATATTCACAGAATTTTTAGTGTCCATCTTTTATTTGATTCAATTTGCGATAAAAATGAATGGCTCTGAATGGATTACCTGGGTTCAATTGGCTGTTACAATACTAATGCTTCCAATGCTGTATTTTGCTAGAACAGCAGGAAGCACAGAAAGTATAGGCAGGATGATTATCTTTATTACTTTTCAAGGAATCGTAATCGTTCACTTCGCTCTGGTCTTGCAACAGACGTTTCAGCCGAACAATAATTGGTATACTTGGATAGTTTTCAGTAAGCAGCTCGTTTGATACTTAGAATTTTATTATAATGAAAAAGATTAATTATCTAATCCTACCATTGCTTGATGATTCTTTAGTATGGATCGGTATTGCCATAGTTTTAGCAACTGTAGTGTTGGGCATGATGGTTTTAAAAAATTTCAACCAAGGATTGAAACCTTTTGTACAAAGAGGTGCTGCCAATAAGCGTAGGCATTATGATGTTGAGCTGAATAAGGCCAGCAGAGATGATGCGTGGCAGATTGATGATAGTTAGTTCTATACATAATTCATAATTGAAGCTTTTTTCTTTTTTCTTTTTTCTTAATGACAAATACCCCTTTTTTTATACTTTTACACGCAATTTTATTTAAAATAGATGCTTATAAAGCAAGCATTATTAATTGTAGTAGAAAGATCAAATGAGTAGAGATAAAGTAATAAAATATGGTAGTCTTCAGGCTATGCAATAACTTTGCATTTAAGCAAAAGGAGGAAATACTTTAGCAGGAATACCAGTAGAGCTTGAAGCACTCACTGCCGAGCTTTGAGTTGGAGCGGCATAGTCACTCATCACTGGAGAAGACCGAGTGGTGATATATTGAACGTTACTGCTATTGTTGATATTGCTGTGATTGGCAACTTCACTATAATTGTTGTTGTTATGACTAGGAGCTGGGCTTGAGGTAGTAGCGCTCTTGATAGCCAGTAGTTGGTTGGCACGAAAAGTTTCATAATGAATCATGGCGGTGGTTTCGATCAGATCTTGTAAGTGTGTTCTCGTCAGGAAATTTCGAAGATGGATAAATTCGCAGTGATCCGGATCTTCAACCAAGACCGTTCCCCATCTGCTTTGACGTCCAATATAAGATTTACCATCGACAACTACTTGCTTTTCAGATCCTACTACAGCAAAAGGGAGTAATTCCTAAGAAGTATTGGCATCAGCTAAAACTCTATACCAGATGTTGGTGGATCGCATTTGTTTCTTACCCTCACACTTTTATTCAAAGCACGCTCCTCTTCATCATAGTCCTCCTCATTGTCGTAAGGATATAAGTGAATATTATTATTTGCTAATTCTTCATTAATCTACATATTGACAATTTGAATCCGGAATGGTAAGCAATACGTATAAATACACGCTTTTGTATCTGTGAGTCTTAGCTTTACTCTTTGTTTGAATGCAGCACGTTCTTCAGGAGTTTGTGAGTCGGCTTTAGCAATAACGGGTATAACATTCACAACTTCCACCAACTTCTTCAATACAATGATATCAATTGGTTTCAATCTATTTTTGTTGTTGTTGTTTTTCGTTGTATATAGATACACAAGGCGGCTATTAGTAGAAGAATGCATGGATCCTATTTGTACAATACTTACGAATGGCCAGAGGGGGTGATAAAATAAAGACAACAGTGCACTCTATTGTCTTGAATTGTTTTCTCTCTTTGAGCCGTTAATTCTTTACGTAAATATGCTGAATGCTGATCTTTAATGTATTTAACAATAGGTTCCCAACTGTAAATGTGAAAAGCCAAATATAAACATGAGGTCGATGTTGACAACATATTTGAAATTGCTTTTTAAAATTTTACCAGTCATCGTTATTGATCTGGTCGCCGTAACCTGGTGTGTCAATGATGTTTAATCTTAGACGAACGCCATTTTCTTCAATATCTAGTTCACGATATCATTCCAGGGATGAAGAAGTAAGCATATTAGCGATAAACCCATTTCAACGACTACAAAAGTTATCTGATCTAGTTTTTAAACCGACACTTACTGTGAGAGACGGATTCGATCTTGGTCGTTTGACGTTTTTGATACTGTTCTGCTGATTTACGCCCTTTGCTATCTATAAGATGCGATGCAAATAAAGTATTGACAAGCGTTGATTTTCCCAAACCGGTTTGACCTATAGTAAATCATTTTACAGATAGGCATTCTTTAGTACGTTAGATTGATCATTACAGCAGAGCTTCCTTTATTATTTACCAACCACCATCACATTGAGCTGAAAGCCTCTTTTGAGAGACTTCTTCTCAATTTGCTGAGTGATAGTGTCAAAGCCGACATAAGCATTCAAAGGTGTAAACTATACCATCAATAATATGGAAGTTTAGTCTACTATAACATTTCCAGCTTTCCTCATTAAGATGATCTGGGATTTACTTGTTGGGTCGTTGCTGCCATGTCAATTGTGAAATTCAAAGGAAAGCGAAGGAAAGAAAAGGAAAAAAATGTACAATATTATCGAAGACCAAATGGTTCTTTTCAATTCAAACAGCCTTCTTGCTGGATTTGAAGATGCAATGAGCATGCAATTTGATCTGGGATAAAACGAGATTGCTCACTTAGGAAAGGCTGTTACACAATTTTAATTCAATCAATATCAGATATACAGGTTGTCAGCAGTAACTATAAAATAAACTGTCTACGTAGGAAGTCTTCATAAAGCATCCATGCAATATCTGTTTATCAGAAATTAGTCATTCTTTGACAGTGACAAAAAGGTTGAAATGCATGCAACAAACGGAATAAACATCGACTTCTAAATAAAGACATTTTAATAACTGACATTAAATTCATACACGTAGGGAAAATGGTGCCTGAATATGATTGAGTAAAAAAATGCTACATAATGGAAGACCCGTTTGAAGCGTCCGAATATTGATCCAACTGTTATAAGAGAAAAAGCGGAAAGGTCAGTTCGAAGTGTCACTGCAACAGACTACTTTTATTTGTTGTTGTTACAAGCTATACTTACATTTAAAGTCATCGTTTTACTAGAATTTACCTCTTGATCACGGTAAATACCCACTAAACTCTTTGCCTTTTCATATAATGTATGCTTCAGCGATATGACGATAAATTGGAAAGCCGCATTTGCATTTGCTCGGATATAATTAGCAACAGTTGCTACATTGTTGTTATCTAGTGCAGCATCGACTTCATCCAACACGAAGAAGGGAGAAGGTTGATAGCTATGAATAGCAAATAGTAAAGCAAGTGCTGCTACACTCTTTTCGCCGCCAGAAAGTTGCTCCATGTCTCTAAATCGCTTCATAGGCGGCATGGCGTGATATTTGATGCCTTGAAGATACGGTTCATCAGTGTCTTCCGCTGTCAAGTAGGCTGTACCACCCATAGGATGTGGCGTACTTTTCGTGAGATCCTTATACACTGTATCAATTTTTTCTGATATATGGCTGAAGGCATCATAGAACTTGGAATATCTAAAAGGATTTAAACAAATCAAATAAGTATAGCATTCAAACCCACCTCCTATGTATCTCATGAATTACCTTTGCTGTTTAATTGCGTTGAATTGTTCTCGTGCTCGTTTAGCGGTTTGTCTGGCACTGTTGAATTCCTGTTCTACAACTCTCATTCTTTCAGTTACACCTTCCAATCGATCAATAGCCTTCATATTGGGTGCCATTTGTTCAATTTCGTTAGTATACTTTTTGATTTCGTCTTGGAATTCTCGATCCATAGCAGGTGTATCGTTATTTCTTTGCACTTCACCCACTTGTGAGTAGTCAACTTCAACCTCCCAATCCGTTGAATGGATGGATAGTTGCGATGGTCCATCAAGGTCCATACTACTACTGTCTTCGCCTGACACACTATCTCCTGCCACTGATGATGCCTCTGAAACAGATGTTGAATCAGTCATATCTGTATCGGCACCAAGAGAAGGTGCGCCGCTGGTTCTGGTATCTTCAATAATGATATCGTCCATAGTGCCACGGCTTAAAGGTAATTCAATGCCTTCTAGCTTGCATTTTCTGAATATAGCCACGCGTTCCGCACGAATCTTATCGATTTCACTCTCAACCGCTCGACACTCTCGCAAGATTTCATCGACATCTTTACCCTTGGCTTCCAGAGCACGAGCGATTTCATTGATTTCTGTTTGTTTTGACTCTTCCAGCTGGATTTGCTTCTGCAGTTCATTTTGATATGTAACGAGTTGATTATTGAGAGTCTCTGTTTTCCCTGCCATACCGGCCAAATCATTTTCCAATTTGACTTTAGCCGTTGTATCGTTCTTCAACATACTTTCCAATTTTCGTAAGCGTTCAATTAATTCACCCAATTGATCTTGCTCGAATGCGAGTTGAGTTTCCAAACGTGATTTTTGTGCAGCGAATTGAGCACGGCGTTCAGTAACTTCATCAGACACACCGTACTGCATAGCTTCGTACTCACGAATATTAGCAACGTTGATCTGCATACAGAAATCTTCAAATACATAGTCTTCTACTTGAGCAATTTGCGCTTCGACTTTTTTAATCTTGTTATCCAATTCTTCCAAGGCAGTCTTGGATTCTTCATAAGGTCTGTAAGAGCCCGATGACTTCTTTCGAATATCTTCCAAACTACTTTCATAGCCTTGAATTCTTTTATCGAGAGTAGTCTAAAATATCAAACGACAAGGGCCGTAAGCATATACACATGGCAATCAACGAAAAATAGAGTTGGCTTGCCAATTTTACCAGTTCATCTTTGAAAAATTGTAATTGATTTGACAAGTTAAAGCAATCATTTCTAGCAGAATCTTCGGCACTGCCTAAACGTTTGTTTCTGCTGATATGGTTCAATTCGGCCAAGTATTTATCTCTTGCAAGCGTTAATTCTATAATTATCAATGACAAAAAAGGAGGGGTTGAGCGACTTATTTGGATTTCTTCAGTCATCAATAAAGTTTACCTTGAATTTCGCTTTGTTGCCATCTTTTAGTCGTTTGGGTACTGCTTTGACCACCTGTCATGAGACCATTTTGGTGAATAACAGCACCATTCAATGTTACTGCTCTAACATTTTCATTCATTTCAAAGCAAATCTGCTTGGCAATGTTCAGATTATCACAAATTAAAGTGCTGCCTGTAGCGTATTGAATTACAGTTTCGTATTGTTTATCAAACTTGATGACATCGTAGGCCATGCGAGCCCCTCGAGCAATATTGCGATAACGGTCAACAATGGGTGGTACGGATAGTGAGTTGATAGGCAAGAATGTAGCTGTGCCGATATGCTGTTCTCTCATATATTGGATGCAGTCAGCAGCCGTTTGCTCATCATCTACCACAATGGCATCCATATTCCTTCCCAAAACGGTAGCTACTGCTGTATCGTATTTACGTTGGCTAGGACGGCACAGATCAGCTAATTTGCCGTGCACGCCTGGGTAAATTTGCTTTAGGACAGATACACTTTCGTTAAATTTGGTATCTTTTTCTGATTCTGACTGCGTTACACTAGCTTCCATCAGTTTGTTCAGTGTATCTTGAAGTAATTCATTTAATTCAGTTTCACGTTGATGAGTGCGAATGCGCTCCTCTTCAAGCTGTTTAAGCTCTTGTTGACGCACATTTAATTGCTCATTGATGTTCTCAGCATTAGTAATGAAGGCTGCTTTTTCTTCGTTTGCTTGGCGAAGATTGTCTGACATACTGGTCTCATCCTCACGAAGTCGGTCAATCTTTGCTTTCTTATCATCAAGTATTTGTTTTTCTGTCTTGTATTGACGCTGATATTGCTGCAACATCTGCTGCTCTTCGAAGGCTTTCATACTTACTTCCTGCTTTCGTTTTTCGTAATCTGCCAATTGGCTGGAAGTGAGCGTTATTCCGTTGGATAATATCTTGGGCACGGAAGCTGATGGGTGTATATGTTAGCTGGGATACATTATTGATGTTTTCCTGAAAGAACACCTTACCATTGAATTCCTCTTCAGCATATTTAACCATTTGTGCTTCTTTGTCTAGTGATGCAACGACTTGTTCTTGTTCAATACCGTCACGCTTTACTCTCTCGATACTTTGTTCCGTTTGTTTGATTTTTTTCTCCAACTGGGATATTTTTTCTCGATAGTTGATGGATGTAGGAAGCTACAGAATATCACAGGATGAGAATTTAAAAGCTAATGTAGTCGAGCAATCAAAAGCAATTGTTGTTTACCTGATCATCCAATTCTCTGTTGATCTTACGTATATGAAGTTCACATTTGATTTTCTCTCTGTGAATCAAGGCTTTATCCTCTCTCGCCTTTCTGAAGCTGTTTTCCAGTCCTTCGACTTCAAATTGAAGATCATCTCTGTTCGAATTTTTTGTATGACTTTGATTTTCTAAATTCTTTGCCTTCTCATCAATATGATACAGTTTCCAGAGCAAATATTGAACTACAAGGCTACGTCTATCGGCAATAAGCTTTTCAAATCTTTCCGCTTCGGCCTTTTGTTCTTCATATTGTTTGATTTCAGATGCCATTTGACGTTTCTTATTCATAGCATGGCCACTATTTTCAATTGCTTCCTCCATTTTTTGTTTCATTTCCTCATAGCTATCCTTAAATTCCCAAGATCTAATTTTGTAGGAGTTGTCATTCTAAGTAAATTTGATAAACGAAAATGCTATGTTTGCAGCTTTTTGCTTCAGACATTTACCCACTAATCTGTTCTATCAAGCGTGTCAAGTCCTTGGGATCTTGACTGGCCACTAATTCAACATCACCTTGAAATACTAGAAAATTCTTTGCTTTTACAAGAATATTTCTTCTTTCAAGGGCAGTATTGTAGTCGGAATAAGGCACCACTTTATTATCAATGCTATAGTCTGAATGTCCACTCTGGTTGATACTACGCTTAAAACGAACTTGTCGGCCATTATCATCTTCATAAACAGCTGTAACAGAAGCAGTTCTAGCTGCACGTCGGTTTCTGGAACTGGAACCAGCATTATTGTCGTCTTCTTCAGTTCTCATAGCTTCTGATCGATAAATCATGTCTTTTAAATTTTGTGAACGTAGATGACTGGAATGGACACCAAGAACAAACGAAATGGCGTCCATCAGGTTGGATTTTCCTATTCATGCATCGAAGGGAGTTATCAATGTGAGTTCACATCGTTGCTACCATTCTACAAGGAACGCTATGAATCTTACCAGAACCATTAGGACCAATGACACTGGTGAATTCGTTAAAAGGGCCGATAGTTTGTTTGCCTTTATAAGACTTGAAGTCTTCTACTTCGATACATACAAGTCTACCCATGTTGCCTTTTCTATTTATTTTGGGAGCGTTTCGCGAAAAGTGAAAAGTTGTTGGTCGCGTATAAAAAAGGGACCAAAAAACAACAACCGAAAAAAAAAAAAGGCAAAACCAGCCTTTGATCGAAACGGGGTTTAACAACGGAATTCCACGACGCGCGCAACGCGTACAATTATGTGATCATTTCTTTTAAGGCTCTAGATTGTATCATTTATTCATTCAAATAATACCCTATTTTAGTAGAGTGACACGGCTCGCATGCAGAAATGAAAAAAAAAGTGAATGCTTTATTCAATAGACGCCAGAAGTAAATGTACAGTACGTAAAACAGATTTATTCTGTGATCAATTATTTGCTGTCCTTTATGTGAGGGGGAGGGGGTATCACTTCCAATAATTGATAGATAACCTTGTCTTGAGTGATCATACATCATTCAGATTCTATGCCCAACAAAATTAGTTTAGTCGTCTACGTTTGCTATCAGTTAGTCAGGTGCTTTCTTCCTTATTATCAGTTACATCGGTCGAAGAAGCAGCAGCAGTATCGTTCTCGTAATTGTCTACTTTCATATCGTTCAAACCCAGATCTTCATTCACTTCCCAGCTACGATCGTATTCCTCGATCGTCATTTCTGGATCTGGATCAGGGGCATAAAGGTTCTGCAAATAAGAGTTGGCCAAAGGATCGTCGACAATAAGTGTCACAGGGAACTTTTGACCATCAGCAACAGCTGTCAAATTGCTCAAGAAAGTACCCCACTTGTCTTTGCTGTCTTTGGTGGCAGAATCGCCTTCGGTGAAAGCACGTTCTCTGAGTTCATCATGCACTTGTCTCAATAAACCTTCCACAGTGGTAAAACGACCACCCAATGTACCGGGCGTCAATTCCAAATCAATTTCAGGAATGCTCAAACCGCAAGTTTCGGATTTGAGGATATCTCTCGACAAGTCCTCAGCATCCGTCATATTCAAAGTGATGCGTCTGCCTTTTTCAGAAATAGCACCGCCAGCCTTCACTTCGTTGCTCTTGTAACCACATTTATCACAGTTGGTAGCCATGATGACCACTTCTTTGAAATGAGGAATGCTCATGACATGCATGTTGGTGGCGCAAGGAGCATGGCAAGAGGGGCAGTTTGCAGGGAAAGACATGACTTCAGGAATGCCCTGGTCGTTCACCATCTCGGAAGCAGTGGGTGCACGATGGCTGAGACGTTCGGCTGCTTCAGTGGCAGCAGCTTCAGCGGGTGTTTGATCATGACCGGGTTGGAGACCTAATAAGGCTTGTTGTTCAGGTGTACGTGTATACCATCTTAATTTGAGTTGAGGGTCGGCATGAGGCAAACACTTGTTTTCAGCATAGGAGTTGCCAGAAGGATCATCAAGAAGCAGAGTGAAGGGTTCACCTTGTTGGTAGCTTTTCAAAATAGCAATAATTTGCTCAATTTTTTCATAAATAGCTTCGTCTGTGTGTTTACGGACAGGTTGACCGGCAGCCAAATCATCAATGGCATTATCAATTAATCCTTCTACAGTCGTTAACAAACCACGGTCTCTGTTGGCAGGGATTTCCATATCCAATTCAACAAACTTGACAGAACAATAATCAGATTTAACTAATTGACGATTTAAATCCTGATAAAAAGATGGAATAAGAATATAAGATGATGGAATGGTCTCTAACGTTTCCGCAAAGAATATGATCTATCCTGCTGCGATAACTTACATCTTTACCCTTGACAGCTAAGGTAATAGTATGGCCTCTTTCGTTGAAAGCGCCAGCACTTTGGAGTTCGTTGTTACGGAAACCACAATGAGGACATTCAAAAGCCATAATAATGATTTCCCTATTTTCAAATAGATGGGTAAGTTTTTGATCAAGACTTTATGATGTTGCATTAGTTAGAAGGAAAAAAACCATACTTGAAGTGAGGAATCTTGGAGAGTAAGATTCTGGTAGTACCCTTTTCAATGTTACGGAAGAATATTTAATATAAGGTTTGACAGGCAGTAAGGTAAAAAAAAAAATGGCAGGTTCACCTACAGTTTCGTGACATTTCATGCATAAGCTCTCAATTTCAGCGGGCTTAGTTTCGCTGAGGTCGACAAAAATGGGATCTGATGCAGACATTATACTGAGCTCTACTATCAAATGTGTGGAGTAATTAAAGGAAGAAGAGAAGAGAAGGAACTGTTTCCATTTGAAATAATTTTTTTATTTCTTTTTTCTTTTACAACCCAACCCAAAAGGTAAAGTGCAAAAAAAAAAGTCACGAAAAAAGTTGAATGCATGAACTTAGCATCAAATAGACACCTATCGACATCGATGGACATCGATGGAGTTGTTTAAATATACTACTTTAACAATTGACATATTGTCGACCTCTGGAACTGCTTCCTTTACGCTTAGTTAAAGAAATCAGTTCAGTTGAATCAAACCCAGGTAGAAATATAGATCCTTTGATGATACTGCACCATTACCAGCGCTCCCATCCAAATATAACTCACTCACTATTGTAGACAAGCTTAGTCAAAAGCTTCCATCCCACCAGAGTGTTTTCAATCTGTAATATGACTTACATCCACCTACTCTTATCGAACCTTCTGGTAGCTTCAAAATGACAAATCGGAGCGGGAAAATTCAAAGCATCTTTCATAATTGATAAGCAAGCTGAAAAACAAACCAAGTTATAGAGCAGTACGAAACTGATGACCATGCAGTTCAGACGACACTGCACTGCATTCCTTGATACTGTTAAAGACATATCCAATAATCAAAACTGTTACATCCACTTGGGCAGGTTTGACCAAACGACCTGGCATTGTTCTGGCAATCCATAATACAGACAGCTACCACAACTTATTGTAATAGTGCCAACAATGCAGCATCTGTCATGTTGTGTTAAAAAGCTTGTCAATTGAATATTATTAAAAATGACTTCAATTCGAGTCAGTTACGAGAATGGTCCTATTCTTCATTATCTTTTCAATCGTTTTAATTCTTGACGTGTGTATTAACTACTATAGCAACACAGCCTCATGATGCGTCTATTATCAAGACAACAATAGGTTTTTATCCTTCCATTCAAATGAGCTAAAAATGCTTTACAAAGGTCCTTTGTTTGCACTCTATGCATAGTGAATGATGCAGCATTTCTGAAGTTATACATAGCTCAATGAAAGTGCGCTTGCCTTTGTCTTGTTCAACACCGCTTCGTTCAATAAAATGAAGCATTGATATACGTATAGGCGTGTTTAGCTCCTCATGATGGGTACGGGTGGCGCGTTAAGTAGTAAACTACCGGAAACGTGCTTTCTATGCGGTTATCGCTCGCTGAACTTACGATACTGTGTAGGAACCAGGTCCTCTACAATAAACATATCATGACACTACCCCTCACCACTATTGTTCATCCGTATGCCAACACGCCCAACTGTCCCCTCCATCATCAAATTTCAGACACTGTACACAAATTATGGAAACCACAAACATCCACTGCTGAAAGATACTGACAAGTCATCAAAGGTTATTGTAAAGGTCGAAAGCCAATAAAAAGTTGTGTCGTGGTTAATTATAATTTTAATATTGTTGGAGATAATATCAAACAGAGAATCCAACAACAAAAACTGATAATTAGATTATGATTCTCCTCTGGCCAATGTTTATTCCTTTCTAGGCTTCTTAGACTTTCTGACACCACGGAACTTCTTCTCACGGTTCTTCTTTTCCTTACGTTGCTTACGACCGCCCTTGGGAGCTTCAGCCATACCGTAACGGACAAGACGGTGCTTGGGTTCGAACTTCTTCATGGCTTCAAGGTTGTCGTAAATCAAAGCGAAACCAGTGGTCTTTCCACCACCGAATTGAGTCTTGAGACCAAAGACGGAGACGACTTCCTTTTCAGACTTGTACATCTTGCCGATCTTTTCACGGAGTTCATCCTTGGAGACATTGGGAAGGCCGGGGTGGATGACATCAACGACCATTTGCTTACGGGAGAGCAAGCGGTTAGTGAGGAACTTGCGAGTTCTAATAGTGACAGCAGCGTCAGCCTAAATGTTATCAACGAAAAAGGCACATGACATTAGTTTCTCCTGAAAAATAACCAGCTTTTTTTTTTTTTTAGCGAATGCTGTTTCAACATCTGAACATAAAGAGGAAAGAACAAGAGTACGACGAGTAAGGCTGTATTTCATTATTGCTTCCTAATGAACGATCAGTGGGTCAATGTAGGCTGTGGATTAGGATGGTGTTCAACGCTGTCATGTTCGTTTCACACATGGGTCCAAATGTCAACTTTATGCAGATAGAATAAGTCCGTCAAAAATGTATCCATGTTGTTCAAGCTGCCACACATCCATGTCATAGATCGTCCATCCATCCCTCTACCGTGCTGCTGAATGAATGTAAAGTGTTGTTTACTCCATTGCGAGATATGAATGGCTTAACACATGCATCCCACTTCAACTTGGATTGATCAATGATTTCTATGTTGGCTTTTGTCCAATTTGCATCCATGTTTAATCCATTCATCTGTTGCATCCATCCTCTTATCCTTTCTCTTTACGTCAACAAAGTGATTTCATTCGCATCTTTTGCTTAAATGTGGTTGATACGCACCATGATTATCAATAACTAAAAGAAGGATCCCATACTCTGCCTGCCCTCCATAGTACGATATAGTGCACAGTTGTTGGTCCTTCTCCTCCCCAAATCTCCCCTCTCCACGCTGCAATCCGCCGCCCGGATTTTATTTAAACCCCGCGACCCCGAATGTTTAAAAATGAGCCGACAAAGAGTGATCTGATAACTATTTTGTTACACGGGGAAACGGTGTTGTTTATGCAATACTTTTTTGTTTTTATTAGAACGGGACCGATGGGATGTGCGTAATAGTAATAAGGGGGTAAGCAGGAATGATTATTTTATTTTCTATTGACATAGCAAGATCAATGGGTATGTGTTTCATTCCAAGCCATGACAGCCATGAGGACTACGCCAAATACCATGGCTAGCAATTCCCTCAAGTGTAATTGACTGCCCTCCTGTACGTTCTTACTGTTACTTTTTCGAAGCAATTCGGGTATCACATTCACAGTGGCAATATACAAAAATCCGCCTGCGGTGAGAGGTATAACGAGGTCATTCCAGCTCATGCCTTTGATTCCTAACATACTGGCATGGTGGTGATGGTCGTGGTGGTGATGGTCGTGGTGTTCTTTCGTTCCGACGGTGGGTGTCGTTGTTATGAATTCCTCTAGACAGATACCTATGAATGTTCCGAGATAAGCACCCACGGCAGTGGTAAACTGTGCCATCATGGCGCTTTTTTTGCTGAAACCAGACTGTACTAAGATAGCATAATCACTAATTTCGTGAGGAATTTCGTGAAAAAAGACGGCAATAGCAGTTGTAACGCCAATTGCAGGTGATGTGTAAAAGGAGGCAGCCATGGCTATTCCGTCGGTCAAGTTGTGTGTAAAGTCGGCTAATAAATTCAAGTAAGTGCTGGCACGAACCTCCTTCTCTCCTGTTGGATGGTTGTGGTTCACTTCTTGTGCCGTCAGAGGCTGATCTACGTGAGCTCGTTCTTTTTCATTGCTTGATTTCGGCTTTCGTTGTTGAAGCGTCGTGTGGGGTGTCTCCATTTTTCCTCCTGAATCACTGATGGCAATCTGCTGTACAATATGCTCTTTCGATTCCTTAGGACGTGGCTTATCAAGAGAAGGCAATGGAGCTGGATGGGAGGGGTCGTGATGGTGATGGTGATGGTGACCTTCCCGTTCGAACCATTCTCTCATCACTTTATCCGTAGCATAAAAAAGAAATAGGCCAGCAAAGACACCTAGACCGATAATAACGTTTCTCTGTTGCTCGTTTCCATGCAGATGCCTATCGTGATGAGAAAGATGCGATGGTTCACTAAAAGCATGAGGTAATAAGTGTAAAAAGACATCACCCAATAGACTTCCTACAAAAGAAGAAAATGGTTTGCTGACATTGGTTAAACGGGGCATTACGATCCCTTTTTTTTTTTAATTAAGCTCCTTTTTTACCAACAGCAAAATGGACCAACGTGCTGAGTGTCGTTGATTTGATATCGGGTGGCACGAAATAAAGTAGTAAATTGGGTATGATGGAGATGTAGGATGTGGCCAAAAGGGAGTTCACCATAGGACCCCCGGGGAACAGAATCGCTGCAAAAGACGTTGGAGAGTCTACTATTGATCCATGAGTCATAGAAAAATGCGTTGTGTTTCTTGTAAGAAAAAAAAGAAAAGGAAAAGGGAAAGGGAAAAGAGAGAAAAACGTAACTTGAGCTTCCCCTCTTTTTTTTAATTCTTTTTACCTGATGTCGTCGTGGAATAAAAAAAAAAAATGATTGGCGAGAATTGACGACGCCTCATCAGTCAACAAACAAATAATGACACGTATCCTTGATTCCTTTACTTTTTACTATAGTTTAGATTGACTATTATTCAGTTCAAGAAAGAACCAGATAAAAGTCAGCATAGTGCTTAAAGCCGCCAGAGTTGCGCAACTCATCATCCTATTCATGCAAAAAAAGAAAAAGACAGAAAGGCTGACAATGCACTTGACTCGATTTCCTTTCTGTGTTTTGTTGCAGCAACTGTAAGTCTTACGCTTGACTGAAGAATAGGGATGCTGATAATGGAATGCTAATGGTAGATCAGTTTATCATACTATGTGTACGTATCTGTCCCTTTGCAAGCATGCTCTGTCTTTCTGTTGGACGGGTTACGACGTCATCCAAATAGGACCCACATGAGCTACAGTGGATAAAGTAAAGGGAATCAAAGATGCGCACGTTATTATTTCACCTATCATGAATTCACCATGAAGCACTTTTGTCCATGGAATCACCACAGCCTTTTGAAAACCCACTGTTTGGGTTTAAAAGCAGATCCATTGAAGCGACCCCACGGATCGCTCAAAAGTCACGATAGAGATTTGGTCAAGCCACCCACAAAATTAAAGCAGAAGCTCTTTTCTGTGCCCCCAAAAATGCATCAAAGCAGTGGTTTCTCTCTTTCTTTCTCTCTCTCTCTCTCCCATCCCAACCGTCCACATCATGTCCGAAACAGAAGCAAAATTACCCAGAGTACCTATTCCCGATCGCCCTCATGGACCTTGATAGAATACTCATTCCTCCTTTTGTTTTTTCCCCCACATGGATAGAAACGTTTCTATCGTCAACGTGCTCATGCAAACCCTTTCTCTGATCATAATTTGGAATAGTAAAGTAACTCTTTATTGGACAACTGTGTCGATACTTATTCCTGACCCTGTTTTTTTGTAATGACCACCACTCAACGTTCAATGTAGTCCTGCCAAACCAGAACTGATGGATTGGACACGCCATTATCCTCAATACTTTCCTGCAAAGGAAGGACAACCAGTGAAAAAAGTTGAATTTGCAGATATAGGTTGCGGATATGGTGGTTTATTGATCGCGCTTGCTCCTCTTTTCCCTGATACGCTCATGATGGGTATGGAAATTCGCACAAAAGTGGAAGACTATGTCTACGAGAGAATCAAAGCACTTCGTGTGCAACGACCTGGCGAGTATCAGAACGTGTCCATTATGCGTATGAACGCCATGAAGTTCTTGCCCAACTTTTTCGAAAAGGGTCAGTTATCCAAAGTCTTCTTTTTGTTTCCTGATCCTCATTTCAAACAAAGAAAACACAAGGCGAGAATTATCAGTCCCACCTTGTTGGCTGAATATGCCTATGCTTTAAGAGTGGGAGGTATTTTGTACACCATTACAGATGTCAAGGATTTACATTTGTGGATGGTGAAGCATCTGGATGAGCACCCTTTGTTTGAGAGAATATCAGATGATGAATGTGTAAGTAGAAGAAAAACTTGCAAAAAGCTGGCTGGATCAGACTCGGAGGCTCATTTTTCTTTTTCTTTTTTTTTTTTTTTTTTTCATTGGTTGTTGATGCTCTGCTTTCATAGGAAAAGGATCCTGTAGTCCCTCACGTTCGCACAGCAACAGAAGAAGGTAAAAAGGTGGAAAGAAACAAGGGAGACAAGTTTTTAGCATGTTATCGTCGCATTGAAGATCCTTATTATACCTCGTAATACGTGAATGACTTTCTCTTTTTTTTTTTTTTCTTGTTTCTTTTTGATTCATCCTATTAAAGCTGTAATATATTTTTTTGTACATACTATGGGTTGACCCTACTATGAAGCTATCCATCATGAATGGAAGGGGAGTGTTCGTTTGTATTGTCATGATTTTCAAGAGGAATATCGTCATAGATTACATAATGGGAATCTCTGATATAAAATTCAATTTGGCCCTGGATCTTTGGATCTGAGTGCAACAGAACAAAAAAAAGTTTCCCCAGTGTCTTTCCCTCTTTCCTTCACTTTGAGTAATGTTTGAACCCACAATAAAATACCGAAAAGTGACTGCAGTTAACGATAATGATGATGATGATGATGATGATAAGGATAAAGAAAGACTCAACGGAACAGGAGCGCCCCTTGATAAGAAGGCAGATGTAAGCAGTAGCAATAGCAGCGGCGATACGAATACTGACAAAAAGACTGAAACAACAACAACAGTAACATCCAAGGATGAAAAAATCGAGGATTATTCCTTTACATTTGAAGAAGAAGGGGAAGAAAAGGAAACCAAGATTGCCATCGATCCTAATGACAAAGATCGCATCATCGTTACCCTTTCTACAGGTCAACAATATTCAGCCGATCGATATTGCCCTCATGCAGGAGCCGATCTTTCTTTGCACGGAAAGGTCAGTGAGCACGAGTATCCTCCAGAGATTGGACCGGTGTTGATGTGTGCCATCCATTATTGGGAGTTTGCTTTAGAGAAAGAGGGACGAGGTGCTGGTGGTGGCGGTTGGGCCACCTTGAATGCCTGTCCTTTGAACAAAATGACTCGTTCTGGACCTCATTGTGAAAATAATGGCGGGTGCAAAAGTAGTAGAAATCTAGATTGGTAACTTAATAAACTGGCTGATTTCTAAAAAAAAAAAAAGAAAAAGAGTCTTCTGGGTGTATTCGCGGCATAAAAGAGAGAGAGACCTGAAGCATTTTAGAGTGCTTCCATATTTTAGCCATCTGCACGGTTCACAATTCAACCTCAGATATTTCTATTACTTTAAACACGTTTCCTTTTCCGGACCTAATCAGTGAAATCTAGATATACTCCATCCTGCAGTTTACCTATCGTCTTTACTTTCAGGTAAGGATTAGAAAAGGCTAGGCACCACGAAACAATGGATCCGACATTAGCTTTTTTGATCAAAATGGAACATCTAATGGCGCAGTGGGAATGGCCCAAAACAAAAACCCTGCACAGAATCATTTAACAAATACATAGATCGAGATATAGGATAGGTGACAAATTCTTCCTTCACGATGGGCATTTGCTCATAAGGAAGCACTTCTTTCAAGATTTTTTTGTCATCACTTTTCTTTTTCTCTTTATAAAGATGACTGCTCAAGCTAGTATAAGATGTTGAATGCATTTTATTTTTTTAGTTGTGAGTCGAAGGTCATTGTCAAAGTGAATTGAAAAAACAACAGTCATTCTCTTTGAAAGAGAATGTGTGCCCCCTACCTATCATCATGTGCTACCAATTCAAACTTGACAGCCAATAAAGAACAATGCCTACCGTCAATGACTAACAGCTTCTCAAAAATGTACAATAAAATGAAGGGTTAAAAAGTACATTTATTATAATCATTGTCCTATAGTGTGTATGCAGAAAAATACAAAAAAAAAAAGGGTGACAAAAATATAAAAGTAGGGAAATAAAAGGGTCATTGACGGGAATATGTACAAAGGAAGAAAAAATGAATATAAAAGTAATAGTTAAAAAGTAAAGTGAACTAGGGGAGAGAGAGAGACAGTATGAATACAAATAATAAAATGTGTCTCATGTTATACTACAGAGAGTTATCAGAGTCACGTCTTCCAGGACGAATACGAAGACGTTCAGGCTCTCCTGCAATAGGCGGCAGACGCACCATCAATGCAACGGGTAATTCTTCACGGTTCGCAATAAAGACAGTGGCTTGCACCTTGAAGCCAAAGCTTTCAAAGAATTGAACACTGGCAGGATCAGATGCTTCGACGTAAACGGGGTATTTTGCTTCATCTGCCTTGGTCAACACTTGATTGACAAGGGCGGTACCGTAGCCCTTGTGTTGTTCATGCGGCAATACACCCACATAACCAATGGTGATGAACTTTGGATAGGCTGCCATGACTTTACGTCTCATCTTTTCACAGGAAGGAGCCACTTTCACGATGGCGCGTACGGCTGCTGCATAACCAATGAAACGAGCTAATTTAGCAGCGCTGATCACACGAGGCCAGGGACAGCCATTGGGATTGTTGGTCCATATCAGAACACCCTTACAACCTTCCACTTGAAGGGCAAAGTCACGACTTTGAAGGGATGCTGAATTGATCATATTTTTGAAGAGGGTATACAAAAAGTCTTCATGCTTGCTTTTTTCCAAACCGCGGAAGCACCATCCCATAATGGAATCGTTCATATAGGCTTCGGTTAATGTATTGGAAGCTTCTTTAAAGGCACCTAATGATGTAAAAAAATTTTCTGTCAATTTCACTGATCCGGAATTTAATTTATCAATGGCAAAGTGAGATCAATGATTCTTTTTTTTACCTTTAATAACGGGGCGTACATTGACTGAATGTTGATTAAGGTTGACAGTTAATTTACGGGAGATTCTTTTTTCGTTGATCGTAGTTGGATCTGCCAGTGACATTGGTTTTTGTCTATGTTGTGATGTGATGTGATGTGATGTGATGTATGTGTGTGTGTGTGTCTGTGTGCGTATGTGTGCGTGTGAAGGGAAAGGTAAATAAGCAAAATAGCTGCTATCGTACAAATAAATAGACTGCTAGAAAAGCGTGTGGCTTGTCCGTCCCTTATTCAAGAAGAATAGTATACAAAGAAAGATAAAAGAAGTGTAAAGTTTTCCAACAATAGTTGTAGGAGATGTGGATCTTGAAAGGGAAACCCTATTGTATTTATATTGTCAAGAAAAAAAAAAAAAAAGATTTGATAGATTTTTCTTTTAAGGAAATAATAGCTGTTGTTAAAAAAGTGTAACCATCAAATCATAATGCAGAAATTGCCCCTTTTGCATCGTTTGATTGGACCCTTATTGGCACATCAAAGAAAACGCCGCTGCAAAATATGCAAAAAAAAAAAGATCACCCATTCTTTTCCTTTTGATATGAAAAAAAAATGATGAAAGACAAAAATGGATGCATGCCAAAAATTGGGTAGAATGGAATAAAATTATGCCATTTTTAAGGGGCAAAAGTTGATACTGTCGAAATGCATCTTTTGCACAACTATTAAATGCTTGATAAAATACATAATATACTTTATTTATCATGCAATGGATGGAGAGATCTAGAATCACAGACGGTTGCTTGGCAACAACACAAAGCCAAGCGAGAAAAAAAAAAAAAAAAAAAAAAAAAAAAGTGCTATCGATCAAAAATTCTAGACACTCACAACACACAACACCATCCATCATTTTAAAAAAATTTTCCATGACTAATATTTTAGACAATCACTGTTTTCCTCTTGCTAACAAATACTATTGTCAATTGCCTGCCACGTTCAATGATAGTATGCGAGGCTATCTTCTCATCACTTGAGAGATATTAATATGAGCTTAACCGGACTGTGTGTGTTTCAAAAGAATACAAAAAAAAAAAAAACTGCCCAACCTACAATGCACCGTTTCAACAAAATTTTTTGAGACAGGTGGTTGATCTTTACACATTCTTTTTTTTTAAATAAGGTTCACCTAGAAGCATGAATTCACAACATTTTTGAACCCTCGTTTTTAAGGTTGGCTGACCTCATCCTAATTGCACCCTTTTGAGCTAAAGCCTTTATTTCATCTTTGTTGTTTACGACTACATACAGATACAGGGGAAGATAGGAGACATGGCAGCAGATGTTCTAGATTCCGGTAGTACAACGACCTTTGTGTCTCTGAAGAGTCCCTTTTTTGGCCTAGATTCTGTTTTTCTTCCAGAATGCAAGCAAAAAGAAGGATGAAAACCTTGCTTTTTTTATGTGCTTTTCGTATGCTCTGTACAACCCTACAGTGGGCAAATTTGTTCTCTGAAATCTCTAAAAATAGAACGGTGCAAATATAGTAACAGGATGTGCATTACTCCGCAGAGCATGCTTTAAGTAAAGCAATACAAGCAAGAATTACTTGTTAGATAGCCTGCTACTAGCGATTTATAATGAATCATACTATGGTTGAAAGTCGCTTGTTAATGAATAAGAAGAATATGCATAGGAAGACATGCACAACACGCAAATCTTGCAGCCCATCGAAGAAACGGAAAAATAGTGGAGCAGGATAGATCGTTTATGATAACGGTCTTTTATCATTATCAGTACATATATACATTACATAATTTTTGTTGGTATGAAAGCACAATCATGACGCTTTTTGTGTCAAAAGAGCTCTCAGTCCTCTTTTATCTTTTTTCTTTCTTTTCTTTTTTTTTTTTTTTTTTTTTTTCCTCGCCTTTTCTACGGTAGAAAAAGGAAAACAGATAGACTGAGGTGGCCTGAGCATCTCGGAACTTGGCTCTATGAAAAAAAAAAAAAAAAGAAAAAAAGCCTGCAGATGAGGTTTCACTTTCTTTATTTATTAAAAAACACACACCTAAAATATTTATTGCCGCACTCCTTCTCTGCTTTCTTTTTTGATATTTTTGATGATATGTGCTGACCAAATGCCCAATAGATATTTTAGAGCAGCAAGAATTCATTTATGCTTTTCCAATAGACTCTGACGTGGAGTGGAATCCAGGCGACATAAAGAATGACCATGTCTAAAAGCTTGATAGGCATCCGTATAAAGTAAAAAGGCTTCATTTAGCACCTCTGAGATACATCACTTGATTGTGCACGCTATTTTCATTCCGCTGACAACTTGTCATATTAGCAAAAAGCACGCGCGATAAGAAAAAAGATGAAACATACTGCTTACATTATCATACTAACGCAGGGAGTACAATACTATAACTTTGAGTTATCCATTGAACAACAACAACAACAACAACAGTCTGAGAATACTTGTCGTGATATGCGTTTCATGAATCGGTTTAAAATCGTGTTTAGATGACAAAACTCATCAGTTGGGGGGGGGGGGGGAAACTGCAATACTGCGTATAAAAAATGTTTTGGTTGCAGCATACCTTCATCATTTATTCAGTTTTGTAAATTGTGGTGCAGAAATGGAATGCGTGTATGACAGATAAGATGCAGTTGCCATTCATTTTGCAAAGTCAACCTACTGCTTTCATACTGCCCTTACTTTTCAATGAAGAACTTGCTTTCGTCATTGGTTACAGAAGGGAGTCATCCCCACCTGCAGGCGGCAGCTAGTATTTTGTTTTACAAAAAGGAATGAACTTTTGAGCAGTCTTTATTAAAAAAGTAAACTACATAGAAAAGGTCTACCGTCTTTTTTGGTTGTTTCCCCCCCCCCCAAATATCATCTGCCTACATTTGTATGGTAGTCTGGGTCGATCGAATCTATGGAAAGAAAATCTCTATACGCTCAATAACCTTTTGGACTAAATAACGAGAGCGTGACCAGAAAACTGCCCAATAGGAGCCACACGTGTCTTTTGAAGACTTTTGCTATTGGCTGAATCAGTATTTATTGTTCTGCATAAACCACGCTACATTAGTTATCAGCTTTCATTGGATCAAATTTTACAACTTAAGGTACCATTTTTTCTCTTTTTCTACGTGTTCTCCATATTTTTTTTCTGTATGCTTCAAAGCATCATCGAGAAAAACTTTAGATCCTTTCCGTTCTCGCACCTTCTTTTCTATCTTTAATTCTATCTGTTTGGGAACTGTTTGTCTGCTTTTTCTTCTCCTTTCAATTCCTAAGTTTACTGGATTGGAGAATGACCAACAGTACACCATCCACCCCTGTTCACGCTGCTGCTGCAGCTACTACAGCGAAAATTACTTTAAACGAACCACCAACAGATAAAACAATGACGATGAAAGAAACACCAGCACAGAAACCGCAAAAGCAATCCACTTTGAATCCGGAAGGTAAAATGTCAACCTCCGTACATGTGAAAGACGCATCATCACCTGCAACGACTACTTTGTCTCCGTCCACAGTACAACAAGCAGTAGAGCAACACCTCCAGCACTTAGCTCCAGCACCACCGCTATCACAACCACCCATTGTTGCGCTTTCTCCAGCTTTGTCTCCATACCCTCATCCTCAACATCCTCCCGTCTATTATCCTATTTATCATCCTCATCAGTCCTATCTTTTATCGATAAGTCCTCCGCTGCCCATTTCGCCTAGTTTATCACCAAAGCCTCCATCCACTACGTGTACAATAGCATCCACAGTACCCACGCCGGCCATGACGTCAAATGCACAGGTTACGCCTCCCATTCACCCCACGACCCCTATCCCTACTGCCCCTACTACTACTACTACTCACCAGCGTATTCTTCCTAAATCACCTGTCCCTATCACAACAACAACAACCACGCAAACTGTACCTCATGCACATCATCCAACAGCCACACCCTATGCTCTCTATTCCTATCCTTATTCACTTCATATCTCACCCCCGTTACATCCCACCCATACCGTCGCGGCGGGAGCAGCCTCTTCACCTACTGTGCCAAGCCCCATTGTTTATTCTCCACACCGAGCATCTGTTCCACTTCTTATGACAACACCCACAGCGACGAATACTACTACTACGGCAGACCAAAGAGAACAGGCAAGAAAATTGTCTCATAGTGCCATTGAGAGAAGAAGAAGAGAAAAAATCAACGACAAAATCTTGCAATTGAAAGAGTTGATTCCATCCTGTGCAGAAAGAAATGATTTACATAAAATGACTATTCTACAAAGTGCTATAGATTATATTACGTATTTGAAGAAACAAATGAATGATCAACAACAACAACAACAACAACAACAACAGCCACCAACAACCACCTTGCAAGAAACCGATGAGAAAATCCCCAACTCACCAGCAAAAGTCACTGCCTCTTCATGTACTGCTGCTGCTCACACCGCGCCTACGACATCAATGGTACACCAGCAACAGCATCGAACGTCTCCAACCCCATCACCCAAACAGATCGAGTTTTTTACCCATCCATTTTCAATTCACGGGAAACGCTTAAAGACGGACCAGAGGAGCCACCCCTCTTCTACAACGACTCCTACTGCTACTACCCCTTTATCCACGACAGAACCGTTCAACCCAATTTTTGCACAAGATAGAATGGAAGACGACGAGCAGGAAGAGGATAGCTCATCCTATGTCTCTGCGTCGCCTCTGTCCTTGACGGCAAAAAACAATTACTCCAACCCAACAAGTGCCATCACCTCTCCTCCCGTTATCTGCCTTAAGCCTAAAGATATAATACAAATGAATAAAGAGCAGCAAAAGAAAAGACAAAAGTTCAGAGAGAGCCACTTGATGGATGAAGAAAAAGAACGGGTGGATGCAATAGAGCCGCTGGCACTACCATCGAAAAGAATCGTTGACAGCAAGAGTATGAGAGCGAGCATAGCCAGTGATATCGATAACGAGATGGCTATTCATTCTTCAACATCGCCAACAAAATCAGTAGAAGTCAATAGTACTACTCATCATAACATGAATCTAAATAACTTATTATGCTAAAGAGAAATAATATCCTACCATGCCTCAAGCTATTCATACAAGAATAGATGACACAAACAATATACCTCCTTATGTATTTTTTTTTTTTAAATTTCAACTTTCATTACAAACCAGGAATAAAATGTTTTCTCATTCAACAAGTCGTATCCGCTACTTGCAAACATTCATTCATCCCATCCTCTTGATAGTAATATTTTTCGTCTGTCCAAACCCATTCTTACTGTTGCGAATAAGCTAGGTATAATCATCATCACGAAAGAATGTATAGGTACTGCACAAACTATGTTAGAACCCATGCGTTTAGTTTAGCATCCAACGGCAGCAGTAATCCATACTTTTTCTAATTCTTGTAAACAATGATAAAAAGAGCTGGCCACGTTATTCAATATCATTTCTGTCCTTCGTGGTCAAAGAAAATTCACTCCATCGTTGTCCTTTCCGCGGTGAAATGGTGCAAAGAAGGCTAATAATACAAAGACAAAACAAATATATCTTTATTCTTTTTCTCAAGATTTTGACCTTTCAGGTAACTTATTCATAGGATAGAACGACACACTTGAGAAAGGTTTCAACACCATAGCACTTTTACAACCAGACGTTAGGGTCATGCTCTCAAAGTATTTGCTTATGATTTGTCGGAATATAAACTCATCCAGCCAGCATCCCCCCTCTCCCAAATCGATTGTAATATGTGTTAAAGTGGATCACCTGCAATGGAAGGTAACTGGAATTTCTCCAACTCCCACATTTGGTAAAAAGTAAAAAAGAAAAAAAAAAATTTAATACTTTCTGAACAACACAGTATAACAATATATCAACACATTCTTTTATAAAAAAAAAAAGTTGATTCCAAAGGCCAATCGTCTTTCTTTACTTTATTTATTCCTTCCTTATACAAGTTCTATAACGACAGCAATGACGGCAACAAAGACAACACAACTCTCGTTTACTGGATCGCCCCATACGGTACCTTGCAGTGTTTTTTTTTTCTAGGGTGCTTCTTACAATATACTTACTCATTTGTAAATGACATTGACCATGACCCAGGATCAAGCTCTGGCAGGTTTTGGTGCTGGTATGGTGTCTACTGCATTATTACACCCGCTTGATCTTATCAAAATTAGACTACAAGGTAAACATCGTGGACTCGCAACTTTTATTGATGCATAAGAAAAAGGCCTAATGTTTTGTATTAATTTTGATCCATGAAAAATAAAGTGGATGTTGCTAGATACTCTAATAAGAATAAAATGATGGGCGCTACATTTCGTTCGTTCAAATCAATTTTAGCTGAAGAAGGTGTTTGGAAAGGATTGTATAGAGGTGTAACACCCAACATAGCAGGTGCTACCGTGAGCTGGGGCTTCTACTTTATGTATTATAGTATGATTAAAAAATATATGAGAAAGGATGATGAAGGGAAACTATCAGCAGTCCAACATTTGTTAGCATCAGCCGAAGCAGGTAATTGACGTTGAAAAAAAAAAACGTTGTAGAGGAATGAACGAAACAAAGGTTGGTAACATGGCTTTTTTTGTCGGGCGCTATAGGTGCATTGACAGCACTCATGTCCAACCCCCTTTGGGTGGTAAAGACACGTATGTGCACAACCACTCGACAATCACCTCACGCTTATACTGGATTATGGCATGGATTGAAGACGTTATATGTGGAAGAAGGCTTGAAAGGATTTTATAGAGGCATCATACCCGCATTATTTGGTGTGTCTCATGGTGCTATTCAATTTATGGTATATGAAGAGATGAAAAAGAAAAGAAACACATTAAGACAGGAGAAGGGACTTATCTCAACAGACGAGTTGAATGCTAAATTAAGCCAGTCAGAATATTTGGTCATGGCAGCCACATCCAAAGTGGCAGCTACAGCAGTGACATACCCCTATCAAGTCTTGAAAAGTCGATTACAAAATCACGCGACAAAGGACACTTATACGGGCGTTATTGATTGCGGAAAAAAGATCGTGCAAGCCGAAGGCATCATGGGATTTTATAAGGGTCTGGCACCTAGTATTATAAGAGTTTTGCCTGGTACATGTATTACTTTCTTGGTCTATGAGAACCTGACTCAATATTTCAAAAAGCATGCAGTTTGAGACAGCCATTGTATCATAAGCCGACTATACTCAATTTTGTATTATAGATTCACTTATTAAAAGTATATATCCTCGTTTTTTTTTTTTTCATTTTCTTCATTTATACATATACCATTTCCCTGAAAAATTTTTTTTTGTATAGTATATGTACAGAAACAATGTTTTTATAGTCTAATTGTAATGTATTCTAGACAACACTATTATATAATAAAAGGATGAATATTATATTACTACTTGTATGAGGATCAAAAATGATTGAGGATCGATGAGGGTAATTTAAACAAACAAAAGAAAAAGAGGAACGGAGCTGATGGGACAGCGTTTGCATTAGGCGCCCTGATAGTAATATTGGAAAAGAAGAGCGCCAATGATACCAATAACGATAGGTATGAGGATACCTGTTGAGCCAACTCTCGAAACAGGCTTGGTGTTTGAAGGCTTATGGTTAGCGGCAATCCATTGTTCAATCTAAAAGAAAGAAAAGTGCGCAGGGATGGTTAGCAAAACACAATAGCAAAAGAGGAAGAATGACACCATAAAAAATCGCCTTCAACTTACTCTGCCAACAGCCATAGAAATATTCATAAAGTTGGGATCTGTAGCTTCATTTCTCTTTGCGATTTCAAATACATAGTGTCTGAAAATAGCAATGACATTATCCATGTTGGTGCTCTGCAAAATCATCTTGACGGCCTCACCCTTACGTATTTTAATATTGCGTTGGTAAATGTCGAGATTGTTGAACACTAAAGCAAGTGTGGCAATAGCCATCACCTGAGGAATAGCACAAAAATTAAATACAGACTGATTTCTGAGTCTTGAGAGATAAGTAAGACTGTCAGGAACGTGATTCAAAACGTTCAAAACCATATGATTCAAGCAATGCTTGGCCTAAAAAAAAGCACGATAAGAAATAACAAGATGAGTATGTATGGACTAGATTGGTTTTCCTCTCCTTCTTACTCGGTTGCCTTGCCTCCTCGCCCCCCCCACCTCTTTGTGCGTCTATTCTTTTCTACTGTGTAATTTTCTTTTTTACCTTATCCTTATTTTCAGGTTTGGTGAGATCACCAAATTTATCAATATATTGACCCCAAATTTCGCGAGGCCAGAATTGACGTCCATCATCCAAATCTTCACGATAATCACGGATAATATTTGTCTTTTGCAAAAGCACACCCATTGCGTTAGACAATGTTTTGTCCTCTGCAATTTCTTTGGATTCAAGGCCCGAAGCGGCAAACAGATCCGAAAGGCCATATCCAACAAGGCCAGCAACATAGTGACAATAAAGGTCAAAGTCTTTTACTGTAGCAACTGAAGTATTTTCACGATGTTCCCCAGTAGCATAATCGGCCATACCATTACCCATCAATTTCGTAATGTTGGCAATGACTTTTTGAAATTCGGGCTTTAACTTTAAGAATTCGTCAATGACAACATCAAAGTGAACCAACAATTCACGGTCCTTTTCATTAGGTCCATCTAACGGCATAACCCGTAGTTGAGTGTTTTTTAGTTGCTTATTGTTGCTGTACATAAGATGCTCCTTCTCACTTTAGAAAGCGAGAAGTAGAGCTATAACGTCACTTACTTTCATTGAAGGTCCACCCCTTTTGGTAAATAATCTGGTCAAACGACCTTAATAATTCAACTTTTCTGTCCAGGTTGAGAGTCATATCATCTTCAATGGTATCCAATCCTCTTAAAACAAGATAAAACAGACAAACCTATACAGTAAAGTGTAACTCTAAGTCAATCGCCTTATTCATTCTCTAAGGTGTTCTCTCTTTATCCCCTCTTGCTCTTTCATTCAATTCTTTCATCCTTTCTGTGTGTTTTCAGTGTCTTTAAAAAGTTCCTTACAGCATCTCTTAATTCATCATCAAGCTCTTGAATAACAGCAGCAAAACTTCTTGAAGTCTACAAATAAGGGTTGAGTTCATTTGCTCAAGTTATTCTTTGTTTCGTTTCCTTTTTACCATGTTCAAGTATTTATAGCATTCTTTCTTGGACGCGTCGTTGGCCAAACTCTGCTTGAGACGTTCAGTAGATGAACTCTTGGGTGCGAACTTGTATTGAAGTAAAGCGGCCACTTCGGAAGGCCTGGTAATCGATTCAAGAATGACTCCCAACATGATGGATGACAGGTGAGTTTAGGTGAAAGAAAAGAAGAAACAAAAGAGGAGGCAATTATGGCAGCAAGTAAAATTTTACATATTTTTTGCAAACCCGATAGGACAAAAATTCATTCGGGCACGTGCATTAACAAAAGGGATTGAAAAAAAAACTCTGCATAATGCTTTCTTTAAATGGTTTCTTCAGGAATAACATATACTTTAAATGTAGTGAATAAGGAGAGAACAATGCAGTTGATCAATAGAGATGACAAGAACAAGAGATTCAGACGTGAAAAAGCCAGGCTGTCAACAAAGAATGAAATCAAGGAAAATAAGCTATTGATTTCGATGGACACCTTCCAGAAGTGTGTTACTCTGTAGAGCCACATACTTTGAACAAGATGAATGTGACCTATCTTGTAACTACTGAAACGACGTTGCTATCTAATAACGTTTCTACTAATTCAAGTTCGGTGTAATTGAATATGATATATTAAGGAAGGGAGAGCAGTACTTGCTTTTATTATAATGGTCGTCACAATAAAAAGTATATTACGTTTGGAAAGTTGCTCATTGATACATACGTCTTCAATAATATGTATTCATTGTATACACATACTAATATAAGTACAGTATCAAGCAGAAAAAAAATATGAAAATCGTTGTGGAATCGCTTAGTGAAACGACCAAAATCGCTTTTGAATCGATAAAATGGCCTGCCACAGCGATTGAGAAACGATTCATAAACGAGAAATCGTTGTGGGATCGTTGTATTAAGCGAAATGCTTTAAGCATGCAAAGGTAGGTAATTTTACCAATAGTTTCTTTGGGGTTTTCTCCTCTGCGTTCATCTCTATGACAACAATAAAGGCTTTTCCCTACAATGAATGGATCATCCAACGAGCAGAACTACAGCTGATCTTATGAACTCACAGATTATGCTTATCATAAGCCTTATATCTACGAAATTGCCAACCATGCAGCTTTATTTAAACAAACTAGCAATGGTTGGAAGAAGATAACATTAAAAAGAAGCTTCATCTAATACTGCTTTTAATAGTATTTTTCTTGGAGAAAAAGGATACAATTGATAAGCCTGGAATATTTTGTGAACACGCGAACTTTACTCTTAGTATATAAAACCATGTAATTCTTTTTGAGGGTTTCAATAAGTAGATTGTCTGACCGACATTCTAGTGCTAGCCGCCTCATTATACTAGCTGGGTAACAATTGTTATCAGCTATATTGTATCTAAAGTTCTACATCACACTACGTCCTCGGTGTTGTCTTCATAATTGAGCGCAGTTTTACACTGATGACCACTTCTTTCTATAATCTGATTTACCTCAATCGTAAGGTGATGGCTCCGTTCTACTTGTCAATAACACTATTTTATATACCCCTTTTTCATATTGATTATAGGTCATTGTCAGCGTTCTGAATGATGTTGACTTATTTTTTGTATGTGGTCGCTTTATTTGTTCATGTTGTAAGTTTCAACATTGTCTGAATTGCCTAACGGGATAGGATACCGATACAGATACGTTTGTGGCCTTTTCCTTCGATCATCCTCTTCAAGGCACCTCTTTTTATCTTGTGCGATTGAATTTGACTACTGCTACATAGATTGCCCAGTGCCTCCAATTGTTCAACACCTTCTCCGCTTATAGCTCTAGATTGATAGACGCAATGGAGTATGTCAAAGTATGATTGACGTTGATGATAAAGCTTGCAAAAGGCTTATTTCTTCTTCAGCTTAAACTCACAGCTGACTCTTCATACGAACCAAGGCTTGAAACCTAGGGCTGTCCTCATTTTACGGTCAATGGTTTTGTGAGGATATTGCTGCTTTACGTCTGTACGTTTGTGGTAAATTTTAAAGGCTTTCAGACAGGCCATTAAATAACAGGGCTCATACAATTGTCCAGAGAGAGGTCCGAAATGGACAGCGAGACAATCAGAGTCATTTATTTAGCAGCCCTCAAAACAATGGAACGGATCATCGTATATAAGTATATGCATCTGGTGTTTGAGGCCGTACTCCGAACTCTATCAGTCATTGTTCAAAGACCGTTTTATTGATGAGATAATGGTATGTTTGAAGTCACATGACCTATCCTACACGGCTACCACTGGAGCCATCATAGAATGAAAAGTGACTATCATGGGCATTTCTATGTGAGCACGAAGAACCTGCTTTGATAATGGCCAAATATATATGCCTTACACAAAATTACTAACATGTCACCTGTGGAAACCTTATCTATTTCGATAAGGGAACACTGCACGACAACTTACGCCAACAGTCTGAGAAGAATGTTGAATAGTACACCTTGTAGAGCACAACCAAATAGTTAACAATGGCCTGCCAAAGCTGATCTGTAACTGTAGGAAATGAAAGGAATAACGACTGAAAAATAAGTTTCTACTAGCAAAGCAGTAGGGTCATGATGAATAGAGTGTACATTTCAGAAAAGAAGCCCAGAACAACAACGGCTTGCACGATACATTCAATCTAAAATAGAAACTGAAAGTATCAGTGGAGCAAGATGTACATTTTGGCTTTTAAAGATTGGTCCTATGTAATGCGAGTACTAAACTATCTAAATTAAACGTTAGCACTAGAAGAAAAAAAAGGTTGAACAGATATTTTTTATACTAGATGATGCGGTGACGTATGAAAAGAGGCCATTCTACTTTTCTTATTCCATTCAATGGCTTCAGGCCGGTGAGTTGGTAAGTGTATATATAACATTGATAACAAAAGATAGTGATTGAATAGAATAAAGAGATCTTATCAACGGTCTTACAAAATTGTGTGTGAGAGCATGCGTGAGGGTGGGTGGTGCATCAGTTTTATGACACTAAATCATGTTATTTCGGGTTTTTTATTTTTTCAACTTTTATGCAGCCAGTCTTCTCGTCTTCTTTGTCACGTCTCAAACAGGACAGGAACCATGAAATGATGAAACAAAAAGGGCCTCTTCCCCCCGCCATATGATCATTTCTGTGTACACACTTTTTTTCTCGTGCTTAGAAAAGAGAGAAGAAAAACTATATTTGCCATGTCCACTTTTCTGCAGCCATAGATACATAGGATGGGGCTCTGCTCTACCCTCCCCCACTATCAGACACACACACACACACACACTCTCTCTCTCTTTCTGTGAGTGAGTGTGTGAGTTGAAATCGTCGGTTCCTGTCGGTCCTCCCTTATGAGGATGATATGATGCGATATACCTCATTTATAAATATAAAGTATTACAGCCTTCTTATCTTTTTCTGGTTACCATAAAAACATGATATACACCAATGAAAAGTCATTCAAACCCATTATTTTTCATTGTCCTACATTTCACAACCACCAAAAAGCGATTCTGTTATCATCGCGCGCGGTCACTTTACTTAAGGTCTCTTTTTAGCTTCCTTTTATTTTTTTTTACGTGTTTAAACCTTAAGTTTATGTCTGACAATCTCTTTAGTTTACCCCACATTTTTCGTAAAAAAAAAAAAAAAAAAAATTAAAAAAATGAAAAGCATGATGCGAACAAAATTCAAAAAGCGAGCCTATTGCTAATATGTATAATATGTATACATACTTTATTGGGTAGTTTAAGAAAAGAAAAAAAAATGACAAGACAAGAATAAAGCAAAAAAGAATGGGATCATATTAAGGGGGGAAAATGCCAGTGTACAATAGTAGAAAAATAAAGATAAAAAGAAAAACTAAAAATACAGTAAAAAGAATTAGGATGAAAACGTATAATGTTGATCTGTTCTATAAACAACACCGTCACCACGCACTAAGAGTAGAGGTATCTTCTTATTATTTTCTTCATCTAATTGTAATGTAGCACTACTCATGAGTTCTGATAATGTTGGAATGGAGCATGTCATAGAGTCTTTCGATTTATAGTCTGTTTGTTTTGATTTGATATCGCCAAACCAGACATTCAAGTCTCTTGTCAAGTTTTCACCTGTGATGACGAGTTGATTGTCTTCTGCCTTTTTAAATTTGATATCGTGAATAAGAGGGAAGGGTGTGATCGGTGAGGATTGTGTCATTGCATTATTATTGCCTGCAGACGGGGCAGGAGTAGAGAGAGAAGGAGTCACCGTGGCTGCTGTTGTTGTAAAGGGCATATTGAAGTGCTGTTGATTAGCGGGCAAGATATCTGAAGCAGAGGGCGTCCAAAAGGTGTATGTGGCGCAATCTGTACCAACGATAGTCCACACAGCGGCATCAGAAACATCTTCTGTCCAACACGCGCCTTCGAGGCCCGATGTATCAGATACAGTACTACCACGCCGATCAACCCCAGCAGTCAAGCTGCCACGACGTCCCACTTGTTTATCATTCGATAAACGACGACGAGCAGCAGCAGTAACACCTGCTCCGGTAGCGTTCTTGGCTGCATTGTTATTTAGCGTATTACTTGTGTCAAATAATGAATGAGTGGTGCTTTGAATCAAATCAGTCCATGCATTGCCACTTGTTTCATTATTATTATTCGTACTGCTTTGTTGCTGTTGCTGTTGCTGCTGCTGCTGCTGCTGCTGTTGTTGTTGTTGTGGCGGTTGTTCTTGGCAATTCGGCAATAAGTTACGATTAAAGTTCACTTTATGCATACCAACCACATCATTCAAACAAGCCAAATAAGTGATAGGATGACATGATTGGGGAAGCCTGTAAAAGTCAGGTTGTGGGCTGTTTTGCTGGAAGCGTTGTTGCGAATGAGGTTGTTGAGAAAAGGTAGGATCTTGAACAATTTGAAAGGCTACTTTATGTAATTGAGAAACAGGGTCACCTAACGTTTCATCACCGCATTCACCACCGACAGGCTTGGATGATCCACCACTACCTGCAGTCGCTGCAGAATAGTCATCGACACGGTTTCCGCCGAGAACCATACTGCCTTTGTCTACTTTTCGGATGATCATGACAGGACTCACCAGGCCTGTAGAAACACATTGAAGAACAACGGGTTGGTTGTAATGAATAGCAATAGGTTGCTGTGCCGTGGAAGGTGTTTGAGAAGCAATAGCAGGGGGTGGAGGGAAGTGGGGATTGGTAGGGTGTTGACAGGGACGTGAAGGTGTATTTTGATCAGGCGTGCGTGTCGTATCGACAATCCAAATGACAAATGGATCCCATGAACCCGTTCTAGCTACAAAGCAGGTACCATTGGCATCGTCACCATTGGAGGCGTTGCCTTGGCCATTGGATACACCCAAATACTTGGTAGACACGGTTTGTGAGCGAATACGGTTGAACAAAGAAATAGTGGTACCATGATGGATGCATACTAATATAACAATACTCGTGAGTCGATGAAAAAAGAAGCGCGACAAATAAAAGAAAAAAAAAGACTTGAGAAATACCTACATTCCATATTTTTGACACTTTGCCGTTTTTTACTTGGTTTACTAATGACTTTGATTCCTTTACTAGGGAAGGTACCCAAATGTACTCCATTACCCAATTGAAGTTTAGCTAAAACCTCAACACGCTTTCGTTTCTCATCCGCGTCATTAATGTACAACTGCTTTGAAACACATTTGCCAGAGAGAGGTTGATTATTGGCATGAGCAGCAGCAGTGGTAGGATTACTATCTATAATAGTGCCGTTGGGTGTTTGCCATTCAATAATGCCAGTTTGATTGATGGCTTCACCCGTGATATGTATCGTAAGTTTAGGTGCCGTCAAGACAGTAGAACTAGAAGTAGCGGCAGTAGAAGAGGAAGAGGAAGAGGAAGAGGAGGAAGGTGAAGGATGAAATAACGATGATACAGAAGACTTTTCATCGTTATTGCCATTGGCACTGCCACTGCTATTAAGCGTCCACCAACTAGCACCTCTCAAGATGGTTGTAGGAGGAGGACACAGGAATCTGATAACGATAGAAGGGGAAGGGGGTGAGGTTCGCGTTAGAAAAAAAAACCCAAAACAAACTAACGCCACTTAGTTTAAACTACGATTTTTTTACCTTTTCTCAGTTCCGTAACTTTTCTGTGCTACTCTGCTGGTTAAAACCATGACAGTATGTTCGCCTGCCGCAGGTAAAGAAGGATCCTGATGTTCACGACACAAAAGGTAATTCTGTATCAAAGGCTTCAATGAGTGGGCTGTTGTTTCACCCTGAGCAATACGAGCAGAAATCAAACTACTTTTATTCAATACACGTTGTTGTTGTTGTTGTTGTTGTTCATCCCATTCTTTTCCTACTTCATTTTGTTGCAGATGAGAAGGATGACGTGATTTGTTATGACTGTTATTGTTGTTGCTGTTAGATAAAGGTTCAACAAAACCCAAAGAGGCCGGCTGCATTGGGGTGATAGGCGGAGAAGGGGACATGGAAGAAGAGAGAGAGGATCCAAAGGTATTGGTAGGAGACGCAGGAGAAAGTGAGTTCGTACTACGTCGTTGACGTTTTTGTACTTGATGATGCGGAATTTGCTGTATTTTTTCCTTGACTTCTTGTTGTTCCAATAGCCAATCAGCCATGGTGTGGATTTCATTGGTGATAGCAGAGGGTGTCACTGTCGTGTTGTTGTTATTATTGTTGTTGTTGTTATTGCCGCCGTTCGCATTCATATTAAAGAAATCACCTGAGGGCGATAACAAATCTGCTGCTACTACTGCGGCGGCGGCAGCGGCGGCGGCGGCTGTGCTTGATGTATCCACCAATGACATGTCTGAAATAATGGTAGCTGTATCATTGTTACTATGTATACTGTTATTAGAGTTTTCGCTCATTAAAGCTTCTAGAAAACTCGACGTAAAAAAGTTGGGAGAGGACGATGAAACAGAGGAAGACAAGGTAGGCGATAAAAGAGTCGCATAGTTAGGATCATCTTCCCTTAAGGACAAGGTACGTTTATGAATCGGCCTATTTGGATGCTGCTGTTGAGGAATATTCATGAATTGAGTGTTGCTTTGATAGCCCGTTGTATTGGTAGAATTCAACAAGAGTTGAATTTGATCCCAGGTAGACATTGTACTGGCATGGGTCGCCATTGTGTCTATATTCAGTGGCTCTTGCTTCATAAAGTCAAAGGAATGGTAATCCATTTCACCTACAGCAACAGAATGTCTGCGAGATTCAGGTTGGTTGTGTTCGATATCCATGTTGGTATCGTGTTGATGATGAGGATGAGGATGATACAGTCGTTGTTGCTGTTGTGATGATGGAGCTGGTGGAGGAGCGGCTGATGGTTGATGTTCCAGCAGGAAATCAAAATTAAGGTGATTCAATTCATGATGACTGTTCTCATTGGACGGTGATGAAGGTGAGGAATAAATGAAATCAGACCAAGAAGATGCATTGGTTGGCATAGAAGAACTGAAATGATGCTTCTCTTCTTGTTTTCTTTTACGGTTTTCGGTATTAAACATACTTAATGACTAGATAACAATTGGGTTTCGTGCCTGCCAGAAGAGTGGGGGGGGAAGACAGTCGTAAATTAGAAGACAGTAGAGGACAATATAAGGAAAGCTATTTCCCAATAGAAAAGAAGAAAAAGAAGAAAAAAAAAAAAAAAAAAAAAAGAGAAGAAAAGATGTGCAAAAAAGGGCAAACAGGGTTTTTTATATACATCTGCAAAAAGGATAGTCGTACAAAACTGGTACTGCTACATCCAAATTAAGAATATAAATCAACCCCACATTTTTCGGTTTAAACCAATCACAACAATTTACTCCAGATTGGTCCCCCTCTTTGACCGACTTTCAACAAATTAAACGTTTTGCCGTCCACATGACTTTCCCGCTCTTCTTGCTGCCTGTACAGCAATCAATACGCTGTAATAACCGAATCAACGGGGTTACACTAATCAATGGGCGGAAAAAAAAAGAGACGCAGAATGAGATTCGTCTTTTCGAAACCTAAAAAAAAAAAAGAGAGAGAGAGAGAATTGGACTCCATTTATCCCATCGCATCCCCAAGAACATCCACTTGAGCCACTGTGAAAACTACAGTGCGTTCAAACAAAAAACCAACGGCGTCTTTCATGGAACAGCTACCGTGCTAACTAAATATATAGATAGGCCCCTTTATTTATCACTTGTGTACAGTGAGTGTATTGAGCTCAATTCCTTATTACTATTGTTGTTTATAACTGGTCCAAATTGCCTGAATTGAATTACGTCAGTGGGTAAAGTGATACACCTAAAACCCTTCTATTCTATCCTCATTACCCTTTTGTCTCTCTCTCCACACATTGTGCATATCTGTCGAATAGGATAAATTATACCGGTTAGCTCTATTTTGTTTTTGGTTTGTATGTACCTACAATTTCGCTCAATGAGTGCTGACCACAGGACTCAATATCCTATGTACGCCCTCAATCCTTTACTTGATATGAATTGAGAGTGCACGTCACTGTATTTGTTACACTACGCCTAAATTAATAGAAATCATAAACTTGCTTTTCACTGGCTGATAACTGGTTCTTTTCAATTGGTAAGTGTTTTTTTGTAACATTACTATTTGATTGAGGGCAAAGCTGTTGTTGCAGATCCCAACAGAATGTTTTAGTTGAAAGATGTTACTCTTTTTACTCTTTAACAATCAAGTAATATCAAATATGTATCGCTAAGTACCGAGAAACTGAGAGGAAAAGAAAAAAGAGATTTCGTACTCATGTAGTATGGATAACCCTGACATTGCCTAAAAAGTCATGATAATAAATACTTGAGGTTTCATTTATGCATGATGCTGCTGTTTTATATCTCAAACAGACCAACATCACACACTAACGATTATAATATCTAACATTACACGTCCATTTTTCCTTATCTTTCATTGTCTGTCTTTCAATAGCAAAAACTGTATACAGAATCTTATCATGGTAGATTTATAATTCAACTCTATAACGTAATTCATCATGGGCTCACCCAGATCCAACAAGGCTGTCCTTAGTGTAAAAATAGAAATATAGATCGTTTTGCTACGGGAGTAGAATAAGGAATACAGCACTTTATCTTTCCAAAATGGCTATTCTGAACGATGAGAAATAAGAAGAGTGCTATGTTCAAACTCTAAACTCAAATTACGGGCTTTCTGGTGGATGACCTTTGTTTATGTAAGCTTTAAAGTTTCAATCTTACCGACATGGCTGAACTGACTTGCCGTGCATTTGTTGATGGCCCTTACCACAACGTGGATAATGTAGCTAATTCATGTTGTTCCAGAAAAAATAACTTTGCTATATAGCCGTTTTTCTTTCCTTCTCTATTCCTGATGGTTCGCATTTATTACTAATAGCTTTTTTTTTTTCTCAGTTTTATGAAAGTATATTATACATATTATATATTTTTATGCAAACTAAAGAAAAATCCAAAGCAGAAAAATAAATGGATTGTCAATGCTCTGCAGACGTCCTTTACTGTCGTTTGGTATTTCAAGCTTGAAGACTTCTCTTACCTGAACTAAATAACTTTCAGCAACTGTTCTAGCACGAGTATTGACACTCAATTTCATTTCAGAGATTTCCTTATCCACTTCTTCCATAAAATGTACAATGAAATCAACCAATTTATGCTTGTACATCTGCTCTGTATGGTTATTTGTGATCAAAAATGAAATATCATAGCCCTAAAAGTATGTCATATGAAATCTATAAGCATCAAAAAAGCCTGTGTCTTTTTTTCTGGACCACTACTAAAGCAGAAAGGACTTACATCAACGGGTTTTCTACGTAAAATAACAAAGTTCTCGGCTCTCATCATCAAGAAACGAGAAAACTTGTGGCATATAATACGTTCCAAATCATCGGCTTGTTTGATTTTGATACTGATACGAACTGAATTGACCGATGGCTCTACCAGCACCTTTTCATTTTCATTACGACTAATGACCAAAGGATTCATTAACAATTCTTTCGACTTTCTATCAAGGTGTTCAAAACACACACACAAAAAAAAAAAAAAGGTGTTATGTATATATATAAATACAATGCTACTCTTTTCGTCCTATTCAAATCGTAGTGCATAGTTTTACCTTGATTCAACTTCAGGTGCATTGTGTCTTTCCGCTACTTGAGATGAGAAGTTTTCTAAACATAAAGCTGCTGTTAAAGTCGAGCGAACGGCTGTGAGATATGGACGAAGTGTATTGGACTATTGTAAACCAGACACAGTATATAGTCATTAGCTTATTTCTAAACTTGCACGTGTGAATTGCAAAGACAAAGGGAGTAAAAAGACCACTCAAGCTTGATGCATTACCATTATAAAAAGGTATCGAGGTTGAAGTGAAATGGGAAGCTCTAATTCATCGAAACAACCAACCAACCAACCAAAAAAAAAAAAAAAAAGAACCCCATTTGGAAAGCGGAGCTGTAAATGCAATTATCTACAGTAACTGTCTGATTAGCGTTGCATTCACTCTTTGGGTTGTTGCCTTCTATTCAACTCGCCTACAGTGAACAAGCGCTATCTTTATTAAAAGTAAGCTAAAACCCCACTACAGTCCAGAAACATTGCATTGGTTTCAAGTTTAAAAATTGCATTGAAGGATAAGTAATTTTATTTGTACCTTGAAAACGGAAAGAAAGTCGAAATACCCAACCTGTCATTCATTTAAAGCAGTAGAAAGTTGAACTCACCAAGCAGCTTAAATGCAAGTTATGTATGACCAAAAAGCATACTAAAATATAACCAAATGTTTAAACTATCCCATTTTGACGATCAGTCATGTCCATAAAACTGTCCTTTAATACTTAGCGACATATCGGACGCTTTTAAGTCAAACAATAAACGACGTTCTATTTAATACAATTACATCAATTGACGTGTCCAATGAATTTGACCACTGCTCCAATAGCATAATCTATATATCTCAACTCTTTTCTCAACACAAGGAATGATGAGCAAAGCATGGATCATCCCTGCCTCCCGAACGTAACAGTTCCTCGCCCCAAACAATGACATATCATATGATGATGTTAAGGGTCACAACTTAAACAACTTGGAAGAGCAAAAGAAAATCATCAAGATTTACGATAATCATCCAATGTTGCTACAGTACCAATTACAGTTCAGTTGTAATTGTACGTAAAATACGAGATGATGAGCTCCCTGCTACTTTGGTAAACGTCATAAGATAAAAATTCATTCAGTGTGCTAGAAAGAAGAACGCAGAAAAGTAAGGAGTTGTATTTATACTTACGCCCTTCCACCACAAGACTGGCATTAGAGCAAGCTTTCGAAATGCAGAATAATGATACCATAGTCTACAACAAGCAAATCCACACGGCTACAACATCTGGGTTCAGCAAGGAATAATGCGCCATTTGAAATGGTTGAGTGAATGTTTTCAAACAGAAAGGTACATTACATGATCAGGCGATTGAATAAGACTTACCACTACCAACAGTGACTAGTAATCTTGGTAAATACCTCGATAATTGAGCTGATGAAGCTGCTGGAAACACTGCATATTATGAGTAGACATCAAACTGATTGTTGTAAGGACATTCCCCTCCCCTCCCCAATCAAAGACGCATTGTTTGGAGAAAGCCTTCAAAAGATGAAACGCTTCAAGTTCCGTAAAGTCCTTTGAACAAACGAGGAATCGGTAAATACAAGGGCGCAATATAGAAGAGCGCGTTGAGAAGTATTTCAAATAATCTCTCTTGCACCAACAGCAAGACTGTTTGCATAAACTATCATTTAAAATGCGTTGAACCTTTGTGTCATGGTCCTAACTTTAAAATGTTATATTCTCTATCGAAGACATGCATAAGATGTGTTAATTAATGAATAATAAGCGGCATCAGAAGGCAACGTTTGAAATTATTAACGTATCATATACATACTTGATCAGCAGTGAACTTCAATATCTGGGACAAAAAGAAAGGTCATATGTCAAAAGCAGAGTAGAAGAATCTAACTGAATAACATCACGGCAAGCAACCTTTGGTTAGCATAATAAGTGTTCGCATGGCGTTACATCTTATTTAGCCTGGTCAGTTGCTTGAATAATGCCAATATCAGTCAGAATTCTGTAACCAAATTTCAGTTACAGTGTTTTGCGTTGAAGTTAGAATTTTGACCTTTTTGTATGTCCAGTAAATAGAATTTTGTGTCAAGCAGCAGAAATATTTAATGATCATTGGTAGAGATGCTTGAGCATCAATATACACATCACAAAGCCAATAAAACACGGAAAGAGCTTCAACGCGAAATTATGATTTTGAAACCCCTCTGACTAATGTGTCGTCCTTTTTTCTAAATAAAATTGAAAGTATACAAACAAAAAAAAAAAAAGTAAACAAAATCTTTGGTCCGAAGCCTGCCGCTTTTATTCGCTCGACAGTATATCCGATCAAATACTTAGCAAGCAAAAACTCAACCCAATAATAGCTTTAGCATATTTCTTAAGCAGTCAGCAACGAAGTATCATTACTCTTGAAGATAATAATGACGGAATACTTCGCGAAATCCACTCTATTGCTGCCAAATCGTTTAAGAAATACAGTGATATCCAACAAAGTCAAGAAGAACAGTATCAAGAAATGACAAAGAACACAAACAAGCAGTTCAGTAAAATTGTAGCTAGCGTAGAAGAATATGAAAAAGAAAGCAAATCACTAACATTGAAGAGACTGAAGAAGTATGCAGAAGATGGTGTCAAGGCACAAGCAAGAAGTTGAAGACAGTTGCAGATGATGTTGTTGTGACACCTATTGAGGAAGAAAAGCCAAGTGCTGATCTGTTCTTTGTTGTTCAGAACAGAGAAAAAGATAAAGATAAGTTCAGATGGGGTATTTGTTATGAAAAAGGACAGGGAAAAGGCTTGTTTCAAAGATATAGTTCAGCACTATCGCTAAAGAACACATACTTCAATAAGCATCTATGATGCTGCTGCATAATCTACTATATACCACGCTAAATAAAATGCTCCCTTGTTAACCATATCATATTATTATTGCAAAACCTGTCGTTTATCAAAAGTGCTTGAATCTATATGTAGGTTTGTAAGGTCATGACTGGCTTATCCGAGCGGTTGAGGCAACAGGTAAAGGAAAAGTAAACTAGCCAGATTGTCAAAATTCGTTCTTTATCAAATACCTACTTGTCACTGCTTTTCATCTTGGAATATTCCAATGGCCATTCAGTATGAATTACCATAGTAATCTTTGATACGGTATGGGCATTCTGAATAAAGTCTTAGACCTAGTATATTACATGTGCATCGGTTTATAGTCATATAAAACTAGAATGATGTGCCACGCACGCTGCCATATATGTACCGTGAATGGCGTACATGGGAATCGTACATGGCGTACATGTATACCAAAGCGGTCTATTAGAGACGATCTATGCGTAATCATTCTAAATGTTACATTATTTCGGATCGAGGTTGGCTACAGTATTATTGACTTTAGAAGACATGCACAATAATAGATACTTACTCTTGTATATACGGAAAACAACGACTGGGTTACTTTTGCCCTTATACCAATGTTTGGCTTTTCTGCATTTAGTTCAACTCATTTCTGCCTGTTTGTCTGTCTTTCTTCCGTTCCATCGATCTCGTACCATAATTAGTTTTAGTTTGTCCTTTTTAATCTGATATGGTAAGAAGAGTATTGGAGCCACCTGAGTGTATTTGTTCATAAATGTCAGCTTAAGCATGTTGTATTGGTTTCAAAAATCTGTATGTCGCAATTTTAAACAAACACACTAGCATACTTCAATCAATAATTGGCTACGAGAACTGTAATTTTACAAGTAATTCGTAAGCCAATGCTTAAGAAATAAAGTAACGATTTTCCTTAAATATGAAGTAAAATATATACTGATGCGGTCTGTCTACGAACGCGATTGTCTCAAGTAAAATTTTTATTACTCATCTTGTGGCTTCTGCTTGATGTCGGCTATATTCTCTTCTATTCATATTACGGACCCATGCAGATCTTTCCTTTCTTCGCGCGTCAACGATACAACATTGCTAGCTCTCTCAATTTTTGCCATATGTTCATTATGCTCGGTTAATAGATGACAACTCGCCACCTGAACCAATGACTTCTGTTATGTCTCTAAATGTTTGAGTCATATAAGTCCCTATATCCCCCTTCACCGCTTCTTTAAGAGTTTGGATAATCCTTTTTGTAGCTGATTAATGACTGTGTTGGGACGACTAAATATCTCTCGCTTCCTTTTAAATGTGCTGATAATATTATGTTACTTAATTGTATTGACTCTGTTGCTTTTCCTTTCCTTTTCTTTTATTCAGGGCTTTTTACCAATCAAATTTCATGATCAACCTTCTATTACTACTCGCTTATTTCCAATGGCTACTTTAAGCTTTATACAACTTGCATATATTGCTGTTTATGTTGTTTGCGGTTATGTTGTATTTAATGTACGACATCAGTCTTACTAAAGACGACTTCAGTATTAGCCTTATAACTTGACACATGTCTCCTTTAATGCTCGCTTGTAACTATCGTATCCTTCTAAGTCAAAGGTTATAGCTCAGTTGTATTAATAGTTCAATACCAATTATTATCCCTTTTCTCAACAATTACAGAATCATCTTTCTAGCGTCTGGGTCCGGATAATGTCACATAACACTTTATTCACGGCATTTATAATATTGTTTCTATATTTGCTTTGTGATCTGCAATATACATAATTCATTTTTATCCTTGAGAAAGTGAATTATTATTAGAGCACAATTCATCCGTGATGATTTCTACATTTTTATCTATGAATGAATCTCAAATACAGCATAAACCTCGTTGAGGATTGGAATAAAAGAACCGCCCTTTGAAAAAACAAAAACTGCCTTTTGGAAAAATTACAACCGCCCTTTGAGAGAATTTAATAAAAAACCGCCCTTTGGCGTTGGAACAACTGTAATATCCTGGAATTCCAAATAAAGTAAGTTTGTACATTATACGGGTGTTACAATCGTCATCACTATCAGCAGCACAGCCCTTTCTCTTTTCTCTTACTTTTTTCTTATCCTTCTCCCACTGCCCTTTGTACTCAGCTATACCAACTTGGTTTTTATGGAAAAGTAAAAATAATTCGTAAGCTCTCCAACAACATATTGCTATTCTCGTACAAGATAATTACAAGATTTTTGAACGTTTCTCCTTTTGCTGGGGCACTACTTTTCTCAGTCAAGTCCTGCGATGACAGTTAGTGAAGATCTATCCACAAGATCTTCCACTTTAATAGCGACATCAGCTCCCCTCCCAGCAACTCCAACTATACCCACTGTAAGATCAGCAGCAGTAGCTTCCGTCAAACAGAGCAACAACTCCCATAACAGTAGCAAAATTGACATCAGCTCAGAATACCATGAAATTGAAATTCGTATCTTAACTAAATGGATCAATCAAAAACTAAGGCAAGTAGGAGACTCGATAAACAATATCAGCAAAGATTTGCAAGACGGAACTCGCTTGTTGAAGCTCTTGTCTGTCTTGACGAAGAATGAAACATTGTTGAAACCAGAAAGGGGAAATATGCGGATACATAAACTATCAAATGTTTCACAAGCATTGACCTACTTAAAGGAGCAGTGGGGTCATGATAACTTACCTGCCGTTGGAAGTGAAGCCATCGTTAACGGCGACCTGAAAAGTACTATGGCATTGACCTATTTTATTATGCTGAAATATCAACTTTTGCCTTTATTTGATACGGTAAAGTGGGTAATTTTTCGGATTCTATATTCTTCGACTATTCATTAACATTAAAAAAAAAAAAACCAAAAATATTTGAACATTTATAGGAATCGGAATTATTGCTGCCTCCTCCTCCTCCTCGTCCTCCTCCATCTCCTTTGCCGACACAATCCTCGACTTCAGCACGATCAACGAAAAAGAACAATGACGAGAACACTCCAACGGCAAGCAATAGCAATATTACAATGATGATGGAAGCCAAATCGATCCTCCTTCAATGGGTTAGAAATCAATTACGCGACTATGTAGATCATCACATACTTTCGACTATTCAGGATTTTTCGAGATCTTGGAGCTCAGGCTTAGCATTTTGCTTGCTTATTCATAGTTATGATCCGTACCTGATACCCATCTCTTTCAAAGAGCTAATACAGTTAGCAGCCAATAAAGAGAACGCTAAACTTCTTTCCATGGCTTTTGATATTGCAGCCGAAAAAATGAACGTGCCCAAGTACTTGGAACCAATAGACTTGGCATTCCCACATGAGTCCTCTATTATGATTTACATCAGCGAGCTGTATAAGCACATGCTACTGACGCCGCCATCATTAGCGACTACCACAGATGGGCATCAACAGGAGGAGGATCATCATAGCGTATCGGACAGACAACAAAAAAAGCTGAGTGATATCAAAACAGTATCGAGTACCTATGATAGTAATAACAGTAACGCAGTGCCTATCATAACAACGCCACAACCATCTATATCCACTACAGTGTCATCCTTCATGTACCATATTATACCCAGAAATGCAGACAACACACCCATCCATCCATTAGATGCTACGATGGCCATGGCTAAGGAGTTTGAGAGGTCTTTATTTCAATTGCCTATACCCAGCGACCTGAAAGAATCAGAAAAGTATCAACAAATACGGTCTCAGTGCGACCTTTTCAAAAAAGGGGCCACTCTTGCACAACTCATCACAGCTCTACAACAGGAATTAGATATCATCCAACAGCTGATGAACCAGAGCGGCGCCACCACTTCTGTCACCAATGATACAATTCGTGCCTTGGAAAATCGCATTCATATCGTTAGCACCAGTATTCAAGGAGTGCACGAAGAATATGATGCAGATTTTGACAGAGACGAAATCTACCTCCGTCGAATGGATGCATTAGAAGAGCGATACGAGTTAGTGCGTGACTGGGTGGATGAAGTGCGTAGTTGGTTTGTCGAAGCAGAAAGAATTAGGACATGGATTGATGAGCATATAGATACCATTGAGAAAAGAAATTCTGCATTAGCGGGTCAGCGTGGTGGTGATGATCCTTTGTCAACCGAAATGGCACTTACAGACGACGCCATTCGTCAGTTACACCAAGAACATGAACGGTTGAAGCATGAAATTGAGCGTTTTGATTCCGATGATATGGACCGATTAAGGGCACACGTGAAAAAGCTAACAGCAGTCCATGGTACCGATGGGGCTGTGAATGGAAAGAAGGACGAGGAGCTCACGCCCGCAGATACATCCACTATCGAAATCACTCTGACAACATTAAATCAATTAAATCGTTTGACCAAATTACTGGAAAGAAGATCGCATAAGATCAATCTGCTGCTGTTGAGGTCACAATGGGAAGAATTATTTGGTAATGCAGTAGAATGGATAGCCACAACTGATGCTGAACTAGACCACTTTTTGAAGACAAAAGCGCGATGGTCTTCAGAACAAGAAGAACAACAGGGTGATGAATGCGACTATGAAATTGAAGAGATCATCAAGACATTAGTAAACTTAGAGCATAAAATTGCCGACTTTGATCAAACGACTTACTCTGATGTGTTGGATGCATATCAAGAAATGGAAGCTCTTCAACAGATGCCTGATTATTTAGAGGCACGCCAAGTAGGGTTTGAAAAAGCTTTTGAAGATCTTATGAAGCGATCCAGCTATTCTCGAAAGCTGGTTGAACAGTTCCTGTATACGGTGGATGCCATTCATAAATTCAAAGATCTGAGGGATACAGGCGAACATTTGCGTCAGCAACTGTCCCAGCAGGAAGAAATGCCAAACAAAATGGATGAAGAGGTGGACTATTTTGCAGAGAAAGTGCAGGTGTTTAAAGAGAATTCAGCACGGTTAATCACGAATGTGAATTCAGGTATTACTTATCCTGCAGCACCTAAAATGTCAACTGCCATTGGAGCTCAAGATGAACAAGAGGGAGAAATAACCAACGAGAACATTAGAAGCACTATCAGCACGTATAGTACGGCTTTAGCTTTGCTTGCGGATAGTTTGGATCAGTTACTCACCTCACGTTATCAGATCATTTCTCTTCAACAACGTGTATCTGAGGCGTCAGCGATACTCAACAAATGTAAAACATGGATACATGAACGTATTAAATTGCTGAGAAAAGCACCCATTGAAACTATGCTCTATTGTGAATCTATGCCTGATCCCTCCAGTTCGCCCTCAACAGATACTGTTGCCAGCGGGATGGTAGCAAACAGAGAAAACCGCGTCACTACAAATCTAAAGCAGAATGGAAATAGCAGCAGCTACCACACATTAAACGCACTTAGCAATGTGAATGGAGCGTCTTCAACTACGATCGGTACCATAACAAGCGCCATTATTGATGAAGAACAATTCTTGCAGTTTGAAAAAGAACGCGATATGATAACCCTTCGTTTTCAACAAATTGAAAGTGAGGAATTAAGTAACATACTTCAAACAGTGCATCAAATAGAGTCTGATGTCGATGCAACCAACGCTGTTTCTATCGATCGGAGCGCTCTCATTAATCAAGTGGAAGATTTGCAGGCGAGCCATCAAATATTAAAGGATCTAATTGCATCCCGTGGACGTGAACTAGATGCTCTCAAGCGACGTTTGGAATGGGAAACTCAATGGTCTAAATCCAACAGCCATATTCAAACTCTCGCTCGTAAATTTTGCGATTTTAGTGTGAAGAAAGTCTCCTCCTTCAGTAGCGACTTGTTGTCAGACATATCCTTCCAAGGTGGTCAAGAATTGATGCAGTCTTTGCGTTTCTTACAAGAACGCGTTGCAGAATTAGAGGAACGCTTTTTGATACCATTAGCCGATAATTATTCCGAACTAACGAACAGCTACACTCAAGGACTATCGTCTAACTTACCAGAATTTATGTCGAATAAACAAGCCAATTTAAAGTTCAAATATGAAGACCTAAAGCACTTGGCTACTTATACAGCAGATTTGGTCAAGCAACGACATATTGTTACGGAGTTCCTGCTGCGCGTACAAGATGTACAAACGGAAGCAGAGAAAATAAAAGATGGGTTGAACAAAAAAACGCGTCGGATGAGGTTGATGCACAGTCAACAGCAGCAGCATCAAAAGGAACCAGGTGCCCTGTTGGACGAGGACGACGATATTTCTTGCTCTCCCAGGAAGATTGAAACACGTGTGGATAAGCTCAAACAGGAAATCAAACATATAGAGGAGGGCTGCTGTGGTAAAAACATGACGTACCCTGTCTATCATGGTCAGTGGTTGAAAGTATATTATCAACAATACCCACAACGCCAGCAGCAAACATTCGATGATTCAGCCTCTCAAATAATAAAAAAAATAATAGATAAGCATATGAGCAACCTTAGAGAGTTAGAAAAGAAGATAGATGAATGCTTGGAAGAATATCATACCGTAGGACATCAAAAATCAATTGTCAATGGCTACATTCAACAAACGTACGAATTAGAGCGGTGGGTTAGCCAGACCTACGAGCAGCTGCACGCTCAATATACCGTTGACGTTTCCTCAGAAGACATCCATTTTAGCTCTGTTGAGGATCTAGATCAATTAAAACAGTCTTTTCACTCTGAACTGCTAGCAAATATACAAACATTTGAGACTGAAAAATTGAAAGTGCTCCACGATAACGTGAGTCAGTTAATAGACGATACTGTCAATGATTCGAAGAGGAACTGTAGCACCAATAAAGACAGTAGTCATAGTAGCAATTATCAATCAATGGATGTCTCCTTTGCAGTTCAAAGAGTAGGGGAAGTAATGCAGCAGCTGTCACATCTGAAAGCTGAGTTGTCCGAGCATGCTTTCACGCTTGAAGCAGCAGTAATGAGACTGAAATGGGAAGAAAAATTACAACAAGGTACCACCTTTTTGGAGGATATGAATGAGCACCTACGGTTTTTAGGGCAAAGGAGAAATCAGATTTTCAGTCAAGAAAAAGTTACCACTGAAGATGCGAGCTCATTTAAGGAAGCTGTAAATCAATTGATGTCGTTAAAGGAACAATTTGAAGAGACTCTGTTGCCCGCAATACAATTCAGTTATGATCAGTTTGTAGACTACTTTCCAAATCTTTCAAAACCCATGGCTACACCAGATCATCTGGAAGCTCGTATGGAATTGTTGAACAAGACAGCAGCTCGTATCGAGGAAAGCTTAGAGCAACGTACTTATGAGTTGCATTTGATTGAGCAGCGTGTATATTGGGAAAAGACAGTGAAGAAAGCATTGTCATTTTGCTCCGCGACAGTGGCAAATATAGAATCTTTCATTGAAGGCAAGGCAAGATGGCAAAACTCACAACAGCAACAAACGTTATCTGCAACCCTGACCAATGATGCTGATGATGATCAAGAGGCTATTCTCCGCTCAGAGTGGAGCAACATTTTTAACAGTGTTGAAAACCATAAGGAAGAGGTAATGATACCACTTCAAGATCAATTTCATCGATTAATGGAAAACAACAACATTTCTCAAGACAGTAACAACCTACCAGTCTTACCACCCCTTCTGGTTCAAACGATGCAAGTAGTCAAACTTGCCCATGAACGTGTTGATTATCACCTAAAGTTTTCTAATGAAATAGTTACGCAACGTTGTCTATTATCAGCTTTCATTTTAAGAACAACGCAATTGGAAGAATCAGCTGAGCTTATTAGGGAGGAGTTTATTGAAAATAAAACAACCAACAACAGAAATACACTCCTGGTCGATATCTTGGAAGGTCACTCAGAAAGATTAAATAAATTTAGGAGCGGAATTGACGATGTGCGTGACAATCTCGCCAGAAGTATTCCCTTCCCAGTTCGCTCGATAGAAGATACACCTACTCAAGCAAAGATCAAGGATGAAAGTACAAATACGGTTATTAAGGAGATTATTTCGATGCGTCTGGCAAAATTAGATGAATTATGGATCAGCTTACAGCAATTGCTCAAATCAAAGGAGTGTATAACACGACGTCGTTTATCATTATACACATTTAAAAAACAAGCAGAAATTGTTGAAGCCTGGATTAAGTCTCGTCAAGAAACTCTAGGACAGTATGAGGAAAAGTATCTCGTCCATGATGACGAGGCGCAGAAGACTCTAGACAGATTGAGGAGCGCGGTAACTCAACTGGAGGCTATAGAACAGGCGATGATAGCAACGGAGAATGTCTTCACTGAATTTATGTCTACTTTTGACAAATGCGTTGCAGCAGAAAAAGACAAATCGTTAGATAATGAAGAAGACCGTTTAATCGTCAATGAAGAAGTGCATGAACCCTTCAATTATACTCAACAAATGTCTGATGTAGTCTACCCAACTCAGCACAAAATTACGAATGCTTGGAACCAATTGCTAGAAAAGGTTATTGAGGTTGGCAAAGCCAAGAAAGCACATTTGCTTGAGCAGAAGCTATCCATTTGGCAAGAATCATTAAAGAAGCTTTTGCAGATTATTACTGAAAACAAGCCTACCATGGTTATCGATAGCAGCCTACTTGCAGAATGGTTCGACAATTTTCATCGCTTAGAGAGCAAGGAGTACATCGATATGAGGGCTGAGATCGAAAGAAGCACAAATTTATTCAGCATAGAACAAATGAATAATGTGCAGTCTTCCCTAAACAATGGGTCGTCCATCATCGAATTGATACGCTCGGCACTCACTGCTGTTCAAAAGAAACTTAGCTTGAGAAAGCTTATTGAAAATCATACAAACGCTATTAACGAGTTGCAGCAGTTCTTAAATAGACAAAGAAAAGCACTGGCGTCCATGAAAGAGGACCTTGCTTTAGAATTCGACGCTACTTACAGAGATATTGACGGTTGCAATCGTCAGTATCAAACTCTATCCGCATCGTTCAAAAATATTTGCGAGATGAATTCAGCTTTAGAAGCAGATTATAATGGCATTATTGAGCAACACAATAGAATTATAGTAGAAGATGAAAATTTCATATCGGATGATCAATTGCACTTAAAGCAAACATGGACAGAAATCAAGGAGCAAGAGTACGAAGTAGCTATACTGCTATCACGAGTTTCAAAATGGTTAGACATATTTACTATATTGCAAGCGGTAAAGAACACACTGCACCAGATTGAATCCGATCTCACAAGCTTGATAATTGGACCATACGACCAGCAAAGCGTTTCCTTAAAAATAAAGCAATTGACAGCTGTAGAAAAGAAACTTACCGATGAAGCTTCCCATTTGCAAGAGGAGTTAGTAGAAGAAACTACAGTCTATAATCAATTTGAATCAGAGCGCTTAGATTGCTTTACACTGTTAACAAACCTCAGGTTACAAGTGGACAAGTTAATAGCTGATAAAGAGAAAGAACAGCTGCTTGAAGAACTGAAAGATAAAATTCAGCAACTATCAACAGTTTACAACGGTAAATTGAGCGAGCTTATCAATAGCAATACAGAAGTTATGTCAAGAGAACTTGACACGAAAAACAATGTTTCAGCAATGATGACCTGTCTTAAAGACTCGACTCTAGTGATGGAGACTTTAAAGAATGAAATTCAGGATGAAAATGACGTTATTGAAGTTAATTATACTGCAAAACTAGTTGTAGATCATTACTCTTCAAAGGAAGATATTGACCGATTACTTACACCACTTTTGTCGATAACCGAATCTCTTGACCAGACTATTGAGTCAACCAAAGCAACTATATTGATTATGGATCATATTGAAAAACACTTAACCAAATTTCTTTCTATAACGAAGATGATTGACGACTGCAGTAACATACTTGAGAATATGGCTTTCGAGCAGTCTGTCTTTGAAGTGAAAAGCTTCTTAGAGACAATTGAGCAATCCATAGAGGAATTGGCTTTGATCGAGCGAAACTTAGAATCATACGGTTCTTTCTGCGCACAATCAGCAATACAAGCAATTCAAAGTGTTCCGTACGTACTTAAAAATCGCAGAGAAAATGCACAGAAAGATGTCGCGTCCCTGAAACAGCGATGGTTATCCGTCAAGGATGATATTCAAATGAGAACAACGCGTGCACAACTCTTGACGAAGCTTAAAGACACGCTTCAATTTATCAGCAATTCGAAGGAGACAATAAATGCTTATAATTTGAGCGATCGGGCTGCGTTTGATGAAATGCAAGACTTCAACATGGTCTGTAACGACTTTTCACAATCTTACTACAAGAGACAGAAAGCGTTTGAAGAATTGATGTCTATTGTGTATACGAAGAAGTCGAGCGAACAAGACTCAGAAATACATCAACTCCGCGAAAAAGTCGCCGCTGCCTTTGAGGAGCTCAATGCTCTTATCAACGCAAAGTTGAAAGTAGCGACTGCTAAAGGAGATTATTCAGACTTTTTAAGAATTATGGATGAATTCGATCAGCAAATAGGTTCACTCACGATAGCTATTGAAGGAGCCTCACCACACCATTCCAAACTAGTTAACAACAAATTCAACAAAAGCGAGCTCCAGGCCCTACTTAAACAGCTAGTGTCTTCTTTCAAAACACATCAACAAACCATCAGCTCCATTTTGGAAAAGGCACGCATGGAGTCAAAGAAGCAATTTTTCCTAGAGGATAACAGTCTCGTGACAGAGGGTTTACAGAAAGCCGCAAAACGTTGGGCTCAAACCAAGTCTTCAGCTGCCAGCCGTGAAAAGGAACTTCAAATGTGTATACATCAATTGGATCATGAATTTTTCACTAAACTAGCCATTGCTAAATCCACCACAGCAGCATCAAAAAGAAACACAACTTTGCTCTTGAGCAACAACAACAACGAGGGTACGATGAAGCGAACTGATCAAAATAGACAAGCTGATATAGTTGCTCGTTCCATGGCGAGAAAAAATTTGAAATCACCTGCACATAAACAACAAGATTCATCTTCTACTTCCGCCACAACTGTAACTACGGTGACAATAGCAAAAGCCAACCAAGATTACGTGCCTGATCCAAATAATGAATTAGACGTTAGATTAAGCTATATCGTGAATAACTCAAACTACAGGATACGAGTGAAGAATGTGCCTAATCAAGTTGGTAAATACTGGTTTGGTGAGGTTAATCCAAGGCTTGTGTACTGTCGCGTTTTGCCCAGTAAAATGGTCATGGTTCGTGTAGGAGGCGGATGGGTAGAATTAACAAAGTAATTTTTTTTTTCTCGTTTGATATATACACATCATTCTCGTATTATCCTTCTTCATGCTAAAGCTCTTTTTCCTTTCTTCTTCTTCCTTCTTTTGTAGGTTTTTGAAAGGTAAGAAAGAAAAGCAAAAAACGAGACTAGCGTTGATAAAGGAGTAGTTCATAGGGCAGTTGCTAATTCCGCTTAACAAAATGAATAGATCATCATGTGATAGAAGGTTCATTTTCAAGACCGGACTCTGTCGCAGACCATAACACTGCTGCCAGTAAAAGTCCTCCCGGAACTCCTTTTCAAGAAACCTATTTACAGACGATGCGTGCGGCTTCTCCCTCAGGACGAATCACTATTCGAGGAGGAGGAGGAGGCATTACAGATAAAGCCACCAGTAGTCTTGCTTCCACAAGATCAAGCAGATCAGCGGAGGGAAGAGCAAACTCGCCCACACCAGGGTTTATGGATGGAGATCGATTCATAAGTGTGGATGACGAAGGAAAGCAAATTATTGTCAAGATGAAGAAAGCAGAGAAAGATGCGAAAATGCCCGTTATTAACAAAAAGAAGAAGGATTAAAACCCTACACTCCAGCCCAGCCAACCCATACATTGTTAGCCACGAATACCGTCAGTAATGATCGCGTAGAAAATACGTGTCATGCGTGCCTTCTTATACCATTTGTATTCCCTATCGCTTATATACTCATTCTTTAGTTTTTCAACACAGTCTCTACAAGTATATATATTAAATTGCAAGCTATATAAATCGAAATTGTAAAATTGGATGCCTAACGAAAACTCTCGGTTTTTACTGTACAAAGCACTGTGAGATTAGCCATGCAGTAGCTTTTTTTCTCGAAAATAATGAACAGTTGAATTTCTATCGCCGACACATGAAAATAACTACACTGTTCAATCAGAACATGATGCCACCCCCTTTCCCGACTTGGGGGGCGGTATAGTCGACCAATACAGACAAAGAACAAAAATCAAAAAAGGAAGGTCTCATACACACCTTTTCCCGATATCCTATCCATTCAAGTATTTAAAATAGTCTATAACATGGAACAGGCAAAAAGACATTGCTGTTTGCATTTGCCTTTGGTGCGACCAAATGTCAAATTTAAAGTTTGGTGTAGCATATGCAGTCTTTTAGTGTAACAGACGTGGAAAAATTTAGAATGCAAAATGGGAAAAATTGTTTGAAATAGGCTTGCATATGTGTGCGTTATTACTACCATTGTTTTGTTGGACTCCAAACTTTAAAAATTAAGTAATTTGCGTTATTCTCCAATGAAAAAAGAAAAGCGCGCATCTTATAAGTGAAAAAAGAGCCAAATTGAAGGATATAGACTTTGATAGCTTTAAGGGTAACCATGTTTATCTGGAGTAAAAAAAAGCCTTATATTTGTTTCTTGCTTGATAGTCTTTTTTTTTTTGTGCACGAGGATAAACTAGTTACTCTACAACTATATCAGGAAACTTGAACAGTTTTTTTGAGATCATAAGTGTGGAAGCTCTACTTTTCTGTTTCATCTTCCTTATTTCGCGGAGAACAAGTCATTAAGGAAAGATCCGGGCATTTTACCTTCGGAATGTGATTTTTGATGATAATCGAATGAAATTGCCCCATGAATGAAGAGTAATAAAACTAATATCCGATTAGAAAAGGTACCTTTTGTTTCTTCAACGGACTCAGGTAAAACTGCTTAGCCTATCAAAGTTTAGGTACGGTAGAGATAAGCAAAAATTATAGGTCAAAAACGGTAAAATTGCCTATTTTGGTCTCGAAATCCAATCTCATACTGGTGCAAATGAACCGTTTGATCGTTTTCAGGGTGCAAGAACAAAGCTTTCCGCTCCTGAAGCCACTACATGAAAGCGCAGTAAATTATTTGCTAATCATGGTCTAGTCAAGTAACACAGTTTATGTAGCTGTAATGACATCGTGGCCTTGTTAAAGTCTAAAAGAAATGCTACGTAATTGTTACTATCAAAAAACCTACAAAAGCTTTAGTAATTGAGTGACAGTGTCGATTATCTCATACTATATAGCAAATCGATAAACGAAAATAAAGGCTGATCGTCACGCTGAATGGTCAAGAGAACTGGACAGAAAAAAAATTTATGAAACAATGCCAGATTTTTCTAAGCGGAGACGGTACTAACGAAAATAAGAAATCATATAAAAAAGACTGAAGAAACTTGAAGGCTTATATTGAGAGTTCTAGTTTTATATCAGTTTTTGTTATTTCTGGTTTTTTCTCTTTATTTTGCTCTTTTAATATATTAGCATTCGCATTTATTGCATATTCACAGCACAGTGCCAGCATATAAATAGAGAGGACACTTTTCCTAAAAAAAAGACAAGCGAAAAAATATCATGGAAGACGAGAAAAAGGATGCGATATTAGAGTCGACAGAATATACATATAGTCAATCGTTTGAGTCAACTCCTGTTTATATAGAAGAAGATGCTGAAGGTCCGGAACCCACCGAACAGGATTGGGCCGAATTGACCGAAACAGCGGATACCCTACCCAAGGCTGCTTACTTAGTAATCATGGTCGAATTCTGCGAACGTTTCACTTATTATGGTCTCAGTGGACCCTTCCAAAACTATATTCAGCATTCCGATCCCGGACATTGTAAGTTTAGAAACGTCCTCACGATATTAGATGCTGAAGGATAGAGGAATTCAAAGGATATTCCCCTTTTGCTTTCAGCCTTCAATGACCCTTAAGCAGTTCACCAGATTAAACTTTTTCTTTTTTTCTTCTTCTTTACTGCCTTATTTTGCTTGGCTCTAATGATTAGACCCCGCGGAACAGCCTGGTGCTATGGGTAAAGGCCAGCAAACAGCTACTGCCTTGACTACATTCTTCCAATTTTGGTGTTATATCACTCCTATCTTTGGTGCTATTGTAGCAGATCAATACCTTGGTAAATACAAGACCATCCTCATCAATACAATCATCTATTTTTTCGGTCTTGTCATCCTGACATTGACCTCTATTCCCCCGGGTCTTGCTAGCGGTGCTGCTTTTCCCGGTTTTATCGTTGCTATTATCATTATCGGTTTCGCCACTGGTGGTATCAAATCGAACGTTTCTCCCCTCGTTGCTGAACAATATCGTGGTACTCGTGCTTACGTGAAAACACTGAAGAATGGCAAACGTGTCATCGTCAGTCCTCAGGCTACTTACCAAAAGATTTTCAATTACTTCTATTGGGGTATCAACGTCGGTTCGCTTTCAGCTATTGCAACCACTGAACTAGAAAAAAATTGTGGTTTCTGGCCTGCTTTCCTTTTGCCTACACTTATGTTTATTCCCTGTATCTGTGTGGTCTACTTTGGTCGTAAGCAATATGTCTTGATCCCTCCTCGTGGTTCTGTCTTTGCTGAAGCTTTTAGACTTTTCAAGCTTGCTTTCAAATTGAAGGGTATTGACGCTTGTAAGCCTTCTCGTTTGGCTCAGGAACATCCCGACGCCTTATCAAGAGCCACATGGGATGACGTTTTTGTCGAAGAATTGAAGAGAGCCTTGAGAGCTTGTGTTATCTTCTGTTGGTTTCCTATCTTCTGGCTTTGTTACAACCAAATGACCAATAACTTGGTCTCCTTGGCTGGTACAATGTTAACGGGTAACGTTCCCAACGATATTATGCAGAACATTGATCCCATCGTTTTGACCGTCTTGGTTCCTGTCATGGATTCGGGTGTCTATCCTTTCTTGCGTAAAATTGGTCATTCCCCTGGTCCGATCCTTCGTATTGCCATCGGTTTCCTCTTTGCCGCCGCTGCTATGGGTTATACTGCTGGTATTCAAGCCAGGGTTTATCATACTGCTCCTTTCTTCGATCACCCCAGTGGTAAACAAAATTGGATATCTGCGGCTTATATCATTCCTTCTTATGCTCTCACCGCTTTCTCTGAAGTCTTTGCTTCTATCACCGGTTATGAATATGCTTATAAGAAGGCTCCTGCATCTATGAGATCCATTGTCATGGCCCTTTTCTTGTTTACCAACTGTATCGCTTCTATTCTTGCTTTTGCTTTGGTTTCCGTTACTGTCGATCCCAAGTTAACTTGGATGTATACCGGTATTAGTGCTGCCATGTTCGCTGTCGCTGTTCTCTTCTATATTTGCCATCGCAAGGCAGATGCTAAGGATAGAGAAGATGATGCCATCGGTCGTAATGGCGAGAGAAATGAACTAGAAACTGTTGAACAAGATGAAGAAGGTTCCGTCGGTAGACATGAAGCTGAGAAGGATCGTTAAACCCCCCCCCCCTTTTGTATAATACATAGCGTCCTGTTTCTTGTACTTTTATTTCTTGGAAACAATGACCCAATTGTTCCAAACTTTTTCTTTTGTAGATAGTATTATTCTTTCAAACATTCCTTTCCGTTTTCCTTGCCTTATCCTCACCACACTGCGCAAAAACAGAAAGACACTTCTATCATTTTAGTCCATTGTGTACAATATAATTTGTTACTGTGTCTATTTATATATCCCTAGAGATAGAATAAAACTCTTTGAACTCTATTCTGTCCCTAACTAGCAATTCTGTTCATTGATCATTTTGACCGCATGAAAATATGTCTTAATATTATCGATCTCTATACCAGTTCACGATTTTGGCTTTTTCTCCAACGCGTATTCCGAGCAGGATGACATAGCCACAACATAATTTACTTCTATCAATTCATCTACGGAAAATGCCAGTTGCATCTCTGTTATTATCCTTTCTTATTTTGATTAACAGTGAGAAACAACGTCTCCCTTCAAAGTTGTAGTCTAAATGTTGCATTTTGGTCTTTATTAAATAGTATAATTACATATGTTTAATGAACAGTATCCACAGACATGTAGACATGGCATATAGCGGGGAAAAGAAAGATAGATAAAAGTTTACGAATAACAACGATTCAAAAACTATGAGAATAAATAAAAGGCAGATAGAATAAATAGGTGCGTTTAGATATCAATCTTTACTTCTCTCCGTTTCTCTTTCATCGATTTGTGCGAGAAAAAGAGGGTATTATATACAAAACACGGTTCTGGTTTTGGCTTTTCAGTTTGTTCTTATAAATTTTTCCAAGTGTCTAGGGTTCTAACGATCATTTCGTAGGTCAATATAGTCATTGCTGATGCAGGTACTGTTCTGACCAAATTGGTGGTTAGGCCTTTGTAAAATCCTCGTACTCCTTCTTCTTTCGACATGACATTGATCGCATGTAAGATGCCTTTGTATTTATAGGGTCTTCTCGTTTGATTTTGTAATCGTGTTCTGATAACTTCGTGAGGATAAGTCGCCAGGCTGGCGGCCATTTTTGACAATGAGGACGCTAATAAAATAGAGCTTGATCCTGACCGTTCGTCGTTATCCACGTCTATGATAGAAAAAAGAAATAGACGACGGTCAGTTGACTAGTGGGCTTGTAGAAGCTCATTCTTACTTACGAAATGCATGTTTCAACTTTTCATATAATGGAAATTGTACGGCAACATGACTAATCCCAATTAAAGAAGGCCCCAAACCTTTATAGAATCCTCTAAAACCTTCTTCTTTTCCAATTGTGATCAAAGCATGTAACGTGTTGTTGTATCTGTACGCTGTTCGTTCATTTTGGGTCTAATTCCAATGAGTTATTAAGTTAAAGACTCCCGTACTTCAGAGTAAAGGATAAGAAAATTTGACAAACTAACCATGAGTCTTGTCTTTATAACCCATAATGGATTGGTAAGCGTTGTAGACGTTGCTCCTGCAGTCATAGCGGAGGTAATATGTAATAGCCATTCTTTATGTCCTATAGAATGAGCCAGATCGGTTGAGTAATAATAATTTCATATACAAATCAAAAATGCAAAATGGTCATTGACACGTGTGAAGTGGCATGGTTTTCCAATTTTTTCTTTTCTTACCTATTTCTTCTGCCCAATGGCTTTTACAATAATCGTAGGCAGTGAAATAAATCGCCCAAGTAGGTAAATAGCCTAATATTGTAGGACCCAATCCTCTATATAATCCACGTATACCTTCTTCTCGCCATATCCTCGATAATGTACCCACGGTGCCTTTATACAATTTTTCGCCAGGTCCTGCAATACTTTGATTTTGTAATCGTGTTTTAGCTACATCCAAAGGACAAGTGACAATAGAGGATACAATGCCTGCGCCTGCGCCTGCTATAGAATGCTTCAAGTTTTCATGACTTTGACTAAAATTAAAGTGAATTAAGGAAAGAACGACATTTAAATACGTTTCAAGAACAGAACATAACAAAAGTTAGTTTTTCTTACGCAAATTGCTTCCACCAATGCTCTATTGATGTTTTGCTCATCATTATAGATTGTTTCAAATCGTCTTATTGTTGTCTAACTTTCTTTTTTAGTTTAAAATGCGGGGATGAAGGAGGGTATTAATGTTGGAATCAGAGTCGTGTCAAGCGATTACTGAAAACCTAGAGTCAACGGAGGTGTTGTTTTTTGCTTCAAGTATAGGAAAGGTCGAGATATTGCTGAAGTATGGTATATGTTAGCGAAATAAGTGAAAAGAGAGTGTATATTTGAATTCGCTCAAATTTTCATGTTTTCTGATTTCATCAAAAAAAAAAAAATGACCTCACACCTAACCGAGGAAAACAAGAAAAAATTGATCCAATCAAGTATCAAACGTCATTTTTGATCGTTTTATCAGAAGGAATAGGGAAAAGCAAATAAAGTTTATTTGAACAGTTTTTTACAAGTATGCTCACCACTAGGACGATAGACTGGAATGTATAGACGATTACAAAAATAAATCAAAGCTTAAGTGATAGATATTGGAATAATGGGAGGGGTAATTAGCCTAATTTTCTCTTCTCATGTATTTCATAGTCTCTAAGTCAACGAGAATCTTGTCGCCTTCGTTGATGAAATCTGGCACAAGAATCTTGGCACCATTCGTTAACGTCGCTGTGGTGTAGGAGGCGGTTTTTGCATCCTTTTTAACTCGCTGGACTTTCGATTCAACCGTATACGTGTATTTCAAAGGTAGTTTGAAACTGCAAGGTTTTTCACCGTCGTTTGGACTGGTAACGTATTTCACACTGAGTGGCATACCATCTATATTTGTACAGCTTAGCATGCTTCAAATATTTCAATTCTGCAAAGGTACTGCAGAATAACGCTTTTTACCTTCAAGCATTTGAAGCCCTTTCTCTCCATTCTCGCATGTTGATGCTGGTAACTCTACTTCTTCAAAGCTTTCCATATTCATTAGGTGTAGTTTACCACTTTCCGTATACAGTAGCTGAAATGTTTTGTCTGTGACGTTTAGAACTAATAGTAGGACATAGTTGCTTGTAAGAAGGTGCTTCTTATTCACTGTCTCCACTATTACAGGCTGCAAAGTTACCTTCCAAACTATCATTTGATTTGAACCTTTCACTTATTTTAACATTATCCGATAACAAATCTTGCAACTCGACCTATGGTTACTGTTAATAGAGTTGTTTTCGTCAAAGGCTCAAATTGAAGTTACTTAGGTTCAAACTTTACCTTTACTACAGCCCCACCTCTGCCAGTAGAGGTGTTGTCCCTTCCTAAAACCTTGAAAGGTTTATTTCTAAATTCGACAACTTGACCCTTTTTCAGCGTGTTAACAGCTTGTTTATAACATCTTCTTGTTAAATAACTATTTCCTAGCCTAGATAGTTTATACAATTGTTGTTGCTGTCTTTTGAGAAGGATGGTGCTCGTGATCGTCATGCCAATAACGAAGAAATTTCGTGGTATATATTGTATTTATGAGAATGCTCTTTGCTTGCTGCCCCTGGTTTCCATTGGAGTTTTATGCGTTTTCGAAATTCTTTGCCCGCTCGAAGCTCGAACTTTGTTGGTAATTCGTGCTGAAAAGCCACCCAGTGCACTGACATTTAAATAAGGAACAGGTTACTCATTTTGTATGTGATTTGATCATTTCGGTAAATCTATTTTACATTCTTTTTCCACTTTACTCCTAAAAGAAGGGCATAAAAGAACAATGGCTGATTTGAATAAAGGTGTTGAACAATTGAAATTGGAAGGAGAAGCCGTTAAAGTTGCACCTAAAGATGCACCCGCTGCTGCTTCTCAAAATGTTACACCTTGGGAAGTTGAAGGTGCCGTTGTTGATGGTGTTCAACAAGCTATTGATTACAATAAATTGATTGAACAATTTGGTACAAGACCCATTGACGATGCCTTATTAGAGCGTTTTGAAAAATTAACAGGCCGTAAGCCCCACATCTTTTTGAAAAGAGGCGTCTTTTTCTCTCACAGGTGAGTCAGTCCTTACTTCACATATAGTTGACGTTTGTTGCTGCTCTTTACTTACAAATATACTCACGTATACACTTTTTACTGGTTCGTGATACTTATGATAGAGAGCTTCACGTTATTTTGGATCGTTATGAACAAAAGAAGCCATTCTTCTTATACACCGGTCGTGGACCTTCAAGTGCTGCTATGCATTTAGGACATATGGTTCCTTTCATTTTTTGTCAGTAAGTCAAATGATTCCAATGGATACAGTATTGCTTCGTAGTGGTGTAGGGACTTTTGAGCTCACCTGTTTTTATAACGCTCTTTAGATGGTTACAGGAAGTTTTTGACGTCCCTATTGTTATTCAGTTAACTGACGACGAAAAGTTTTTATTCAAGCCCAATTTGACCGTGGAAATGTGTCGTGAATTTGCCCGAGCCAACGCCAAAGATATCATTGCCTGTGGTTTCAAGCCTGAAAAGACGTTTATCTTTTCTGACTTTGATTATGTTGGGTAAAGCTTTAACTAGACATGAGTTATTCGTTTGGATGTGTGTGGTTTAATGTGTTATTTTCTTTATATGCAGTGCCGAGTTCTATCATAATGTAACTAGAATTTCCCGTTCTATTACTTTATCACAATCCAAGGCTACTTTTGGTTTTAACGACAGGTAAAAGAGAATATGAGAGATCTTTCAAGAGTATGAGTACAGTGTGACATTAACATAACATATTGACGGGTAGCGATAATATTGGCAAGGCACATTTTGTTGCTATTCAAGCTGCGCCTTCATTTTCTAACTCATTCCCTCAAATTTTTGGTGGCAAGAAGGATATTCCTTGTTTGATTCCTTGCGCTATAGATCAAGACCCTTATTTCCGTCTAACACGTGATGTTGCTAAGAAGTTGAAGTATCCTAAGCCTTCCTTAATTCATGCCAAATTCTTCCCAGCCCTTCAAGGCCCTCAAACTAAGATGAGTGCATCTGTAGACACATCAGCTATTTTCATGACTGATACCCCTAAACAAATCAAGAACAAGATCAACAAGCATGGCTTTTCTGGTGGTGGAGCTACCGTTGAAGAACATAGAGCCAATGGTGGTAATCCAGATGTCGATGTTGCTTATCAATATCTGTCTTTCTTCATGGAAGATGATGAAGAGTTGAAGAAAATTCATGATGTAAGTTAAACTAGTCTACTATGAAATGGAGGCGAGTTGATTTAATGCCTACATATTTACTTATAACTACTGTGCTTGCCTCTTTCTTAGTCTTACAAATCTGGTGAATTAATGACTGGTGAACTAAAGAAGATTTGTATTGAACTTTTACAAAAGATGGTTGCTGATTTCCAAGAAAGAAAGAGCAAGATTACTGATGAAATTGTTGATCAATTTATGGATAAGAACAGAAAGATAGATGCTGGCTTGAAATGATTTTGAATAAAATATAGACAGTAAACTTCATGTGCTTGTGTTATATAATTACCGTGATCATTGTTGCTGTCAAATGGTCACAGCAAGAAATAGGAACAGAAAGGGGGCATTTTTGTACTGGTTTTTTTAATATGAGTTTGCGTTGAGATAGGTCAAAGTTTGATAAAATATCCATATATCTTTGTTACAAATTCTCGTCGAAATATACAAGTCGCATTAGACCTTTTACAATTTGGACATTAGCAGACCGTTCTACCAATCGAGATGGGGATGTTACTAATAAGTCAGTATCCAAATTCAGATATATTGCCACTTCAATTTGGAAAAAGGGTGAAGAAGCTCTTCTGGAACAGAATTTGGTATCTCTTTAAAGATCAATGTAAGCCTAAGCATACGATACAGCGAATTTAGACAATTGTATGACAAAGATATGCCGGCAATATCAATCATAGCAAACAAGCATTTAAAGAGACAATTAAAAAAATTAGCCTCGGTTCTCTCATCATAAATTTCAAAGGGTAACGAATGCATCGCCAGTAATATTTAACATGGTTCTAATGAAACTTCCTGTTGAAAAAGCCAATACTCTCAGTGAAATTCATGTTAATTATGCGAGCTTATTTATTTATTATACTGGATTTTGCGGCAATTTTGGCGGACTTTTATAAAGAAAACTGCTTGCAAAATCCGGTAACAAATCTGAGAAACAATCCAGATTTACTGCCTTTACCAGTTATGGTGTACTGGAACAAATAAGATTCCAGGCACACTTCACCCTTACCGGTGATCTGGATATCTCGCAGTGGCATGTACAATTCATTAACAGGAACAATATTATTCGGCTGTCACTAATACTTTCTTAATTCCACTATAAGCTCAGTTCTACCTTGCATTCATATAAAAGACCATCCAATTTCTAAACAAAAATAAAATCATCGAAGAACTATTGTTCGGTCTCGCTGGCGCATCTAGTCTGTACCTTTGAAAAACTTATTAAAATTATAACTTCTGATATCAAGAATATCACATAAGCTATTAGGGAATAAAATAATCAGTATTCGCTTGAGAGAATATGTATTATTGCTTTGACTTACCTCCATTTACTAAAACGTTCACTTCTGTTGAATGCGATCGATAGTTGTGCAGCCCTAGTTTGGATAATTCAGAAAATGTTGTTTTACACACATCGCAAACAATCAATCTAGAGCTCATGGCTTCAAATATATGGAGATGAATAAACAAGAAAAGACAGAAGAGCGACAACTTTTTGCGAAACGCCTTGCGAGCCCTCCTTTTTTTAGAAGATGCTGGTTCTGGTGTCTTAACTCCAACATTTATGATACATGCTTGGGAAATTGCACCTAAAATTGTAAATGTAACACATTTTCCAGTTGGTACAGTGCTCTTTGCAGGTGTGCCTTTTAATGAAGGGTCTTGGTTTCTTCGTGTATGTAAAGTGAAACCTGCTTCATCAATAGAAGCACAATTTTTAGAAAAATCCATAATATTTTTTCAAGTTTCATTAACGTAATGTTATGCTTATGAACTAAATGTTTGTGAATGGCAGAAAAAGAAAATTCCAAACCCTCGAATTTCCTACAAAGTTTTAACTTCAACACGTCTAATATAGCAGTAGTATTCTTTTCGATATAGCCAACTAGAAATTTAGAATGATCCTCAGTCAACTTAGTACGAGATCTTTCATAAGGTTAAGAATAAGATCCTGAAAGTCGTCCCTCAGGATCATTGTTATAAGTTTTTAACATAATTCTGGGTAGTGCGTACATTAATCCCAGTGGCTAAAGCTACACTTTTTGTCGTGAATCCTTCTTCGAGTATTATGTTGAAGAGTTTCTCAACTTGTTTAAGAGTATACTTTATAGAACCTTTCGTTTTAACATTCAAGCCGTGTCTTTTTTTCAACGATATTGACTCTGCGAAAAGGAAAGCATCTGCAAGAAACTCTTCGTTCTCTTCCTCTATTAAATCTACTTCCATATATTCACGTACATATAATAGAGAATCACTTCCAATTCGTCTTATTTTCTCCATCCATTCTTCGCACAAAATGAAATGCTCAATTTCCATTCCTCCTGCTCGTCATCTTCCATATAATCGTCAGATGAAATATCCGTATCGTTATCTGAAATAATTTCTCTATCAGCAATAAATTGTTGGTCGTGCCTTCAACAATCCTTGTTGACTGCGACTCGGACTCCAATGTGGTAACAAGCTCCAAGAGCCTCGCTTTATTTTCCTTTTATGGTTTAAAAATTATAATAAATTCAAACTATACTCTATACTTTCCCTTTTCCCTTTATACCTTCAAAAGCCGCGCATTCGTGGATCAAATTATGAGTGATATTAACATCAATGGCAACAACGAACGAACCTATACACAAAGTGAGATGGAAGCAATTATCCGAAACGTCATTCAACAAATCGACGTCGAAAAAGAAGAGAGAGCCCAGGGAACTGAAATACCAGTGGAAATCTCTGATGCATTGGCCAACACCCCACAGCATCAACTCCAGGAGAACTTTAAGAAATTCAAGCGGGAAACACAAAGGTATGCCCTGGGTGAATGGACAACTCCAGAAAAGATTAATAGAACCATCATGCCCTATCTCAAACGACATTCAACTGAAACAACACTGGTTGTCAACACGATCTATAAGATCACGGACAACACCAGGTTCCAAGCCAGAGTGGCAATGGACATATTTGAACAACTACAATACGTTCTGGGAGAAGCTACCAACCAAGCAGAAGTGCAAACTATCATCGAAAAATGTAGGGAACAAAGCAAACGTTTGGCGATCTTTGGGCTCGCAACGGCAAAGGCCCAAGAAAGAGAAGCAAAAGAGTATTCCGACAAGGCTCTTAACCTCCCAGTCAGCATTAGACATTTGGAATCAACAGAAGAGGACTCCAAAACAAAGAACGCTTACAGTGATGAATTCCTCAACAAATTCCATCAAGCCACCTTTGAACAGAAACTGGTTCAACAAGCCAGTGGAAACCGAGGAAGTAGTAGAAGCAATGGATTTGGTTCCAGAAGTAACCACCGAGGAGGCAGAGGCTTCAGATATGGAAGAGGTAATGGATCACGAGGGTCTTTTTTTTGGCCAGGGTACCCCTCAGAGATGGGGAAATCAACCGAACAGTTACACCAACAATTCACACAACAGCCATCAACCTCACCACGCCAACAACAACACCTCCAACATCCCCAGCAACCAATAACGGACACAGCCAACTACAGCATTCCTACCGATGGAATAGCACCAGGAGGACGACTACAGCGATTTATTCCACAATGGCAGGCCATCACAAGACACCCATGGCCTTTATCAGTCGTACAGGAGGGTTATCAAATTCCACTAATAAAAAAACCTACACCCTGGAAATTACGTCGGATCAACTTGAACCCGATCGAGCAATTAGCAGTCAACGAAGCAGTGGAGAAGTTCCTTCGTGCAGGGATCATAGAGATCTCACCCACGCAGAGCACGGAATATCTATCCAATTTTTTCACCATTCAGGAAACCACCAAACGTCGACCAATCTTGGATTGTCAACAAATCAACAAATATATTCAATGCCAACATTTCAAGATGGAGGGAGTACCAGCTCTAAGGGAGATTATAGAGCAGAACGATTTTATTTGCAAACTGGATCTGAAAGACGCTTATGTGGTCACACCGATTCACCCCAACTCAAAGAAATATCTAACTTTTCAGAACCAAGGAATTGTATACCAATACAAAACTTTAGCGTTCGGGATGAGTGTAAGCCCAAGGGTATTCAGCAAAATGATGCGTTTTGCGATCGAGCCTCTACGGCAGCAAGGCATTCGTCTGGTGTATTACTTAGACGATATATGTGTGCTGGGATCGACAATCGAAGAGACCAAGAATCACACCCACAAAGTGTTATCACATTTGGAAAATTTGGGATTTTTGATCAATTTCCAGAAGAGCGTTTTAACACCTCTGCAACAACAGGAATTCCTAGGATTCACCTTCAACACCAAGAAGATGCAAATCACGGTTCCTGGCAAGAAGTTAAAAAAAACTAATGCTCCGAATCAAACAAGCACTCAAAGCTCAACACAACCAATACAATTGCCGGTGGTACGCGGGTCTGATGGGGAAAATGACCTCGATGATACCAGCAATGGGCGAAGCCCTGTTACATATTCGACATATGCAGAGAGATTTAGCGTTGACATTGAACAAGTACTATCAGAATTGGAATGCACCGATGTCGTTATCTACAGACAGCAAGAACGAATTAATTTGGTGGACACAATGGATGAACAAGAAGAACGGTCTACCCATCAGAAAAACAGTCTGCAACAGGCAACAAGAATTGAAAATCTATGTGGATGCATCGGACCTGGGATGGGGAGTAAGTTCCTCCACAATACAAGCAACCGGAGCGTGGACAGCTACGGAGAAGAATCTATCGATCAACGCGAGAGAACTCACAGCAATCTACTTTGCATTAAAACTCCATGCCAAACAACACCCCAAATCACAAATCAGATTGTTCACCGACAACATGACAGCGCTCAAATACAGCAACAAATCGGGGGGCACAGCGTCCAAAGTTCTACAAGATCTAGCAATACAGATTCAAGAGATATGCAACTGTTACCATCTAGAGGTGGAATACGAACACATTCCGGGAAGAGAAAATATACAAGCCGACTGGCTGAGCAGGCAACACCATCAAACATCGACAAATCTGATGTACAATGCTCAGATGCCACGAAGAGTATTCCAAAGAATCAATCAGCAATGGGGACCCCTGAAGATAGATGCTTTTGCGGACAGAATGAACACAAAACTACCGAATTTTTGGAGTCTTCGCCCGGACCCGGAAGCAACCGCCACAGATGCTTTCCAACAAACTTGGATGAAACAGGGCATGTACTTGTTTCCGCCTTGGAAATTTATCCCAAAAACCATTCAAATGATCAAACAGCAGAAGATACAAAAAGCGGTACTGATAACACCATATTGGCCCACTCAGTTTTGGTTTCCAACACTACTGAAGATGCGACACATCAACAACCCCTTGATGTTCAAGATACAACGATGGAAGATGGCCGCATGGCACTTATCTACCACAAGAGGAAAACCGTTGGTGACCTAGGAGAAGACACTATCGAGTTCCTATCCCATGCACAACGCAACAATACCCACAGGACCTACAATGCTGGCTGGAAAAAATGGACAGCATGGTGCGCATCTCAACCACAACCTACATCACCTACGATTTACGATGAAAACATTGTGCTACGTTTTTTGCTAGAACATCGTCATTTCTCATATCAGTATCTGAATGGTTTACGCTCGTCTATAGCATCCGTTTTCAAGGTTCTGTATCCAGCGAAAGAACCATTGGCAAGCCAAGAATGCATATTAGAATTCTTTAGAGCTAAGAAACGTTCCGAGGTGAAAATTCCAACGAGACAGAAACTACAGACATGGGATACCAACATGCTAGTCGCTTTTATCAAAAAAGAATGGCCTGATAATCAATCTCTGAATCTTTATGATCTTCAACAAAAAACAATTATCCTATTCTGCTTGATAACCATGGCCCGACCCCGATCCGACGTTGGCCGTGTACAATATCGCGATGTACAACTGGAACTGTGTGATGACGAACCGGTATCAGTGATGATACACTTTAGAGAGGCGAAAGAAGCCCAGGTTAAATCAATGGTACTAGGACTGGTTGAAGACCGCAATATGTGCTTGGTGTCGACTTTGTTCTGCTTTATCCAACAATCCAGTCACCTTAGGAGTAATTTACCAGAGAATCATAAACTATTTCTAGCATACCTCAATGAACCTGATAAGGTCAAGTCCGCTAGTCCCTCCACTGTCGCCACATGGATCTCTGCAACCATGGCAAAAGCTGGTATTGATACTAACCTTTATAAACCACATTCCATCCGATCCGCATCCAGCACCAAGGCGGTCGAGAATGGATTGTTGGTCGTGCCTTCAACAATCCTTGTTGACTGCGACTCGGACTCCAATGTGGTACTTTCTCCTTGTGAAGAAAAAATTGAGTTGGCTATAATGGTACTGTTGTTTCGTTGAGCCGTTGGCTTAAAATAGTGTTTCTCAAAGGTGTTGGATCGATGACTCCAATTTGCATGTTGTTTGACTTGATCTATTGAGATTACGTCCGTTGACGGAGATGAGGACAAAAATGTGGTAACAACCCACCCTACTTGGTTTTCTTGGTTGAAGAATCAAATCATTTAATTTAGCTTTAAATCTTGCTCTCCCTGTCTTAGAGAAAAAAAAAAAAATTGAGCTGATACGCCTTTTGAAGGTATAAAGGGAAAAGGGAAAGTATAGAGTATAGTTTGAATTTATTATAATTTTTAAACCATAAAAGGAAAATAAAGCGCGGCTCTTGGAGCTTGTTTCCACATTTTTGTCCTCATCTCCGTCAACGGACGTATTCACTAATGCTTTGCATGTTTGTTCTAAAAATAAAATCACCTTTTTCAAAACCAAATGGTCACTTTTTTAAGCCTCACATGGTCACTTACTGTGCTTCCCACTCTCAATTTACACTTTTGCGAAAGTTTAAATTGCCCAGAAAAATGAAATTAATTTGGTCTAATGTTTGAAAAATAATTTGCCCAGCTTTTCTGAAATACAGATTTTTAACCTAAAATGAGACGGTTGCAAAAAATTGAGACGAGTGCACAACATTATGAGAAAACTTTTATCAGACCAATTTCATTTTCAGTGGAATTGCGAACTTTTCAGGAGACATGACACAATTGCATGCTCTCTCAGTTTTTTCTCTCTCTCACTCTCAGTTTTTTCTCTCAGTTTTTTCTCTCAGTTTTTTCTCTCAGTTTTTTCTCTCAGTTTTTTCTCTCAGTTTTTTCTCTCTCTCAGTTTTTTCTCTCTCTCAGTTTTTTCTCTCAGTTTTTTCTCTCACTCTCAGTTTTTTCTCTCAGTTTTTTTCTCTCAGTTTTTTCTCTCAGTTTTTTCTCTCAGTTTTTTCTCTCTCTCAGTTTTTCTCTCAGTTTTTTCTCTCACTCTCAGTTTTTTCTCTCAGTTTTTTCTCTCAGTTTTTTCTCTCTCTCAGTTTTTTCTCTCAGTTTTTTCTCTCAGTTTTTTCTCTCAGTTTTTTCTCTCTCACCAAGAGCAAACAATGGCACACCTTTGCCACATTTGCGAAAAAGAGTTTCCTTCCCCAACAAAACTATATAACCATGGTTACGATGTCCATGTGGATACTTTACAAGTGACCATAGACAAAAGTAAGAACTGGAGTTCTTTCAACAAGAAGACATTGTGCTCACTTTTTTCTTTTTTTAGAGACAAGCATTGTTGAAAGAATCGACAGTAAATTCAGCTGTCCTGATTGTCCCAGCAGACTTTCTACTACCAGGTCATTCAACGATCACCTAAAAAAGAAACATAAAGGAACCTGTTCAGCGTTATCGAAAGCGGAAAAAAGGTGCGACATTGAAACAGACGATGATGATAACGGATCATCAGTTCTTATGAAGCGCCATAAAATGCTTGGCCCACAACTAAATTTTGACGAATTGAATTCAAATTCGCTTACTTTGCCGCCATTACACTGCGACCACAATGCAGAGGCTGTAGCTGCTTCTAATGCACAAGATCAAAGAGAACCAAATAAAAAAGAAATAGTCTTTAGCAATATTGGAAACTGGAAGCCAATAGCATTATCATCTGAATGTGGAAAAACGTATTACATGCTTGCCTCTCCAGAGGCATTTGAGCATTTACTTGTGGAGCAACCAACTGGTCTGTGGAAACCACCAAGTCCAAATTGATAGAAATAGGTGGTATAAAACTACTTTTAATCAAGCTGTATACGGCACATTTATGCATTTTATCTTCTTTTGTTAATTCGTATCACTTCAAATACATTCGAAATTAAATGATAGTTTATAAATCATCATTCTTTTACTCTCTATTTATTTTGACTTATAACTTTATATAAAAAGACACCTGACAAAACAAAGTGAATGAGGCGTAACTAAGAACAATCCTTACAATTTAAGCACATATCAAAAAGTTGCACATGATAAAATGGTAACTTAACGTCAGCTACTTGTATAGATTTTACTTCTTGCTTTACTTGATGAAAAAGTTTATATCGATAGGTATAATGTTGAAGGTATTTGACATCTAATTGTAGAGATGCTGGGATAACAATTTAGCAGCTGTTTTATTTGCATTGCTTATAGACGTTGTCATTGAATCTGCTAAATCCTGCAATAAACGACTCAAATTCAAGTTGTTGATCACTGGAACCACACCATTTTCTTGTAAACTAATGATTTCTCCAATTGTATCTTTTACTTTTCCTTCTTTCAAGGTGTTATGCAATTCATGAAAGAGCATCACTTCAATATATGCTGCAGAACCATTTTTAAAGACCTCTGAAGCAATCGATTGAAACATCCTTGAAAGCTTTTGAGACTGCGAATCTAATGATTGAGAAGAATCATATTCGCAAAGCGTCCAAATGGTATATGGGCGATAGGAGATGTCAGATATAATTGAGCTGAAGGCTCGGCATAGCGAATAAGTTGATAGGCAGTAAAATTTCGATCTTAACTGACGAAGTTGAAAAAATATATAACTCTGGCCAATACATGTAATTGTATCATCTTCAAGCATTATTTTTCCCATTTTTAAGTGTTCTGTATTGAGATATATTTTTGTTTCTGGCAGTGGCACAAAGTTGCTAGTATTAGGTCCCGTTTCAACTGTCGCATTTGTTATAGTTCGCTTGTCCAAACGTGTGCTTGAAGTCACCAATAAATTAAAACTGGAAGCCCCAATTTTCAATTTGGTGGTATTATCGTCTTGAGTCAGGCAAACTACTATCTCTCCATATTTTGATTGTGTTTTTGGAAACGAAGATTGGTGATTTGTTGAACCTGTTCTACGTTCATGATGCGAGTCAACTATTTTTGATCTACCATAGGACTCAACGCAGTTTACAAGTAATGCCGTTGGCCCACTCAATAGAATACTTCCTGCGAAAATATGTGATGTTGCGAATCTAAGTTGTGGAAAGAAGGCCCAGTCTTTGCTCAATTCTTGAGTGATTTCTTTAGTGAGTTCAACGTACTGCTGATCAGCTATATGTCTGTAGATCGGACTTATACGAACAATATACTTGAATAGGTCGTCTGTATTTGTTGAAAGAGAACTGTCTGTTGTAACTGCTTTGTTCACGGTTGGTAGACTCCAAGAGCCAGTCGGATTATCAGATAATACATCAATAATATTTTCTGATGCTGCGAGAAAGGGGTATATTTTACCATTCATAGACGCCAACAAAATGGGTTCCAACTTTCCAATTTTTGCAGCCAAGACACAACTGTCTTGAACGCGAGGCGAGCATGATAGCGCATCACAGGCCAGTAGAACAGCAGAATCATCGTCAAACTGGTTGCTTGTTTGAGATGTAATTAGTCTGTCGATGCTAAAATTATTCTCCCCTATACTTGGCTTGTGATGCTTCATAAGAACTGATGATCCGTTATCATCATCGTCTGTTTCAATGTCGCACCTTTTTTCCGCTTTCGATAACGCTGAACAGGTTCCTTTATGTTTCTTTTTTAGGTGATCGTTGAATGACCTGGTAGTAGAAAGTCTGCTGGGACAATCAGGACAGCTGAATTTACTGTCGATTCTTTCAACAATGCTTGTCTCTAAAAAAAGAAAAAAGTGAGCACAATGTCTTCTTGTTGAAAGAACTCCAGTTCTTACTTTTGTCTATGGTCACTTGTAAAGTATCCACATGGACATCGTAACCATGGTTATATAGTTTTGTTGGGGAAGGAAACTCTTTTTCGCAAATGTGGCAAAGGTGTGCCATTGTTTGCTCTTGGTGAGAGAGAAAAAACTGAGAGAAAAAACTGAGAGAAAAAACTGAGAGAAAAAACTGAGAGAGAGAAAAAACTGAGAGAAAAAACTGAGAGAAAAAACTGAGAGTGAGAGAAAAAACTGAGAGAAAAACTGAGAGAGAGAAAAAACTGAGAGAAAAAACTGAGAGAAAAAACTGAGAGAAAAAACTGAGAGAAAAAACTGAGAGTGAGAGAGAGAAAAAACTGAGAGAGCATGCAATTGTGTCATGTCTCCTGAAAAGTTCGCAATTCCACTGAAAATGAAATTGGTCTAATAAAAGTTTTCTCATAATGTTGTGCACTCGTCTCAATTTTTTGCAACCGTCTCATTTTAGGTTAAAAATCTGTATTTCAGAAAAGCTGGGCAAATTATTTTTCAAACATTAGACCAAATTAATTTCATTTTTCTGGGCAATTTAAACTTTCGCAAAAGTGTAAATTGAGAGTGGGAAGCACAGTAAGTGACCATGTGAGGCTTAAAAAAGTGACCAATTGAGACTCAAAAAAGTGATCCGTTGAGTTTCAAAAAATTGTCCAATTGGGTCTCACAAAAGTGTCCAATTGAAATTTAAAAAGCGACCAGGTTTTTCAAAAAAGTGACCAATGGACGGTGGAAAAACAGTACTAAATAAAAAAGGAGTCAAATCCTTTATGATCTTGACGTAAATATTATTTTAAAAGTCAGCGCAAATTATTTTTATCTCAACGCAAAACTCATATTCAAAAAACAGTAGAAGGGGTGTGCAAATTTTATTTTATTTTTAAAAATGTTTTATTTGTCTTTGTTCCTTATTTTTCCTACCCCACATTATTTGAACAATCAGAGACAGGATATCAAAAATAATGTCAACTACCAGAAGGGCCCATACCACGAGAATACCCACTCTACATAGCAATAAACATCATTCTCATGATAATGGCTCTACAGTAACAACTGATTCTTCCGCTACTGGTAGTAGACAACGTCAGTCGAAAAGAGATGAGGTAAATTGAGTCAGTTCTCCATGAGGGGAAGCGATCACTTCGCTGCAGTTAAACTTTTGGCTAATATTGATGGCTATTCACTAATTTTAGGCGATTCGCAAGAAGTTGGAAACGGAGCTTTCCAAAAAGAAATCGGGCTCAAAAAAGATACGTCAACAAACTACTCGTAAAATAGCTGGTACTGTTTCTGCCCTGCGTCCGGCGCAAGCATTGACAGTCAAAGAGAATATGTTGATTATCGAAGCCTCACAATTGATGGCTGCGAAAAGGAGTGATTGTGTTTTGGTGGTAGACGATGAAGACCACTTGAGTGGCATTTTTACGGCTAAGGATCTTGCTTACAGATTGGTTTCAGAATCATTAGATGCCAGGTATGGATTCTGGAATTGTTGTTTCAGATCAATAAAGCCAGGGCAAATTATTCATACTAATGCAACTGCAATTTAGAAATACGACAGTAGCCAAAATCATGACAAAGGGTCCTATGTGTGTTACCTCTGATACATCAGCCACCGATGCTCTGAATCTGATGGTTTCTCGTGGTTTTCGTCACCTTGTAAGAGAATATATCCTTAGTATAACAATGAAGAATGTGCTTGTAATTAACCAAACCTAAACTTTGTACTATTGTCCTATAGCCCGTCTGCAATGAGGAAGGGGATATTTTTGGTCTTTTAGATATAACGAAATGCTTGTATGAAGCACTTGATAAAATGGAGAGAGCATTCGGTTCTTCCCGCAAGCTCTACGATGCATTGGAAGGTGTTGAAAAAGAATGGGCCAATTCGCCTATTCAACTTGTTCAATACATGGAAGCTCTTCGTGACAAAATGGAATGCCCTGATCTCAATTCAGTTTTAGATGGCTTACCTCCTGCAGAGGTTAGCGTTAAAACCAATGTGCGTGACATTGCACGTATGATGAAAGAATATCACACTACGGCTGTTTTGGTAACTGACCGCGATGGCTTAGCAGGCATCTTCACTACGAAAGATATCGTACTGCGGGTAATTGCTGCAGGTCTGAATCCTGAAACCTGTTCTGTTGTCCGTGTTATGACGCCCCATCCTGATACAGCACCTCCTCAAATGACGATTATGGATGCTCTAAGGAAAATGCATGGTAGGTACAGACAAAGCAGCATTGAAAGAAACGATTCGTTAAACGATGTGTAATTTATTTTTACAGATGGTCACTATCTCAATCTTCCAATCGTGGAGAACGGTGTTGTCATCGGTATCGTAGACGTTTTGAAATTAACATATGCTACTTTAGAGCAGATCAATAGTATTGAGGGTAATGATGGGGAAGGTAAATTGAATTCAAAGAATGCAAATGCCAGGTATAGGAGGTTTAGAATAAGAAGCTAAATACATAAATTGGATATGTTACAGGACCGATGTGGGGAAGATTCTGGGACAGTTTCGGAGCTGCGGATCATCAAGATTCAGAATCGCAATTATCAGATCCTCTTTCTTCACAATTGAATCATACAGCAACAGCAAATGCTTCTCACCTCACAGCAAACGGTAACGGTCTGCAGCCTCATCGTGCTATTTCACCTGAACCTTCTGTTTCGCTTTCTCATCTACAAGGCTTCTCAGAAATCACACCAAATGAATCAGCTAGCATGGTAGCTAATCAAGACGACCCCTCAACACTATCAGAAGAACGCAACAACCGGACCTCTCCTTCCGTCACTAGCAATACAGATCTCTTTTCGTTCAAATTTACCTCTGCAGGTGGGAAGACACATCGCTTTATTTCTGCCCATAATGATTATGAAGCTTTACTAGAAGCAGTTCGACAAAAAGTGATAGGTGAACATTTGGCTCTTATCAATGATGATGCAGCAGAAGAAGACACACCGGTTCAATCGTGGCTGATTATATCATATCTTGATGATGAAAATGATAAAGTGTTGATGACTTGCGACGCAGATGTGATGGATGCTGTAAAGTTGGCTCGTAAAATGGGTCAGGACCGTGTAAAACTATTTGTACAAGATGCCTATGATAAAGCAAAGGAGGAAGAGGTACAACTAACTACAATAGCAAGTGCAGTAGAGGAGATACCAATTATACGAAAAGAACAACAGACGCCATTGCAAAATACTGACGAAGTAGGTGAAATGGAGACAACGCAAGAGCATCATCATCCTCATCACCATCATAGTACTCAGCAATCGTCACATGGATCAAGGAAGAAGCAGAAGATGAGAGATAGCGCAAACATTGAAGAAGAAGAAAGTTTTGCCAAAGGAAATGCTACAGTTACCGGCATACCTCAAGAACTAGTATTGCCCGCTGCTATTACCTTTTTAGGCGTCGTCATCCTCGGCGTCTTTGCTTTCTCTCGTGTCGGCTCTAATCGTCGATAAGTCATAGATATTAATTATACCTCAATAATATTGACCCTCGTTTCGTAAAATCATTCACTACGTTTCTACGCTAACTAGAATGTATTCATGTATAACCCACTGCTAACAAATAAGAGATGCATTTTATGCATACCCTGTTTATTTAAAAAAAAAAGGAAGCCATTGTGTTTTTTAACTCTCTAGTTTGACGCCTTCACTTTATTGTTATCGCTAGTAGTGGTAATTTTATTGCTCGTCTTCTGTTTGTTATTACTATTGCTATCAGTTTTTTGCTTTTTGTTGGGGTTTTTGGGAGGAGGAGGGGTTTTCCTCTTTCTCTTTTTCATTGCTAACGGATTCACTCCCTTCGCTTTTTGCTTCTGACCCTTTGGCCTTGGTCTTTGATGCAACTGTCTTTCTTTTCGTTTCTCAGCAAAAAGTGCTTTCTTTAATCGAGCCGTCTCTTTATCCAACGCCGTCTCTTTTTCTATTTCCTTTTCTTTAAGGACCTTTTTTGTTCTATCCGTCATAGGCTCTAAACCAAGACGCTTGTGCTTAACATCGACGTAAATGATTGGCACGCCAGGTATCTTTCTCATACGGTCTCGTAATTTTGGTTGTTGTGATGCAACACAATAATGTTTGTTGTTTTCTTTTCCGACAAGGTCTCGAATACACTGATATGCAGATACTAAGGTGCTATCATCTTTGCTATCTTTATGGTGGTGTGGGCATTTGCGTACTTCAAAACGTTTGGCAAGAATGTATGCACTGGTGAATTCATGCCCTTTGTCTTTAATGTCCTTTAAAATGCATTCAGTAACAACTAGAAGGGGTACAACAGTTACGTAAGAACTTCAGTACAAAGGAAAGACATTTATAGTGCTTATAACCTTACATATACGCGTTGTGTCGTTCATTAGTTCAGATAAGGCATCTTTAATATAGATCTCTTGTTTCAAAGCTGCTTTGCAAAACTCCCCATCCACTATTAAAAGATAAACTCATCAGTCCATCGTTGAAAGATCGGCCAGGTGTCTACTTTGATACTTACAGACAATTTGGTATGGTGGTCTAAATCCGAATGTTACTGAATAACCGTGCACGATCTTTTTGATCGTCCTTGAAACTTTTGTCATTTTATAATTTATTAGAGTTCAAGCTCTGAAGGGAAAAAAAAAAAGAAACTGAAAGAAATTAGGATTTTCTGTGACCTGCACTTCTACATTTTGGAGAGTCTTAGGAAACTGTGGCGGACAATTAACGGGGATTGGTGTGATAATGCTCCAAATGATTGATAGTGTCAAATAATAGATTTGTTACCTCACTATGCAGGTAGTCTTGTATCCAATGTAGGGTAAAGTATCTATTATTGATAGCTTATTAGAAAGAAAATACGAAAGTGATTTCATAGTCTAATATTGCTTTACAGCAGGAGCAAATGATGAATCGTTTTTGGGCGGCGATAAAGCAGTGTGAAGGACAAGCGGGTGCGGGGAAGCACTTCTTTTTTTTTCAAGGGGCCTGCTTATTGCCAGAGTTGTCAAATTAATAAACTTTTTTTTTCTTGGGTCATAATCATTCTTAACCCAACATGTCTAATCTTTCAAAATTAGTACGCTGCATTACTTCAGGTGTGACCAGTCGTACTGTCAGCAAGCAACCTGTAGCAGCATCTCTAGGCGTCTCTGTTACCAAAAGATTTGCCACAACCGTGACAACCGGTTATCAAGCACAACAGGACAAAAATGACATATTGAAAGAAAGGGAAAGACCACAGTCGATGTCTTATTTCACTGGAAATTATAGATATAATGATCTTATCATTGAACTTTCCTCACTTTATAAGCGTTTCGAAAAATGGGAACCAGTAAAGACAACGCCAGAAGTTACTGCAGATAATGTGGATGCATCTCAGGAACAAACGCAACAAGTCTATTCATGGAAACTTCGTGAAAAAATGTCAGAGACGTTAGATATTCCACTTACAACTTCTCAATGGAGAAAAATTACCAATCATCTCAGTGCATTAGCCTCTCTACCAAAGCCTTTACCACCAGCTGTTGTGAAAATACTTGAACCCTATCGTCGACACCAAGTTGATTTAGCATCCAAAAACAAAAACTCTCAAAAGTTAGACGATTGGGGACGTGCTTATGGATTAGGACGCAGAAAGGAATCAAGCGCTAGCTGCTACCTTGTAGAAGGAGATGGTAAAATCCTAGTAAACGGTATGGAATTGGAAAACTATTTCAGAAACATTAACGATAGAAATGAGGTGACAATGCCACTGGATATAACGGAATTGAAAGATAAATATAACGCTTGGGTGCTGGTGAAAGGAGGGGGTACTACTGGTCAAGCACAAGCAATTAAACTGGGTATCAGCAAAGCATTATTAGTGCATCAATCACATCTAAAGCCCGTTTTACGTAAAGGTAATGGACGCATTAACATCACACGCTTTTCTCTGCACATTAAGCTGACACAATATTCGCTTCTTTTGCAATAGCCGGTTGTGTCACTCGTGACCCAAGAGTTGTTGAACGTAAAAAGGAAGGCCAAAGAAAGGCTCGTGCAAAGTATACCTGGGTCAAACGTTAATGTTTCTGTACACCATATACTTCAATGTTCGATATAGTTTAAAATATGTGATTTAATAAAGAGAAATGTATATAATAGACGTTACAAAAGTACAGTTTATCTTTAAATTCTAAGACTAGCAAGATCAGCAACAAGATTAGTAGGGTCGAAATCCCAAATAACGACCTTCCCATCTGCACCACATGTGGAGAATTGAGACACATTATTACGCTCACCAGCGTATACACGAATTTCACTATACGGAGAGAAAAATATGCCGATGTTAGTCTTCTTTGTTTTTTGAGGCTTCTTACTCTTCAGAATGACTTACTTGATAGTATTTTGATGAACTGTGTTCAATTTGGTATCGTTTTCAGTTTCACCACGAGAATCCATAGTTTTGAAACGAGCCAATACAGATGCAGCTTGAGAAACCTTCTTTTGACCAACATCTAAAGATCCAGCATAGTGCCAGTTTTGACCATCCTTAGTTTCATAAAGAATAGGCGCACAATCAAAACCAGCTGCAACAATTTGTTGTTCATTCGTCCAAATAAGAGAGCGGAAAGGAAGGGTGTTACTGGTGATTGAAACCATAGTGTGGTTACCATCAGCTTGAGAGTAAACGACATTGATTGAGGAGTCGTGGCCAGCAAAAGCTAGCGCATCACCAGAGGGTGAGAAAGCAACGGCGTGAACCCAACCGCCGCGACCAGTGCTGAATTCACCGCAAACAGTATTGAAGGGCAACTTGTCTCCCCAGTTAGTGGGTGCGGGCCTAATGACAAAGAAATGTAAATATTAGTAACCTTGCAGACTTAACGCAACTTAAGAAAGAATTTACTTTTTATCAAGGCCCTTGATGAAAGAAGAGAATACACGAGCTTTCATATCAGCAGAACCTGCAGCCAACAAAACATTGTTGGGATGCCAGTCGAGTGATAGTACAGTACTACGAATAGGCTTTTTCAAATGTTTACTGGCCCACCAGTCATTATCTTCCTCGAAATAACAGACAGAAATACAACGTGCACCACTGGCTACAGCAAACTTTTCTTCGTTGGGTGACCAACGAACGTATGTAGCAGCACGGTTGATACGCAGTAAAACAAGTCCTGGCTTCCAGACACCGTCTTCATTTGTCCAAACATAAGCATTTCTATCTTGTGAACAAGTCACAATACGGTTGGTATTGGGAGCAAAGTCAATACTGGTGATGACTTTATCGTGCTATACAATAAATAGGAATGAGGAAATGCAGATTGAAATTTCTCTGAACAAAGAAGTACTTACACCCTTCAAAGTGGCTTCTAATTTCGAGTTAGCTTGACCATATTGATAAATTTTGGCGTCATTTGTATTTTGGCAAACAACCAATTCTAAATTGTAGATGAATAGCTGTCAATATTGAAAATGACACGAGTGGTTTTTAATTAAATTGTTTGACAATATTACGGTCTTTGTTAAATGAATGAGCTGTGATGGGTGAGTTATTTAGGCTGTATACGGTAGGTGGCATGTTGACGTTTGTATAGGGGTTTATTTTTTAAAAAGAGGACTCTAGACAGTCGACTACTTTTCTGATTATCGATAAGTAAAGGTTACGAACAAGCAAAGAACCTACTTTAAGACAAATTTAAAAGCAAGATCCCCACGTTCAGACACCGAATGAAATGCCAAGCTATTCTTGACTAGCAGCAATGATTAATTTTTGGAGCGTGCTCTGTTAATGCTGTGTTGACTACAAAGCTAGGTGCAAATTATAAATGCGGCTTCAAGAGTTGATAGAGTAGATAAAATAGGTGAATCCACTGGTAAAAGTAGATACGCATTATACTGTTTTATTGCGGTTTTTAATACTAACCATCATACCCTTTCGTGTTTACAATTTCTGTATGTATTTACGAGAAAACTCCACCTTTACAAAGGATTGCGACCACTCCGTATTCTATTCAAAAGAAACTATATATATCTTTTAATGATCAATTGTCTCTTTCAGCAGCTGTAAAAAATGACATGATCGATTTTGTGCGCTTGAGCACTGCGCTTGAGCACTTTGTAAGTTGCATTAACAGAGTTTAAAATTGAAACCGAAGTCTTTCAAAAATAACAGCTCTCTTCGTATTCCGCCGTGTATGCGTGCTTTCCTTATATTATTTCCTTCTTAGTTGAATGATGCTTTGAGGTAGATGACAGTGAAAGCTGTGAGTCAGTTATGGGATGCTACCTCTATAGTTTGTGAGCGATACAACGCACATTTATAGGAAAATGAAAGATTTTAATTGATAGAAAGGATATGACACTATGGTTTTTGTATGAATGGAAGAGTATGCTTCTATGTGCGGTATAGAGTTAAGGATGATAAGGCTGTATATATTGCGCGTATATTATTCAAATAAAAACACTATTTGCCTGATCGTATAACAATGGGTCAGCAAGGAGTTTAAGGAATCGGTAGCTTTTTTTTTCGCACGGAATTGAACCCATCTTCTCCACATTTAGATGAATCTCAGAGCCCAATAGATTTATAAGAAGTGCCTGGAATGGTTTCTTGTGTGGTGACTTCCTCAGTTTTTTATTTCCTGTTCTCCATTTAAGGGTAAAATTCAATGTGTCTCTCTTCATTCACCTTCTGTATTTACTTTACTTTATAATAATTGTTAGTACTTATTGGAATATATGATGACTAGCGAAAGACAAGCTTCCGTTGGAATTGTCGGAGGTGGTCTGGTTGGAGCCCTTACTGCTATTTATTTCGCTCAAAGAGGATGGAAAGTTGAATTATATGAAATGCGTCCAGGTAAAAGGAAAAGCGTGCGCATACTATTGTACAAATAGACGAAGTAATATTTGTTTAACATAAATGAGTTTAGACATGCGCTTGCCAGTTAACAAAGAGAACAGTCGTGGCAGGTCCATCAATTTAGCTTTATCAGAAAGAGGCATCAGTGCTTTGAGAGGAACAGGGCTGGATCTTGATAAAACCATTCTAAAGGCTTCAGTTCCAATGAAAGCTAGAATGGTGCATGTGGGCAAGAAAGGCACTCAAATATCACAAGCATATGACGTAAATGGTCAGGTAAAATGAAAAAAAAAGTCGGTCAATAGTTGGAAACTACATCTGGCTGTGCGAAAACCTGACACAGCTCACGTTTGCTTCATTTCAAAACTAGCATATTAATGCGGTGGATAGGGCAAGACTGAATGAACTTCTATTGGATGCAGCTGAGGCTATGGAAAATGTAACAATCCACTTTGAGTATCGCTTGTTGCAGGCAGATTTTACAGAAAACAAGCTTCAATTTAAATTAAGGTAGGCCATGCTTAACACATATCAGCAGCTTGATTTCTTACTGATTATTAATGGTTATTTAATGTTAGTAATAATGAGATAGAAGAGGTTAACGTTGATTTTATTATTGGAGCTGATGGCGCATACTCAAAAGTGAGATCTCAAATTATGCGCTGTATGAGGTACAGGTGCTAATTCCATGGTTAAATATTAACGGAACGCAAAAGCTGACATACATTTCTAAGAATGAATTATGACCAGGAATATATTGACACTGGCTACTGTGAGCTATCTATGCCACCAGCTAGGGATAAGGACGGTAAGCCTACCTTTGCATTGGACCCCAATCATCTGCATATATGGCCGCGACACACCTTTATGCTTATTGCACTACCAAATCCCGACCTAACGTTTACTTGCACGTTATTCATGCCTTTCCAAATGTTTGACGATATCAAAACTGAAGATCAACTACTGACATTTTTCCAGGAACATTTCAACGATTCTATTCCCCTCATTGGTGAGAAAAATCTTAAATCAGATTTTTTCAATAATCCTAGAGGGTCTTTGATCACTGTAAAGGCATCACCACATCACTATAAGGATAGGACGATGATCATTGGCGATGCATCGCATGCTATGGTTCCATTTTATGGTCAAGGCATGAATTGTGGTTTTCAGGATGTAGAAGTACTGAACAAAATTCTTGATAAGCATCAAATCAAGCCAGTCGTTAATGGTGATGGTGTGATTGAAGGTTTACAGGAAGCATTAGATGAATATTCAAACGTCCGAGTCAAAGATGCGCACGCTATTTGTGATCTGGCTATGTATAACCACTACGAAATGCGTCATGCTGTGACCTCGGTGCAATTCTTAGCAAAGAAGAAATTAGAGAGCGCAATACATTACATGTTTCCCAAGTTAATCATCCCTCTCTATACCATGGTTAGTTTTAGTACGATACCTTACTCTCAAGCTATTCATCGATGGCATCGTCAAACCCGTATATTGAATTTCGTTTTGCTTTCAACAATTTCTGCCACAGCCGCTGTTACCGTTGTCTATGGCTTGAAGTATCGTGATCATCTACATTCTACAGCTGGCAACGCAGTCCGAGCCATCAAAGATCTCTTTCTCAAAAACTGAAAGCTCACCCTATAAAAGACATATCTTTATGCATACATTATGTGTTTATAGCCCAAGGGAGGGTGTTTTCAGCTGATGCCGTTCTACTGAATATGATGCAAAGTTCTATAGTTTATTATTTTTACCAAACGCCATGTTAAAATGATATGGATCATAGAATCACAGCCAGGTTACGGCTGTCACTATGAAGGTTATAATAAGCATATGGACGCGGTTGATCCTTGCTCACATGTATTTAAGCAGAATAAAGTGTTTGAAAATGAATCATTGGCAAATCATCGGTGAGTTGCCTTTTCCATGTTCGAATCGTATTTCCATAGTCGCTTAATAAAAAGATTCTGGCCCGTCTATGCCAACCCAAATGCTCAGCACCATATCCACCAACACCAGCACCGCCAGCGTAGCATAATTGAAGGCCTTCTTTTTCCAAACAGTAATCATTTACATGATTATGCCCACTATATTCATTTTTGTATGGATTATTACGTGTTTAGAATTGAAATAAAGGAAAGAAGGAATAGTTATAAAATAGAGGAACCTACCAAGCTGTAAATTTCACATCGCCTGTTGTAGAACAGAATAATCGAAGTATGAGTATACTTTGAATTTTGCAAAAAGATATTGGCACATACCTAATTTGAACGCTTCTATTGCAGATAATTTATTCTTTCCAGGGCTTGACACATGTTCACGAGCTGAACCCAGTATTGCACTTGGCTTATTAGTATTTGTCTCCTCTCTGTAATCCCTAATGTCCATATACGTTACTTCTGTAAATAAATTACACAAGTGCATATGAACTTCTTACCATATAGGTATATGAAAGAATACACCAGCATTAAGTTTCGAATTTGATGTTTCTCGGAAGACGGAGGCAGATTTCACGATCCAATCTAATTGATACGATTTGATAAAGTCAAAGCCTTCTTTGGTTTCCGCATAAGAATGCGAATCCAAAAAGTACAGCGTGAAAGCATGTGGCCTAGAATAAAAAAGGCCAGTCTTCAATTACAAAAGTCTGTCATATATTACTGAAAAGGCGGCCTGAAAGTTGATACTTACGCTGCCTTTTGTGTACTTTCAAAAACCTTAACGGCATAATTACCCCAGCCTGGGATATCCATTGGTCCTCTTTGTATCAACGAGTAAGGCATTCTCCGCATAACCTCAATCAATTCTTCTCGACTCAAGTCACTTTCGTCGTCATGTTCTCCAAACACAACAGCCTATTTCAAATGATTATCAAAGTTACATTTAAATTATCCTCTGTTGCTTCAAAAGAGATGCTATGGGCTCACCCATGGTATTTTGCGCTGTATAACAGGATCAGCAAATTTGAAGGTAGCTGCTCGAGCATCACTAACGCCTAACCAAGCAAATGTTGAAAACTTGTATTTTATAGCCGATAAGCAATAATCATATTCATTTACATACCTGCGCCATCTATGTTGTCCCCAGAGAAAACTACCAAATCAGGCTTTTCATGATCAAGCAACTTCTCAATGTATTTTAACGTTGTCATATCGCCATTGCATTCTGTCTATGTATGTTGAAAGACATAAAAACTTGTGAGTTTTAACTTTCGCATATGGTCTTTTGAAAAGTAGGCTATTTGCATATATCCATACGTCGGCTGGTACATCGCGACAAACGCCTTCTTCGTTAGTAAAATGTAAGTCTGCTATTTGCAAGATTTTAAAATCCCCATTCTTATCAAATGCTAAAGGCTTCATGTTTGGTAAGTCTTGCATTTAAAAAAATAGTCATGTGAATTTAGGAGATACGTTTCAACATTCATTGTCTGTTCTCTCATACATACCTTTATAACCTTTCTTCATATACAAAAATGTTGGTTCGCCGACGGTACCTTTCCCATTATTCCCGCTGTTTAAGTCAACATTAATTTTTGTCCACCCGTAAGGTGTCATAGTGTGCGCTCCGAACTCGATAGCTAACTCTTGAATAGCCTTTTTAGCGACGTCAGAGTTAGTGAGTGGTGTAGTTCTGTACCATAAATAAATAGCATCTCCTCTAAAGATTGAGTTTAGATTGACATCGACTTTTGTATAGCCTTCAGGAGGTGTTTGATCATTCAATATGACTACAGCACTTTATGTTAGTATTAAGAGTGAGTATATGCATGTCCACTTGTGATAATGTATTGATAAAATTATGCGTACTCTGTTACAGGATCATCTGTTCGACTCCTTTTATAGAACAGATAAACACTCATTCCAACAACAATGCCTCTATTTAAATCCTTTTCAACTCTCTCCCATCCCTATGAGAAGTGAAGAATGAGTTTATTTTAGTTAACTCAGGGTTTTCCTTATCAACAGCTTCCAACTTAATCACCTCCATATAACAGTTGCTCGTAAAGCATTGTTTGGCAGTAATTGCAGTGATAGGATCTGAAAAATGATAGGCAATCTTAATCACAAAGATACATCCATACTCAACACTCTTTAAAAAACTAAAAATAAAGGATCAACAAGCTAACCTTTAGGACCGTCTTGGCTATAATACATGAACAGGTAAGAGCCGTGCACATCTTTATTCAGATCAACTGGAATACGCTTATATTCAGCGCCAACCAGTGGACTTGTTCCCTCTTTCACGATGATGGATGTTATCGGATTTTTTGAAACTGTCTTATCTTTTGTATAACTCAACCATAGTGATGCACTGGCATCGTTCGAAGCGTCCTTTCTTTCATTCAAATCGACACTCAGCCTTGTCCATTTCGAAATGTTGGGTGCCGATGTATAGTTAGTACCTTGTTCAATTTTTATATCAGTTATAGGGTCGTCAATAGTGCTTTCTTTGAAGTGTAAGTAAACTGAGTTGCCTTTTTTTACACCTTTATTAAGGTTGATATCTATCTTTCTATAGCCAGGATAGTTCGGGCAGGCATGTTTTGCATCGCAGGATACAAGCTTTAAGTCAGTGATGTAAGCGAATATTTGGGTTGCATATAGTGAGAGGACAGTAAGAAATATTGAAAATAGCTGCAGTTGCATCACCTTGTTAATGCTTCTCTATTGTTAATGAGGAACTGTTTTACGATACGCGAAAGCGAAATTATCAGGAATGCTTCCTCTGCATTGAAGATACTAAATTATCATTTTTTTTTTTTAATTTCAGTTCAAGCAACTGAACAAAAACAATGCAAATTGAATGACGAAAAAAAATAAAAAAAGTGTCAGAAAACCTTAAAGTCATTGTGTTTCTGCTGACTTTCACTTTGCTTTTAAAATGTCGTTTCTGTACGAAAAAGGGTATTGCACTGTAGGAAAAGTAGCATATATCTCGTTCTTAGGCACTCCGAAAATTGTCCGTCATTTCGCGCCGAATTTGATTCTTTGTCGTCTTTTAATTTAGTACAATGAAAGGGATACACCAAAGGAACAATAAACCGTCATCTTGAAAATTAGATTCATCCTAAATTGGCAAATTTGTAACACGATTTTGGGAGCTTGAAATTTTTTAATTTTTTTATTTTTTTTTTTTTTTGTTTTCTTTTCTAATCATTGCCTCTTTCTTTCCCTTCATATCTGTAACCTAATGGTTTCTCTAAGGGACGGTACTAAAAGAAGAAGGCAAAATCTGAAATCGTTGTATAAAGACTTGCAAATATACGCGGAAGAAGTTGATAAGGGAAACGTTATGGGCTCAGTAAGTTGATGGGCTAAATTTTCATGTCAACTTATACTTGTAACCCCCCAACATTAAAGGCATCTTTTCCTTGATGAACAGACATTTGATATGCCCAGTCATCAAAGTTTGCGAGATTCATCAAATATTACCGAGAAGAATGGAAAGCTTAGCACTGCAAGAGACCGTTTTAGTTTTAAGCTAGCTGGAATTGTGACAGATGTCACAGACACTTGCACTAGTAGCAGCAGTAGCAGTAGTAGTAGTCGTGGCAGTAACACCACCATCTCAAATGTCATCACCACTGTTACATCAAAAAGTACACAGCCATCGAATAACCGAACAAGCATCAGTCAATCTATTATACCTCCAAAACGGTCATGTTCTACACAGTCGTGCAACAAAAGAGAATCAGTGCGTACGAATATAAGCCGTATTTCACTTCAACTGAACGACCCTTATATGCATACTCCCACTGCATTTCTCACAGAACTAACAATTCGTTTCATTTGTAAAGTCAACGAACTGATCAAAACACGAAAAATTTTCTCTTCTAACGAATACCCTAAAAGTTTCACTGGCGAAGAGGCTGTGGTAAAGTTTACACATTGAAACATTAATGTGGAATTTTTCGCTTGGCATCGGGAATTATAGCCAGCCTTCCATTCATCCGCGCCTTGACTTATCATTAACATCTGCTTTGTAGGACCTTTTAATCTTGATTGCCGGATCAGAAGTTAAGAGAAAAGAATATAAACGGATCGCTAGAATGATAATGCACAGTACTCCTCCTGTATTTTTACCTATTAATTACTCTGAAAAATCAATTAAAAACAATACACTTTACGATTCAGCAAAGGAAGCCTATACATTAAATGAAGATAGCTCAGACAATATTACAGACAGAACCCAAGAATGCTTTCCACAAAGCGTGTTTACACAATTTTTGGATTGCTATACACCTACTTGTAGTAGAGGATCCAACGGCTGTTACGCACCACTGTGTCCAAATCGAGGGCCACAAATACACACCAAAACCAAAATTTTGAATGTATGTGTTGGCATCCAAAAAAAGTGGGGGAAATCATTGATTAGCTCATCATACGTTATCAACCATCCTATAGAAAGATTTGCAAAGAAATATTTCGTTTTCGTCATCCATGGCTTCATCACAGGATACAGTAAGTGGCAGCTTCAAGTCTAGAACAATTTTCTGTTATTCACAAACATTTTTATCACATCCTGGACTGAAACTTTTCTCGTTCTTCTTTTAAAATATTAGCTTGTGTCTAGATGTTGGGCCAAAACAATACCGCGTGAGACACTGCAAAAAACACCGCCCAGAGAAATGAAGAGACAGGAAGCTATTTTTGAATTGATTTATACTGAAGAAGACTATGTTCGGGATCTGAATCTTTTGGAGGAGGTAAAAAAATGGACCCATTCTTGACTTAAGACGCCAACCCGCTTGTCACCAAAATGTTAATGTACATTGACAATATTTTCTTCTTTCCTATAGCTTTTCGTCAAACCGCTTTCAGAGGCACAATGTATTGAGCATGAACGACGAACACAGTTCTGCAATGACATTTTTGGAAATTACAAGCAAATTCTGGAAACACATAGAGATATGTATCGCGATTTGCGTGATCATCAATTATCAAGCCAGGAACACGAAACGAAGGAATATGGTATTGGATTTGTGGACCACATTGGTCAAGTTATTTTACGCTATGTTGATCAATTCTTGGGCCTTTACACCGAATACGGCCCACATTTTCTTATGGCAGAATACATTGTCAAGAAAGAGATGAGTCACAATATATTATTTCACAACTTCATTCGCGAAAAGGAGAAGCAGGCAGAGACACGGAAATTGCCCTTTCGCCACTTCATTATTCTACCAATCACTCGACTGCAACGCTACCCTTTATTATTGGACGCCATACTGAAACGGACCACTGACGAACAAGAGAGACGAACATTAGCCATCTGCATCGAACGCATCCGTAATGTGACGACGAGAGTAGACCGTCTTACAGACGATATGCGTCAAACGCTACGAATACGTCAAATCAACGATAAAATTCGTTTCAAACCCAATCATCCACGATACAATCTTGATCTATTAAGGAAAGGTCGAAAATTGATTTACGAGGGGCCATTAAAGCGCCGTTCACATTTCGTTGAATCTGTCGATCTTTATGTATTTCTGTTCGATCACATCTTATTGATGACGAAACCAAAGCGAGTCAACAGCAATAGCAGTAACAGTATAAGTAGTAGTAACAGCAGCATCCAAGGCCATATGGGCAGCAGAGATGAACCGGATTACTTTATAGTATCAAAGAATCCTATACCTCTTGATTTATTAATCGTGGGTGATGTCTCTGAAAATTTTAGGTTTGGAACGTTTAGAGCCAATACATCTAAAACCTCCAGCTCAAACTCTTCTTCTGGATTGAACAGTGGAGCCACAACTTCATCAATGAGTAGCTTAATACCCTCTTCAACACGAACATCTACCCAAGAGCTCAACACAACACCCTTTACATCTACTTCGTCATCCGTCGTTAATCTATCTTCCTTCTTAATCCGCCATTTAGGGCAACATGGCGGCGAATATATACTTTACACAGATACCCCAAGTTCGAGATTGATCTGGAAGCAAAAAATTTCTAAAGCTCAAGCTGATTTAAGCACAAAGAGGGAGATGAATAGCGCGTTTCAGATGGTGACAATTAGCGACACCAACTTTTCACTTGTCGGCACATCCAGCCACCATTCAGGAAAAGTGACGTGTGCCGCATCTTTTGGTAAGAGCCAATATGTTACTATCTGCTGTGTTATACCAATACTTTCTCACATAATACTGATGACGTATAGTCGGTAACAACGGAATGAAAATGGTTGCATTGGGAACACAACATGGTGTTTGGATAGGAAAGGAAAGTGATACGAATGGCTTGACCAAAGTTTTGATGGCTGATGGTGTGACACAAATTGGTGTTATCGAAACGCATAAGATTCTTCTTGTCTTGGCAGGTAAACTTTGCAAAGAAAAAAAAAGAAAAAAGATGGCTAATAGATAGAATATTGCTAATCGCTCACAACATTACAACAGACAAAATCCTAACAGCTTACCCACTTGTCCAATTGGATCCTTTTTCACCAACAAATACCCTTTCATCAAAAGCATCTGGCGGCAAAAAGTCTTCAGATAAAGAAACAGTAATCAGTTCAAGGATTATATCCCAGCACGCAATTTACTTCAATACAGGAACATGTAATGGAAAGACCTTGATAGTAACAATGAAAAGGAAGAAGCCGGATAGTCAATTCAAAGTATACGAAATTGTTTGCGGCAATTTGAGCGATCCAAGAAACGCTAAATATCTTGTGACGAAAGCATCGTTTATATTGAAACCACCGCCATGGTTTCGATTATATAAGGTAAAGAAAAGAGTAGGTCAGTAAATACACACAGAAGACTTGTGATGCAAACCATTACATCTATATAGGAATTCTATGTTGGAACTGACTCAAGGGCCGTCCATTTCCTGAGATCAAAGCTATTGGTTGCTTGCCCACATGGTTTTGAAGTAATTGATTTGGAGCATTTGGATGAAACACTACTCAATCTTCCCGATTTGAAGCGACGCGAATTCAACTTCATAGTTTCTTCTGAAGCCAAGCCTTTGAATATATTTCGATGCGATGACAATTTCTTACTATGCTATGATAAATTTGGGTTTTTAATCAGTACTCATGGCGATTATGTTGTTGACAAGTATAAAAGGTAAGTATGTTTAAGAGTAATACGGATAGAGAGATCGGCATGGTCTAATTATATATTTATATAACTACCAGAATCGAGTGGGAAAGTAGCCCACAGTCTTTTGCATTCTATTATCCTTATGTGGTTGCTTTTGACCATCAGTTCATTGAAGTTAGGAACGCCAAAACAGTACGTAGATAAATGTTCTCCTATTACCCATACTTTTGATCCATCTCTCATGCAATTGTATTTATAGGGAAAATTAGTACAAATTATCATAGCTAATAATACCAAGCAACTGCGCTCTGCTACCAATAACGCCAATACACTAACATCTACCATATACGGTTGCGCAACTCATGATTTCAAATATGATTATCAGCATATATTTAAATTGGAACCACTATTTTCATAACGTAAACTTTGGATTTAATTGCATAAAATTTCACTACTTCATTTACATGTATACGATCTGTAATTTATATTCTGATAACCTTGTAAATTAAAATTTCAAATAGAATAATGTTTAATGTTTTAGGATGTTTCCTCTAGTAAAGAGACTGCAATAGCTCTACATATTCTACATCTGAAAGTGCTTTACTGTAGTAACGGGGATTCGCTGTACCTTGGATAGTACTCGAAACGAAAGCTCAAACCTCAGGGAGATAAGAGGTCTAAAACTCTGATGTTAGCACAAGTACGCTTCAAAGTTCGTGTTTTGCCAGTCTTCGACAATTTTAGACCAAAAGTTTCTCATACAATTCGCAATGATACAGAAACGCATCTTTACTAGAGATATGGGACACATATTACTTTTCGTTTATTTTTGCGTGTTTTCCAGGAAAAGACGTCATACTTGGCTACGACGAGACACCCACGTATTTCGCCGCGCCGGAAAAGAATTATCAGCGTGTTTTCATAAAATTATATCTCTGTTTACACTTAAAAAGCGCGCATAATAGCTACACTATTGCCTACCCCAGCCATTCGCGAAGGAAGGCAGAGAGAGGTTTGAAGTTCTTCAATATTGAATTGATTAGTTTTGATTTGCAATAACCACAGAAAATAGTTAACAGAGCGTATTCCAATTGAAATGTTAATGCTCAAGAGAACTACTCATACAGCATCTTGAAAACATAGCAATAACTACAAAAAACTGTTATTTTAATGCTATTTTTTAATTTTCACTCATTAAATTTTCATTACTCCAATCAACCCATTCTTCATAAGTTATAATTTCTCTTTTTTTCCCACCAAGAGCTCTTTCAAATGATAATCGTCGATCGTTGTTTTCATTGATATATTTTTTGATTGTGTCTACAGTCGTTTCAATTTGACCTTTATAATATAACAAGGAACTGAATAACTCTTCGGTTTTTTGGCTATCATTCCGGTTCAATGGAATTCGCAATCTATCATTAACCCTGTAGACAACAATATTCTTGGGTTTCATCATTGTTGATCTCAAACAGTCGCCTTTTAACCCACATAACTGAATAGATTGGATTTTGATATCTGTTGGATTAATGAAATTGAACTTGGTGATGATGTTTTTGAAGATTATTTTGGCTTCCAGGATCAGTTTAAAATGATCGTTCTTCACTTTGATAGTGGTAGCAGCTCTACCCACTTCGATATTTGATACATCTATGAACGAATTTTTGTAATAAAAGCTGACTCGATAGTCAATTTTGAACTTATTCATTTTTGTATCTCCGCTATAAAAGTCAGGAATGTTATTCTTCTGTGTGTTTAACATGAAAATCTAAACTTACCTCTTTATTTGTATATCATTTCTATCTGAAAAGAGTAGCTCAAAAATTCTGGCATACATTTTATTGTCGTAATCTTTCTTTTTACTCAGTTTCTGCTGTTCATCAATATCATATATTTGTTGATTTATTTGATGTGTTTCGATCCTAATAATAACAGATGAAATTATTATTGTTTTACGTGTTTTTTATGATTAACACTGCACAATATTTACACACTTACAGGTGGGACAAGAGTTTATAAAAAAATATGTGTTCTATTGATGCATTTCTCTGATAGTCGAGAGTCTTGCGATATTGTATATTAATGTGCTCAGGCTAAAAAAATTAGTATGTACTGTCATAGTATATACTGCCATAGTGGCATTACTATATTTTGATATCTTACGTTATTGAAACTTTATAAATGGCTTTCTTAAAATCGGCGTTCATTTCAAATGAAACACTTGATGCTTCTTTCTCTTTTTCCTTCTTCCATACAATGATGTGCGATTGACTTGATGAGCCTATGTTACTGAGGTCCACAATGCCTTCTTCAGTTAGTCTGTAGAGAAGGTAGAGGTAAGTATTTATACTTAAAGAGAATATCAAATGCATACATACGAAGTGGATAACCTTCTGTCTTTGTTGCTCTTAACATTGGTAAAAAAAGTGTAAACTAGTTAATATTGTCATATCAAAATAAAGTCAAAATATATCAATAGATACCTTTTTTGGTACTGGAATTCGTGAGCTGCTCGCTTCCCCTTTTCTCTTTAACAAGTTGCTTTCGTTTACTTGGCGCTGCGTAGTAAGCCAATACTCATCAAGTATTGTGGTGTCCAAACACTAATAAAAATAATTCATTGACGCGTTTTCCATGTTTTTGTAATGTTCATTTGGTGATCATCGCCTTTGTCAATAAGATCGGCCATAAGTTTGGAGCAGACTGCAGTTGTATAATCCTTCAAATTTTGGATGCGAGCGTTGACCTTCTTCTTCTTCAACTCGATCACGTCTAAAGAGTCTGATATCTCAGGAACAAGCTCTGGCTGGGTAGCACGGATGAATGCATCGAGTTTGTCATTGGTAGTAGGCTTGCGATTAGCATGTTCGGCAAAAGTAGATGAGATATCGCGCTTGACAGAAGAGTTTCTATCGCTAGTTTGCGAGAAAGTGGTGGCAGTATTAACTATTGTTATTGAAGGGCTGCCAAATTATTCATTTTCAAAAAAAAAAAAAAAAAAAAAACTACCTGGAAGTTGTCGCTGATATACTCTTCCACGAGAAAATCTTTCATTTCTTTATAATTAGGAGTTGAAGATTGGGGGTTAATCCGATTATTCCTTTTTATTTATGATAAATCTCATTTATACATTTAACGAAATGTGAACTAAAAGATGCTAAACTATACTAAAAGACACTAAAGAATACTAATCATAATTACTTCTGTTTTCTGCATAATGTAAATATACTAAAGTCTTAGCTAATTTGTTGAAGAATAGTTATAGGACTCGGACTTGTTTTCTTGTAACATTTGTCGTATTTGAGGGTAGATGATATACAAATACTAAAGACATAATTCACTTTATGAAGGATAAAGATGAATTATACAATATTGCAAACCAGAAATAATTAGAAACTACATAAACTCTAATATATGAGTACCGTGAATTAAGTGTTGTGTTTAGTTGACAGCATCATATGAGATGTGGAGAACTCGTATACAAATTATACAAGATCCTCAGACCTCATTACTGCTGAAATAATATAAAGTAGAGTAGGAAACGAATATAGAATAAGTGATGATTCTTATACGAGATTAGCTACCTCGTATAAGGCTGAACAGGTTGTCATTTAGGATATATAGTTTACTTATTTTACTGTAATACGTTACTATATGACATAGAATATAGTAGAATTAATATATGGACATGCAAGATATATTGATTCAACACCAAGGTGAAATAGGTTATAAGTACTATTCTCTGCCTTCGGCATAACGAATGATTATAAGATAATAGACTGTGGTCATCCTTTACAATAACTGTTCCTTCAAGTCAAACACCACGCACGAATACCATTTTCCTAATTAATACTATATTCCTGCAAGCAGTGCTACCTAATGGTTAGCACGGGAAAATAGGTTAGTTGCATGATCACTAGATGAAGCCATGGATACGTTTACAAGTCCACCCGCTCCGAGTAAATGCGTAATCTCCTCAAGGGAGGATTCTATTCTTTTACGGTTCAGAAGACGTACGTCTTCTTTGAGTACTCAAAAAAATCAGTGAACATAAAACTGTGAAATGACAAATAAATCATTAAAATTTTTTTCGCAAGATCCTTGAACGACTGTGCCTTCTTGTTATGTGCAGGAGCGTGGCCGATGAACTTGTCCGGCGTGGCTAGAGACATCAAGCAGTTTCGGTGTTTGAAGTTTCCTTTCACTGTGGAAGTGAATTTTTTTTTTTTCTGGATTTTTTTTTTCGAACAATAGATTCACTTCCCTTCCGTAAAAAAAAATCTCTTAAATAAAGCTACAGGTTTTTGATATTCTTAAAAAAGATAGAGAAATGAGTAAAACGAAACACACATATATAGCACCACTTAGAAAGAAAGCATTGGCAGAGAAAAATAACGCGAAAGATTTTGTAGGTTTGAAGCGGCAACAAACCGATGTTGACATGGTGGATGCGACGGAGCAAGCATTGAAGCGCTCACGTTCCAATGAGAACAATAGCAGTAGTAGTCAAACACCAAAAAAGGCAAGGCATATCAGTGCCAATAAAATAGTTGAACCACCCACTCAACCCGGTAAAGTATTTGTATTTGGAACTGGCGATACAGGTCAACTTGGTCTAGGGGACGAAATGTTAGAAAGAAAAAGACCTATGCCATTAAAGGTTCTTGACAGTGAAAAAATTGTCGATGTTGTTTGTGGTGGTATGCACTCCATAGCTATTACAGAGGATGGAAAAGTAAAGTATTACAGTGGGCTACATATCATATCCTTGGCATATATGTGCCCTTCGTCAATGACGAATGAGCTCCTACTTTCATTTTATTAAACCAAGTATCATCCTATTTACACTGTAGTTATGGTCTTGGGGCTGCAATGATCAACGTGCTTTGGGTAGATCCGGTGAAGAATATGAACCCAACAAAGTGGAAAATATGGATCATGTCAAAGTCGTTAAAGTTGCTTGCTGTGACTCAGTTACTATGGCACTTACCGATGAAGGTCAACTTTATTGTTGGGGTACTTATCGTTCTGCTGAAGGCGCCTTAGGTTTTTCACGCAAGAAAGCTATCCAAGAAACACCTGCTATCTTTGAACCTTTTCAAAAATACGTTATTGCCGATATTGCTGCTGGCACCGATCATTGTTTAGCCTTGACAAGAGATGGCCGTGTATTTGTTTGGGGTAATGGTCAGCAATTCCAATTGGGCCGTCGTATCATGGAACGCCATCTCATCAATGGTCTTCGTCCAGAAGCTTTGAACTTGAAAAATATTCGACTTATTGGTACAGGCTCGTACCACTCATTCGCCGTGGCGGAAGATAATACTCTCTATGTATGGGGACTTAACAATTTTCAACAATGTGGTTTAGCTAACGAAGACAATGAACCAGCTGAAAACATTATAACAAAACCTACGCCTATCAGAGCTCTTCAAGGCAAAGGCACAATTAAATCAGTGCAGGGAGGTGAGCACCATTCGCTTGTATTGATGGAAGACGGTAGTGTATATGCTTTTGGGCGTGCCGACTCTAATCAGTTAGGCTTGCCTGAGGAAACACTCCAAAAGGTGCAAATCCGCGAAGAAGGCGCTGATGCATCCGCTTACAAAAAGGCGGTTGGTAGACCCACTCGTATTCCCAATTTAGAAAAGGTCGTGGAAATAGCTACTGGTACAAATCATTCAGTCGCTTTGACAGAATCCGGTAAAGCCTATACTTGGGGCTTTGGTGAATGCTATGCTTTGGGTAATGGATCTAGCGACGATGAACCAGTTCCAGCAGAATTGACTGGTCAGAAACTAGAAGGTCACAAAGTTATCCGTGTTTCTGCAGGTGCCCAGCATTCTATGATTCTTGCCGTTCCTCAAAATGAATAACTTCAAACCTATACTATTCTTAATGAATGAACTGTTCTTGTACAAACTGCAAACATTTCATATTCCAATTAACCCCGCTTTTATATCAAACAAGCTTTTACACAATGACACTGTCATATATATATTTCATTCAATATGAATGTTAGATTAAGTAGTTCTTTCACTCCAAACGACAATCTCTATATGTAAATTGATTTTTTAATCCGAAATGATTGAATAGCAACCTCAAATTTCCTACTGTTGTTGTAATTGATATTGTTCGTTATTTTGCTTCCTTGAAAACTGAAAGACCTCTGTCACAGCTTCTTTGAAACATTGGAAATTATAGTCGATCAGTCCATGTTTTTCAAAATTATCTTGCCGTAACAGACATATCAAAACCAACAGTCTACGAATGATGAAATATTATTTTTTGTTAAAACGTCAATTTCTCAATTTCTCCTGCGATCGACCATTATTCGTTTACCTATTCACTTCTCTCATATAGAGAACATCACCGTTATCCAATTTGATAAGACTTGATGCCTCAGCATCTGAGCCATCTGTTGCATGTTGTTGCTGCTGCCCCTTTTGTAATGACTGTTCAACTAAGCTATCCGTCTCATTTAAAGATTGAGCATTTGAAGTTGTTAACGCTGGTGTTCCTTGACCGTCTTCCACTAAAAAATCATCGTTTTTCGGTTCATTTATATCTGATATTGAAAGGACATTTGGACTGCTCCCTTGAACGTTGCTAAAAGAGCGATTGGTGAATTGACACTTCTTGAGCTTGACTAATTCCTTGTAAGCTTACCCATAGATACATTCAACATCTATACACACATCAATCATGTCGGAGCACAGCTCGTAGGATTGAATATCTACAGGTGAACTATCCGTTGCGATATAGATTTTTGTCAACGTGTCAAACAAGTATGCTTTATCAATGCTAGAGTTCTAATGCGAGGGAGAAAGAGATAAATTTAGGCTCAATAAGTAATATGCAAGTGATGCTTATTTTTACCGAGCATAAAACATTCAAGAGATTTTCTAGAGTCGGTAGTTCGCGAATCAGCTTTTGAACAATTTTACTGAAGGCTTCATAGATCGAGTTATCGTAAATACTTGTCAGATAATATGTTAAGTGGATATATTCTAATTGTGCATCAGCTAAAGCATCACTCATCCTCTGTTGTACATCACGTTGAGTATCTAAACACATCGGAAGACAGCACAATTTAGAACAGTCTCTAGGATGCCTAAAATTGCTGAATGCTTATACCTATTTTATAATCGTCTGACAAACCGTCCACTTTATGAATTAACACTTCGAAGCTGATATTGGAGTTTACACGATATGCGGTGGTGACAGTAGTAAATAAGCGATGCATTGCTTCGTTGTAATCATCCTGAGCATCAATTACAAATATGAGGGCGCCTACTTTAGAAAATATATCCTGAGGGTCTAAGGCCGTTTCCTCGAGGAAGTCTAACTGCCCAGGAAAGTCCCATATTTGAAAGTCTATAAAAGAGCGGCTAGAAATAGTGGAGAATTTTTGGTTAAAATAAAACAACTCAGTAAAACTATTATGATATCGAAGATTTACGTTATGTCCTCTTTCTGGATTTTGGTTGTGCTTTCTAAGTATAGCGTGTCATTTGGTGGCATTTTTCCAAATACTACACGTTGGATGCTAGACTTGCCGCTTCTATAAAATTGTTAGCGTAGCTGTAACAATATATTATATTTACATTACTGACCTTTGAAGACCCATCAGAAGAATGCGAGGTTTATCTGATAAGCTGTGTTCTTCGCTGTCTCTAAAAGATTATATGAGCTTTGGGTATTCTAACATCAACATCGATTCGAGATTCGAAGAACTTCTTACGTTACAAGGTCAGAGTCGTTCGTTGGATTTTCATAATCGTACTATTGAAATTTTTCTTAATAAATTTAAAATATTCCTTTGGTGATTGTCATTAGGTCTTACCTCCATTTTATACGAGGATTATAATTGAAAGTAACTTTAAGAATTAGCTTATTCTTTCAGAATCTTTGATCAAAATAGAATAAAAGAAGCAAACTCAGATCTGGCTGGATTGCTATTTTGCATGAAGACAGCTATCTCATCACAGATTTATTGAGCTTTTTTTCATTTTTTTTTTTTTTTTTTCTTGTTCGAACGCGTGTCGTTTTGGCGCATTGGCTATACACACTGTGCTTAACAGAAGACACTGAGCATAACTTTTTTGTCCTCTGATAATAAGCAGAAAATATGGAAGCTGTTACAAGCTTAGACTTGGTCTTTTCACATTTCGACATTGTGCTGCTTTACTAACAATGTCCAGTACTACCAAATATGTCGCTGTCACGCTAAGTATCTTTGTATTCTAGCTATCTGATACACGTTGACCTCCTACGAGTATTTGATTGAGTTTCCTCATATATGAATTCAGCTCCTTTTGTGCTATTATGCTAGCATTGCTGACTTGTCTGTCACTACTACAAGTCAGACAAAAAATAAGTCAAAGACATGATTTATATCACTACTGTTTTACATAAACAGTGTTCAATCAGGTATGATGCCAATTTGGCATGCTAGATTCCTTTCTACCACTTATGCCTTTTGCCTGTCGCTGTTTATTTATCCATCACCTGAACCATAAATCAGTCTGTAAGCGGCTAGCCCACAGAAAGATCAGCGCAACAGTTCGGAGACTCGCCAGACAGGCACAGTATCAAAAAGTAAAATCAAAATTTTTATGCAGGTGTCAAAAATGGAAACACTTCTCCAAATTTGTCCGGTCCGTTTTCTTATTGTTGTTGCTTTCACAACTGTTGAATGAGCCGAAATGAATCTTGAACTGCTAGGTGAGCAAAATTAATGGAAAGCATATGTTCACTAGTTGAATTTGACTGATGCAATTTCAACTGTCCCTGTTTAAATCAAGATCCTTGGGTAGCAGAATTTCCGCAGCTAATAGAAGACACACTAGAAGACGGTTTTGTGCTAAACTGTAGATTCAACAAACATGGTACCTTATTGGCAGCTGGTTGTTTAGACGGTCGTTGTGTTGTTTGGGATTTCGATTCAAAAGGCGTTGCACGTAACTTAGTTGGTCACGTGAAATCAGTAACAAGCATAAGGTACCTAGAGGGTTCAAAATAGCAACTCTTAAACAGTTTTAACCTCATCGGTATATGTTTGCTATAGCTGGTCACGGAACGGAAGATATTTGCTCTCGGCATCAAGAGATTGGAGTTGTATATATTGGGATCTTGCCAGTGGAACGAAGAAATTAAAGATCAGATTCGATGCGCCTGTGTTAATGGCGCATATGCATCCGAAGAATAAGTAAAATAGAAGTTCAATCATGATATAGACGTTGTGCAGAGGCTAATAATATAACTCAAGCAATCGATTTGTTGCTGCTCTGTTTCAACAGAATCCAGTTATTGTAGATATTGATGAGAATGGTGAAGCAGTTATAACACCCTTACCATTAGAGCCTCCGGAAAATGATGGGTCGATCAAGCCGTAAGTAAATTGGATATAGACGAAAGAAAACGAGAAGCGCTCTTCGTATATATAAAACATTATCTTTTTAATTTAGTCCAGTGTCTTATGTAACCGCAATTTCATGGAATAAGGCAGGCAATCGAGTGTATACAGGAACTGCAAAAGGATATTTGAGTATTATAAATGTCGATAAACTGAAGGTAAAAAGCTCAAACCGAGTATTTGAAATCTATTGATCCGCTTCGTTTTAATGGGCTAACTATTTTATACGTCCTTTATTGAATTACAGATGGTTTATTCATTAAAAGTGACAAGTAGTACCATTAAAAATATACACTGGGCTGGAAATGGACGGTAATTAAACAACTGTACCGAAAGTGATCAAAAGACGAGAAGTTTGTTACTGAAATGTTTATCATATATTCTTTTGTCTTTAGAGATATTTTGATCAATGCTACAGACCGTATTATCCGTTACTTTCGTGTGAATGACGATGAAATAGGAGCGCCAGTATTGTGTAATAAGTATCAAGACCTAGTGAATCGAATTCAATGGAGTCAATGTTGCTTTAGTGCCAATAGTGAACTAGTTATTGGAGGTTCCGGACATAGAGCCGAGCACAATATATACATTTGGGATAAGGATATGGGAAATTTGGTTAAAATTTTAGAAGGACCCAAAGAGCCTCTAGATGATTTAGCCGTAAGTCAAAATTTGAAAAGTAGCTTTTACAACAAGTATTAATCTTACTGATTTTTAATGGTAGTGGCATCCACATAGGCCGATTATTGCATCAGTGAGTAGTTTTGGGAACATTTATATATGGAAAGCAAAACATACCGAAAATTGGAGTGCATTTGCGCCAGATTTTGTGGAGTTGGAAGAAAATTTAGAGTATGAAGAAAAGGAAGATGAATTCGATGTAGTGCCAGAAGAGGAGAAAACAAAGCGCAAACAAGTAGATGAAGATATATTGGTTGATGTGACAACTTGCGAACGTATTCAAGCCTTTGTCGATTCGGATGCGGAGGAGGAGGATGCGGATAAAGAGTTATATTATCTGACAACAGAACCTTTAAATAACAAAAATAAAGATGGTCGAGCTGAATACAGTAGCGACGAAGAGTTTGCGAAAAGATCCCTGAAGAAGGCATTCTCAAGGAAAAGAAAGAAGAGAAGGGGAAGCAATGCCAACGATAGCAGTAGTTTTGATAAAACAAAAAAGGAAATAAAGAAACAGTGATACCCAACTATTATATCGTTAAGAAATTTGAAATATTACTAGAAAGACATAACTAGTCTTCGATTTTAATGATGGGAATAAGGCAAAGTTCGCGCTCTCGTTGCAGAATTTAACGAGCCACTGCATTAATTGAAGTTGATGTTCTGTGTCAAAAATTCACTGTTCGGTATTTTTTGAAGTTAGCAGCAAGCGCATTTGTTAAATTTTACAAAACAGAAGGGCGAATGCGCGTTCCATATGGTTCTTAAGATATTCATATAGATGTCAGTAAGGATATATACCATAATTTATTGGTAAAAAGGATTTGTTATTTAGCCTTAAAGCAAACCCCGGAAGTTACGAGCATCCTAGTTTTTCGAATATTTGTAGAAATATTCAATACTGCTTCTTATAACTCTGATGCAAGGTATATAAACGTCCAGTTCAAAAGGCGATACAACAATATGCTAATCAATATACTTGACCATAATGATGTGTTTGTTATTTTGACTCAAGCCTCCAGATAAATGTAGACTACTTCATTCTATAACTAAAACACAACCTTACAGAAAGCGGATGCTGGGTATAAGTTCTGCAGAACGTACAGAACCATTTTTTCAATTTCTACGGTCTAAAAGTCGACATAATCTTCGTCTTCTAAAACTTCAACTTGTGTACCATTTCCATCGTCTTCGTCCTCGTCACTTGTATCAGAAGCACCTTTACTCTTTTCAATCTGATTGGATGCAGAAAAACTCTCTTCAGTTTGAGCTGTGTCAATGTTTGCAACGCTTGTTGAGCTGGTGGCATCGCCTAGGAACGTATCCAGATCGTTGTCCTGATCATTCAAACGCAATTGATTTAATGCTGTTATCAAGCTGGCGCTGTCCAGATTCAGGCTGCTACCATTTTGTTCTAAAATGGACAAAAATACATCAATACAAAGAAACAAAAAATCAGTATGATCTTACTGCGTTTTGTGAGTTACAGAATGCTGGTATTTACGTGAATATATTGATGATACTTCTGATTCTTTTCTTCTTCTAAAATCTTCTAACTGTGCGTTAAACGTTGCTTCGTATACCTCAAGTTTTTTCTGGCGTTGTAGCTTATCAAATTCCTCATATTTTTGTTGTAGTACCACTTCTTTCTCATGTATAATTTGATGTTTTGCCTGTATCTCAGCCTGCAATTGTTGCTCCTGGTTTTGTTTCCATATTTCAAATTCTCTTTGATTATGAGTAATAGATACTTCATCGATTTGCTTTTCAAGTTCTGGTAATACATTCATTAAATTTACTAAAATGAATAGAACAGGGTTTCAATGCCTCTGTTTAGGCTCATTTCTTAATTTCATTTTCCAGAATACCTGCTGTCGATTGTACAGAATCAATGTCATGTAGCATATTCTCGAACACCTTATCAGAATTTTCTATCAAGTTATAAACCTCATAATGTTGAATACTGCTGGTATGTAATTGCCGTAACAAAGAATCTGCTACCTTTCGAAAAAGCATGGGGAGAAGTAGAAGAGAAAAAGGAAAGAGCATGAGTAGAAAAGTTAGATTAGATTTAATGGTTCAAACGACTACTGCTTTTGCACTAAACCGTGTAATGTACTTTTGATTTTTCAAAATTGGCAATGTCTGCGTCATGAACATCCTCGACTTTTTGAGATAGTTTGTTGAGCAGCTTTTCTGTAGACTTTAGTTGCTTTAACATGGGCATGTCATCCATTTGTTGAGGTTCAGGGCTATGTGATTGGCTATAGAAAATTCGAATCAGACATTGAAAATACCCAATTTGCAATGCAAAACTGAATACACTATATACCTTGAACCTGGCCTCGACTGAAAGAATGAGTTGAGGCTCTGAAAATCATTTCGAAGCTGCCCTATTCTGTTATCGCTGGTTTAGTATACAGATTATTGTATAGCTCTCCGATCGTATAAGCCTTACCTTTCAAAATTTCGACTCCATTCTGTATCATTGATACTATATTGGAAAAAGCAAAGGTTAAACAAAGATAGCTTCAAAAAGAGCTTCGAATTCCCTTTTTACCCTACAGACTCGCTTAAAGAACGAATGTTGATAGGCGTGTTTGGTAATATATTCTTAAATTGCTGAAACATATATACAATGCTGAGGAAAAAAGAGAAGCCCGCCCTTTGGTTGTTTTTTTTTTTGTATGTTTTTGGCGGACACTTTTCGTTTTCATTCATGCAAAAACAACTCAGAAAACAGCACCGCTGTCTGATTTTCATCATTTCCTTATTTTTTTTTTTGCATCTGGAGAAATTGAGACGACGAGCTTTTTTCATTTGTCCTCTACTTTTCAGTTTAAGGGTGTCAATTTACAGGTTTAAATTAAAGAAATGAACAGTGAGCAACAGCAGCCTCAATTACAAACACAACAGTCGACGCAGCTGGAGTACACAGCACCTTCGGCACCAGCAGTGCAAGTGTTTAAAGCGACTTATTCCGGTGTTCCAGTCTTTGAAATGATATGTAAAGGTGTCGCTGTGATGCGACGACAATCTGATTCATATTTGAATGCAACACAGATTTTGAAAGTGGCCGAGTTTGACAAACCACAACGTACACGTATTTTAGAAAGAGAAGTGCAAACCGGTGAACATGAGAAAGTACAAGGAGGATACGGAAAATATCAAGGTATTTCTAATTCAAAGTAAGCATTATATGGTTAACTGCAATATTGACTATATTGTTTCTTCTTCTGCTACTCTTTACATAGGAACGTGGGTTCCATTTGAACGGGGAAGAGCACTTGCTGAACAGTATAATGTAAAAAATCTATTGCAACCCATTTTAGAATTTGTGCGGGGGGATCAGAGTCCTCCTTTGGCACCTAAACATGCTACAGCTGCTTCCAATAGGCCACGTAAAATGCGTGAAATACGTGCTAGAAAACGACCCAAACACTTGGATGATGATATTGTTATGTCAGATATTGAGACAGCATCACAACAAAGCAATACCACGCCACAGTTAAGTGAAGCACCCTTACCACCAACATCGAGGCGGGAGGGTGACCTTAGCGGTTCATCGCCATTACCGCAAAAGAGATCACGCACCGCACGAGCGAAAGATAAACTGTCATCCGTACCGAAACTCCAATCAAAGATGAACACAACGTCATCACGGGCAGCAGCACAATCTCAAGAAGCTAGGATGGATATTGATGATTTATCGGATTCTGAGCAAGGAGCAAAAAACAACCGAGGCAATTCTGACGAGATGTTAGATACGTCCACTAATGAACCTTACGCTCAGCGCTTACTTCAATACTTTATGTCTAACAAAACCACTATACCACCCTACATATCGAGACCTCCACGTGACCTGGACTTGAACGTCATCATTGATGATGAGGGTCATACGAGTTTACATTGGGCAGCTGCCATGGCACGTATTAAGATAGTGAAACTCCTTATTGATAATGGCGCGGATATCTATCGTGTGAATTACAAAGGACAGACAGCACTCATGCGTTCCGTGCTGTTTACCAACAATTTCGACGTTAAAACGTTTGATTCATTACTAGACCTTTTACGCTCTACTATCTTCAATATCGATAAGCGAGACCAAACTGTGTTTCACCATACTGCAGCTATGTCAGATTGGAAAGGAAAGATATACGCATCACGCTATTATATGGAATGTTTGATCAATAAATTGAAGAATAACCAATCAGAACTGATTTCGATATTAAATGTACAAGATACCAATGGTGATACAGCGTTGACAATTGCTTCTAAAATAGGGAACAGAAGATTGATAAAATTATTGATCGAAGCTGGAGCCAGTACGGAAATTGCAAATGAAGAAGGGATGACGCCCAGAGATTATTTCGGGGAAATGGAGAAATCATTGTCTCTTCGTACATCTTCCTTCGCCTCTTCTCCTCCTTCACTGTTGCCTGTAACGGTATCATCGCCAAGTGAATCAACCAGCACTGGTCTGTTAAACGAAGCAAATATCCGTGAAATGCTACAAGCTCGCGTTGAAGCGATATATAGAAATGTGAATAAGGATCCAACCCAGCCACAGCCTATTTCCGAAGTATTTGACGATTTGGCCGAGAGCTACGAAAAAGATTTGATCAACAAGGAACGGTTGATTGAGAAAAAGGAAATAGAATTGGACCTGTACAAAAAGCGGCTAGTAGAAACGAAAAAGATACTCGAATCCGATATTTTAAGTAATGAAGACGATAAAGAAGAAATCAATGCCATTCTGCAGAGAATGGAAGAGAAAGGCAAAACTCTGGAATTAAGATTGCGTAAATGGCTCATATACCGACAAAAGGAGAAATTACGAATATTACAAAACCAATATCTGAATGAAGAACAAAAGCCTCCGTCGCCTCCCAATACAAACACTTTGGAAGAACTGAAAGATATAGCACAGAAACTGAAAAGTGAATTAGAAGAGCTGCGACGCGAAAGAAAGAAAAAGACTGAGACATTAATCGAATTACATTCGCGCACACCGCCTAAAAAGCATAGAGCTTATAAACGATTAATTTCTGCGTGCTGTAATGTCGCCTATGAAAATGTCGACGTTATGTTAGGACCCTTACTGGCTTCATCCGATATTGATAACAGCACTAGCAAGATCAGAAAGCCAACTGCTTCAGAATAACAAAAGCTGACTTATATAACCTGAAAAATTTACAAGCAAAACAAAACCAAGATTCCCCGAAACACCATCATTAACTTAACCTCCTATAACATAATTAGTTAAATTGCTAGCGCCACTTACTCTTACAATAATTACTTTGTTTCAAAAGCTACAATATTTCTACAAATTGTTAGCATTTATTTATAAAAATCGCCAAATAGTACAAGTGGTATGTCGTAAATGGCTAGAAGTTGTTATGAAACTATTAGTGTAGAAACGTAGTAGCTGTTATTAATCCTGCACAGCTTATGTTATAATTGTGTCTGCAAAAAATAGTTATAGATTGTCATTATTGCTACTTATTTCTCTATTACTTCTTCCATTAGCGCTATACTTTCGTCTGCGAATTTTCTTCGTTATTCTTCTTTAGAAGAGGATAATGCTGTACTTGCAGGATGAGATTCTTCGTACCCGGTTGGTATCACAAAAGATTGCGTCGCGAAGGAGTTAAGCATTATACTTCCATCACTTGAATCTGCCTCAATTATTGAGGCGTCAATAAGCAAATTACTATCCTTCGGTTCATGACTGTCTTTGCTTCCCTTAGAATCATCACTGCGTATTCTATTCTCTATTTGAGAATTTTGTTGAGCCTCGCACAAACTTTCCTTTGTTGATAAAGTTATGCTTGAGTTGGAAGAGCTACCAACAGCAACAACGTTCGGTAAAAAATCATGACTTAGCGATGGTGATGAGTTTCCAGCATGACTAGGCAACTCTAACTCTGGAGCATGTTCATTGATGAATAAGTTCAGATCTTTGGATAATTCTTGTCGTATGGATAATAAGATTTTGCTTGCTTCGGGGTTTCGTAAAGCCAAAAACAAAGGTTTTATGGATCTGGAAGAGGTTGTAGGTATGCTTCAGCTTGCATTCATACTTCGTTTACAATATCAACAGTTTCTTACCTATAAATATCCATGCCTGTGTCGCTTAGACGCATGACAAAGTAATACACTATAGGTTGAATTACCCAAAGTAGCATAGAACGAAATAGCTTGGCGCGAGTAGATAACAAGGGTTTTCTTCGGTGTAAATAGATCAAGTAAAATAATCCATAAAGCCCATACAACATTGGAGCAGCAAATATGGTAACAATAACTTTCCATGTAGCCAAAACATCTTTCCCAGCTATTTTAACCGATGAACCTGCCAAAGCCTCTATAATCCAAAGTAAATAAAGATTACGCATCAGGTGGGTATTGTATATGTATTCTTGAGGATCGTGTGAATGATGCTCTTACGTTTTTGTTTCATACGACTGATGAATTTTGTTATCCAAATCAAAGGCATATTTAAAAGGAATCTGAATTATAGAAACAAGATGTTTTCTAGTATATCTATTCAATGGTTACGATATAGTAATCTTTTCACTTACGAAGGTGCCCCAAAACCTGTCACAATAAGCAACTGAATAGCTTGTTTCATCAGTTGAACGGCTGCTTTTTGCGGGGTTATGTTCAATTTCTCCACATGATGATCTTGGATACCGAATAATTGTAACAAGCTATTGTAATATTTCACCTTTTGTTCTATTTTCTTCAAATTAGGCTCATCCTTTAATTTGGCCCATAAAAGCCCAAAATGACGATTGAGCTGAACAACGTCCGCTATGCTTGGAGGTTTGGAGTCCTTTTTATGGCGGTTGGGAGGAACATACAAGCGTCTAGCGGTCTGCACCACCATAAGCGTATCATAATCCGGCGCATTAACGGTGACTGTTCGGAAAGCCTCATCACACTGATCTAGTAGTCGTGTAACTGCTTCTCGTTTGTCTTTGCCTCCCTTTTGATAGTCTTCCGCATCGCTGGAATGTACAGAAATAGGTTGTCCAAATGAAACAACAGCTCGTGAACGAAATCGATCTGGATGGAAGTAGTTGAGGCCTTTCGATGTCAAGAAATTATACAATATACTTTTGATTAGTATAGCAAAAGACAATGCTTGATGACTGCCAACTCCCTTTTTGTTATATGAACACGCACTGTGCACAATAGTTTCTGTTGACTACTTTACCTACAGGCACAATTTTAATGTCCAGTGATGGGTTAGTCGCTTTCGCTCCGAGAGCCATAATAGCGAAACCAGCTGCGATATTGCGATCAAGAAACAGCATCAGTAACAATTAACAGCTATTAGCTTAAGCAAAATGTCATATTACTCATCATTAACTACCTTTTAAAGGAAGCATCTCTGAACGATCGTGGCTACCGCCCTCAGGAAATACTGTGATACATTCATGTCTGTTGAGATGTTGATGTACTTCTTCGTAAACAGTTGTCTGATCCACATGAGGAGCGATTTTGAACGGAGCCCATTCATCTTTAAGTGAATTTTGCCCGGGAATGATTGCATGGGACACCTCCAATAACGTATCAGAAATGATCTTGGCCACATGTAATTTGTAATTGTTTCCAAAGATAACGAAATCACGCACACCGATCTCAGAAAGGAACTGTGTCCCTTTACCCAAAATTCGATATGGATTGTTGATAGCATCATAATGTATGCAACCTGTGCCGACGTTGACAATATCTTGCGGTCTAACTACCGGAACTATATTCCCAAACAATTATTTTTAACCCTTTCTCGGCCTTTTTATACATCTACAAAGATTGGATTAAACTATTCTTGATCCTCTTACTGGCATTTAATATTTTCCCAACATGCCCAATGAAGGGTTTCTTATATGATACGGCTGCCATTAAAGCGTATGAGGGGCGAGGATTCACACTAAAGAAGACAACACCATCTACGAATTGATTGGCATGAGGCCCCACAATGAAAATGCAAGGACCTGATGAGGGAACATTATGGAGATCAGTTACTTTTATTTCCCTAAAAAAGATGTGGGTAACAAGTTTGAATGCACCGCGAAATGCTTTATAAGTATAAGGTGATAACAGCTCGAATGGTGTTTGAGATTTCTTTATATCATTCATTGCGTATTTTTTTGTTATCAGTTTTGACAGTGCGTAGATCAAAAAAAAAAAAAAATAATAAACGAAAAAATTGAGAAATCGATTAAAAAATCAGGTACAAATTAATGTTCAATGAAAATGCAATCTTTAAATTGTTTATTACGCAATTTTATCAACAGAAATCAAGAAATGCAACGCCAAGGCGACAATCTGGTAATTATAGCTTATGGAAAAAGCACATAATCTGCGACAATGAAAGAGAAGATAAAAGCTGTATTGACTAAATTGCTATCTCTTAAGCCTAATGAAGATGTAGCCAACTGTTAGCTGGAACATCTACGTTGTTTGCAGCAATTACTGGTTCTTTCATTGACTGTTCATTGTTAACAGTAACGAATACCATGTTTGTAACAGGGAAGTCGTTTATCCTCAGCTTCACGATATAACTTTTTGATTGGCTTAAAAAAAAAAGATATAGCTTCTAAGAACTGCATTTTAAAAAAAGCTCGGAAAACGAAAGTAAATCAAAAATCCTTTTATTTTTTTATTTTATTTTTTTTTTTTCCTTTTGCCCCAGTTAATCCTACACGAACGTGGTTTTTTTTTTTTTTCTTATTACTTTTCCTTCTGCCGTCTAAAACGTACAAAATGCCTAGTAATACAGCAGCAACCAAACATCCAAAAATCGATTTCACAAAATATACTATGGAAGATGGCACTGTTGTTAGTACGACAGACCGTATTTATACAAGTAAGCAACCAATTACAATTGCGTACTGTGTAACCATGAAGGCTGATGCAAGCTTATTTTACGAATTTATGCAGAGGTTGAGGCGCCAGCTTTTAATAAACCTACAAATGAAGAACTATTCTCTAAAGAAAGACCTGGTTTGCCCAACTTAGAGTTTCTAAGAGAGCATTTTCGTAAAGAAGGCAGGCTGACAGACGAACAAGCCTTGAAAATTTTGCATGATACAAATGAATTATTGAAAAAAGAGCCCAATTTGTTGCGTATACCCGCACCTATTACCATTTGTGGTGATATTCATGGACAATATTACGATCTTTTGAAATTATTCGAAGTTGGAGGCGCGCCTGCAGAAACAAGGTATTTATTCTTAGGTGATTATGTGGATAGAGGTTATTTTTCAATCGAGGTAGCGTATTGCTGGAATCATGGACAAATGTGTACAAGTGATTAATGCACCTACATTCATAGTGCGTGCTCTATCTCTGGGCTCATAAACTATGGTATCCGGATACATTTCACTTACTACGTGGTAACCACGAATGTCGACACCTCACAGAATATTTCACCTTCAACTTGGAATGTAAGTTTGTTTTGGTTTTTTTTGCCAACCCTGCCACTTGGGAGCAATTTTTAAAATCGCGTTTATTTTTATCTTACTTTATTTATTTATTTTTTATTGTTTCATCCTCTAGGCAAAACAAAGTATTCAGAAGAGATCTATGATGCTGTTATGGAATGCTTTGACAGTCTTCCATTAGCAGCAGTAGTAAACGATCAATTTTTTTGTGTTCACGGTGGTTTATCACCGGACTTGAAAACGTTGAAGGATATTGAAAATGTAATGATGATGCTATATACGCACAACTTCAGAGTTAAACCGACAAAAACCCCTACCCCTCCTTTTTTAAATCCTGAAGGCTAAACCTTTTACTTCTGCCTCCCATAATTTGCGCTAGATTGATCGTTTCGTAGAAACCCCGACATCTGGTTTACTGTGTGATTTACTATGGAGTGACCCTCAAGAAGAATTTGATGCAGACACAGGGCCAAAGTATGAACATAATCATGTTCGAGGTTGTTCGTATTTCTACAGGTAAAAGAGATTAAATCACAAAGTGAAGCAGTGATGAACATTGAGGTGCCCGCTGAATACTTAATAGTTTCCCTTAATTTTTGGCATTAGTTACCGTGCTACTTGTAATTTTTTAGACAAGAATAATCTGCTATCAGTAATTCGTGCCCATGAAGCACAGGCTAATGGGTAATTATATGCATTCAGATATCAATAAGCATTAGTCCATGGGAATAACTGGATTTACTTTTCTTCTTATTCAAAACAGTTACCGCATGTATCGTAAAAGTAAAACAACAGGTTTTCCAGCATTGATGACCATTTTCTCCGCACCAAACTATATCGACGTTTACAACAATAAGGCTGCTGTTCTTCGCTATGATAAAAGCGTGCTAAATATACGACAATTCAACTGCAGTCCTCACCCATATTGGTTACCGAATTTTATGAACGTTTTCAATTGGAGTTTGCCATTTGTTGGTGAAAAAAGTAAGACTTCTTCCTTGTACTTATTCTTATGAGAAAGATCTGGTAAAAGCTAATTTTTCCATTTTTGCTATTCCGCTTCAGTCACAACGATGCTTTTGGCTATGTTGAATATTTGCTCACAGGAGGAGTTATCAGAAGGAGTTGGAGGAGAAGGTAAAACAACTGCTTCCGCAGCGGGCCCACCTACTACCATTACAACAGACAGTGAAACAGAGCAAAGAAGACAAATCATTAAGAATAAAATCATGGCTATTGGCAAGATCTCCCGTACCTTCTCCGTACTCAGAGAAAATTCAGAGCTTGTTATGGAACTCAAGAATTTGTCAGGAAGTGGTAAATTACCAACAGGAACGTTAGGTCTTGGTTCTGAGGGTATTAGAAAGGCTATCACGACATTTGAAGAGGCTAGACGATGTGATATTGAGAATGAGCGTTTACCGCCTGCATCACGAGAAAGTATGGAAGCTGTTCAACGAGAAACGACACATTCTAAGGTTAGAGATGCTGTAGGTGAACAAGACAACGATCTTTCTCGTATGGCTGATGTATTAGCGTCTGAACCCAATAAGGCGGAGCGGTCTATATCAGCTTCGCAATTTTAGAAAGACAGATTTTCATTGCCGTTGCATATATACTTGTTAATTATCATTTGCATGTAATACTTCATATCTCATCAACTGTTATATCTCCTTGTAAGCATATTTTATTATGTAAATTTGGTATAAAGATATTTATAAAAAAAAAATGCGTGTCTTTTAGGAGCATTTAAAGTAATGTTCCTTCGAGTTGAAAAGGGTTTTGAATAGATAGAAAGTTGTAACAGACATCTAAAGGACTTACGGATTCATTCCTTGTTGATCCGATTCAGGCACGTAGTTTATGCTAAATTATCATATGTGGGCTTGTGCAATAGCTTTGTTTTCTATAGTATAAATCTTAATGCTTGCAATAGGCTAACAAAAGATTGTTGCTCTGGTAAATAAATGCTATTTTTTGCCAAGAAGTTTCAACTTGACGACCATCTTGTTGTTATTACTCCTCGTTAAAGGCAACGAGAGAACTTTTTCTTTGTTCTATGGCAATGATAAATGCCATCAATACTGTCGAAGCATGAACGGTGTACAATATGACTATCGATGAGCTGTCTATTTCTGTTCGTTAAGGCGTCGCTTTTTTCATGCCTTAATGCTCCCTCCCCCTTTATGAAATTGGATTGATGGTGTATATCTATGATATCGATCATTAAGCGTCTATCAATAACAAAATTAGTATTAAAAATGGAGAGCAATTCCAGCCCACGAATCGATTTGTCTGTCCACAAGAAGTGCGCGAAACTAATGGTCGAGCAAGTGGTTACCGTTATTTCGTTTTCACTCCCCTTTTGGTTGGCTTTACATCTGCAGTACCCTTTCTTTTCGAACAGCTCAATGAAGCATACAGCTTCGATTATTCAAGCAATACTTCAAAAGGTAGCTCACTTTATAAAACGTATTTTTAAACGTTGCGTACTAAACGCCAGACCCAACTTCATCAGTTTTGGTATTCATTTACTACTGTTTGTAAATTTTCGCGCCGGACGTTTTTCGGTTGCAAGGATTAGTCCTTGGCTATCTTCTTCAGAATAGGTTCTACCATATTGTAACAACTTATACTGAACAAAAGCTGAGAGCTAGTATATATTCTAAAAGAATGTGTCGATAAAAAGTCTCGATTATGAAGAGTGGTTAGCAATTGCTAAGCTTTATTACCTATATATCAGTAATTCATACTAATACTTAAGCATAAAAACGACCTGATGCTTTGTGGAACTAAATAACAGTATAAATAGCTCACCTAATTGTAGCTATATTTGCTCTATCATTGTTTTTCAGTTAAAAATAAAGTCTCATTAATACATTTAGCCCTCTCTACTGATACATATCATGTAGGTATTCCATACTGCAATACACCCACCCATTGTTCAAGTGCAATTGTCGGGACGTAAAATTTGGCAGGTTAAAAAAACCTTCCATGTTCTTTAAAGCGTTTTCTTTGCTAAAGATCTGCTGATGATCCGTCCAATGCTTAGTAGAAGCAGCTCATACTAGCACTTAATGTCGAAAAAACTATTTTCACAGCACGCAAAAGAAGAGGCCGACGTCAACGAGGACTATTCTAAAGCAGCCATTCCACTTAGTAAAACAAAACCAGATCTTGTCAATGGAATTCCACTGTCTGGAGAAGACTACCTTTTGGTCGTACGGTAACTATTCTGTCAGCTTTCTGAATGTAACTGGTAGCACATTTTATTCAAAGCTTCTTTTCTTTGATTCACTTTAATACAGTCAACAAGCGAAACAATGTGCTCAAACTGTAGTGGCAGAGCGCCCAAAAAATGTTAAAAAAGTTCAGCTGCCTCCCCATCTTCAAATGCTCTTACAGGATAATACGTCAATAAGCACAGTTGAGCATGCTTCTGAAGTTTGGCGAAAGGGATATGGTGTCGTTTTCAAATCCTATCAGTCAGTGAGTGTTAGTCTTTCCAGTTAAGCGGTTGTCAATACTATAAAAGCTCGGAGCACTCAAATTTCTTTCTCCTACTCCACAGTATATGCAGAAGCAAAGAAACTGCATGCCAACAACACGAAAAGAATTGAACTCTATAAACGAGGCATACAGCATACTTTATTCAAATGGAGAAAACGAATGTAGTATTACTGATTTTGCTCCATCGCTGACTCAGGTTAGTTTTAATTTCTGAATGGAAAATACTTATCGTATATTAACTGGACGCTTTACCTTTTAAGCACGATATCCTTCGTTTGCTAAAGTATCACTGTCAGTGGTTGAAACTTCATGACAATATTGATTTGAAGGTATCATCGGATTGCTTTTTGTACCAATGGAGCTTAAGAATGAAAATCACTGAATTGTCATCTTTAGTGTAAATGGATTTTTAGTCTATTAGTTTATCTCGATCCTGTTTTAACATCAAGTAACATGACCATTTTGAGAGAGTTATCGAGAGAATGTGGCAAACTCAGATCAGAACTATCAGAGACACATGAAGCGCCATTAAATACCATTATTACAATTATAGCTGTAGCTTTTGGTCAAGCAGACCTTCTCTAACATAGAAAAAAAAAAACGGGCTGCAAAGATCATTTATACCCTATGTATCTTGTACATAAATTGTCGTAAATAAATTCACAGGGTGTGGCCAACGTTGTAGGCTAATGTATATCCGAGCTTTAAATTATATATAATACTTAAAGTGCTGTCTCATCAATAAACAATTACCAACTCACAGAAGCAGTGTGTATATATGATTCAGGGAGAAAACGAGATATTGTTTATCACATAAGATACATAGCAACAAGCGTAAAAGGTATTTGTGTCGTAGTATGGCATATGTTATTCATTCTTTTGACAAAATGAGTTGAGAATTCTACAATAATAATGATAATAACGATGATATTAATAATCAGGGCAATTGCAAGCGGGATTCTTTACAGCCATAAGCAGATGGTGTAATTTCTATCATAAATGATCGAGGTATAGAAATGAATGGAATTTCTTTGGCTGGTCTATCGAACAAATAAGCGTATAAACAACGCAAAACAGTTTCGTGAGCAATAATGAGTACATCATTTTTCTCACGTTCCAATTCCATGATAACACTCTCTAATCTCACGGCCAAATCATGATAAGATTCTGCTCTTGGGTATCGATGGCGATAAGGGTTTTCACGCAATTTGGCAACTTCTTCGGGATACTTAGCCTCCAGTTCTTCTTGAGTTAGTCCATCTGATTCTCCTGGATTCAACTGATTGAGAACAGACTGCTGTCTTACTGGTACACCCGCGTTGACAAATGGAATAGCTGTCTCCAATGCCTTTTTTTGTGTCGAGGTCCATACAGTCAAAGGTCGTTTTTCTTCAGCTGGAACTTTCGAGTATTTTTCTTTATGGTAAGCTAGCATGAACTCTGTTAACTTTTCGGCATAGATCTCTCCTTCTGGTGATAAATTCGCGTCTGCTTTGTATGAGTTGTCATTGAGAGAGTTACCACACTATATCAATAGACGATAATTAGGTTCCCTTCCATACAGTGGACGCTGTCCTACAATAAACTTACACGAGCAAAATAAACTGTTCGTGGATGAATATGAAGATTCATCAGATAGTAGACGATTCTCGACTGGTCAATAAAGACAAAATTAGCAAAGGTTACGCAGACATTGCCTTTTTGTTGAATTCGTTTTTTTTTCTTACCTGTAGATAACCCATGACGTTATTGACAATAAACTGCTCTCCTGCATTCATATTCTTAACAAATGGCAATGTTGTATCAGTGATTGTCTCGTAGTTCTCTTCATGTTGCTTTATACGTCGTTTATAGTCTCTAACAGCTTCTTCTGGATCCCAACCAACATACTATTTTGCGTGAATTTTCAAGTCAATGATGCGTAACTCTGATCATTGTCATATGTTTGCTTACATCGGGTGATGAAATCTTGACGCTTCGAATGTTAGCCAGGATGATATCTGGTTTGTTACATATAAACTCCAAGAATAAAGGCTATTGTTGTTGTAAGGTATCAGACAATTAGCACTAACCATACTAAATTTCTCAGCTCTTGATAACCTTACATGTATGTCGTTGTTTAACAGCTTATCGTGTATGTGTTTTCTTCTAACTTCTGTAACGTTATTTCCGTCAAAAATGGCTACTTGCCCACCTCCAGTTTGTAGCCAATGAATGAGATCGTCCAAACATTCATCTGCTACTTTAATACGTGCTGTTGTAGCCTTTGTATTATCTACATTTATTAAAGGATATTTAGTTTTTTTGTTCACCCTTTGATTCCGTGTTTATTCAATGAAACCATCAATTTACTTGGGTCAAACCATTCTTCAGATAAGGATCCCAGCCTTTCCCGCCTATAATTACCAACACTAAATACTTTGGTCGAAACACCCAACCAACGCATATAACGACATAAAGAACGTGAAGCATGTGTTTTACCGCGTGCGGGTAGACTTTTTATATTAGATATACAAGGCAAAGGTATTGTAACATCAGTTAGAAAGTGAAATCGAAACGTGTCAAGCTTCTAATTTTTTCTATTTGTTGCGCTGTCCTTAATCCTTTTCCCCAGGCGATTCAATTTACCCAACTGTAATAACTGCAACTGCGCCTGCGTGGAATAAACGTCCACTTGTGGTTTCGTAAAGCTGAGCTGCCATTTAGTTTTTTGTAGGAAATTATGTGAAGAGATTGTCAGTAAGCAATTGCTTGAAGGGAACAAGAAAAGCAAAAATAGAAAGGAGTAGAGGGTGGAGTGGCAAATGTCGGCTGCATAACTGGGCGATGGAACGTTGTAACTTTTTTAAAAGACAATTGATACCCCGTTCCTGACTCAAGAAAGCGAAAAAAATTGCCCTGCTCATGCCTGTCAGCAACATGTCACTCCTGGTCTCTTCTGCTTTCGCTTCATGGTTCGGAAACATTTACAGACTATTAGAAACGAAGTCCATAGGAAGACTTGATAACATCACTAAATGTTTTGTGTCTAATAAAATAAAGTTCTGCTAGTGCCGAAACTGCTTAGTCCAAATTTTCTTTTGGAATGATAATATGAATTGGCCCAGGTTTTCAGAGTAGCTATCGAACGATAGGTTTACTATTTTGAAAGAATAATAACAAAAGGGAATTCGCATCTGATAAGCACATAAAGAAAATTAGTGTTACTGGCAGTAACAGATGTTTTATATGAACTAATATAGTCGCTCAATCTCCTCAAGTTGGGTATTATTCATTTAAAAGTTCAAATTAGCTTATTTCTATTCAGTTTGGCCATTCGTTATAGAGCTTCATTGAGCAATTGATGTAAATTGCACAGTTAACTTTGAATATTCGAATGCCAGTAAGACCAATAGTAATTTTTTTCTCACAACCAATGATGCTTTCGTTCTACTTGATGGCGTACCTAATTACAACAGTACCTGTTATCCATATAATTGATGATGTTGACGGAGTAACTGTTGTAGTGTTGTCAAATATACTTTAGTAATACATTAGTCAAGCAAGTTTCACATTTGATCCAGTCCCTAATTATCAAATCAGAATTTGACTTAATGAAATGCATAAATAATAAGCTGTATTTGTTACAACTTGTTCAATATTAACTTTGTGTCAAGAAGGATTATCATCCTATTCAAACGTTGATGGATAATTTAAAAGATCTTTGATTTAATATGATAAATGAAAGCCCGCGAAATTTGAAGCCATATTTATATAAACGTAATTGGCTTCATTGTCACAATGTTCTTTCAAAGTGCCATCATTCTTTATACCCTCATCTTCACCCTATATTCCTTCACATATATATCCTACCATAACCGCAAATATGCATTTATTCATATCAAAATTTGATACCAACACTGTACAAACTTCTGTGCAACATAAATCAACGTCAACATTCAGCACAGGAGCCATTATTGGTATCGTCATAGGCACTATCGCAGCTGCTGCGTTGATTATATGTACAATATACCGTATCCACCGTCTAAAAAAGTACAAAGACAAACTGCGTAGAAAGCAGAACAGCATGTATCGATTTATACTAGACCCATCAGATGAAAATTCTTGTGTTGGGACAAAGAGAGGATCGAAGGTAAAATCATCATACAGCAACACATACCTCAGCACGTGTATTCACTTATGACTTCTCTATCATAGATTGAAGTTGTTGATAATTATCCCTGCTATCCCAGCAACAAGGAGAAGCAGCAGCAACAGCGTCCAAAATCCTTTTTGAAAAAGGTACGTAATAAGCGATCTAGTAAACATCAGTCAACAGCCATCAGAAGCTCGTTTAAGCTTCATATATCTGCCCTGATGAGACCAACTTCACTCTCACTGAATGATACTCGCTTCAGCAAACTTTTCTCCAAAACAAACAGCAACAGTAAATGCACAAGTAGCAGAAATTCAACTGTGTCGCTGCTTCAAACACCTTCAGAAACACACTGTTCATCCATAGCTACAAAAACCAATTCCTTTTTTTCATATAGCTTCGGTTCTTATCCCGATGAAAGCTCTATTCCGCCTCTAACCCCTTCTTCATTTAGCGGTAGCAGGAGTAGTAGTGGTAGCACGGTTGTTGCTGATTTGTCAGACACCTCTTCCCAACCTCCATACTTCCATGTCTTAATCAATGATTTTGAAATGACAAAGAATCAACAACTGAGAGAAGAACAGCTACAAGGGTATTCAAAGAAACAAGAAGAGGATATTTATATATTGTATTAAGATAATAATTAGTAGCAAAATATTAGTATAAATCTGCATCGTATCGTTTTAAATTTATAATTATTGAAAGGGAATAGATTATTCAATTATACCATCAATAAGTAATAAGCCAGACTAGAATAACTATGTCGTTTCATTGTGTGCATAATTTGACCGTTAAACCAAACAGGATCAACCTAGTCTACAGGTTGGCTACCCTTGCCATTGCCATATAATTTACTTGCTGCAAAAATGAGATGGTGGTTGATCCCGTCTAAAGTGATAAGGTAAGGCTGCTTTGTATGCTTCCGACAGAGAAAATGTCGATTTAGCAGCAGCATTCATCGCTCTCATTTCCACAACAGAAACAGCATAAACAAATAGAAGCAAGTCTATTATATGCAAGTTTAAAAATGATTCTATCAGTCTTCATGCATTTGTTTTCTACGATATTTTAAATTATAATTGCTTTACAGCGCGGTTAAGCAAGCACAATCATTATAACAACAATCACAACAATCACAACAATCACAGCAACTTCTTTGTTGATATACCGGGTATGGCTGTTGTTGAACGATAATGGGTGGCTGTCCATTTACCTGCATTGCGCCCATACTCGAATAAGGATAGCCTACGATACATTTTCATGAGTTCTTTCCTCATATAGGATACTAACAAATTAGCGTAATTGCAATATACTTGGTGTTGGCTGGACAATGGTCGGAGTATACGGTGATGGTCCATTGTAATAAGGTGTAGCCGAGGCCATTGATTGAGGTAAAGTAGGAGAAGCATAAACCGGAGTGCTGGTGTAAATAATGTTAGACATGTTACTGCGGGTATGATTGTTTGAGAACAATGAGGAAATATGTAAAAAGGAAAAAGAGAGAAGACTTAACGTATAATTTTCGGGGGAAAAGAAAAGAAACTTCTTACTAAAATGCGATAAACATGGCAATCTCTTTTTTGCGAATGGCAGAACTTGTTTTCACGCTGTTTGTTTACTAGGTTACTACGGCAAACGGAGATCACGGAAACGTTTATTTTATTTCTCTTCAACCCGTGATCATAATGGCTAAGCACCTCTTATTAAAAATGTTTCGAATATATGTAACCCTATCCAACGAAAATCTCTCTTTTAGACATATTCAAGATGGTCAAGCTTATACCATACCTTTAAAACTGCTTAACAGCTGGTTATAATAACGGCTCAAAGCATGTTTTCGAAAAGAGAATAGCTATTTTAGAGCTGTAGCGTTGATGTAAATGCTGTACAACTATAACGTCAGGTGTGTGCTACACGTAACACTTTTTCAGTCATCTCAAAAGGTCTATTCACTTGTTAACCCATCCTATGTGATGCCCTGCATATTCCGTACCGTATGTAACCTTCAGAAGTATTTAATGATCAGCCTATTCCCCAATTGATAATGAAACGATTACTGATGACAACCTTACAAAAGCCTATAGGGAGGCCAGTAAGCAAAAGTAATTGTACAGCAACATGGACTAGCATCCATAGCGTTGGCGCGGCTTATGTGTTTAGGCATGCTTTCACCATTCTCAAGTAAATTGCTCGGGTATATGATGGCTGACTTTCTATTGTTTTACTTCTACGTTGAAGCATTTTTCTGCTCTTTTAATAAAAATAAAGAAGTAAAGGATTCTCTTCGGGCAAAAAAAAACCTTTGCGTATACATTTATTTGAGCCTGCATCCAACTGCTGCTTAATGTTTCAAGTATACTCTGTAATGCAATTGGAGGTAAGTGAAATATTTCGATGTTCATCAATACAACACAGTTCGTTAGAGCCCTTTTACGACAATTCTTTAGTTACTGTTGTATGCTTTTAGTCTTGGTTTTAACATATCCAAATCATTTGAGTAAGCAGTTTTATCTGGACAGGACTCAATATGTTTCAATACATCATTTACTAACTGTTTTAAAGAGGGTGAGTGTGCAGTCGTTGTGAGAATTGATGGTAACGAAGCTGTCGTAGCAGTACTGCTGCTATTTGGTAAAGCCACATTGTCGTTTTTAGTGTATGCATCATTGTTAATAGTAGTCGGAGTATGGACATAATCTATTGAAATCGAAGGAGTCGAAAGGGCCTTGCTCTCAATGGCTATACCACTTGTCGCTTGATTGGTGGATAAATCTATACGTTCTGATTGCTGTTGCTGTTTGTGACGTTGTGCCATAAATACTGAAGGAGAAGCTCGGGTGAAGAAACCCTTTCCAGAAGCTATCCCTAATTGAATATCCACTGGTTTTTTCATGGAGGATGCTTCAGTCACCTTCCGAGAAAAGTTGACAAACTGATGACTATTATCTATTGTTGTTGATGTCAATAGATCGTCATCGTTCAAGTCAAGCATAGTAGACATTATTATGAAAGGTTTACAGATAAAGGGGAGAATAAGCAAAGGAAAAAGATAAAAAAAGAGTACAAACAGCAGACTGCACTAGTATGTCATTTAAGAAAATAGATGATTGTCGTTGCTAACAAACGCCAACTATGCAAGTTCGTATCACACGAATTACGAGATTTTAAAGAAGCCGCAAACAGGAGTAAGCTGTACCAACACTGGCAACGAGTAACTATTTCTGTATTCCTCTACTTAAAAAAAAAAAAAAAAAAAAAAAAAAAAAAAAAAAAAAGAAAGCGCTCAATCCTTTCATTTCCAAAGCAATTCTATTCTGAAAAGCATGCATAAAATATACAGTTTTCATCCATGTGCTCCTTTCTCGTACAACGGGCGAATTGTATTTAAACTCACATCTCAATGCTTGCATATACTAACTTGAATATTTGATCAACCATCATGTACAGTTATTAATTAGACATAGAAAGTCTTGCTTTATTCAAAGTAACTAAATGGAAAGAGCACATTCCTCTAATTAGTTCAGATTTGGAAATGTTATTGTTGTTGTGATGGCTGCTGTTGCATTGTTTGTGGTGGCTGCGTTTGCGTCTGTGTCTGTTGGGGAAGTGTTTGTTGTGTTGGTAATTGCTGTGGCTGCGAAGGTATAACAGGATTACTATTATTATTCTTATTATTGGTAGGAGCGGCAGTGGTAGTATTAGGGTTGCCATTTGAAACAGCAGCAGCGGTGGCAGCAGCAACAGCGGTATTCCTCATTTGAAGATGAGCTAGATAGCGTTGTAACTGAAGTTGTTGATTTGCTGGTAGTTGCGATATAGGGTATCCCATTTGAGCTAATTGAGCTGCAAACATGAGTGGATTGGCTTGGGCAGCCTGTAATTGAGCCGCAAGAGCTGCTTGTTGTTGTTGTTGCTGCGGTGTAAGTTGTTGTGGTTGCTGTGGTTGTACTTGAGGTTGTATTTGAGGTTGTGGTGATGATTGAGGAGTTGTTTGAGAAGGAGCAGGAGGGTGCGGTTGAGGACTTTGTTGCTGTTGTGTAACAGCAGGTGATGCCATTTGAGAAACTTGCTGAGCAACTGTTTCAGCGCTGGGAACTACAGGCGTTTCTGTGAGAAGAAAAAGTAATAGTAAGGTTAATCATCTAACGTCAGCCGATGAAGGATTTTTCTATACGCTTACGTTGGGTAGTATGTTTTGCTAATTGCTGATGTTGTTGAGCGGCTAGTAATTGTGCTTGCTGGTGAGCCTGAGTCTGAGCCTGCACTTGTGCATGTTGTTGGGCTAGTTGTTGCAGCTGCGCTTGTGAGGCTGTTGGATGTTGGCCATGAACTTGTGTTTGCGCCTGCGCTTGTTGTAACTGTAATTGCTGCTGCAACTGTTGTTGCTGTTGTTGCTGCTGTGCTTGTAGTGCACTGGCGAATCGTTGTAATGCGGCTGGAGTCAATGGCCGGGCTTGCCCATTAGCTCCTGCAGCCTGCAGTTGCTGCTGTTGCGCTTGTTGTTGGGCTGCTGCCATTAACATCATTTGCTGTTGTCTCAGTAATTGAAGCTGGGCAGCTGGGTATCTATTTACAGGAAGGCCTGCAGCATTTGCGGTTTGTGGTATAGGCATTGGATGAGGTCTAACTTGATTTTGAGAATCGACGGTTGGACTTCTTGTTGCTGCGACTGCTGCGCGCGCTTGAGCAGCTGCAACTGCAGCAATATTGGAAGGTAGAGGAGGTCTTAACGGCGTCTGTGCCTGAGGCTGTGGTTGAGGAGTCTGAGGTTGTGGTTGAGGAGTGTTGTTCCTATGACCCAGTGCAGCAGCTTGGGAACCTAGATTCAATGCGGCGGATAGTTGACGTTGTTCCAACATGGCTTGTGCCATTTGTCTTTCTCTTTGTGCTTTGTGTAAACTCATTTCCATTGCTGTCGGTAAACGTTGACCTGCACTGTTTGTACCGTGTACTTCTATTGTTTGGTGAGGAGGAGCGGAAGATGTCGATGAATGCGTTTCAGCTTCTTCGCGCTTTTTCGCCGTTTTCTTCATAGCCTCAAAAATGCCAAATTGTCGTTGACGTTTCTGTGCCGAATCAAATCCCATAGACATTGGTCTACGGTTGAGTTCTTTGATGAGTTTTGATGTATAAGCATTATTTACTTGTCCAAAGAGATTTGTCAAGTTTTTACGTCTCCAACGCTCATGGCATTCCCAAGCTGTTCGTTTATAGCCTGTCATAGGATATCTTGCTGAATTGAAAGCATCACAGATAAGGTCCCAATTAAACGAGAACTCGGCGATGAGAGGTATCAAGCACAAATCATCTTCTTCTGACCACGGAACAGATGATGGCTGTGCATCTTTGGGCGTTTTAGGTGCTGTAGGCTGTTGTGCTGGTAGATCCCTTTGCTTCCTAGAGGCGAATAAAGCTAATAGGATAAAAGAGGTTATTGTTTGATCTAGCGCTTTTTGGAAGAAAACAACAAGTAAACTTACGTGACACGAGTGATGTAGTATTATATCGTTCTAGTTTTGGTAAAGTTTTTATGTTGTCTGTAATCGATTCGCGAATGAGGATAGGGTTGCCTTGCACATCTCTCTTTCGACTATAACGCTCAGGAACTTTGAGTTTGATGTTTTCCAAACTAAGTCGTGATATAGGTGTAATTTGACTGAATTCGAGTTCGTTGAAATAGGGATCATTAAAATCAGGATTTGGTGGTTCATAATTAAGTAGATCCGGAAATAATGCGTTTGCACTGAAATCTCCAAGGTCTTCCATAGGTAATGTTATGATGGGCGTATAAGGATCCAGGTTTTTGATAGTATTTCTGTATTCCTGAATAACGTCTGATGATAAAGAAGCAACAGCTGTGTTAGGAGTAGAAGGCATGGAATCAGAAATCGCGGATGCTGCTGCTTTCTTTTCAGTCTCATCCATGACGAGATCTGCTGTGCTGCCCATCATCACGTCCGTCTTCATTGGATCTGTAGACTGCTTTCCAGATACGTTGTCACTAAGTTCCTGCATATGATTTGGAGAAGTTATACTATCCACCTGTTCTTCTATGGATTTGGGTATCGTTTCAAGTGTCATTTTATCATCTGCAATCATGGATGTAGGAGAATCAATTAAATTCTTGGGTTCAGGAATTCTAGTTTTAAGGCATACAGTTGATTTATCTTCCGCGTTATGCCACTCTAATACGGCTTTTGCTATCATATAGGCTGATGCTATTTTCCACTTTCGCTCCTCTTTAAAGTCTGTGTGCATCCATTTCATTTCGTCCAACATACAATCCCAATGACTCTTCGCTCGAGGTGGTGCTTTATGCTTTTTTAACTGCCTTAAGCTCCATAAATTCTTCTTCTTCAATGCCTCAATTTTTTGGATCGCTTTGACAGATTTTAATTCATCTCGAGCAAGCAACCAATCATGTGTCGACAGAGTTTTTCGAGCTGTTTGCAACTGTTTGTATAGTGGAAAATAGGTTGCTTTCAAATGCCAAGCATAAAGATTGAGTGGTTCGTTTTCTTTTGATGACGTTGCGCTAGTAAAATCTGATAATTTAAAGCCGTTATAAACAATTTCATTCGAGTCCTTCAAGTCAGAATCAACCAAAGTGCTGTTGATTTTGATTGTTGTTGTTGCTTTATCTTTACGGCTGCTGGGAGATACTTGTGATGACTGTTTTGAGGGTGATGTACTTCTTGGTGTTGGTGTACATGGAGCGCCTAAATCTTTTTGCTAATGTTATAGTGTTACATTAGTCGTTCATATTTATGCACATGCTAAAAAGGCGCATTTTCTTTTTTTTCTTTTTCTTTACATCTAAACTAGATAAAATCTCTTCGACACTCTTTGGTCGAACTGCACCACTCACTCCTCTAGTGACCATTCGAACAGGCGGGGGAGGCACACGTCTATTTGGTTTATTAGACTGTGATTCTTCAGGTGAGCTACTGATATCAGGCGATTGTGATTCTTGCCTTGACTTTGTACTGCTATATTGACAAGTATTCAATAACATCTAATAAGGATAAAAATGCGCTGTTCAAGGTCCTATTACCTTAGTTTATGTTTATCGAGATACGTGGCCCATTTATCCTGGTCTATCTGGGTTATATCGCCTCCATTCAGAAAAGACATCACATGGTCTGTTTCTTCACGATTTCCTTCGCCTGTCATTGTAAACAGCTCCTTCAAAAGTATTTCTCTGTGTGTCACAATGGTTCTTTTTTTTGGAGTTGTAGCAGGAAAGATTGTATTAGAGTCGATTAAAAATTTCATGGGTAAAAAGTACTTTGCTTCTGTGGTCTGCATTACTTTATTTTTCTTTTTCTATCTTCTTCAGCATTGTTTCTTAATTTTTGTAGTGTCTTCTAGGGAGGAATGGTTATATAGCAAAATGAGTGTTGTGATGATGTGAGTGTTTTTGAGCGTTTTTTCTCTCCCTTCTTTTACCTGCTGTGTTTCATTGAGATTATCCATAATGCTATACAACACAGTATTAGACACGAGAGCTTATTTACAAGGGTTGTATAAAAAGTAGAAAATTCGAGGAAAACGTAAAAAATAATCTTCTGTAAGGGAGCTCCCTTATAATGTTTCTAATTGATATAAAAAATATTAATCACTGGTTTAAGGAAAAGGGTTAAGAAAGTTGAAAGAAAAAAAAAAGATACATGAGCCAAAAAAAAAAAAAAAAAAAAAAAAAAAAAAAAAAATAAAAAAATAAAAAGGATATGGTATCACCAAACGGGCAGATTAGAGAAATGATAAAAAAAGTGTGCGAGACGAAAAAGCCTACGCTAAAACTCGTATCTTTGAAAGTCCTAAGCCACCCAATTAGGCAATAGTATTAGTGTGTTTCTTTCGCTCACACCTGCCCAACTATTTTCTGCCAAGCACATTAATTTTGAATTGCAAGCTTCTCTTTTTGTTCAGTGATGAGCATCTGCTCTTCTACATAGCAAACAAAATGTTTTTGGAAGTAATCAGGACTTTGATAGATAGCACACACAAAAACTGTAGGAACATGGACAAGGACCAGAAAGCAACAGCACTTTTTCTTGATTTCTATCTGTAATCACGTTAGGCTTTATGCTTTACTTTTTTTCTCCAGATATGAGTTCAACGTGTAATGAAGCAAAAGAGGGAGACAGTTGTATTGCACATACACTTGCAACGTGTAAAGAGATGTAGCTTCTTTGTCTCAACTCACTTCTCATAAAGGAATTGAAACTGTTGACGTCATTACGGAAAGACAGTCAATAGGATTCCGTCTCTAATTTTGCATGCGGGAAGTGTGTTTCGTATTGACCATTCCGTTTTAAAGGCATTTTGCAGTCTACCGAAAGTTTCCTGCTTCTAGGCTTTTCGGACTAGCAGAGAATCTTTTCATCATCTTTGCTGCTGCTTTATGTACTTGTCAGACGTCTGAATTTCCACTGCGAATTTAATTATATGCGCTCCTTTCAGTGCCTTTGATAAAATTTCACTTTATGGCAGAGTTTGTGTGGAGATAATACAACATGCAGATTTGATTTATTGAATGAATATATGAAATAAACAAAAAGTTTTACAAAGCTTCTATACAAAAATTACAAAGAAAAACAAAATGACTCTTCTTTAACAAAAACGTGCTTGAATCATTTAAAGATAAGAGGCCTATTCATGATGATCGAAAAGAAAAAGGCTATGAACATACTAAGTTCATTTCGAAGCTTAACTAGGATTCGAAACTTACGCGTCTGCTGGCTTCTTCAAGGTCACTATCGGAAACCTTGTTCTTATCATCATCGTTAGGGATTTCATAGACACCGCCCAAAATGACGTAGGGATGATAAGCAAAGAGGTTGAGGTCGCTCATTTCAGTGACGCCAGAAAGGACAAGGACGGGATCGATTTCAGAGGAGATACCAGCAACAATACTAGTTTAAGGTAAATGACTGTGAGTTTCTCCCGCTTTCCCAAAATAGTTTATCGTCGTCCTCTCAGCTTTTTCCCTTCCACTTTATATAATACTTACTCAGTATCCATGCGATCACCAATGATACAAGTTTCCAAACGAGATAAACCAAGGACACGTTGAGCATAACGCATAATCAAAGCAGAAGGCTTGCCACAGTAGAAAGCCTTGGTCTTGGTGACCAATTCAACACAAGCAGTGAAAGCACCAGTGGCAGGGATCTTACGACCTTGAGAGTCGAGGGTTTCAACATCCAAGTTGGTAGAGATCAACTTGGCACCGTTTTGAACGAGTTGAACAGCCTTAGTCAACTTTTCAAAGTTATAAGCAGAAGATTCACCCAAAACAACGTAATCGGGGTTGTGATCGTTCATGAAGAAACCCTTATCGTAGAGAGCCCAAGAAAGACCAGGTTCACCAATAACATAAACGGTACCACCCTATATTCATAGCGAAAAAAATACAATAAAAAGCGCGCATGTGAGCACTCACTATTCTCCAACTGTTTCTTTCATCCATTTTTTCCGTCTCCTACCTCAGGCATTTGAGAAGCAAGGAAGTAAGCAGTAGCTTGACCGGAAGTGAAGAAGTGATCTTCAGTAACATCAATGCCAAGACGTTCTAACTTTTGCTTCAATTCACGGGGAGTAGGAGCAGAGTTGTTGGTCAAGAAAAGGAACTTTTTATTGTTCTTTTCTAGGAATTCAACAAATTCCTTAGCACCAGGCAATAAGTTGGAACCCTACAGTTGGAAGATTTTTTAAATAAGCGCACTGTCCTTCTTGTACAACCCACTTGTCAAAAATGTACAACACTGAAGAAGAAAAAAAATAATTTCAAATTCATGCTAAAATTCTTGAGCTATAACTTACGTGATAGATAACACCATCCATATCGATGATATAACCCTTCTTTTGACGAATGGCTTCAAGACGTTCATTGTGAAGAACAGGATCGCGGAACAAAGCCCAATCTCTGGCAGAGATACCATCTTCGTTGGGGTTGGCATTGCTACCGTGATTTTGTTGTTGTTGAAGAGAAGCGGCGAAAGAGGCGGCTAAATCACGGGTTTCTTCGACAGTGGCGAATTCAGTTTGAGGGGTGTTGGTGTTGGATGAAGCCATGATGTTGGACTATAAAAAAGTAAAATCGAAAAAGAAAAAAAAAAGAAAAGGTAGAAATACTAAGCTATTGCAGGTTTTATAAAAATGTTTCTTCTTTTCCTCGTAAGTGACTCAAAAAAAAAGAAAAAAAAAACGTGCAAATCTGGGCTGACCCTCAAATTGCAAAAAAAAAAAAAAAAAAAGAAAAAAAAATTGAATCTGAAAATTTTTGTAACAGAGCCTGATGTCATATAATTCAGCATGTATTGTTTGTTAATTAATAGTTATGAGCTAGAACTGGTACCCCCCCCCAAAAGGGCTTGAAATAGATAATGAGGCCTCAAAATCACACAATTTGTAATTTGTTCAATAACAAATTATGTTTTTGCTCCATTGTTTGATTCATCATATCCCAAATCTTTCAGAATCTTTTGAGTTTACACTCCGTTCGTGAATGCCTTTTTATGTGTTGGAGAATCAGTCAATTTCACCGAACGATATGGAAACTCGATAAACAAAATTACTTTTTTTCATTTTTCAATCAATTTTAGCAGCTTGTTAAAGAGGCTCTAAAATATGATGCCATGAGTGCAACCTTATGTTTCTGAACTCCGTTTACTAAAGCTGCAATCTATATTGCATTACGCAAAGCTCCCCTTTTTTGCTTATCAACCTACTGATCGTGATGAGACTTAGTAGATATTTTTCGTTGTTTCAGGATCGTATGGCCAAAATGATTGGCTTCCCTCTTTCCTGTGTTTCGTCCCTTTCTTACGTACACATATACATATCACGCACTCATGTAATAAACTCGATCTGCTAACAACCAACGAATGGAGTCAATTAGAGCATCATTCATATTCCAGTAACTTGGGGTGCAACCTCGTATTTTATACAGCTCGAACTAGTTTACTAATATATAAGCTTACGTCAATACAAATAATACATGTGTCCTGAATTACGTTCTACTAAAGAAAAAATGACACAGCAGTAGCGTCTTTTGAATTGTCTCTCCGCACGAAAAAAGGTCGTCCTTTTGAGATCTGGGATCTGACAGTTAAATATACATAGAGTCTCTTTGCAACGATCATGTAAGGGGGCACCTTAATCTAATAAATCAACAGCAGCTGCATAAGGGAAAAAATGATGAGATTGCTTGTTCGTATATAGAGAAAGAAGGAAAACAAAAAATATTTTCTACTTACATTGGAATAACAAACAAGCCATCATCACGGAGACCATGCCTAATCCATCCAAGTGAGCGTATGTGATGGTCGATAGACTAAAAAAGACGACGGCATTCAGTATACGCGAAGAGCAAATGATGTATGCCTTGAGACTCGCTTTAAATATAATGTTTGCATGATTTCCCTGTTAGTACTAGATACAACTTGTGTATAAGTGTGTCTATGTGTGAGTGAGTGCGTATACCTTTATTAACAGGTGTATTGACCAGTTTGATGAACGCATTGAAGCACAAAATCAGCCCGGCAGTGATCCAGAAGATTTTAATAGAAAATGAAGGATCACAATCACCATGACCTGCTGCTTCACCAGAAGAATGCGATCCAGCCTCCGCCGATAAGGAAAGGACTGAATAATGTTCTGCTGCGGCTGTTGCTGGTTTTTGCGCCGTATGCTCTTCCCCTGTTGCATGACCTGATACAGCTGAAGCGCATGCTTGTAATGCCGCAGTTAAATAAGCTGCTGTATCCTTTTGTAAGGTATGATTAGAAATAATCTCAGTCAAAGCAATACCAAATGCCACCTGAAATAGATGGAGTGGGAAATGCAAGTACATCCATAACTGGCTCAGTCGCGTTCGAGCCATAAATTCACCGCTAAAATCATCAAAGTACATAAAGAAGTAGCAAAAGATGATTGTTACCCCAAACACATTACACGCAATAGTGCTTGGTGTGGAGTCTCCTTCAGCTACCATTTTGATAAAGCCCATGCAATTTTCCCCCAGGATGATCAAGGTAAAGAGACCAAATCGCTCACCCAAATGACTAGCAGCAAGAGATACACGGCTATTACCTTGTAAAAATAAATGAACCAACAGTTCCATACCGATACTGACGTACCATAAGGTATATCTCTTTCCCATGTCGGCTTGTGATGTGTAAAGGAGGGACACACCCCACATAGCGATGGAGATAGCACTTGCTAAAACATATATACCCAAAGGGCGACGAGAAGATTTGAAATGTGCTCCGAGGGATACGACGAAAATCACAAAATATTGAAATAGTAAAACGGCTTTCATGACTGTCAATCCACAGAAATGTTTAGGTGAGTATTCGATTCGATAGCCAACAAAATGTAATTGATTTCATGACTACACTTTACTGATGTAACCGATGATAAACCATTTGGGTGTTGCTTCGAACTTTGCCTTATTACTTGAACCGGCCATAATAACTAATCATGTCATGTTAATAAAAATCAAGCTCGCTCAACGTTATTTAGCATGACAGAATCGAGCGACTTACTTAGCCCGCATAACTCTATGATTTTATAAATGTGATGTGCAACATCTATGCGTCGTAGAAAGAGTATCAGTACTCTTGATTTTGCTTGCTCACCAAAGATTATGGATCCCTTACCTTGTCTGTCATACCGCGATGAATATAGAGCACTGGAGCACCATGTCCACCACATAACGACAAACCATGCCGCATATGTGTTCAAGTTACTGTAACTGTCAATATGAACTGAGTGTGTAAATTGGCTATGATTGTAAACACGAATATGAACCATTCGGACGAATAGAAAAAGGAAAGCATAGGGTTATATAGGTGTGTTGTTTGCAAAACCGAGGGAGCTCTAGGTTTACCTTAACCAACCCACATAGAATACATCTCCAAAAAGCTCCACCCAAGTGGCTGAAGATTCTTCTCCAATTTCATCCGAAAGGTCTGGATCAGGTACTGCAAAGATAGCTTTTCTCTGCTTTTTTTCAGCGTGATGTTGAATAATAGGAATAAATTGTATTTGGATATAAACATTGTCATTCAAGTCGATCAATAGATCAGTGGGTAATCGGTTATTGTGAGGGTATGCTTTCGTACTACTATCGTCGGAAAGGTTATTGCCAGAGTCCGAATGTGATGAATTGGTATTGTTTCTTTCTCCCATATCAAATGAGCTTTCTAATCATCAACAAAGAGATAGCAATTTCAATGCTTACCTTAGTGGCAGCATCTAGTAAACGCGCGTGAAACAATAGTAACAACAAGAATAACTTACTTGATGAATCATGAAATAGGTCACTTTTTGCTGAAGCGAGTTGTTTCTTAATTTTAACAGTTTTGTGAATCTTGACAGAATAATTTCTTTTTGTCTTTTCTAAAAAGTCAATGAAATCATCTGTATCTTTGAAAAGGCGCAACTCTTCCTTCTCTTTTTCACTGAGTTGTAGCTATACGAAAGAATAGGCTAGTGAATACACTGGATCCATTGTTTTTGTTTGAAAATGGATAACGATTTTAATTACTGGTCTTTCCAAGGCACTGATTTGATCTTTTGTAAATTGAAAGTCCTGATCTCCCACCAAATGCCGAAAATGTATTGCTAAGTAAAGATAAAGAAGCCGTATGAGCTATGTTTTTCCATCTTTTTAGCTTCTCTATTCTTGATATACTATTCATTTACTTAGCCTTGTCCTGATCTCTTCGCTTTATCAGGATGAAAAGAAAAAAAAATTGGCATGGAGAAGTGAGTTGAGGATAAAGATAAAAGTAATCGGGTAATTTCTTTCTTTACATTAGTGGTGCATCATTTTCAATTCTCACTTCGTCCATATCAGTCGCTATAGCCTCTGGATGCTTCTCGTTCCAGGATACCTTTTCTGCTTCATAGGCTTCGGAACGCTTTTGATGCAATTGAAATTCTTTCAGAGGATGTAAAAGCAACTCACCAATCGTTTCAGATCCATGTCTACGAAATGGTTTCCCACTGGGGTCGTGGAGTGGAGCCACAAGACGCTGATGATGCTGGCTGTCGTAAACAATATCTCCGGAGTGCGTAGAATTACCGCTACCATCACCCATACCAGCACCAGAAGTAGCATCTGCAGCAATAGGACAACGTTGGCTAACGCCTGCTCCACTTTTTACGGAGGCAATCCGACTCAAACGGCTTCCATTCGCTTCTGTTCCTGTACTAATGTTGGATCGATTTCCTAAAATTCCCTCTTCCACTGCTAGTCGTTCGTCGTCGGTGGCAATGGACCTAACCCTGCTATTACGTCGCCCGCCAAATGCAGGACCTTGATACCCTCGGTTGTAAGTATTCGACATTTGATACTTGGAATGAAGCTGTACTGTAGGTTAACGGGTAATTTCAAGGAACTTTAAGCTAAACTTCGTTGCTTTCGAGGGTACGAGAGATCGACAAAAAGGAAAAAATAAAGGCAAATCGAAATAGAAGACAAAGAAAGCAAGGAACAAATCAAAATAAGCTTTTTGGGCATATCTATTATATCAAGCCCACAAATTTGTGTATTCGATACCACCAAAGATTTACATTTTGTGATACAATGAATAAGAAGGACTAGGCTCTTTTACAACAGCCGTACACCCTCGCCCTATTTGGCCTTAGAGTCAAAAAGATTTCGTTTAATAATCCCCAATACCAGCAGCAGCATTGGTTATCATTCACGGATACAAGCGGATAATATTAAGTTTGCCTCACCTCGAGGTCTATATACCAACAAAAACGCTTTGGTAATACTACAAATCTCAAAATACTCGTTTTTTTGAAGATCAGACCTGAAAGTCGGAATTCCTTCAAATTGCAATCTTCTTTTGTTCCCAACTCGTCCTTATAAGACACATAATAAAGGCCTGATCCTCACGGTACAGTACTCAACTCAGTATTTATCACTTATCTCAATCGCCACTTTATATTTCTTCACAAAACAAAACAATTCGCAACTTTGTCCCGACTATCCATTCACGTGCATTTTTATTATCGACTTGCTTGTAGTGATCAGCTACTCTCTCCGATAGCAGACATCCAGATTCTGCTTCTTTAGAACTCAATAGATAAAGCTGAAATAGGAATACTGAAGCGTAATTATTTTGAAAAGTTTGATCCCTTGACTACCTACGAGAGTAACGCAAAAGCAATGATACGCTTCCAAAGGGTATTCAAAAGTATATTGCATACTAGCTTATCTCATAGATAGGGTTGAAACAAATCATAAGGGCAGCTCCGTTTGTCTTTCCCTCTATATCACCATCGAAAGATCACCATCGTTCCTCCTAATGGGCAATCAAAAATATTTTTCCTACAATTATTTGAAATCGATTCTAGGGATTGGATGTAGGATGCGTATGGCGGCGATTTAATTATGAGCTATGAAGTGAATCATAGTAAAGAACGCTAATATATATATGCTTGTTGTTAAAATGTATGACAAGAAGCTAAAAAGCTCGCCATTGTCATTTTGGGAACAAGTAGATAAATGAAAGGTAATGAAAAGCTCTGAGGATAGATTACATATTATTTTTTATTGGTTGTCTCTTGTTTACAATTCAAAGTAACTGTATTGAAGAAAAATAAAAACACTACCCTTGTTTCGTTTTATTGAAGGATGTGATAAATGAATCTTTACGTGATATAAATGGTGCTAAGTATAGGAAACTAAGACCATCTTGAAAAAATAGTGGGGGGTATAAATGTATGATTCAGCGGAAAGTGACATTTTCACCGAAAGATATGGTAAATCATTCTAGAATTCAGGCACAGTAGGCTTATAGTGATTGTTGCTTGTCAAGTATAAATCGCCACAATCGACCATTTTGCCTAATATGTTATTTACTTTGACCTCACAGAAAGCAAAGTCTTCAAACTCAGGGGTTTGCTCGACCCGAGCAACTATAAAAGGAGAAGTGATGCCACCTATTTCAGTCAATAAGCCATCGTTCATTTGATTAGCACTACAGGTTACCATCAATGATGTTGAAAGGTTGAAATACATACGGTAATTATTAGCTAAAGCTAGCTGCATTGTAGTCTCATTCACGATCTTTAGAACAAGACTTCTCAAGTATTCATCGTCCACGGGCTGGTAAAAGTCAGACTGATTTTTTACTTCCATGATATCTCCTTGTCTTATTAACAATCGGTGTGCCTCTTTAATTAGTTGCTTCGCTTGAGTTTTACCTTCCTATGTATCACATAATAGAACAAATCAAACTTAGAGATAGAGACATGACAACAGATACAGATGTAGTCACTTTGCTTTTATTACCATGCCATTTGCCACTGTAGTCGCAAGCTGTATTAGGTGCGGATCAGTAAGGACTCTATCCAACCGAGATATTTTCAACGTCCGGTACTTTTTAAGAACTGCTTCTTGGAGGGTCTTCATCGTTGGCAGGTTTTCACGCAATAGTAATGAATCAAGTGTAGGTATATCTTCGGTGGAACAATTATTCAAAAATGCCTCCAAAATAGCTTCTTCGTTTCGGACAATAGCTTCAGACAGTGTCAGTGGTTTTGCATAATGCTCTTTCAATTGAATGGTGAGCTGTTGATTGGTATGCTCTTGGGATGGACTGCTAAGTGCTGTCATTGTAAAGCAAACAGAATCAAAAGAGAACGTCAGTAAGAAAGAACACCGATTCTCCAAACATCTTAAAAGAGTGTGATAGGAGGGACTTACTGACGGCGGACGCTTTGATCTTTCGTTTTCCTTCAATCTCAGTCAACGTACCCACAACGCTTACGGCTGTCTTTGGAGCTATCATTTCAAAATCAGGCTCCATTCCATCATCCCAATAATGAATACAAGGTATCGATCCAGTGCCGTCATCCACTATGGAGTGCAGCAAAGCACTTTCTGAGTTACGTTTTTATACAAAAGAAAACTATTTTTCTGACAGCCACTCTAACCTGTGTAAATAACTGCATTATTCAGTCTGTCAATGCCTGTCACTTCGCCATTGACCTCCACCAGTTGTATGTAATGTGAGTATAATTTAAATAATTCTGTTTGAAAAAAATGAGTGTTGACTATTTCATACTAGCTGTTGGGAAGAATCTGATTATTCATAAGTTGCCTCCTACCCATGGGCCGATCAGTCATCTTTTTCAACTCCAACACGTCCTTGATGAATAACATGGCGTACGATGTAAACAACGGATCGAGACTCATAAACGCTTTATCTTTGACAGATAAACCCTGTGTCGAGTCATTTGTCTGCAGATCCATACCGATCATCTTGTCAATAAGTTAGAAAGCAGGAAGGAAAAAGAAAGTATAGGATATTTGAAATACAGCTTTCTCGTTTTGCGGCCATTTTTTAATCTCACTTGCTAAAGTTCAACATCAATGGAACGATGTCGGTTGAGAATGTGCATCTTTTTTATTTAAACCATGTGCCATTCAAGTTGGATACTTTTGATTGGAATGGATAATCTACAGCATATCCATTTTTTTTTTTTTTTTTTTTTTTGGGTGTATCGGGTGAGAGATGGAATGTCATTGGGTCAGCACGCTCGGGTGTTGCTTTTATCTTTTGCGTTACATTGATCATGCATCAGCAGCAGTAGCACACTCACGGCAATCCATCCCCACACTGCAGCTGCAAATCAAATTGGATCACAGACTGCATGAAAACTTGACTCTTTCATTCTGTCTGTTTGCTCCACTTTTTTTCTTTTTTTTTTTTTTTTTTTTTTTCAGTGAACTATATCAAGACGTTGCTTTCTTCTTGCCGTAAGGTTCTTTACTACTTCAAGTTCTAGACTGTATTTATTTTTGTGGCCATCTCTTATATAATCATACAACCTCAGCCATCGGCTCATTGTCAAGTTTTCCACCATTTGAGAAAGAAAAAAGAGATCCAAGTAGCGATGTCCAAGTCAAGGTTATTGGGGCCGACAAATAACAACGACTATTATTCAAACGAGGAAGAGGATACGGATATGGACGAGGAGGAATTCATTTTGCACCCTGTTCGTTCTACGACGATCAACCAGGATTATCGATCCTATCCCAACTTTCATAGCGCACACGATGAAGAAGTAGAAGAGGAGGAGAATTTGTTAGAAGCGCCTCCATCCTTGTTGGTGGACACTCAACAAGCACAGCATCAACAACAGCAACGGCAGCAACAACAGCAGTATCCATATTTTCAACAAGAACATCTATCTGTAGCATCATCTATATACCCTTCCAATACCTCCTATCCATACCCTACCGATTCCACCCCATCACCAGCATCACCGTCACTACCGCAGTATCACATTACTGCGCCTACCTCCACAGGCCGAGCCAAAAGCAGAAAGGAGACGCAGCAGGGACGGAAAACGCATCGTCATGGCTATCAACAATTACCAAAAGTGAGCACTTATGATCGAACCATGTGGAGATGGGCCAATGTTCAAAATATGGACGATTTTTTTCAGAGAGTCTATGAATACTATCAAGGGAAAGGACTTTATTGTATATTGCTAGCGAGACTTTTAAACCTGCTGTAAGTTGAGTTGATGAACCCCCAAGGAGGCAAAAGAATACAAGGCTTCACAGCATGGCTCATACTCTGTGCACTCATGTTCATTTTTCTTTTTTTTTTTTGCGGTAGAACACTTGCCTTCATTATCATTTTTTCGACCTTTTTGATCGGCTGCGTCAACTACTCTGACATTACATCCCATCACAAATTAGAAGAGGTCATTGAACCTCAATGTATATCAAAGTGAGTATGCACATTATCCCAGAAAAACAATGTATAAAGTAAAAGGGCTGGCTAACTTCCAAATGGGAATCCATAGCTTGTCTGCTACAAAATTTTTATTCTTGTTAATCTTCATTGCTTGGTGGGCATGGCAATTGATACGATTCGTTATCGATTTACCCATGTTGCGTGAAATGCATAATTTCTATACCCATCTCTTACTCATTCCCGATCAGGATATGCAAACAGTATCATGGCAGACAGTGTTGGAAAGGATTATCGATATACGTGAAAGCAATCCGCATGTGAATGACATTCGATTGACAGAACACGACGTAGCGAGTCGAATCATGCGAAAAGAGAATTATCTCATTGCTTTGTTCAACAAAGATGTACTCAACCTCACTCTGCCCATTCCCTATTTAAAAGATCGGCCTACGTTTACAAAAGATCTTGAGTGGAATTTATCGTTTGCTTTGTTGGGCTACGTCTTTGATCACAAGGGCCAGATACGAAAGCGCTTTTTAAAAGAACGCAACAAACCGTTTTTGGCAGCTGAACTCAGAAGACGCTTCATGTTTATGGGGTTATTAAATCTGCTATTAGCTCCCTTCATTTTTGCTTATTTATTACTCTATTTCTTCTTTCGGTACTTTGAAGAATACCATAAGAATCCTGGTGAAATAGGCTCAAGAACGTATACTCCTTTTGCTAAATGGAAGTTTCGTGAATTCAACGAATTGCCGCACTTTTTCCGTAATCGAATCAGCCAAAGTTATGAGCACGCCAATCTTTATATAAACCAGTTTCCTAAGGAAAAGACAGTACTTGTAGCAAGGTATGTATCGTGTTGAGAGAAAAACAGCGAGAAAGAGAGAGAGAGACAGAGAGAGAGAGAGAGACAATAGGGCATGAGTTAATTGTATCACTTTTATAGATTTGTCGCCTTTTTATCAGGCTCCATTGCGGGTGTTTTGGCTTTATTTACCCTGTTCGATTCTGAAGCCCTACTGAATTTTGAGATATCACAGAACGGCACGGTCTTGTTCTATCTCGGTGTGACAGGCACTTTGTTTGCCGTGACACGTGGTATGATCCCGGATGAAAATCAAGTTTTTGAGCCTGAAAAGTTACTAAGAAAGGTGGTGGAGCACACTCATTATTTGCCAGTGGATTGGAAGCATAAATTGCATACGGATGAAGTAACGTCAGTCACTGATCACTTGATCTGAAAGCCTCTATCTATGGGTGTGTGTGTGTGTGTATGTACGTAGGGCATAAAGACTCATGGTCATTTTTGTTTTGTCTTCTCTAGGTACGGGGTGAATTTTGCAAGATGTTTGATTATAAAGTAGGCATCTTCCTTCAAGAGCTACTGAGTGTGATAGTTTCACCTTTAATCTTATGGATCTCTTTACCAAAGAGTGCAGATCAAATTATTGATTTCTTTCGCGAATTTACGGTGCACGTCAACGGATTAGGCTATGTCTGCAGTTTCGCACAGTTTGACTTTGAAAGGCATGGCAATACCAAATACGGAGTGCCAGGAATGATAGTAGAAGATGCGTACTACCTTAGTAATCAAGGAAAGATGGAAAAAAGCTTTTTGAATTTCAAGGCCAACCATCCGAAATGGGTGCCAACCGATCCAGCAGGCTCGCTCTATCTGTCAAGGCTGGCTGAGTTTAAGAATCAAAAGCACCAACAGCAATACATTAGCTCCAACACCTCAACTACTTCCAGCGAGGAGGTAGATGCGGATCGAGCAGGAGTGCCTACCAAAGCGTCTGGAAAACGAAGGATGAATGTGAACCCATATGTGTCTGACAATTTACGCAAAGGCAAAGAAAACGAAAAAGAAGAAGAAGAAGAAGAAGAGGTAGTGAAAGGCAAACGACCTATTCAGCTGAACCAGTACGGTATTCCCGCAGATATTGTACCTAGCAATCTAGGAGAACCCTTTGCGCAAGGACACTCTTGGAAAGAACAACAACAACAAGAAGAAGAAGCTCAAAAAGAAGACGATGAAGAAGAAGAAGAGGAGGTCAGTGGCCGTAGTGGAAGACCCCATCGAAGGGGAGAGGGCATGCTTGGGCTATTAAATCAATTCTATGATTTAAATAACAATCCAACCGTTTAAGCACGCTACCAACGTCAATAAAAGCTTCTTTACAAAAAAGCTGTCGAACGGGACTGTTCATGACTTGTCGCTTATAACTAGGTTGAATTCTGTAAAAAATAGGCAAACATAAAGAAACAAAGTTTTTGCCTCAATGCAGGATGCACAGTGATTTCATTTCGTGTATCAGTAGCACCAAAATGAGAATAGGACAAAAGGGGAAAAGCCCTTTTTTTCCACGGTTCGTAGGACAAAACTTTCTTTTCTACAGAGCGATACACCCGAGAAAGAGCAGGGTTCCCTTTAGCAGCTGCACAGTAGAATGAATAGAGGTCTAACCCATAGGAAATGCGCTCTATAAGTCCTAGTGGATTTTTGTGCTCTTCTATATCCTCTCTAGCGCAGTCCAAATGCAAACAAACAAAAAAAGGACTACCACGTATTTGAAATGTAATTGAATGACGCTATAAGGACGGGAAGACTCGGGCACTAAAAATGAACATGAAAACCACCAATACACAAACAACATAAATAAACAGGTGTAGGCATATAAATCTAGAACTTTAAATTTTTTTAAAGTTTGCGGGGAAATTGTTCAAGAATCGCACCCCTCCCCTCCCCCCACTTTACAAAGGTGGGGTTATTTCAAACCAATCAAGCTCTTTTGACAGCCGTGAGAACGATAAGGTGATTCTTTTGGAAAAGTGCAGCAACAAAAGCAAAAGAAAGCAGCTAAAACAGCAGTCAATTTCTCGGATATCCTTTATAAGCAGTGTTGTTACTGAAGTATTAAGCTTTTCTCTCTCTCTTTCTTTTCTTTTCTCTTTGACTCTCATCTTACAACTTCAATTCTCGGAAAGTAAAAAAGATGGCTACTCCTACACTTGCAAACTTCAAATTGCCTCAAATCGATAATGAGCCTATGGTAATTCAAAAACGACGTTTGACTAACTGAAAACAGAAAAGTTGAACCTAACAACCTATTGTTTTATCAGCTCAACTATGCACCAGGTTCTCCTGAACGTGCCAAACTTGAAGCTGCCGTTAAAGAAATGGCAGCTCAAGGACCTGTTGAAGTCCCTGTCGTTATCAACGGTGAAAGAATCTTTACCGGCAAGACAGCCAATCAATTGAACCCTTCCAATCACGCATCTGTTATTGCCAAGGTTCACGAAGCTGATGCTGCTTTAACTCAAAAGGCAATTGATGGTGCTTTGGCTGCTAAGGCTGAATGGGAAACTCTACCTTTCAATGACCGTGTTGCCGTCTTTTTAAAGGCTGCTGATCTTTTATCCAAGAAATACAGGTAAGGTTTGCCGTGTAGGGTATGAGAAAAAGAAGAAATTGGGTGTCGACGAGTGTATATATATATATGTGTGTGTGTGTGTGTTTGTGTTCGTATGTTGATGTTGGATTGGGTTGGGTTGGGTTGGGTTGGGTTGGTTGGATTCCATCGGAAAAAGGGTACTCACCCTTCCTTGCACATCTTTTATTCGGCAATGGGTAGATATAAGCTGATGGCCGCCACGATGCTCGGTCAAGGCAAGAATATTTGGCAGGCAGAAATTGATGCTGCTGCTGAACTTTGCGATTTCTGGAGATTCAACTGTAAATATGCTGAAGAAATTTACTGTCAACAGCCACCCAAAAACGCTCCTGGTTCTTGGAATCGTACTGAATTCCGTGCCCTCGAAGGTTTCGTCTTGGCCATCTCTCCCTTCAACTTTACGGCTATTGCTGGTAATTTGCCCGGTGCCCCTGCTTTAATGGGTAACGTCGTTGTCTGGAAGCCATCCCCCATGGCCGTCTACTCCAATTTCCTCGTCTACGAGTTATTAGAAGAAGCCGGTTTGCCCGCTGGTGTCATTCAATTCGTTCCTGGTCCACCCGAAGAGATTTGCGGCACAGCAATCAACCATCCTGACTTTGCATCGCTTCACTTTACTGGCTCCACCCATGTCTTCCGTAACTTGTGGCAGCAAATCGGTAACAACATCCACAAGTACAAGATGTATCCTCGTCTCGTGGGCGAAACAGGTGGCAAAAACTACCACATACTGCACTCCAGCTTGGACGAAGCCGGTGTGCGTCATGCAGCTTTGCAAACCCTTCGCGGTGCTTTCGAATTCCAAGGCCAAAAGTGCTCTGCCTGCTCTCGTGCCTACATCCCTCAATCCTTGTTCCCTGCTTTCAAGAAGGTGCTTCTAGAGGAACATGCCAAGATCACGCAAGGTCCTGCCACCGAACTTCACCATTTCTGCGGCCCTGTCATCAACAAAGCCTCCTTTGATAAAATCAAGAGCTATATCGACCACGCTGCCGTCGACGACGATTGCGAAATCATCGCCGGTGGCCAATGTGATGATACCACGGGTTATTTTGTTCAGCCTACTGTCATTCTCACCAAGAATCCTATGGCGAAAACCATGAAAGAAGAAATCTTTGGTCCCGTCCTGACAGTGTATGTGTACGAGGATGTTGATTTCGAACCCACGTGTCAATTGATCGGTGATACCACAGAATATGGATTGACGGGTGCTTTGTTTGCTAAGGATCGTGCATCGATCGTAAAGGGTGCCAATTTATTACGTCATACAGCAGGTAATTTCTACATCAATGAAAAGTGTACAGGTGCTGTGGTCGGTCAACAACCTTTCGGCGGTGCTCGTGCTTCTGGCACCAATGATAAGGCTGGTTCCTGGTCTCTCTTGGTCCGCTTCATCTCGACTCGCACCATTAAAGAAAACTTTGTCCCTATTGAAGACTTTGCTTATCCTTCCAACGCTGTCTAAAATGGGGGGTGGTCACTCTACAAGCTTCTGCTCTAAGATAGCCCCCCTCACACTATAACATTATTTTTATTTTTTCGCTTCCACTATTCTAATATGACATTCTGTAATTTCTCTTTCACATGACTGTTTCTCTCGCTCTCTCCCTCCCTCCTCATTTTTAAAACTTTCAATAGCTAAATTGTAAAAAAAAAAAGAAAGAAAACCGACTTTCTATTGACACCCATACTTTTTCGATTTGTTAGAAAAAAGAGTGGGGGAAGAAGGTTTGCCGTGAAAGGGTCTCCCTTCTCCAAGCCCATTTTGTATCATGTTCATGATCCATTCCTAATAAAAAAAAAACATAGGAACGGACAATGGGGATAGACATTGTAATGGATGACATTTCCAATGGAGAGTCAAACATCTTTTCGTGAGCTCCAGTGAGTGAAGGAAGCGTGCAAGCTCATTTAGACACAAATGGGAAAATAAGGGCAAAGGGGTGAGGCTAAAGTAAGAGGCAAAAGTCTCTTTTTATTTGCTTGTTCATAAATATTCTACAAAAAAAAGATAAATAAAAACAAATAAATAAAAAATAAAATAAAATAAATAGAGGATGGGATATAACGCAATAAATAGCATAGATCGGTTAGGCCCAAGTACCCAAGACAGCCATGAGAGCCGCACCACAATACATAAAGAGGAAGCAAAATAGTTTGCGGAACCAAGGAGACTTTCTGAATCCGACATTATGATTAATTTCAATGCTCATCAAAGAGACGTAGGCATTGTAGAGCAAGATACCCGCCGACAGAGAATCCAAGATGCCCTGAGCAAGAATAGACGAACCAGGGTTCAATGTGTTTCTAATGCCGATGCCAATAGCGATACCGATGGGAGTCATGATGATGAACAAAAGGCCCATCAGGACGGGTTTCTTCCAGCATTTGCAGTGCAAATCATTGATACGGCTTCCGAGGGCAATGCCTTCAAAAAATTGATGGAAGACCAGAGCAATCAGGAGGGTCATGACGCTTTCTTCATCTTCTGTACCCAAAGTGATACCAATAATGATAGAATGCATGAGAATACCCAACTCCAAGATAAAAGTACCAATATTACGCATCGATTGATCACTTTCCAAGAAACCAGCAGAATGCACATGTCCTTCTTCGTGGATACCGTGATGACAATGTTCGTAGGGAACAGGGTGCTTATGTGTGTGAGTCGGCATAGGGACGAGACCTTTCTCCACCATGGCATCATCTATAGGACTGCTTGCAGTCACCATGGCGGCTGTCACAGGAGCAGCAGCAGGAGGAGGAGGAGGAGGAGGCGTAGAGGTAGTAGTAGTAGCTGTGGTGGTGTCAGGAGCAGCCACCACCAATTCATGGCTGGGTTCATGATGATGGTGAACGACATGAGGCGGATGGAAATGATGACCATAGCCTTCGTCACCGTTCTTTTGGGCAAGAGAGTCTAGTTTTGAAAGGGCAGCCAATTCCACCAGTTGCAGTAAGAAAGAAGAAATAAGGCAGAACAGACCACCAAAAGCATGATAGGAATGCCAGCCTTCGCCGATACATTCAGAATCAAATTTTTCAAGGCCTTCTGGTAGCATGTGTATAAAAGCAGTGGCAATGATGACACCCGTACCGAAAAATTTACCGGCTGTGAGTGTCCAATCACGCAATCCGCCTTCTTTATAAGGACTGATACGGTATATAAGGATGGGAGCAAATACACCTATTATTTGTTCGATAAAAGGGAGTTTAGTCAAAATAAGAATTTGAAATTTTTTTTGCTGCAAAAAAAAAAAACAAAACCAACTTACCAATAGCCGATGTGCCCATAATGATGAACAGGGAGCCTATTCTGAAAGATAGGTTGTAATTTTCCATGACTTGAGCTTCACAGGATGTTTCATGAGAATGACCATGGTCATCTGCAACCTCGACAGCAGCAGGAGGAGCAGCTTCTTGTACAAAAATGTCATGCACATGTGCATCATGGACGTGTTTTAGGACTTTTTCTTCTTCTTTGGCTTTTATGGCGTCGTCGTCGTGATTGTATGCCACTGTTGCCTCTCTTGTTGGACTCAAAGTCGCAGCACTGTGGGCGGATGTGTGATCCATAACGGGGAAAGCATTGTGTAATTGCCTTGGAGTCACCACTATGACAACAGAGGATGGGTTTTTTTTTTTTAAATCAGCATTTTTGTTGTCTTGTGGCACGTCTTTATAAAAATGTTACACTACCTGCTTCTTCGTTGCCTTGCAAAACATCTCGAATGTTATGACGACCTGTTATATCGATTGGATGAGACTTTGGCTCTTATCGGTGGATCGGACAAAAAAGTCGACAATGACACTTACTCGTTGAATCGGGCGTTTGGGCTTGAACGCAGGCAGATAATGTAGCGACAATCAAAAATCGAATGGATGCTCGTGTAAAGGATGCTTTGCAAATCATAGAATCGAACTCTAGGATTGAATATGGGGCAACAGATAAAGATAAGAAAAGAAAATGAACAAAATCCTTTAAAGAACGAAATAAATAAATAGAACGACTTGAGAGAGATGACAGGAGATTTTTTGAGGCTTTATTGTATGTTATTTATATGAACATTTTTTTCCAATAAATTTGTGATTCAAAGTTGAGACACCACCCGGATTTCTGTCTCAAATGAGAGTACCTTTGCGGTTATACCCCTCAAAAACAACCAATGAGATTCAAAAATTTTTGAAAGAATAGGGGATCACAGATTGTAACCGATAAGGTACTCGCACGACTTTTTTTGTTTTTCTATTTCTTTCAAAGATCTTCTTCTATAGAAAGGGCAGAAATTATACGATTCGTAACATGGATCTTCTTACAATGACAGGGGAATAGCAGTGGGGTTATAGCGGCTTTCTAATATTGGTAATGGTTCGTCACCTTTAACATGTTGGATAGACAATGTATGTGTAGTTTGCATACATGAAAAGCGTCGGATCTAAATGGTAAGGACTCGTGTTGGATAAATATACCTAACACCTATTTGGGCGCAGAATGAGGCTTGTACTAAATTTGTCTCCTTGGCTTGTCAAGAACAAAATGGGCGATGCGCACCATCGAACCTTATCAGAAATCTTTATATAAATTTTTGAACCTTCTGTTGTGTCCCTTTTTTTCTTTTGATGTGCGATGGTTTCAGAATAAGCAATCCCGGTCGTTCTATACAACGCCACTTTGTGAATCAAACCACACAGCTGCATTAAGAAATACGCGCAATCACAGCCAACTCAAATTTTCTAGACTGAAGAAAAAAGAAAATAGTTCCAAGATGAACCAAGATATTGACAAGGCATTATGACTTATTACGACTGTTCTTTAACCCAAAAAAAAAAAAAAAAAAGAAAAAAAAGCCGGTTAATAGGCTAGTTCACTTCTGACTCGTACAATGATCCTAGGACAACACTGTTGAACTGTTGTTTCCCATCTATCATCAATGGATGTTGGTGTCGTGTTACGAACTATGTATGACTTTTGCATTCCTGTCCAAAACTTAGCATAAGACAACGGCTAAAAATTTCCAATATTACAAAAAACCCCGTCACTTAATTTTTGGTCGAGATAAACGCCAAATGCAATTCATGCTGAAAACGAAAAAAAAAAAATCCAGACCCAAAGCTTCCACCATCGCTAGTCATCTCAGGCTTTTCATCTGATTACTTGCTATTGAAATGGGGAAATTCACAGGAAAGAGACCCGCAGTGAAAACAAAGAGTGCTGCAAAGAAAAAGAAAGAACCAGAGACCTTTGATGAGTTTATGGAAGGTATTCAAAGAAAGCTGAGGGTCGATGGTCAAAGGGAAAAAAAAGAAATAAAAACCAATGCTTTTATGATTGATCTGTAGAGGCGATCAATAGTGAAGAACAAGGCGATCGCTACCAAACCGGAGAAAGAGCTGAACGTCACTATAATAGAGCGGCTACCATGTATGGGAAGGCTTTTGAATTGAATAATACGGATGCTGACTGTGTCTATAATTGGTAAAATTCTCGTGGTTTTTTTTTTCTTGTTTTTTCTTCTCCAAGAGAAGCAGATGTTAAGCTGATCCGGTTTTGCTTTTGTTCCAACAAAGGGGTCGTATCCTATTCATCTTGGTCAACTTCTTACCTTCTCATGTATCGCCTGAGGAAAAGCTTGAAAGAGTCGAGCGATCTATCGAAAAGTTTAGACAAGCTTTAACGTTAGAGCCTGATAAGACAGACGCTCAATTCAATTTAGCCCAAGCACTACATCAGAAATCAGAAATACTACAAGATACCACGGAAATTAACAATGCTTACGGGGCTTCAGCAATGGCTTTGCAGGAAGCCATCAGTCTATTTGACAACGTATATAGTCTACAGGAGAAGGAATATTTGGAACTGACAACGCAGAAAGTGGATCAAGAGGACAAAGAACAAGGAGAACAAGGCGAGGAAATCAAAAAACTAAAAGAATTAAGTATAAAAGAGGAGGATGCTCATCACGACCCTGATCCTCCCGAGCCTGAAGAAGCACCGTCAAGCACCGGCTCTTCTAGAAGCACGACGCCAGCACAATTCACAACAGTAACAGCGGTGGAGGCAACCACTGCCTACTCTTTGATTGAAACATTACTCTCCACGGCCGAGACAATGACGACCATGGCATCCATGCTGGCTGCGTTTTCAGCTTCCATGGATCTCTTCAGCCGAGCCAAATCAAAATTAGCTCTTGCCGAAAAGTGGCTAGCCAAAGCCAGCGATGAAACAGGCAATGATCCCGAGAAAGAAAAGCAGCAAAAGACAGCGCGTATCCAGATTCATTTGAAGGAAGCGGCTACTTATGCAGCGATGGCAGACCGAACCTTCCTCGCGTCTGGCACAGTAGAGGGTTCATTATTCGAAAGAGCCATCGAACGACTGAGCGAAGTCATCGAACAGCATGATGCACGCAACGTAGAAGCCATGTGCGATCGTGGTGATATCTACACGAGTTATGGACAAACCATCTGCGAGTGTATACACAAGAAAAAAGCTTCGCTTGATCCTGACAGAGAAGGAAAAGAAGTATGGCAGCTGTATGCTTCAGCCACCAAGTCCTTCCAAGCAGCTCTGCAATTGGAACCTAAAAATCTACGTATTCTCAACAAAATGGGCGATCTCAGTTTAATTCGTGCCAGACTGGACCTACCGATTGCCGAACGTAACAAGTTGCAGTTGTTGAAGAACGCAGCATTCTATTTCAAACGCGCAGTAGAAATAGACAAGGAAGTGCTGACCAGTGGCTACCTTGGATGGGCGATGAGCGAATGGGCGCTAGAGGAATGGGCTGAGATAGCTCATAAAAAAGAAGACGCACTCAAGATTGTTCGTGTGTGGGTGAAGCGTGGTGGATCAGGTCATTTGTTCAGAAGCTTAGCGGAGGATAATGAAACCTGGGACGAAGAATTCGTGGAATTTATCATAGAAAACTTGTTTACCACTGATAGTGAGGATTCAGAGTAGATGGCCTTATTGATTGTAGATAATACTAGGCTTTTTTTTTTTTTTTTTTTTTTTTTTTTTCATCCGTTGACTCATTTGTAAATACAACCTTAAAGAAATTTCAACATAATACGCGGAGGATAGTGTTAGGAAAAGCAGACGACGCTTTCTCCAGCTTCATCCATTCCATCGTCGGACTTTCGATCATTTATGCGATCGTGATTTTTTTTATCTTTTGAATCTGTGTGTGTACTCTGAAAATCGCTAAAAGCCCCGCTCGTTTAAATTTTGAACAAGGAAAAATTTCATCGAATGAGAATGGGTTATTCCAATGATTACAGATCAACCAGAAACATTCGAATCAAGGCACAGAAAAAATTTTTTCTTTTGCGCTCTCTCAATCTATCCCACTGATGCGGGTGCCTGTTGAAGCAACTTGCAGCCAACCTGTTTGTTGGCACGTGCTTTTGACGAGGAGTATGGGAAATGTACGATCTAGGTTTTTTATGTAACATAAAATGCGTTGTCAGAACCCTATAGGTCAACGACCATCAATGTATGTACCAAGGAGAAAAAGGGATCACCAAAGATTGATAAAAGCAATGGGGCCATGCATCTTGTGTCGCCCTGTCAAAAAGCTTGATAGAATATTGAGATAGACCTGAATGAAAAGATAGGAAAGCGCATGGGTCTCAAAAAACACTCTACGACCTCGGACAATTTAACTTTCAATGGGCCTTTGGTTCATCATTCGTATATAGGACAAGAGAAATGCATAACATCTTTAGTTGCTAGGACACAGCATGATGTTAGGCACAACAACGAAATAGACGTGATGCGTCTTTTGAGAATAAATACGGTGTGAAGATCAAAAACTGATGAAGAATGTCGCGATTGAGCCTACAAACAATTTTGATTGGCTGAATATATTACTTTCGAATCAGCCTATTGGATAATTTGGGTGGCTTTAATTGATGCTGATTTTTTTTTTCTTTTTTTTTTTTTTTCCTGTGGTTAAAAAAAAGGGATTGCACAAGTCTACACGCAACTTTTTTTCTTTTTTTCAAACGCTTTTTTTTCCTTCGTAAACCCTTTTTCGCCAAAAAGCAGTATCCTTAATAACATCAAATATGAGCGACACTTTCCTTTTCACTTCTGAATCTGTTGGTGAAGGCCATCCCGGTAAGAATACTTTGAACGACATTTTTCATGAACGTTTTATCGTTCTCATTCTTACCAATTCTCTTTTCTTTTTTCTATGGGGGGAAATGCATTATACATGATACAAACAGATAAGATTTGTGATCAAGTTTCTGATGCTATTTTGGATGCCTGTTTAGCCCAAGATCCCATGTCCAAGGTTGCTTGTGAAACTGCTGCCAAGACTGGTATGATTATGGTCTTTGGTGAAATCACCACCAAGGCCAACCTCGATTATCAAAAGATCATTCGTAATACAATTAAGCAAATCGGCTATGATGATTCTGAAAAGGGTTTCGATTATAAGACCTGTAACGTTTTGGTCGCCATTGAACAACAATCACCCGATATTGCTCAAGGTCTCGTTCAAAAGTCTTTCAACATTGAAGATATTGGTGCTGGTGACCAAGGTATCATGTTTGGGTACGTGTTTTTTTTTTTTTTCTTGTCCAGGCTTAGTTTTGCTAAGTTGTGTGTTGTTGTTCGTTATCCTCATATTTCTGTTGTTTTTTTTTTTTTTTGTTTTCATTGCTAATACAGTTATGCTACTGATGAAACTCCTGAAATGATGCCTTTGACTGCTGTTCTTTCTCACAAGCTCAACAAGCGTATGGCTGATCTCCGTCGTGACGGTACCCTCTCTTGGTTGCGTCCCGATTCCAAGACCCAAGTTACCATTGAATATAGAAATGATAATGGTGCTATGGTTCCTCTTCGTGTCGATACCGTTGTTATCTCTGTCCAACACGCTGCTGAAATTGAAACTGAAGATCTTCGTAAGGCTTTGATGGAACACGTCATCAAGCCTGTCATCCCCGAAAACCTTTTGAAGGATACCGTTTTCCACTTACAACCCTCTGGTAAGTTCATCATCGGTGGTCCTCAAGGTGATGCTGGTTTGACCGGTCGTAAGATTATTGTTGATACTTATGGGTAAGTTACTTCAACCTATATGATAAGCTGATGTCGTAGAAGCGATCCAAAACAAGGGGGGTGGGGAGGGAGAGAGGAATAGGAGCGGAAGGGCTGGATAGCATCGGTTCTTCAAATTCGTCGGATGATTAACACAAGCGTTTCCCTTTTTGTGTACCTTCTTTAGTGGTTGGGGTGCTCACGGTGGTGGTGCTTTCTCCGGTAAGGATTGGTCCAAGGTCGATCGTTCTGCCGCTTATACCGCTCGTTGGATCGCCAAGTCCCTTGTTCACGCCAAGCTCGCTCGTCGTGCCCTTGTTCAACTTTCTTATGCCATTGGTGTTGCCGAACCCCTTTCCATCTTTGTTGATACCTACGGTACCTCTGAGAAGTCTACCAACGAATTAGTCGAAATCATCAGAAAGAACTTTGATCTTCGTCCTGGTGTCATTGTCAAGGAACTCGATCTCTTCAAGCCTGTCTACCAAAAGACTGCTGCTTATGGCCACTTTGGTCGTGAAGAATTCACTTGGGAACAACCCAAGGAACTCAAGTTCTAAGTCCTGTTTATTCTATTTTAATCATTTTTTTTCTCTCCTCTTGTGTATGTGTTAACTTCATATATATACTGTATCGTTTAATTAATTTGTGTTTCTATTCTCTCAGCAAACCCTCTCCCCCCAGCAATTGCATGTCTCTCACTTCAACCCAATCCCCCATATCCCCTTATACTTTTTGTTTCTTTTGAAAATCATTATTTTTTATACATGAAATTTTTTTCCCGTTTTTTCAAACTTGTAGAATAAAAAAATTAAAAAAGTATTCCTTTTGTACAATTTGAAATGCCGCCTCTGCGTGTTTATGGATGTTGGTCCGTTCGTTCAGGTGTCAGAAACATTGAGTATGCATTTTACATTTGTAGACAGGAAGGATTGATTTTTTACTTTATCATTGTCTTCATTTTCCGTTCTTGCGTTTCAGCCATTTAGTTTCATTCAGTAGCACCAAACTATTTATAAAAAAGCAATGTCAGATCCTTACGGAACACCTTACACTTACAATGCCATCGACGTAAAGTACATGCAGCTGGCCATTGAGGAAGCCAACAAGTCCATCCCCGCACCTAAAGCTTACTGTGTTGGCGCTGCACTCGTCGATGCCAATGGGCAATTACTTTCGACAGGCTATTCACGCGAACTACCAGGCAACACACACGCTGAAGAATGTGCTTTAATCAAAATTGCAGATAGTAAAGAGGAGATAGACCTGAAAGGTGCCACGATGTATACCACTATGGAGCCTTGTTCGGTGCGTTTATCAGGCAACCGACCTTGTTCTGATCGAATTGTTAAAGCTCAAATCAAACGTGTGGTGATAGGCGTACGAGAACCACCCCATCTGGTATCGTGCGAGGGTATTCAGTTATTACAACAGCACGGCATCCAAGTATTTATTGTGCCCGATGTGCAAGAAGCCTGTTTGGCTCCTAACAAGCATATATTACAGCAATAATGATACTGAACTCTATTACAAACCTGTTTTATTTCTTTTACTTATCTTTGACACAGTATAAACAAATAAAGAGAGATGAGATAGCCCATCCTATCCTGCCACTCAGAGATCCCTCTACATACCATGAATAAGATAGTGAACGTAGGATGTGCATATTGGTTTATCTTTATCTTTTTTTTTTATGGTGTTTGGTGTAAGAGTTAGTTCATTGTATAGAATATTAATTTATTTTTTGGATTTTCATAGAGCCCTACAACCTATTTACAGTTTTCTTTCGTGTGCTTCTCTTTCTTTGTTGTGCCCTGACTCGTACAACGAGATATATGAAAGGCCATTCTGAGTGTCAGTATTATCATCTTTAAGGAGAAATGACACCCAAATAATCTTCTTTGATAGTGCCAATAGCAAACTAGGATCCCAAGAAAAAAAAAAGTTTTACGTTAAACCTTTGATCTATTGTACCTTTCTCCTTACTAAACTTTTTCACTTTACAATTTCTGTTGCATCCACACGCGTACCAACCAATTTTAGCCGAACCAATACATCTTTTTGTATCACCTTTGGTGAAAAGAAAAGCAGCCATTCAGTAACAAAACTATAGCATCACATTATACGCGCATTTTAAATTGATACTTTTTGAATTTTACCTGATCTTCGGAGGAATAGCAAGGGGGGTTACCATTAGCGTCAAATTTCATGTCTGCTGGAATTAACTGCAGATGTGGAGGAATGAACACCTGGTTTTTTAGAATCAGGAAACCCCAACATCACCCTTTCAATATAACTTACGTGGTTGGAAACGAAAACTTGTAATGGCCCGACATCAGCAAAGAAGCCCATCTTTTTTTTTCAATAAGATGTGTATATGTGTTCGTATGATTAACCCAACGATGCCACAAATTTTTTCTTTTACGTTAATAACAGGTAAAGCTTTACCTTATTAACCGTTGTCACAATCGCATCAAGTACTTCACCCTTGAAGGGTTTAAATAAGATGGCTTGATACGATATTTTAAACTCTGCTAACCCTGAACCAGGTAAAATCTTTCCTTTATCGACCGTATTCACTGATAAAACTGTAATAAGGTATCCATATCGTCCAGTACATGTGCCTTCCACATCAATAAGTAGTTTTTCTCTGATTTGACTTTGCATATTAGGCCCAAAATAGGATGGGTGTAATGATATTGTATGGGTTAATTCCTTCTGTTGTATGTATGTGTGTATGTATGTGTGTATGTGTAAGTCCAGATAGAGGTGAGTGTGCGCGTATAGGAATAAAATCAACACGAAAAAAAGTAAATCATGAGAAATCGAACGATCTTTTTGTATTGCAATATAATGGCTGACCCATTCGTTAAAAACAATCTTTACCAAAAAAAACATTGTGTATATGTGTTTGTGTGTTTATGTGTGTGTGTGTGTGTGTGTGTGTGTGTGCGTGCGTACGTAAACGTGAGTATGTAGTGTAAGTGTCTATAGCGTATTCTTTATTATTCTGTCATTCGCCAAGCGTTTTTGATTAAAGGGATGTTTTGGTGTTAAATAATTGAAATGAAGAACGATCTACTAATCATAGTTTGAAACTCTTCAAACCTTTTTTTAAGCGTTTAAATTCGGGTTCTCCTATTATATGTACAACTTATCAACTGAGGATATCGAGAAAACTTTAAAGAGCTCTTTTTAACAAGTTGACAAGCGATTGAATGGTTGTTTGAAAGAGTTGACTCCACCAACAACTCCTCAATGAAAAAAAAAGTATACAATTAGCGGAAAAAGAAAAAAAAAAAAAAAAAAGAATAAAAAGAAATTTTACGTCATGTTCCCTCTATCCAGTTGCAGTTAGTGTACCAAATTTCAAAACACGCATCATGTTTAAATCGCTTCACTTCTCGTACAACAATAGTGCTGTCAAAGTCGATTATCCTACAGATCTACTATTTGCAAAGACAGACTTTTTGTTAGCTTGGCCACTGAAAATGGTGCGTATTTAAAAAGAGGACAATTTCTTGACCATGTTCTTTTCTATGCTAGTTCTCGATATAGCGCGAGTAGAAGCTGAACATATGGGTCAATTTTGCTGCATTTTCAAAACAGTATTGCTTCTTCAGGGCTTGGAGTGAAGCAAAACCCGCTTCATTGAAAGTTACAAAGTTATAGACCAGCTATTATATAGTTATTATTATTATTTTTGCATTTTCCTGATAAGTTCTCGCCTGAAGTCATTCGATATCTTTTCAGAATAGCTTTTGTGCTTCAGCCACATTCGAATAATGATACAAATGCACAAAACTGCAAAAAAAAATTGGAAAATAACATCAATTCAATGGTTAGCGTTGTTGTTTAGCAAGTAACCAATGACAATAACAGACAGCGAAATCCAAAGAAAGCTAATAGTTACTGTTAAAAATGGGGAATAAGAACATGCAGGTGGCACAACATTTGATCACATTCAAAAAGGTACCTATCTAATCAATCGTTGTAGTCTAAAGGCTCCCATTAACACCAAGTTTGAGTTCAGTTTTACCAATGGATAATCGTTATCAGTTAGCTTCTATGTTACGCTGCCTATAATCATTAGTCTTCCGTTTTGCCAACAGAAAGTACTGTCCATTCTTCCACCATACTTTACGTATCAGCAATATAACATACCTACAGGGAAAATGTTAGGCGTCGTATCCTAGCTTAAAAATGCTGAAAACTGTTTTCAATCTGTGCTGCTTAAGCTTTAATGAAACACCTTGAATTTGAACTTTTTCAGCCAAGATTAAACGAAAGCCAAATCTATAACCCACCCCCCTTTTCTTTTTCCTTTACATGTATAGAGAACCGTTTTGCACTTATAAAACCGTTTATATGTTCTCTAAATACATTTAATTATAACATTGGTTTTATTTGGTGCTCAGAAGAAGTCCAAGTTTCTAAAGAAGTATCAAAACTGTCTAATGCAAGCTATTCTTTCATTGAAGACTACTTTATGAATGTTTGGGGTCAATGTTTAATCTCGGACAAAGAGAAATATCTTTGCTTACATCTTGAGTAATATAAGGGTATGAGTATTACTCTAAAAAAAGGGCACTCTCTTTTCTTTATCTATTTTTTCACTGAATCTTCTTGTCCTATTTTCTTGCGCTTATCTTGCTAATGGGTTTTCGTTCTTCGTAAGGATGCTGCCATGCTTTACCGCGCCTTACTCAAAACGAACGTTTTATAAAACAGCGTGTTCATTATATACTTGAAGAGAGGCTGTCATGAATGATATATACAATTTTTTCTAAGTTCAATTCGAGTCACAAGTGCATTCCATCCATATAACAGAGCTAAAAATCAGTCGACATGTGGTTTGAAGAAAGAATAAGCCTTGCAGTAGAGCGAATGCTTTTTATATTCAGACAGAATGTCGTTTTCAATGCAGTTTCTTAGATACATTAGTAACTGCCTTTTTTTGGGTCCCATTTCTAACTTCTAGCAGTGTGAAAGAAAGGCGTTCATGATATGTACCATAGTGCAGTGTCGATGTCATACCAATGGTTGCTTACTGAGCAATGGCTGTGCTCAAAAATAATACTCTACTGCTTTTTTTTTATAGGGTTCTCCAGATCTACACGCGGCATTCATCCTATGGTAGTATCAAGGTTTTTGCTTGCGTTGATTTCTGAAGAAAACGCCTTTTCTCCAAATGCCTCTTACGCCTTGTTGATAAACTTTTCAAGACTACGTTTATCTGCTTCGATGCAATACTAATCAAAGTGCAAAAGTACTTATATTATCGTTGACACTATCCATGGGGACAGCGGTATGAACGTACCTCAAAATAATGCCATGTAGAAATGAATCAAATAATCAGAGCTAGTCAACAACAGACACAGGTTGCAGTTCCTATATAGGAATGACTAACAAAGAAGGATTTGTTGAACAGTGTTCTATCTTTCCCGTTCATTATGACGTGCATTCACTCTTGTTTTCTGAATCCAAATGTCCATTATATCATCTGTGGAAGTGGGTACAGGTTTCAAGAGCCGCTTGGCTATGGAGCTAAACAACAATGCTTCTCAAACTTTTGATTTCTGTCTCTTTTAAGTTTGCAATATGTCACACTTTCGCTTTCCTCGAGCCGCTGGGCCTATGGAAGAAGATATGATTAATTCAGTCGTACATAGTATCGAGCCAAATGAAAGAACAGCAACATCAAACGGTAATGGTCATCCTATCACCGGTTTTATTTCGACTAGTGACCGTGCTGTCAGTAGTAGCAACGATGTCGAAATGAATAATACAGACGATGAGTCATCAGGATCGTCCACCATTCTTGCTTCTTCGAAGCAACAGCGACAACGACGCTCGGAGCAGCGACATAATTCTACCCAAGAGGAGCAACGTTGTTGGATTTGTTTTGGTGACAGTTCTGATTCCCAAGGAAAGTGGGTCAAGCCATGTAAATGTTCACTAGAAGCTCACGAAAGTTGTTTGTTGGACTGGATAGCAGAACTGCAAAAAGCCTCGCCGACAAAGAAGGTTCGAGCTCTATGCCGAGCATCCATTTTTTTTTATCACTGATTACTGTATCTAACCTAGAGCATATGGTATTGTCTGTAATTATAGGTGAGCTGTCCTCAGTGTAACACACCTTACAAACTCGCACAGCAGAAAAGCATTCTACTCAGTATTTTGACGGCAGTGGACTCATTCGTTCGAACAAGTACACCTTATATCACCGTTGTAGGATTGGGTTGCTCACTATTAATCACATGCACAACTTACGGAGCTTTCTCTGTGTTGACTTTATTCGGCAGTAGAGATGGAGAGAGGCTGATAGGGAACCCGAACACATGGACCCTCAAAACCTGGATTGGATTGCCCCTCATCCCCGTGATACTCATTTCCAGTAAAACCAAGTACGGAGATGCTATTTTACCCATTGCCTCCATGTCATTATTGACGGCTACCGGTATCACACCAGATACTATCCGATTTACATGGCCAATGTCACCTGCTTTAACGATTGGACTGATGCCTTGGATTAGGTAAATTTTGAAGAAAGCGAGTTATTCATAGATGCTACTGATATTAGCAGGGCTTTCAGCTGACCAACACTGATATACAATCATTAGGCTGTTTTACAAAAATGCATATCGACTTATTCAGCGTTATATGACGAAAAATCTATCAGTAAGAGAAACTGCCTCTCTACCAGCATCAAATACAGCGGCTTCTTTAAATCGGCAACGACGACGGGAATCTCTGAATTCAATTCATACAACATCGTTAAGTGATAGAGAGCGCGATCTGGAAATGGATATGATCAATGGTAGAGAAACAAGTAGTATTGGCATTACATTAGTCGGAGCTTTGTTATGGCCAGCTATCAGTAGTAATGTTGGAGGGTAAGTGTTTTGAGTTTAACGTTCGATACAAAAAATACTAACGCTGCATATAGACTTTTATACAAATTTAAATGGGTCAGACATAACTTTCCACTTCCTTTTCAAAGAAACATTCTGGGTGGATGTTTATTCGTCGTCATGAAAGATATAGGCAATTTATTATACAAATATGAACGTATAAAGCAGTACCGATCACGCCGCGTCAAAAACTTTGACGAAGTCAACTGAAGGTCTTTTCTTATCTACTACATATTTATTGGTTACCCTTGATAGCTGTCAACGTTTTTTTTCTTTTCCCTTCATCTACATATATTATTTCAAATTAAATTCATACTGGACAATGATACCAGCAATAACAGTGTCGTAATAGCTGATTATTTTCAATGCCAGTCATTTTTAATTCAGTTTTAAAGCAACAAATTTTTCTGGACTTTTTCCATCCTTTTTTTTTTTTCATTTCACAATGTCTTTTTACAGGGCTTCTCACCGTAAAGAAAGTGGGTGAGATGGTCTACACTAAAGACAAAGATTGAAATAACACAAGTACAGATACACTGAATGTCGCAAAGCCATTGAGACAATATCAGTCATTTTCATACCTTGTACATCACTCTACTTTTTCCTTACGAAAAAACATTTTTATTGAAACTTTTCGACAATCACATGAACGAACAGCTAAATATCTAATCCTCTTCCATAACATCCATATCCGTACGACCCTCATTTTTATGTTTTGCATAGTATCCAACAGCCTTCAAAAATGATTTTAGGTCTGATATACGGAAAAATTGAAGAACGAGTTTCTATTAGGATAGGACATACTTGTATACGAAAGAAAGTTGAAGCATTTACCTTTGTCGGTTTGTAAAGCCTCCACTAATGAGTCAAGTTTATCTTGTTCAAGTGCAGCATTGATAACCTGCAGTCTTCGTTTGAATTCTTCGCTTTGAACTAATTGCTCTATCTCCTCTTCTGAACGTTTGTTTCCCTCATTGACAAATGGGAAAAGGGCAGATCGAATATCATCCTCACGAAGAATTGAGTTGAGTGTGTCTGCGGCTAAAGCATCGCCTAATTCAAGTGTGACAGGTTGTTCTGGCGCATTTGTTTCTGCAAGAGTGGATTCTGCTTCGGTCCATTTGGAAGCAGGTATTCTGGCTTCTATATCTATGGAAGAGGAGAGATTACTTTTAAAGAGACAATATCGGATGATGAGAAATTGCTGTCTCCTTTCATATGAATGGAACTTGTGCGCATGTATACCTTAATCCACCAGCGTTTTGAATGAATTGTAAAAGATTATCTTGTGTCATATTCATATCCAAATCCCCTTGTCCACCACCCAAAATCTGCATTAAATCGGAGTGGACATTGCCTTCGTATTCTAGGTCGTTACCATCACGATGACCACTGCCACTCATCGCACTTTGAGGATCGTTAATGAGTTGGTTCACTCGGTTCACTAACTCTTCATCTTTCTCATCATTTTTGCTTTGCATCCAATAAAATACTTTTTGGCTTGAAGATTTAAACTTCAAGACGTAGACACGTCCAGTTGTGCATTCATGAACGTGGATGAGTTCGGCTTCGTCAGGAAAGATAATAAAGTCCTACAGTCGTAAAAGCAAAACGTAAGTCCACTACTTTTATGATTGCGTTGTGAGTAACCCAAACGTGGTACTAACATCTTCAGGGTCTGCAGCCTTTCGTTCCTTCCAGTAAAAATGCATAAGTTGGTCGTCACTCTGTAGAAAATATATCCCGATGGACATTGTCAGCTTTCCAACTTCTTTAGTCATTGCCAATCGTCGATCTGCACTATCTTTACCTGATCCATATAAATGACACTAAGAGATAAAAAGTGTTAGGCAGTTCATTCCTTTCTTCTAAGCACGGCCAGTATATCGCTCATCGTAGTTTTGCATAAATATTTTACGTTACCCCTTCCTAGTGTCGGGCTTCAGCATATTGCCCTCTTTGATGACTTTACCAGCATTAAACTCAACAAGGTGATTATTGTTTCTTTGAGCTGTAGGGAAGAGACTCATTGTGTATTCAGTTAGTAGATCGGTTGATTCACCAGTGTTTGGTTTTAAAAAGAAAAAAAAGAACAAGAAAAATGCAGGAAAGTCGTGTAGGCACTACGAAGATGACGCGGCAAACAAAATTTCTGTCGGCGGGCTAACCAATAGCATAAAAGTCATTTGGACTTAGTGTCACCTTTGATACGACTGTTCAAGAGGAAGAAGAGCACTACTCTTCGAATTGAGATGCCCGAAAAGAGGGGGTTTTTTTTTCCCTATATTCAGCTTGTCTGAACACAAATGGTGTGTAGAGATTTACAAGCATTATAAATCGAATAAAACGTGGACATAAAGCCTTACAAAAGAAAAGGAAACTCTCTATTTATGGCTCGCCTTATCTATATTGTACATCTTTTATCATGCTTGACTTGAACCGCTTTCAACTTGGTAAGGAAGTACATTGCTTTTCATGGTCCGAAAAAAGCATGCCATCGGCACTTTAGATCCATCAGGGCGTTTGATACCTTAGCTCAATCATTCTTACAGTGGATAATGACCTTTAAGCACTATACCGATCTTTTATTGACGTCCGTACCAAAGACGCGCCTAAACACTTAATTTACCAAAAAACTGGGCATTTCCAGATATCATCGACATATTCCTTTTGAATAGGTTCTTGTTGCGCTGCAAATAGCGCGTCATTGACATATAAAGGGTCTCTCATACCTGTTAATACAGTTCCTACATTTTTGTGGGATAATAATAGTCTGAGCATTTTGATTGACAATGGTGAATAGGCTGACGGAGGGAGCTGATCTTGTAAAGCTGGACAAAGAGCGTTAATAATTCGGTCCAAGTCATTATTCTTCCGCAGTGTGTCGATGTAAGCATAATCAATAATGTTTTTTATTAACGCATGCATATTCTAATCAATGTTGAAGATTTAACCGTTTTAGCTTTTATGACTCGGTCGCGAAGAAGGTAAGTAAGCCGTTTTTTTGTTTACCTCCTTATAAACTTTCATCCATTCTTCCAACATATTGCTACTATCTGGGTTATCCGCGGCTTGCAAACGAACATATTTTGAAAATTCGGCCATGTCCTTATCCAGTGTAGGCAATACTTGTTGCGTCAAATAATGCCGTGTAGCAAAGTGATTCTGCGCTAAACGCGCCAAATTCTCGGACAGAACTTGACCCCACACAAATTTGGATGTCAACGATTCTTCCTCGACAGGCACTAATAGCAGTGCAAAACAAATTTACTGTTAGTATCATTGTCTTTAAAGCAAAAAGGCAAAATGACCCTTTTTTTCTATTTACATTCTGATACTATCTCTGATTCTAATTTGGCTATATTTTCAAAGGATTTTTGCATCTCGGCCATAATCTCATGCTCAGCTATGTTGCAACAGGAAATGCAAGAGTTGGATTTCGTCTGATTTCTTCTCCTTTGCGAGCTTGTTGTCTTACCTGGTCCTTTTCCATTGGCTCCGAGTTCATGATTAGCCAACACTCGCACTTGACCATTGGCAATAGCATTTAAAGGCCTATTTGTCATAATATAGATACCATTCGCTTCAGCAATTTGCGCTACCGTTTTTGCACCCACATCATCTTCTGCTTTGACAATCGCTTCACGTTCATAGAGGTTGAATGGCACCTGAATAGCCAACAAATTTTGATTGCTTTTGGGGCATGCTTTGATTATTTCATTTAACGAAATATGGTCTACGGCATTAGGGAATGCCATTGTATTGGAGCAAATACCGTATCCACCCATAGAGCCTATGGCGAAGAGAAGGGGCTCTTGTTGAATGATGGCTGCACTGTCTCTTTCTTAGTGTGATCAATTTTACCTGCTGCGACTAAACCATCAAGATATCTAAAAGTTTCTGCTAATTCTTTATACAGATGTGCAGTAGTGTAACTCTATGAATAGATCACTAGTTTAAACTTAAATTCTCGTCTACACGGAAGACTTGTAGGACGGTGCAACAATAAAATTTACCCTATTCTTCGCCATGAGCATTCTTTCGGGTGAGTTGATCATGAAGATGTCTATTTTGCTCGTTTTGAGTCTCTTCAACGACATTTCAAGCTGCTTTTCCAGTACCCTAGGACTGATGGAATGGAACATTTTGTCGCTCAACTGAATATAATCTTTTTGAGCATCGAAAGCTTGAACATCCGAGCTGCTTAAATATCCAGATTTCGTTACAAGTGTTATGGACTTGGAAGAAAAAAAGAAAATTGGTTGGGATCAAACTAAATCTATGGATTTTTTGTTTAAACATTCCATATTACTTCTCGAGATAGCTTGCTTGACGCGGATAGGTCTTGTAGCGTTTGACCAATGATGGTCTCGGAAGCGCCTTTGAATATAAAAGATATATATTGTGATGAATAACCCTTTCAATGCTGAGTGCAGTCCATCGGCAAGCTAAACCTTTGAGACACAAACCATTTGCAAAGTTACTGCCGGTATCAATGATATTGACACCTCCCTCTAGAGCTGCTTGTAAAGCCTTTGCATGTGTAGCGTTCGAAATACGATAACTTCCAAAGCCAAGTCGAGTGACGAGTCGTCCTGTTTTTGGAATAATTGTTTTTGGTATGGAGGCCATGGCAAAGCTGGGAGGTTTATTCCAACACAAAAGGCGTCTCCGGATGATTGATGTATGCAAAAGAAGACCCTGACATTAGAAACCAATGGACAGGCAACTAGAAACCATGATGGTGACTGTTAAATGAAATAATTCTGTGCCTGAAGAAAAAGTGAATATGCCGCCGCTTCCAAGAAGAAATTGCCTTTTTATTTTTTCCCTGACGTCTTTTTTCTTCTCGACAACAAATCATACAAGATGGTGATGGAATGCCCCTCTTGTGATGCCAATAGAAAGCAATCACTTGGAAAAAATAATTTAGTGTATGCATTTTTTTTTTTATTTTTTTTTTCTCCATCGCCCAACAAGTAAACGCGATTCGCCGATCTCACATTTTGATCATAGGACGTGTGGATACTGCCATAATACTTATCTATACAGTGAAAAGGCGTCAAAACATGATGTTGCGGATCAAGACTTTTCCGATTCGAGCTTTGACTCTGATGAATATATACCCTCACCTACTTATTCAAACGACGAGGATGATGCTGTTGATGCTGCTGCTGCTGCTGCTGCTGCTGCTGAAGCTAATGTTAACGACGACAACGACAACGATGAGGACGAGGACATGCTGTGGACAAAAGGAACCGAGAGGAAGACTGCTGCAAGATCTGCTGACCGAGATATAACATCTCCTTCCGACATGGAGTCATTAAGCAATGAAAATGAAAAACAAGTGTCGAAGAAAGCATCTGACAAGTCTTCTGATTCACCTGTAGAGTTCAAATTGGACTTTGGTGACGAGGACGCTGGAGACGTCTATGAGCTTGATAGTGATGACTCCTTGGACCAACAAATTGCAGCTATTCTGTCCAGGAAACAAAAGCGGTCAAAAATATTCAGTGACGATTCTGATGACGATACACATATAGCACGTTCACAAAAAGGAGCTAAAGGGAAAGAACGTGAGAGCAAGCCATGGTTGAGAGATGAACAACTACCGAAAATTTTTAGACAAACCGAATCTAGAAAAACAAGCAGCTCCCCAGCACCTTCTTCTTCTTCTTCTTTTGCCAAAAATCCTAGAAAGAAAGAATATGAGTTATCTTTCTCCGAAGATGATTCGGATGAAGTTTCTCAATCGCCCAGCAGAACATCTAGACCGTCAAAAAAAGCAGTAAAAGCAACACGGTCAAAAAAACGAAGCAGACATCATAGTAGTGGTAGCGAGTTTAGTGCGAGTGATAGTGAATTAGAAACTGAAAAAGTGACACTATACGACCCAAAGGAGCCTTCACAACATACAATACGTTCAAAAGACTCTACTCAGGGAGAGAGACCATTCAACAGATACAGCCCCTTTATTGTGTTTAATAAAATCTTTAGAAAACAACTGGCAAAGCAATTTCCACATATTGGCAACCTCGAACTCAGTGCAAAAGTAGCAGAAGCGTGGAGGAATATGGACAAAGTGAGTCTCTTTTTTTTTTTTTTTTTTTTGGGTGTTGGATCACCACCACCATTGTATTCTGTGTGTGAATGCTATAGCTAAAACAACGTTTCCCGTGTTCAACAGGAAGAGAAAGAAAAGTTTCTGCAAGAGCAAAAAGAGAAGCGGGAAAGTCTAAAAGGCATCACTAATAAGGCGAATTTCAAGGTTCCAGCAGGAAATGGATGGCTATTATACTCCAAAGAACAGTTACCAAAAGTTAAAAAGGCCTATCCTGATGCGAAGAATATCAATAGCCTGAGTGCTGTCATTGGACAGAGATGGAAAGAACTATCAAAGGTATGATTTACAGTGTTGCGTCGTGCAATCCCGAGATACTCACTGAACGTATGTCATTTAGGAGGAAAGAGACGTATACCACGCACAAGCAAAGAAAGAACGTGAGGAATGGATCAAAGAGCATCCTGAGGAGTTCGCACAACATCAAGAAAGAATGATTCATAGAATCAAAGCGACGAAAGCCGCAAGGAAGAAAGCAAAGAATAAATAATGGAAAGCACCAGCTATAAATCAGCCTGTATTCATGCCACACATATTTTTTTGCACTATTCATTCATCTATCATTATTATATTACAAAGGATACCTAATTTATCACAATTATCTAATAACAGCTACTATAGTTAATGCCTGTCCCCTTATATACGTTCCTATTTTATTCAAGTCGCGCCATGAAAAATCGTGATTCTGAAAATAAAAAAGGCTAAACCGGTTTCTCGGAAAAACAAAAATTTCGATGGAAAAAATGCCCCATTTATCTGACAAGGGATCAATTGTTCTGTGGTACAACAATTAGTTTGCAATTCCTGCTGCTGTGTGGAACACCATGAAATGTTCCAAAAGCACAGGCAAAGGACTCTGAGTTTCACTATCATTGCCAGACGCGTAAAAAGCTCATGTATTGGTATCAAGCAACCTATAGTTGATGCGCAGTATATCTATGTCAACAAATCTACAAGATTGTTGATTTATTGCATCATGTCTTTCATCTAAGCTATAATCGTATCTTAATTTTCCCAGATCCACACTCCAATATCTATTTTTAGGAAAAGATGATATTGAGTATAGCCCGATTAGCTCAGAAGATCAGCAAAAATATAAAAAATAGAATTTAGCATTTTCGATGCTTCCCTAAGACAAATACGAAACCTTCTCAGCAATAGCCTGTAATACCTTCTATTATATCAAGCTTTTCGCAGCGTGATGTGGAATCAGCTTATGACGGGTGCCTCATGAGTGCACGACTTTCTAATTTGATAGAAACGAATAGTATTCACTAGGTTACTATTTAGCACCCATAATCCATTTGCTCATGTGGATAAGAGAAATAACTTCCATGCAACAATGGTGCTGTTACCCATAAAAGAAAAAGTGAGCTATGGAAGGTGCCTTTAGTATTGGATTGAAGCTGCCGACTTGGCTTCAATAACAGAAACACGAAAGAAAAGTGGGATGCTTGTTTATTTAGCTTCCCATTGCAGTCTCCAAGTAGTTATCCCCACCTTCATGAATAATTTAACAAATATAGGAATGATGTTGGGCTTGTGTGGCTATGGAATCATGCTCAAGTTGTACTAGACGTGTCCAAGCAGAGTACAAGAAACTCATTTTGAGAAATACTTAAGCCAGCTAAATTCCCTGATGCATTATTATCTTCCATGTATAAAACTGTTACATTTGTTGAGAGCGAGCTCCGTATTCTACCTTCCATTTCACAGAGTATCCGTCAAAATGTAATACGATCCTTTGACCTACTAGTGAAACGTATATCAAATGCTTTCTAAGCTTTTTACTATATCTGTACTGACTATGATGGTTATGAGGAAAGTATCATGCTGCTAAGTGGGAATAAAAAGCAAAAGACACGATAGTTGACGGAAATACAATGAATGAATCAAGCATAGCATAAATGACAAACAATAGCACACAATCAAGAGCCTAGGCATATTGCCCAGAGGATGATGAGAGGGTTTACTTCGTGTTTGTGCCATCTCAAATAAAAGTCGTTGTTATTATTTGTTGATTTACAAAGAAAAAAAAAAGTATGTTCTAGTATTTTTTACTTTATTCTTTTGTTAGCCATTATTCCGTTTCATATACAATTAAAGATAAAACAAATTGACCATTTCTTGCCTGGTTTCATACGGAGTTTTGATCTTTGCAGATAGTATCAGATGATTGGCTACTACATTTTTAGGATAGGCTTAATTGATCGTTATCGCTGATGTTATCCCTTATTTTTTGGCACGCGATTTTTTAATGATTACAGTAAAAAAAATTTTTTTTATCGATCTCCAAAGAATGAATACTCAAATGACTATGACAGTATACATTTATTTATTTTTTTTGCATCTCTTTTATAATGGGTTCATGACGGTGATAAGTCCTGTTACACTTGTCGATAAGTAATGCATGTTTGTTGACAATTTGAGCTACTAAGAGTTACTGGATATAGTGTTTGTTAGAACGGCAACACACGAACAAAAAAAAATGATGAAAAAATATAAACTTTCATCCTCATGCGGAGTCTTTTAGAAAGCAATAGATTGTTGCAGAGATTTTTTCCCAATCATGGCATGGGTCTTACTCTTCCAAAAAAGGTACTCTTGGTGACTGCCGTTAAAGGTTTGGATTGTATCAAACAAGAAGGGAAAAAAAAAAGCATATAAATCCTGCGATTTCGTGAGCAATTTTGGTCTCTTTTTTCTTTTTCTGTTTTTCCTTTAATTCATTTTCTTCTTTAAAAATGTCCGCCGTCAGCAAGGTTTTCGCTCGTCAAATTTTCGATTCTCGTGGTAACCCCACTGTTGAAGTTGAAGTCACCACCCCCAAGGGTGTCTTCCGTGCTGCTGTCCCCTCTGGTGCCTCCACTGGTATCCACGAAGCCGTCGAACTCCGTGATGGTGACAAGAATGCCTACATGGGCAAGGGTAAAGTGTCCTATAACGCGTGTTTGAGTCAATGATTGCCCATGCATTTGACCCTCGTTGCTAACCATTGACACAACCATTTATTCCCATACATTAGGTGTCCTCAAGGCTGTTGCTAACGTTAACGACATCATCGGTCCCAAGTTGATCGCCGAAAAGATCCCCGTTACCGAACAAAAGAAGATTGATGACTTCCTCATCAACCTTGACGGTACTGCCAACAAGGGTAAGCTCGGTGCTAACGCCATCCTCGGTGTCTCTCTCGCCGTTGCCAAGGCCGCTGCTGCCGATAAGGGTGTCCCTCTCTACGTCCACTTCGCTGACCTTGCTGGTTCCAAGAAGCCTTTCGTTCTTCCCGTCCCTGCTTTCAACGTTATCAACGGTGGTTCTCACGCTGGTAACAAGCTCGCCATGCAAGAATTCATGATTCTCCCCACTGGCGCCAAGTCTTTCCGTGAAGCCATGAAGATCGGTTCCGAAGTCTACCACAACCTCGCCAAGGTCATCAAGGGTAAGTACGGTCTTGATGCCACCAACGTTGGTGATGAAGGTGGTTTCGCTCCCAACATCCAAAACAACGAAGAAGGTCTTGAACTCCTCGTCCAAGCTATTGAAAACGCCGGTTACACTGGTAAGGTCAAGATTGGTATGGATTGTGCCGCCTCCGAATTCTACAAGGAAGGCAAGTACGATCTTGACTTCAAGAACCCCAACTCTGACAAGTCCAAGTGGATCGACGGTAAGGAACTTACCGCCCTCTACAAGCGTTTCGCTGAAAAGTATCCTGGTACGTATGATAAATTTCGCGTTATTTTGTATTTTATGTGTGTATGTGTGTGTTTGTGTGCGGATGTTATTTTTTCCCAGCTTTTTTGAAAAATGAAAAAACTAGTCTACATTTGGAAAACCGTCTTTTGGGTCGGGTTTCAGTTGTTGTAACTGGCTTTTAATTTCTTTTGAAACTTGGAATTTTTTTGAATTTTTTTTTTTTTACGTCTGCTATGAATGTCATCCTTACTAATATCCCCCATTTTTTATGATGATATTCAATAGTTGTCTCCATTGAAGATGCTTTCGATCAAGATGATTGGGAAAACTGGACTCACTTGAAGCAAACCTCCGAATTCCAATTGGTCGGTGATGATCTTTTGGTCACCAACCCCAAGCGTATTGTTACCGCCATTGAAAAGGATGCCTGTAACGCTCTCTTGTTGAAGGTCAACCAAATCGGTACCGTCTCTGAATCCATCCAAGCTGCTCTTGACTCCCAAAAGGCCGGTTGGGGTGTCATGGTCTCTCACCGTTCCGGTGAAACCGAAGATACCACCATTGCTGACCTCGTTGTCGGTCTCCGTACTGGTCAAATCAAGACTGGTGCTCCTTGCCGTTCCGAACGTCTTGCCAAGTACAACCAACTTCTCCGTATTGAAGAAGAACTTGGTGACAACTGTATCTATGCTGGTGAAAACTTCCGCAAGGCTCACGAACTCTAAATTTCTTCTTGTAAATAATCATTAAATTTAAATTGCATCAATAAATTATTCGCATTTGTCATAAAGATTGATATATATCTGAAATAAAAAAAGGCCCTTTTTTTATTTTCAAAAATAACTTGCAGTTTATGGTTAAAGGAAAAAACGTTTTCGTTACAATGGGACCCTCTGTATATGGAAATTTTGTCATGAGAAATGTGTAAATGCTTCCGGGTCGCTCTCTTCGCTGTACTCTTATCTATTCATAAATAAAAAGGTTATTCAACACGGATACACCTTCACTAAGATCAGTACGCGATAGGATGAAGAACGCGTTGACTATTTGAAAGTGATTTGTATTTATTTAGCATAAAGAAGAAAATATAAAAAGAAAGCGAAAATTTACAAAGACATTCTTCAATGGAGGGGGGGGGGTGGGAGAGGAGAGTCGAAATGCACGGAACGCACAGGAAAAAGAATAATTACAAAACGAAAGATGGAAGTTCAAACCATTCAAAATGATGAATTTTGCAATTTCGGTAACGAAACAAGTATAACCGATCAGGGTAAACAAGCGCAGATTTTTCTTACAAATCAGATGGATGTAAGAACATACACTTATTGCCAAAAACACATTCGTCACCAGCACTGTACGGAAAAAGGGCAAAATCGGAAAATTAGCATGTGATAATACTCTTAAAAAAAAAAAAAAAAAAGAAAAGAGCGACCCACTTACCGGCATCGTTTATATGGATGTACGAACTTGCAGTTGTTATTGGTACAGAAAGGCCAGTGGCTACAGCGAGCTTTGGCTTTCGGAATATTATGTTGACGCTGCTGTTCAATCAATTGTTCACGGGGCAAGTGCTTCTTGAGCTGCTTTTTATGATGCTGATGTTGTTGTTTTCTGCTGTTGAGCACGGACTGAGGAATAAATTCAGGTGCAGTAGCTGTAAGTGTGCTATTCGACAGAATAGAGGATTTGCTACTGGCTAATTGGTCGTTTTCATCATCGCCTAAAAGTGTATTCGTACTGGCGCCAGGTGTGGCAAGTGTGGCAGGTGCGGCACTCACGGCTTCGTGTTCCGATGGTGGTGGGAAGGCACCAAAGAGGATGCTTGCATGCTCTTTTGCATTTGGCAGAGCATTATCAATGGATTCATTGGTCGGTAAAATATGGGGTAAAGAGCCGAGAGAAGAAGGCATATGACTGATATCTGATTTGATAGAATGATAAGAGTCCATTAAAGAGTCATTCCAGCTGAAATGTAGATTATGAATAGCAGTAGTAGGGATAGGTGCGGCTGTGGTTAGGGTATCGATAGGTGAGGCATCTTCTGTGCATTGCTTGGTGGTATTATGGTTATCAGGAGAAACATTGGTATTGAGTTCTTCTTCATGTTCAGGTGTACGAATGTCAGTATCGCCATTACTGCTGGTGGCTGCTGATAGACTATGGCTTGATAATTCATCATTAAAAAAGCCCAACTTCTCGGATGTGGCATGCATATCGGCAGCCTTGCCTGTTGTATCCACGTCAGCAACCGTTGTCGTCGCATCACTACGGTTTGTCTCGTCATCAGAATTATCTTCCGTTGGTTCCGTCAAGTGGAGCAACTCAAACTGTTCAGTAACTACATCAGCAGAGATTGAAGTATCCTCCTCCTCCTCCTCCTCCTCCTTCTCCTCCTCCTGCACATCCTCCACAGGACTGCTGGCAGTGATTTTATTGACATCCACGCCTGTATTCTTATTCACTGCAGATGCTTCATTTTCTGTGCTATCGGAAGAATCAACGGAACGTTCGAGCAAACATTCCTCAGCAAACACATAAGATTCTTCAACAGCGCTGGCAATTTCAGTAGCGATGGAAGCCTCCGATGGCTTTTCGACAGCCGTGTTGCAGATGTTTTCGTTGTTCTCTGAAGCTGCATCTACAGACATTTGCTTTGTAGCATCGACCGCCTCAACTGCTGCTGTAGGTGGTGGTACATGAGGTACATCTTTCTCTTGTGACTGTCTAGCTGCAGGCTGTACATTGTATTCCTTGTCCTTGGAAATAAACTTATCTGCTTTGACAGATTTACGACCTGTTTGATCTATCCACCGTTTTCATGAAAAGGATCGTTGAAAATGCGCGTCAGACCCATCATCCTTTCTTTTGTCATTTTTTCCCCCATCTGAAACACCGATAGACTCCTCCTGTTTGCTATCGTAAAAATGTACTTTGATCATCTTACCTTGACTATGCTTGGTCGTCCATTTCCATAGCGAGTAAGCCGTATACACGAGAGCGACACTTGCACCAAGTGTAAAAACATGTTTAGGTGATCGGATATAAGCGTTTAGAGTGGTCATTTGTTTTTTTCTTAATGATTACTGAAGATCAGTAGAAGGCGATTGTTATATAAAGAGCAAAGTGAGAAAAAAAAAAATAACTCTTAAGAAATTTCTTCTGTCACAATTTAGATAATGTGCAAATGTTTTAGTTAACTGCTGTTATGGAAATGTTATTCAAATATGTTGTAAAATAAGCTAAAATTATCAATCCCAAAAGTAATTTAATAGAAGAAAGGAAGAAAAAAAAAAAAAAAAAAAAAAAAATGGGCTTCAATAACAAACGTTCATAATAAAAATATAAAAGTCAAAGCTAAATTTTTCTGTATTTTGCGGGGGGTCTAAAATTTTTTGGTATTTTTTTTTTATTTTTTTTATCGCTGCTGTAAAGTAGAAGGTGGGTATGAGTATCCTTGAACCACTTTTTTGCTCAAAAGGCTTATTTTAGGTCTACGGCTGTGTAACTTATTGCTGTCTTGGACGAACGGCAGTAATAAAAAAAAAGGCAGACTCCCTAAAACTCTATTCTTTCATCCACAGCTTTGTGTACAGTGTTTATTAAATTTGTAAAATCAAAGCCACCTTCAAAGTCTAACAATCCTTCCAAGTTACAATCCTGTTGCATAAGCTGTTGCTATCACTGGTTGATTGTATGCATTTTGTCAAATGGTATGAGCAAAAGTATGAGAGTATTTTGAAGGGCAAAATACTAGTTTTCATGTCGTTTAATGAGTATGCGAGGTTTCCTTTCCATCTGTACAGAACTCTCCTGCTTTTCAGATAAAAAAGGAGGTAGTCAAGAGAGCGAGCGGGAGAATAGAATTTTACAGTATTCAAAAAATTGTAAGGAGTTTTATAGCAATGAAAGGACCGGCAAGGGTTTCTTTGTCCATGATTGTTCAACTTGCAAATAATTGATTTTCAAATGCTTTATATCATTATGAATAACTTATTAAAATAAAAGTGCATTGATTGAGCAGAGTTGCCTGAAAATCTACCATCATACTAGTAAACCCCATCTTAATTATCCTGTTAATTTTGTAGCTAGGATTTCTAAGCGGAGTGACCTCTGCTTTATACCCATCTATTCGCGAGTGAAAGTCTCTTTCAATGAGAATGCTGTGTTGAGCAATAAATTATAGTAAGGCATCCTTGAAAGGAGGAATCTCATGAGACGGGATAGCCGATGAAAATAGATAAGCTCATTTAAAAAAAGAAGCAGTGTATCTCGAATATACATCGCTTTAGATAGATTACAGGCAAACTGTCAACATAAGCTTTATTTCCAACCGTGTCAATCAGGATACATTCTACATCTAGTCATTCATTGTTCACTTTTGAGTTGAATGATATGAGGACTTAATTTATACAGACGCAATACATCTACAGGGAGATTTTTTGCGCCTGCCACTTTTCCTACACACTATGTTTATTCCACAATGAATGACTGTGAGAATAAATACTTTTCTCATGTTCAGAATAAACTTTATACCTTCTCTGCACCGCACCAGCAGTCGAATGGTTGTGCTGATGCGCGGAAAAAGCCCCAATAGCGAAAAATAATAAAGAAATGGGTATAGAGAAAGCGAGTTAGTTTATCATCATAAGAACAAAATGGATGTTTGTCAACTCTTTGATATGTACACATTTCCCATTCAGTCGAAGGATAGAAGAAAGTCAGGTCATCTCCTTTTTTTATATCTTTGAGAGCAACAAGTGCCTTGTCTGTGACGTCGAGATAAGTAGTAGGGTCGCAAGAATGGTTCAAATAAACCAAATCACTGTTAAGTTCAACATGTGTCGTTGGCGAAAATTGCACGGAGGTATATGTCTTTGCAACACCCGGTGTTACGCCTGTCAATTGAACAATAACTTCACCATTCTTGAAGTCTTTTTCGGCGACTAATCTGGATGTATATGATTTTGTTTCTTGATTGTCATGGATCGCTTTAAAGAGGTCAGGGTGTGAGCTTTTTTGTCCTTGTTGAAATGACATAAACGAAACAAGGTGAATAGAGAAGAAGAGGGAGAAGAAATTCAGCCTTGAACAAAAAGCAAACCTGTTGGGAATGTCACCAGATACATATTACAGGTCACACAGCTTTTGAAGAAGTACGTAAGCTATAACACTCAAGATATAAAACTTCGGCTGTTTGATAAGTAAGTCAGCTCTAGGAACCACAAAGGCGCACTCGCCATAACAACGAATGCTTCTATCCATCCTGTTTTGTGTTTTGCACTACACTTAGATTTCCAAATTGAAAAACTTAAAACAATAGCGATGTTGTCGTCACTGTAAGAATAACCTTAACACATTTTACTTGCTATGCAGCTATTTTCTGAAATTGTTCTTTGATTGTTCTGCAAGAGATGCTTTCAATTTTATGTATCCCTACCTTTTATTCCAGCGATTTTTTCATAGACAACGGATGAAGATGTGATCCAAAAGCTTGAACCAAGCTTATGATGGCCAATTGTAATTGTAACTACATAGTTCGAAAAATCCAATCAAAGGTATCAGGTTTGTTGTATGTAAACTCTCTGATATAACTCGCACATTGGCGTTCAATCGTTCGCCTTTTAAAGATGTTTATGCAAAATTATGGCACTGAATTACGTAATAGAATCTTCTCGTGAAAGAGAATAGTTTAGTTTAGCTTTCAAAGATGAGTTATCGCTAAGGAATTGTTCAAATTTACTCACTCGACTGATGAACGTGCGAAATCAGATCTGTATGAGGTCATGTCAGTCATGGGTTCCTTTGATAAACAATTCTTCAGCTGACTGAATAAGTCTTCTGATTGAAAACAGTTCTAAAAACATTGCGGAAATCGAAAAAGGCGCAAAAAGAAGCAATTAGGTAATGATTTAAACCACAATGACGGCTGAATAGCTGTATCATACAAAACACTTGTTCATCTAACGCTTGTGTAGTATATGGCTCTAAAATAACTATAATATTAATTACTTACACTAATTTGCCAAAGAATTGTGTTACCTACTATTACGCTCTTAACAACAAAATATCTGTTCAGCTTAATCAAATCATGACTACGATACTTATTTCCACATAGCAGGGTTTGTTGCTATGGTACGCACAAAATATGATCAAATACAGTGTTGTACTACTGCAATTGACATGTGAAAACAAGATGTCAGAGATTAAAAAACAAGGTCAACCTTTTCGTTATCCTTTTTTCAATTTATTATTGCCCTAATTTCATCTTTCAATTTCCTTACTGCTGTGGTTTCCAACTGGCTAATAATGCAACTACAACAAAATCTACATATAAACAATAAAAACCTGCAATGGTGGCTCTCGCTGCTTCACCTATTAAAATCAATGGGCTATCCTTCCTTTTTTACAACAATGATAAGCTTTCTTATTCACTATTACAAACGTTATGATCGCATGATAAAACGAAGCATAGCAAATGGTCCAACAACCAAACTAATGAATCCCTCAGCTTCTGCTACAAAAGTAAAGATTTCTTATAGCTCATAGGCAAACAGAGAGATTCATTGACATCCATTTCCCTTTGTAGCTAATACATAGACGAGCAACAACAAGCTCTCCACTGAATATCCTTGGTCACAGATTCCTGGATGCCTTCAGATTAAAAAAGAAAATTGTTATCTCTATGAAAAACGTAGGTCATAAGTACAAAATGTTATAAATGACAACGCGCCACTGATACATTTTTTTTTTTGCTCTCTAGACTCTTTTATGGAACCCATCATCAGATATTAATGCGCCCAACTACGCTTTTAAGGAAAACGCTATCAATCTGATACAAAAACTAAGCACATCACACCACTTATACTTGCTCATGCATTACAATTCTACTGAAGAATATGCTCAAATACAACATATTTTCGATAACAATGCTACTATTAATTGCGCTGTGCAGAAAGACAATATCCTATTTTGCGCGTCAGTTGCCGACAAATTGAACTTTTTAGACCGCATCCGGCCAGATATATACGTGGAAGGCGACACAGGACATAAAGATGGGTCGGAAACAATATGGATTTTACTTCAAGAGAATCATATTGACGTAGTACCGAAGGTGATATGGATTGACGGCTCGTTCGCAGCGCGTCCTCTGAATTTTATGGATCAAGCTACCAAATTACAAAATGACAGATTAGAATATGCAGAAAGTGTCTTTCAATCGTCGATCGCTTCCTTGACCAAGTAATACCTAATATCATGTCAACATCATCAATTATATGAAATATGCTTTCTACCACATGCGCTTTATGACAATGAATTGACGTAGAGCTCCGTCATAGCTGCATCAATTGTATATGTCCACAAAGTTCAAATTCACACAGAATATTTTACGCAAACCATTAAGCTAGTATTATGAACCTAATTGAGCGAATAACTGAAATACTTTAACCTAATTCATGAATAAAAAGTTACTTTTACAACTCGAAAGCTAGCCTCTCAAAATTTGCCTATAAACAGGAAAGGAATGTTTATAATAATCTGTAAAACGTAGCACCTAAATACAAGTTCAAGCTTAATACTTTAACCAGCAATGCAAATGTCGAAGAAACACAACAAGAACAACGTTTAATTCCTCAAACTGATATTCTGGAAATAAACGACTTGTTGGCTTCTATTGGAGCTTATCAGCAAAAACCCACAGATGTTAAGCATTGAACAAATCGCTACTGCACAACAGTATATTAATGGACTTATTGAGCTCTTGCAAACATAGGACAGTACTTGTCCAAAAATGTTGAAAATTTCTATAAAATAGAAAAGAAATAATAATAAAAAAAGGGGTTATTTTTGAAATGGCTTACGAACGGTGGTAGAGAACTTGAGAGACTGAAGACAACGATCGCGGCGCAGTTCTACAGCTTTATTGTTACGATCAGCAGGAGAAAGGGACATATACTTGAAGTCAGCAATGTATTGCCTGTCAGTAGGATTTAAGTCACCAGGAAGGGCTCAACATTGGCCTTAGCCAAAATGTGTACTAATTCTTATAAATATTGAACGTTAACTAAAAAGCCCTACAACATTATGCGTAGGGAACATGATATAGAGTATGCGGCTGGGTTCGCTTCTATTTCACGACGGTTCTAACAGCATTCTATATCAGTAAGGCGATGGGAGCGGTGGAGGTAGATATAGTCAAACTCCTGAGGGCAGTAAACGTAGAATGGAAGCTGCGCGAGAAGGCTTTTACCTTCTTTGGAGTGAGTTGACGCGTGTAATAACAAAGTGATATACATAAACTAAAAGAACTGCCGTAAAATAGGCGCCAAAACCCTGTGAAGGATGTATATGATCAAAGAGCAAATCTGCATCGGCAAAAACAGCAATAGATGACCTTTCATATTGTTTTTCGTAAGGAGAATGGTCCATTTGCTTTAACAGCAAATCCCAAATGCTCCAGTGAATTACCAAACTATCAATATGTGGAAAGGCAAATGTTAGAGCAGAAACATCGTCTGCAGTAAGTTGAATGTGCTTTAATTCCAATTGGCGAACATGATAACGGGACGTTTGATGTCTGAAAATGTTTCAATATTGTATGTAGCCTTTTTACTGTATCTATTATGATTGACTGATAGGGAAAGGCATGAAAATAATGATACCAGGCTTTGAAGACCTGCATGACTTGTAACACGTCTTGCTTGGTCGTGTAGAAACGATCAATTCCATTATTTCAACAGGCAAATCATGAATATTAAATGTAGCATTTCATTTCTCCACATTTTTAACCTTTCATAAAGTTGCATAATTGTTTTCTGTCAAGGGGCAGGGCTCATTTGATTAGTTGCAGATGAGTAATAGATATTTAACACAGTTTTCATTGACAAGTGTGATATCACGCTACCAATCTTTTTGTTTTCTGTATAGAAAGCGACATTTCTTGTCATAATTTGTCCCTATCAAATTTAACATTTACCGAATCCGTGCATTCGAGCAGTTCCTTTTTTTTTAAAAATTTGTAATTGTGGAGTAACAGAATTTTCTGTTTGAACATACAGAGAAGTAGGTTTTTAAATATAAAGGCGGCCTCTGAAAAGTTTCCATGGGCGGTTTTCATTTTCTCAAAGGCGGCTTTAAATGACCACATAGTTTTTTTTGAGGATGGACAAGGAAGAATTGTTGACGAAGGAGGCCGCGATGCAATGGATCGGGAGAAACGCTAACGCATCTTAGAATTTACTGCAAAAAGCAAGGTTCAGAGCAAAAGTCAACTGACAAAGGCTTAGATGTTGAATAGGAAGAAATTGCAGTTAGAACAAAGCAGCAAATTGAGCCATATAAAGGCTACTACAATAAACAAAAACTGCTCTTTGTCTATTTGATACGGTAAAATTGTTCAATACTGCTAAGTCTGGTAGTCGAAAGGCATTTGAATATATCTTCAGACTCACTTCAGATGGTTATACAAAAAAAGACATAAAATAGCTAGGTTATAGCAAGGGCTTAATATTAATATCTAGCCAGGACATAACAGCTTTAATGAAAAAAGCACTGCTTAGAAAAATAAAATGTTTAAACGGAAGACTTTCCGACAAAGGTGTCGTATTTGAGGCATGATGGCAATATAGCATATGAGTAATTCACTCAAAACGTCTAACGAATTGTAAAATAAAACTTGATCTCAGATATGAGTACTGCTCATATCTTCGTTCCCGTTTGGTAAGCGATGTGTTCAATTGCATACATTTGAACCTTCGATCAAATGTATAACAAATAAAGATAAAATAAGAAAAGAATATGGATTAAGGATAATTCTTATGTGAGATTAGCTACCTCACATAAGATCTGAACGGGGAGAAGTAACTTTTTCAGCAGTATTAAGTTCGACTGCTCTCCTCTTTCAATCGTCAATTATTCTTGCCAAGTTTTCCATCAACGCCTTTCCCATTAATGTGACCTCCAACATAGGAAGGAAATCCATTCTAATGTTTTCTGGCTTAGACGGGAAAGAAAGCTTCTTGGTACGGGTGATTCTGGTGACGGTCTTACCAGCAGGAACATTCAGTACCAAGAACTCGAGATTCAGACCTTATAAAGAAAATAGAAACACGTCAATAAAAGAGCATGATAAAATAATCGTATCATGTGTGCTACTTACCCATCATTAAGAAACCGATTGTATACAGTTGGTTAATTTTGTAAGGGTTGGCCTGGACAAGAACGCACAGCATATCTCTTATTGTCCTTGGTAACTTTACCATACCATTATCAAGGTATTTATCATCGATTACCAACACATCCTGCTTACCGACTTCGGCACACCCGATTTCATTAGTGAATTTTGTAAAGAGGATATCCACCTTTGCACCTACTACTTTCCTCTCTCTTCTTTGTATGAACTCCAGAGATCTACCTTCGTTTTTGCCTAGAGCAGAAGAGACACTCATACGCTCACCCAGCTGGGCTTTTACCTCGCCTTTCTTGAAAACTCGATATACAAATGTCCAAAGAGTATGGAGCAAATCACTCTCGGAAAAATCATTTGTATTCAACAGTTCACGTTCTTCAAATAAACCAGCGGCATTCATAATGGATTCTTAATCAGTTGTGGTTGTGTGAGGTCTGGGGGTCAACCATTGTAATAAGGCGAAACCTAGTGGGGGGACTGGTGGGGTGGATCAATTCCATGATGCAAATGGTTAAGTTCATAGAGAAGATGACAAATGGCCAAATAACCTGGCGGTCTACAGTATCGTATGCCGATTTTATATCCAAGAAAGCAAGCACTGTGGAAGTGTCATAGTGTCGTCGCAGAATGTGCAATATTTCAGCTATGCAAAGGGCTTGATCCAAGGAGCTTCGAGCCAATCGAAAATCCCCTTGAGCTAGATCGATGGGTGGGCCAGATTTTAAGACAATATCTTTCAAATAGTGCTTGAGTATCTTACGGAAGGTAGAGGTGAGGCTAATTGGGCGATAATTGACTGGATCAAGCGGATTTCCTTTTTGGTATATAGGGAGGGTTTGTGCTATTCGTCAATTGATTGGTGTATACGTTTATTGCCAGGCGAGTTGGAATAAGTAAAGGAGATTTGATGCTAAACGGTCAACGATAGGGCGAAGCATCTCAATATGAATATCATCAGGTCCTGGGGCTTTCTTCGTGGGTAATGTAAAGATGGCATCCTTGATAACTTCAGTATCAATGAGAAAAGGGAGTGTATCGTGGGGTGGCGGGAATGTTGAGGACAGGCAAGGGTGGCTGTTGTCGGGTTTGCTGTGGTAGGAATCGGCCAGAAATGGTAGACTGCATGTGGGAGGCCATAAGATTCGCAGCAGCTTGCGGACCTTCTACACAGGAAAATGAAGGTTTGAGCGGACGGGACTTTTTTATTTTGCTAAATCGTGCTATAGATTTTGTATACTCCTGAGAGCTCATCTGTGGGCAGAACTGTCGCCTTGTTGATTTTCTGTGTTGGTTCATCATGAGTCGTAGCTGGGCCTTTGTCTGCTGATGGAGAAGCCAATAATGTAGGGTATTGATGCCTGCCGCTTTACGCTATTTTTTGTAATAATATTGCTTTTTGTCAAACTTCGGGCGCATTGCCGGTGTCCAAAAATCCTCCATTGTTTGCTTCTTTGTTGATTTCTACATCCACATACTTTGTCCAAAGAATCATAGATGGCTTGACAGATTGCTATATTAAAGAGTTCTATATGATCAATGGCGTGGGCTCTATCCAAAAGGTGGTTAGTATCTTCAAGTCGGCTTGGCTGTGTTTCGCTGAAGCGCTGACGGTAGGATTCACTATGTTGTCATTCTCGAAGTTTTCCGAAGTTCCAAAGCCGTCGCTGTGGTGGCATAGTAGTTGGAATAGAAGTAGGGATCCCGAATTTGAATGTCATAAATTTATGGTTTGAGTTGAGTGATAGATCATCCCGAATGTTGAGGGACGTGGAGCTGAATTCAGTATCACTAAAGAAGTAATCAATAATACTCGTACTGTGATAGTCAAGGAGGTAGGTTGGCCGTAACATAGTCACGCGTTCCAATTTGTTGTCGAATTTGAATCCAGTCATAAAGCAGTTTACCCATTCGGGCATTAAAGTCGCCGCTTACAATGGTACTTGTGCTTTCTGGCAGCGATGGTGAGATTTGTTCTAAGAGGGTTGTTATATCTGGGGTTGAGATAGATGGGGGAGATAAATACAGTGTATAAGGATCTTATGAATAGTGAAGGGAAGTGTATACTTTGCTAGCAGTGGGTGATCACGTTGTAGGTGATGTACTGGTTAGAATTATTGGGGATTTATCAACAGAGCAATATTGTTCTTGCCACGGTATGTATTCTCCACTGTTTCACCATGAGTGTGATATTGTTGCCAATGTGTTGGGTATCGGTTAGGGCTTAATAGCCAAGTTTCTGTGATTAATAAAAATGTAAATTTTCAGCTATATTCTATGCTGTTTACGTTTAAACGAGGATTTTTATTACTGACATTTTTAAGCCCAATGGACATGAGATATTACAGCTTATCTACATTGCCCGGGGCAGCTCGATTTTTCACCGTCTGCTTTAGTATCCATTCGGCAATATGGGCATCATTCTTTCCAATGATATTGTATGCCATTCCGTTTGACCACCCCCCCCATCCGTCTTAGTAAAGCTCACAATGTTATTGCATTGAGCCTGTCTTCTTCGCAGCTCTTGCGGGAGGCGGCTGCCTTAGATTAATTATCCATCACAGAAATTGTCTTTTTTCTTAGTCATCATGTTTTTGGCGGCCATTTGGTCACGATTCCAAAAAAATATTGCAGTTGTTGCAAATTAATATTTGATGAATCGTGCGGCCTACTTCAGTTGTAAAATACGCAAATCGGCTTGTCTGCAACTGCTACATGTCTAAAAAGAGCGAAAAAGCTAGTAGATGAAGTAGAAAGAGGTTCAATCTTGTGATAATTTATCCGAGAGGTACGGGACTGGTCTATCATCAAGAGACATAATCACCCTTGCTTTTCTTTCGATTTCAAATGCTTCAGAACTTTGTTTGCATACCATGACGCAGACCACTAAACTTTATGCTATCTTTGTTGATGAGTTCATTACCGAATACTATTAGAGGCATTTTAGTTTTAACACCATTGCTAAAAATACTTCTATGCTCCTTTCTGTGAATAATATACATATTGGATTTTCTAATAATGAAAAGCTTCTGAAAGCAGGATTTCGTCCTTTTATTTCAACTGAATTATGGTACATAAAATTTACAAAATAGGATGAGAGGAGGAATGATATAGTGGTTTTAACATTTTTAACGTTTAGATATCAAATAATAATGGTCTAGGTGGAGGGATATTATTCTTCATAGATTTGAGTAACAATTTGAATAAACCTGTACCGATTGACATAGGTATACCCTAATGAAGGAGAAGAAAAAAGGTCTCTATGTTAATCCTATAACGAGCAAGATTTTTTACCGTGTTTTACTGCTTACCATAATAATTTGCTCAGAAACACCAACAATGCCATCTTTCTTCGAGTACAAAGCTGCTTCAAACAGATGATCCGTGGTCTTTTCAAAGGACGCGATACTGAGAACACTATCCTTCATCTTTGAAATACCGAAACGTGTGATACCCAGCACTTCACCTTTACTTGTCATAATATCACCAAGCAAGAAAACATGACGATGATCGATAGTCATACCGTGAGACTCCATGGTCATTTGAATTTCATTAATAATAGTATTTCTATGAAAAACAATTTTGAGAATTACGCGTATATTAGCGTTGAGCTTTTTTTTTTGCCGAATTGGATATGGCATTTGTTATCCTGTTTTCTTACCTTGCAGCTTCAATACCAAGCACTTCAGCAACCTCCATAATGTGATTTGATGTAGTTTCTTGGCCAATAATACCATCTGTAGTCATAACTTCCAGTAAACCATAACCTTCGACCAGCAACTGTTTAGCGCCTTTACCGCCTTCTTTTTCACTGATAACAGCACGGACAACCGAAGGCAAGCCTGTAATAACGATCGTAGACAAGACACGTTTCAATGCCTTTAGACTATAATACATAGATTCATCTTGTTTAGGATGAACATAAACACGGATGATATCTGGTCTACTAGTTTGTACATCCTATTCAACAACAAAATAAAGAGTAAGTCTCCATTGCTCAATTTCGCATCGAGGAAATTGACTGAATTATTGTACGTACCAGTTGACCCATCTTTAACTTGGGTGCTGTCTTAATTGCATGTGCAATCTGGTGAAGGTTGGTTTCCAATTGAAGACGGTTGATAGCATCTAAATCAATACGCAAAAGAATGTAGGTTTCATTGGGTTCATACACTTCATCCATATACATGGCAATATCTCCGAGAGTCGTCTTTTCAACACGACCCTTGACCACACGAGCAGCTCTCACATCCTTATTCGAGTGAAGCTCACATTTAATAATAGGTGTAGAGATGGCCTTTGCAGCGTTAATAATTTCTTTGATACGAGGTACACCAAGAGTAATATTCATACTAGCAACACCAGCAAAATGGAAAGTTTTCAAGGTCATTTGAGTACCAGGTTCACCAATAGATTGAGCACCAATAGCACCCACAGCTGTACCGGGTTCGATCTTAGCTCTGAGATATTTGGTTAAACAGGTATTTAGATATTCACGTAATTGATGCTCTGTGATAACAAAAAGATTGCGGACCACAGAAAGCACAGCCTCATCTTCATCTTCGTCAATGTCCATATCCATAAAATCTTCGTCTGGAATAGCTAAACCAGCTTGAAGACCATGCTTCTTTCGAATGCCAGCCAATTTACCAGCAATCTTCTCTTCAACAAATTTGCGAACCATTTCAATGAAGGAGGGCATACAATTCTTTTTCCAAATATCTTTTTCGATTTCTTTTTCAGTAATATACATGATTTCCCAAGGTAAAAGTCCCTTTTCTTGATTGGGAGGAACAGTTTCTTTGACATGACGTAAGTTACGAGCGAACTCTACAGGAATACCTTCACCTTCGATAGTCATAGGATCTAGACCATCCGCACCGTAACAGAATTGGACCATAGCACCTTCAGAGTTACGGACAGACAAATCATAATGAGTGACTAAATCTTCAAAGGCCTTCATCAAACGTCTCGCCATATAACCAGTTTCAGCAGTTTTGACAGCAGTATCGACAAGACCTTCACGACCTGAGATAGCGTGGAACAAGAATTCCGTGGGACTAAGACCAGTATAGAAACTGTTTCTAACGAAACCCTTCGCTGGTGGGCTCTTGGAATGCTTCAAAAAGTGAGGCAGAGAACGATCTTGGAAACCATCTGGAATACGTTTACCACTAATAATTTGCTGACCGACACAAGCAACCATTTGAGACACGTTAATTTGCGAACCTTTAGAACCACACCGGGCCATGATACTGGGAGAGTTGTACATGTTGAGTTCCTCCATACAGACTTTACCCAAATCACCACGAACGTTAGACAAAATACCAGATACAATCGATTCCATAGTTTGTTCTTCATCGCAACCTGCCATCGTCTCTAATTGACCTGAATTATATTGAGCAATAACATCGTCACATTTAGCGTAGGCGGTTTTAACTTCTTCATTTTTGATACGGCTGAGTCGTTCACCAGGCGTAACATCACTGATACCAATAGAGAACCCACGGTTGGCCAACCAACGAGCACAAAGCTTTGCCAAACGGTTCATGCATTTAGCGGCTTCGATAGGTCCATAATCACGCAAAATAACATAAAATACAGAGTTCTTATTACCATCACCAACAATAGCCTTGTCAACAAGACCGCACATAATTTGACTGTTTTGTACAACCAACCAACCATCATTGGGACACATGTCAGGAAGACGTCCATCCTGCTTGACAAATGATTTCGTCTTGGCTTCCACATTGAGTAAAACATTACACTCCTTGTTAGGTCTGAATAGAAGGTTGAAAATCTGTTTACCAGTCCATAAACGTTGAGGTTTCCAGATCACAGGTGGAGGAAGATCAAATTTGATTTCGCCGTCACTCATCATAGCACAACACTGAGCAAATTCACCACGGGTATAAAATGTATCTTTATGAGACAATAAATAGGATGCTGTAATGAAATCTTGAGTGGCTGCAATAAGTGGTTCACCATTACGAGGAGTAACTAAATTATTTTTAACCTAATGAACCAGTGATAAGAAATCATCAGCTTTTTTTTTCTTTCCCCCTCATCAAACATCTCTTTCTTTGCTTTTGATAAATAGACAACTTACGCCCATCAATTCAATAGCTTCGGCTTTGGCTTCTTGGGTTTGAGGCAAATGCATATTCATTTCATCACCATCAAAATCTGCATTATAAGGCGAGCACACACATTCATTAAAACGGAAAGTTCTCCAAGGCATGACTTTGGCAAAGTGAGCCATAATAGATAATCTATGGAGTGAAGGCTGACGATTGAAAAGAACCACATCATTATCGGATAAATGACGTTCTACAATATCACCGATCTCTAGCTCAGCTGCGATCTCCTCTCTTTTACCAAATTTCAAGAAACGTTTGAAGCCGTTTGCTTTTTCAACGTAGTTAGCACCTGGATGCACAGAAGGGCCGTTGATAACATTTTGTCGCAATTTATGAATATTATGCTGATTGACGCGTTCAGGGAAAGTCAAAACTTTTGCGACACGTTCAGGTACTGCAACTTGATCGATACGCATATTGGGATCGGGTGAAATAACAGTACGTCCCGAGAAATCAACACGTTTACCGGACAAGTTACCTCTGAAACGGCCTTGCTTACCCTTCAAACGTTGACATAAACCTCTACTAGGTTTGCCAGAGGTGGCATTAGGTACACCCGGTAATTCACTGTTGATATATAAAGCGGCTGCTAACTGTAGGAATTCCCATTGTTCCATCAAATTCGTTACTGTAACACCTCTCTCAATACCAGCACGAATAATGGCATTGGTGAAAACAATTTCTGTCAATTTAGCTGTCAAATCATCTTCGTTACTGCTATTATCATCTTGAAGCACAGATGGACGAATACATGCTGGTGGTACTGGTAAAAATCTCCAAATATACCATTCAGGTCGACCATGTTCTTCACTCAGACCCAATAACTCACAGTCCTCAGGTGAAATACGTTCAAACAATCTTCGTACTCTTTCTGGATTCATATCGTCTTGTGCTTTACTGATATGAGGTTTGATTTCTGGCATGGTTGCTGCTGCTGCTTCAAATGACTTTCTAAATTGTTCTGCTTCTGCATCCACTCTCTTCAAACGATATTTGTCGTGTGTAATCTTCATTGGGCCCACCTTTTTGACGACACCGTTGACGGCATTGCAGTGCATACAGTAGGTAACTTTTTTACATTTATCTTGCACTTGTTTGAGAATTCTGTTTCGCTGTAAATTATCAAGGCCGGGCATCCTTAATCGACGTAAATACATTCTGCGATCAGCTTCATCCAACATAACATGAGCACATTCCTTGAGTTAAAAAAAAAAAAAAAAGTTAGCAATAGATTCATAGCTTCTGTTTCAAGCATCTCTTGTCCATATCAACCGCAGTAGATCGATCGTTTTGAACGTGTTTTCTCCTTACCTTGCAAATTTGCTGCAAAATATTAATCACTGCTCTGAAATAACCGATATGGAAAATAGGAAGGACAAGTTTGATATAACCCCAATGACCAGCACATTCCTGCATCTTTTGTCCACAAGTCTCACAGAAAGCGTCTTTTTGTGTTGTACCCTATTGATAAGGATTGTCAATAAACGACGCCACGATTGAGCGGTTGCTGTTTCAATTGCTTGATTTGCACTATAATGTAGGGATAGTTACCAAACGTAAATCCAGGACACCACTTTTAATAGGTGTACGACTTTCTGGCATGTAGAGATCTCTTTGTGTAATTTCCAGCTCTGCAATTTTCACCATGCTTTGTGGCGAAAGTACACCGAACTGGATGTAGCGACTATTGTTTTGAATCAGCAAAGTTTGATGGTAAGACCATATTGTTATAGTATAGCTTTAGCTGTTCTAAACTATTCTTACATTTTTTTCGGTGTGTTGTCTATAACTTGTTCTTTCATTTCGACAGGTCTACACTTGAGAGCTTAAATCGTTATAGAAAAGTATGAAGCGGGAGAGAAAGAAAGAAGTAGAATAAGAAAGGAATATAGAAAAGGCTCAGAATAAAGAAGAAGATGCCTTTTCCCGAAATAAAGATCGATTGCTAATTAGTTTCCTCCCGTCCGATGGAAATCGATTGCCTTTCTAATTAGATGTAGTTTTTTAGCCTGAACGACCCAAGAAAGGGATCTCCTAACTTTTTTTTTTTTCGCTGCCGCCAAAAAAAAAAGAAAAAAAACTAGAAAAAAAATTACGCTGTGACTTAAGGCAAAAAAGCAGTCGAATGGCTCCAACTTCTTTTTGCCTCATCTCCCAAACCCTTCTTTTACCTTTTTATTTAGCGTAAAACGATATACTTTATCATTGAAATTGACATGTGTGGCAGGAGTTATATCGTCTTCATTATACCACATACGCTCAATAAAAGTAACATTATCATTATAATCAAGTAGTACAACTGTACTGGTTCGAGTCGCATAGGCTGAATTTTTTAGATTGAGGTTCTCTGGGAAGTTGAATAATGGAATGCATATACGTTCTTTGAGATCTCCATAAATGTGTTCAACATCTCCTGTATTAGTCATAGGTTTTGTTGTGCTGTAATCATTTATAAAGATTGTTGCCAATGTTACTAAGTATCTGTAGCATGAGATTTGGAAATGGGTCCTTCGTTTTACCTTAACAGTTGAAAAAGAGCCTTGATCATTTCGTCTTCGTTGTCACTCTGATGCTTGCTGATAACTTCCTCAAACAACTTTTTACCGTCCACAACTTTCGGCCAGGGGTTCGTCAATATCGAATTTGAAAGACCTGAGAAATCGAAACAAGATGGTAACTACTACTGTTTAGGTGTTAAACAAAGTAATACTATGTACCATATATTTCGCCTGGTTTCAAGTCATATATCGATTGATGCTCTCTATTCGATATATAAGCCATATCTGTAGTATCTTTCTTACTAAAGTCTAGATCGATCAGGTTGAAACCTCCAAATTGATTAAAGTAATCATCTTTCAATAAGCTTTCCATATGTTCATGCACCGTAAAATTTCCCCATAAAAAATCTCTCACAAGGATGCCTCTGGAGATATGACCTTTGAAACTCTTCTCTCTGTAGTTGGTGAGGGCAGAAAAACGACCGTCTTTTGTAATGCCAAGCCATGTACCATTCTTTATGGTTTGGTCTTCAGGGTTTACTTCAAGATCAGTGCCAGCCAAGACATTCCCATGAGGCTCATTCCAATAATGAGCTCTTGCAGTAGGTCTTTCTAAAAATTCGTCTCTATTACTTGCAAATATACTTTTTTTTTTATTTTTTTGGCCCACATAAAGGAATATTTTCATGCAGGAGTAATTAAAATCAACAAGAACCTGCTTCAACATCTAATTATTTTGCAACTTACAAACGGTATTTAGGATGGTTATCGACAGTCCAGAATAAGATGCACATATTTTTTCACAAAACAAGTGGAAAAGCGTACGGACATTTGGTGTCACATTGAATAGGCTTTTTCAACACGAACACCATAATTTGGGGCTGCATAATCTAAGATTCTTTCTCGAACTTTTTGACTTTCTATTGTGTATTGAAAACGTCCGTTCAAATCGGGCAGCTATTTACAGAAAAAAAAAAAAAATGCCAAGCATCAATGTTCATTGTTTGTATCTGTGGATCCTCTGAATTTTGGTTTCCTTGGAAGCCTTCGGGTTCGTCTGATAAGCATGTTTGGTGAAAGATCGGCACTCAACCTCCAGTTAAAGTAAACAGCGTTCATTTGGAAAAGTCACAAGAGTTAGTGGAAAAGTGCATCAAAAAAAAAACCCCCCACCCAAATTGTTATATAGAATATCAATGGTTCAAGTAAACCGTATGAAAAAAGATGAATCTGATTTTTAAAAGGAATTATATTTCGGTTATATTTTGCAATTGAAATTAGCTAATTCTACACAAAAACTCAATACATCATCTCATCATCAAGCCTAAAAGTTGCCACAGATAGTCAGTTCTCGCATTTGCTGTAGCACATCGTCAACTCTCTGATCGGCTTCTGTGCTGCTCGGTGGAAAATAGTTTCTTAGCGACTCCAGTTGTTCGTAACTCACTTGACTGAATCTTAACTGTGATTTAACAAGTGCTTCGAAGCATGGATCAATATAAGGTACGCGTAACTCGACCACTTTCGGTAAATCGTTTACGATAATAGTATTCAAGTTTTCGTATAATTCACGAGCCACATTTGCTTCTTGCTCGGCCTGAATTGGCAAAAAATAAAGGAAAGTAACGACCGAGAGTTAATGTGGCCGAGCATTGTTATAGACATTCTGCTACGGTTACTTACTCTGGGTAATTTTTGTGGATCTTCGCTTGGTCTGTCCACCAACCTTCTCACTTTGGCTTTTGCTGAATCATAATCCAATAGTTTCTTCTGTCTGCGTTTAATGGCTTCATTGATTTCGGGAAAGTAGGAGCAGAATCTAGCCAAAGGCTCGATTACGGTATTACGATAGGCATTATCCTGAGGTCGATATATGAAAAAGTTCATCAATATGTATTTTGAACAACAACAGCCTTTCCTCTGTTGTCCTATCGGGTCTTGACTTACCAAATTGGTTCTGGTTTCTTCATCCAACCTCTCGATGGCTTTCTTATACTCGATACCAGACTGAGGCATCGGTGTACTTTCGTCATAGAAACTGTCCAGAATTGTACAAATACGTTTTTGAGCCTGAGTCATGGCTAATTGAAGTGAAAGGATGAGTAATTACGTATATGATTGTATGAGTTGAATGCTGTAGGCTTTCAGTAGACGTTACCTCGAAGGGAGTCAAGATATCCTTTTGCTTCTTTTGCTAGTTTTTCTGATTTTTTCTCAAGTCTGGAACGCAGGTAAAATAAAGTTAAATTCATCTCCACTCTGATATGTAAACGACACACACACAAATTAGCCAATGTCCTTACTGTCTGAAGCGTTCGTATTCTTCATCAAACTCGTTATCCACGGTTCTATCGTTGCCGCTTCGTCTAATCTATGAATCGGCGGAAGCTGTCAATATGGGATTGTACTACATAACAAATGCAGGAATATTTCATAGCTTACACTTTGACCAGCCCTATTGAGGTTTTTCTTGAATCCGTGCCTATATCAAACTTGATCATAAGTCCATAATTGTCTGTTATTGAATGTCAACACTGTAGTCACTCACAAAAAACTCATTGCTTGTCAATGGTGTGAATGAACTAGAGATGTCAAAGAGGAAAACAAAACAGGCGTGCAAACCAAAAAACAAAAAAAAATCCAACAAAATTGAGCTCATAGCGGTGCTAAATCCATAAGAGCTTTTCATTAACCGACGTTTCATTGGGAAGTCTGTGCGAGCGGCCTCCTTCCCCTTTTCATTCGGAAAGGGAAGATGAAAAGGAAAAAGGAAAAATAGAGGTTACTCTATGCAGCTATCCTGCTTTACGTTTGACAGAACAAGCTACTCTGCTGCTTAACATTCTCACGATAAAGCACAGACGAATGCTATTTTCTTGACCTAAAGAAAAGTGAAAGCTATGCCAAGCATTCATTGGGCTATATGCTTTAAAAGGAATATATGAGTTATCATCATAGCAGCTTATTGCTGAAGTGCCTTGGAAATTAAGCTTCAGCACTGAGAGTGTACTATGGAGATTTTTCGTTCCATTCAGTGTATGGGGGAGCCAATAAAAATGTCAGTCCGAGTCTCTCTCTCAAAGGTATATTTCTTTTTCAGACTTGGCTAGTTGACATTTTTCTTCCTTTTCTTTCTTTGTCCTTATTCCTTTCTCCTTCAGAATAAAAATACAAATACCTTTCTAAGTTCTGAAGAAAGAATGAGTATACCAGTCAAAGGTAAATAGATGGGAAATGAACCAGTCTATAGCCTTATTTGGTATCATGAAGACTCAACGAGGCAATGTTAATTTTTTTTTTCTTATCAGAAACACCCATTTTAGAGAACCTCATCATTATTCGACATAGACTATACGCTCTGAAAAAAGATAGAGATGCCTATCCTGATGCAGACCTAATAGTATCTCTATACAAGCAAACGGAGGAACAAGTAGAAGCATTGAACAATGTGCGAACAGGGGATATCTGGAATAAATCGTGTCGAAACAAGCTGAACGATGTTTTGGATGATATAATGGCATTATTGTCCTTATTTTTTATGAGCATTGGAAGGAATAGAGAAAGTATGTCTTTCAACTATTTGTGTGATTCTATTGTGCGTCTGCATGCATTTTTGTATAAATATATTGATGAGTCATTTCCTAAACCGTGCAAACAGGTCCTGCTGTGTATGTCCAGTTGATAACAGCCGAGGTATGTGTTGGTTCAACGTACGGGTACTTGTGATGACATTTTGATGGATGATTTTGTCTGAAACCAAAAGATAAATTGCCCAACGAACAAAGCGATATTTAGAGCAATTAGCACTTATGGGAACCTATACGGACGCTGTCTTGTTGAAGAATCAGGAAAAGTTGAAAGATATCGAAAATATTCTTTATTCTGATTCGAGCGATTCAACGTTCGTTAAAGTCCTGAAGCATAAATTGGAAAGTTGCGGTAAATACCACCATGGATGGGGTTGCTCATTGCCTTCCTTTCTTCGTGTCGATCACTTATGAAGGAAACCACTCTATCTTTATAGAAAGCTCGTTGTCCACACTTCTCGCGAATGTTCAAGACGTTTCAGAACAATTGTAATTGTAACAAATGGGTGAATGCTGATATAGCCCACTCAAGAATGTATTGCTAAACTCTTTTGTGCTCTCTCTTTCATGAATTGTTCTGATGGTAGGCAACCCATACAAAATGAGTTGGTCAGCCTTAGAAGGAAATTAGCATCCTTAGCACAAAAACCGAAAGGATATACGGCAGCAGAAGTGGATGATGTCTTGGGACAGGTGAGCCATTGGCAGAAAACTAGATCTATTGCCTTGAAGAAATTGTTATTAAGAGCGATTCCATTACTTACAGGTCAGAGAGCTGGACAATTCAAAACTTGAGCTTCTTCGAGCAGACGATATAAAAGGAAAAGAATTGATTGAAGGGTTATTAGAACAAATATATGAAGAGATAGAGGACATGAAAGCTGCAATAAATAATGTGGCGGAGCCACTAGTGCCTATTGTCGAACGATTGAAGCAAATACGATCACAGCTGGACAAATTAGCTTTGACGCACAGATGGACTTTGAGAGAAACTGATTTGTATGCGTATCTTGTAAGTTGAAAGAAAGGGTGGGGGATCAAGTCGACCAATAGACGAATATAGGATTCATTTACTTGATTTTTCTGAATACGTTCACATCTATTTCTTCACCTATAGTTACAACTTCAAGAAATAGAAAAACTTCGAAAGGATGGGAGTTTCAGAGATTCGCAGGCAGCAGACAATTCGATTCCGGAAGGTCAAGCTGTGATTAATTTCTTACTGCGAGGATGTTACCGTTTAATGGCAAAGATGTTGAGCGAAAATGTACCAGTAGCTGAGGCTTTGATGCCTGTTTATAACCAACTGAGCACTGTAAGGCGTTGCCTAATAGAAGTAACCAAGTGGGGCAAACCTGATTCAGGTAAAAGGATATAGAAATGCTTTAAGACTCTTATGAACCGTCGACTCTGACTTCGCTTATTTATTATTTTATCGATGGATGCTCCGCAGTACGTGATCTTTACCCGTAAGTGTTACTACAAGTCTCTTCTTAGAATGGTTTAGATACTTACTTGTATATTCTTTTAATAGTTACCAAATGAAGCTTGCCAGTATTGATAATATGCGAGTCAATGGTACTTTCTACGATGTGGAAGGCAATATACCCGAGGGACAAGCAATGTGCGTGGCATTATTGAACGAGTGTTACGACATGCTTCATGAACTTATTTCTCTCGCTGATGCCTAATACAACCAATAGTCAATGTTCGTATTTTATGTTTACAGTGAATAGTTTGGTAAGAGTTCCTTTGTCGACCTGTAAATCATATTTTGAGGCGTATTCATTGTATGATGAAATGCGTTATTGTATAAAATGATTCAGAGATCTTTCTCTGTCACTCAATGTATCATGGCTTTCCTCTCCCTCCTCATTTATCAGTATGATACATAAAAATACTATGTTAGCGATGCTTTATTCTCTTTCCTGTCTTTCGTTCATTATTTTTTATTGTTCATCACGCTGCAATGGTCCATATTCTGAAGAGAATTTCAGAGGTTCTTTGCTGTCGAAGGACAAACAATAACGATCATGTTGACCATTTCGAAGGCCCTCCTCCCACCGCTGAAAATATTCCCAACACTACTGCAGCGACGGTTGACAGCGGTCAAGTGGTCCCTCGTGATGATTTGTCTATCTCGCCTGCCGAAACTCAACAGCTCGAGCAGAATTTTGAAAATTTAAAAGTAAAGAAAGCTCTCGTTTGGAAGACCGTCGATTCTTTTAACGAAGATGCGTATTGGCATCCTGAAGCACTTTGGCACACCTAGACTGACAGTAATATCACCGATGAATTCAGACAAAATATAACCTCGATTGAAAGAAGACAAAGAGCAACTACCGTTGGCGTATGAGATAGCGTCTGTTTAGTTTTTCATGTCATGCAATGATGGCTTTATATAATATATGCTTTTGCATTAAAGTGATCATTTAATATCAAACCATTTCAGTATCATTGATTTAGATTGTTGAATTTGGAGGGAAAAAGGTAGACAATGGGCAGAGGTCGCGCTTGTTTTGCCTTTCTTTCACCCCCCGCTAGTTCTGTGATTACCAAAATAAAACTCCTTCCAGGCACAGATAGTGATATCATGCCCTCCACCCCCACCTTCCCCCGTCCCTCACAAATTTTGACAGGTTCATTCCTCTCATACACAATGTTCCGCCATTTCATTTCCAATGGTCATAAATATATTCCTGTTCATGCAAAGCGTAATCTGTCGACCATAGCTAAGCGATACTATGCTATCAGAGCCCCACCACCTCCACCGCCAAAGCAAACAAATACGCCTAGTGTACCTGCCATGTTGGCTGTTGCATCCATGGGTTTTGCAGCTTACTGGCAATTGGTCAAATCACGAGAAGGCAAAAGTAAGAAGTTTTGCTTTTTTTTTTATTATTCAATGCGTTCAAAAGAAACCGTTTTAATGTTCGTATATATAAGCTATGCCAAGACGGAAAGAATACACAACAGTGGAAGAAGAAGAAGCTCTTCGACAAAAGCGACTAGAAGAAGTACAAGCGAAAAGAGGGAGGCCTTTGAAGCCGATCCCCGCATTTTCACCGGATGAAGTCACTGTTGTGTTTTTTGTAGGTGGACCAGGCGCTGGCAAACGTACTCAGAGTGAAAAGTTAGCAAAGGAATATGGATTTGTGCATCTATCAGGTAAACCCTTTCTTTTTCATGTATGCACTTGGGTAGAAGAACTATTCTCTAGTTGCATGTACAAGTATCCATTCGTAACGATGATGTTCATTGTGCTGAATACAAAATATTAGTGGGAGATTTGTTACGGACTGAGTTAGAGAAAGGAGAAAGATCGAAATATAAGGATGTGGTTACAGAATATATTCTTCGTGAAAAATTAACAGTACCAATGGAAGCTACCATCCCACTCTTGGAAGAAGCGATGAGAGCAGCTATAGCAGAAGGCAAACCAGCACGCTTCTTGATTGACGGCTTCCCGCGCAAATTGGATCAAGCTATCAAATTCGAAGAGATGGTGGTGTCTCCACGATTAATGATACATTTTGAGTGTCCTGAAACAGTGATGCTACAGCGTTCAGTAGCTGGTTCTTCAGAGGAGGAGTCCAAGGCAGGTGCCACTCATAATAACGATATCGAAATGTTCAAAAGACGATTGAACATGTATCAGGGATCTGCAGAACCTGTTTTTGAGAAATTTGAAAAGGAAAATAAGCTTAGGAAGGTAAGAGTCATTGTTGCACTTGGGTTTTTCATTTGTTTGGGCTTTTATTTCAAGCGGTTCAACTGATTTTATCGGCCATATCGACAGATAACCTGTGATCAACCTATTGACAAGGTTTCTGAGAATATTAAGAGCTTGCTCGTGGAACAGCTTGACGAAAAGAAGACAGTCTAAACATGCATGTTTGTTCAGTACGCAAAAAAAAAGAAAAAATGTAAATACTGTATGCACACACTACTCTATACATAATAAAAATCGAATAAGAATTTGTTTGCCTGTAGGCAGATGTCTTGTTTTGATACAAGGATGAACAATGTTTGCACATTTATTGTTGAATCCTGCCAAACGAGCGATGGTAAAAATATCTACACTCGTGCTGTTCCCCCCCCCTTCTTCTAAAATTCTTATATGCGAATGCGAATTTGAGATTATATATACAAGCAAGAACTGGTATTGTGGAGTAAATCCTAATATCCTTTATGTTAATTAAAAAGCAGACGATCAGAGACACTTATTTGGGCTACTTTGTCTCAACAGCGGGTAAGAGAGTTATTGATTTCGACCAATCACTTCGTTTTGTGACAGTGTTCCGATCCATTTCCAATGTGCGTCGGAATCAGGCCACCACGGGTTGTGGAAGGGGGGAGCCATATTATTCTGAGGAAATGGCGACTCTGTGATAACCTTCTTCTAAAAACTAGTAACAATGGGTAAGCTGCACCATACAGTCAACGTGAAATTGGTTTAATGTTGAAATAATGATTGTCATGAAGTGAAAGAGGCAGATGGATGATGAATGCATAGATAAAGTAACAGATGGATGTTTTTCAAAACTGTCAGTCCAACTCATAGATAGCTCAACTCAATTCTCAACATTAAATGAAGATTCAATCATTTCGACGATGGTTCAACTCAACCTACTTGGAAATTGGAGAGTTCAATCACCAGAAACTTTCAGAGTTTGGGAGCCATTCATAGTAGCGATGCCATTTCATCTTTCAAAAGCCTCCATTTCACTTCATGATGACCCATTTCACATTTCGCCAACTATTTTTTTTTTTTTTGTTACTTTTTTTCTGACACATGTAATTATGTTTCTTTGTCTTAACTAGGTAAGGGTCAACCTAGAGGTTTGAACGCAGCTCGTAAGCTCCGTATTCACCGTCGTGATCAACGTTGGGCTGATAAGCAATACAAGAAGAGAGCTCTCGGTACTGCTTACCGTTCCTCTCCCTTCGGTGGTTCTTCTCACGCTAAGGGTATTGTTCTCGAAAAGATTGGTGTTGAAGCCAAGCAACCTAACTCTGCCATTCGTAAGTGTGTCCGTGTCCAACTTATTAAGAACGGTAAGAAGGTCACTGCTTTCGTCCCCAATGATGGTTGTTTGAACTACGTTGATGAAAACGACGAAGTTTTGATTGCCGGTTTCGGTCGTAAAGGTCGCGCCATTGGTGATATTCCTGGTGTCCGTTTCAAGGTCGTCAAGGTTGCTGGTGTCTCTCTCCTTGCTTTGTACAAGGAAAAGAAGGAAAAGCCCAGATCATAAATTATCCGTCTCTTCTTCCACTGGATTGCAAACCAAAAACCTTTACCTTTTTTTTCCCTTTGTGTGTTTCTATTGTGGTGCATTCTCAATGTTTAAACGGCATTGAAAAACACAATGTTTTGTTCTCTCTTTTTTTAAGAAACAAAAATTTGGAATAAAGAAAATTAAATGAACGATCTTTTTTCGGCTCTTACTCAATGCTTGTGTTAGTAAAGTAGAGGTTCCTCAGTCAATGCATATCAATTGAATGATGGTCTATCTTCCAGCTACTTCTGGCACTTGGTAGAAAGATAGAACAAATTTGCTGTTGGCGGATGTTTAATGACGGAACTCAATTCATGGGATTTAGCGTTATATCATTGGATGATACCGTAGAACACGCTGGAAAATTGAGTTCACATTTTTGCATTAAACAATCATATAAATTTGTATCTCGTACTTGCAATATATCATCCTAATTTTCTTTTTTTTTTTTTTTTTTGTCTTTCTGCATTGACCTTTAGAATTATATAATATAAACAATAAAAATGGGTAAAGATTACTACGCTATCCTCGGTATTCCAAGAGATGCAGACGATGATACAATCAAGAAAGCATACCGTAAGCTTGGTAAGTAACTTTTGACTTTTTTGAATTTAATGCAAAAGTGTTGCACTATCTATTTTTTTGGTGAATATTGTTACTGACACATAGCTTGCTTATTGCAAACGTAGCTTTAAAATGGCATCCCGATAGAAATAAAGACAAAGCAGAAGTGGCCAAAGCAAAATTTCAAGAAGTGGGTGAAGCTTACGAAGTATTAAGCGATAAAAATAAACGCGCTATCTTTGATCAATATGGTGAAGAAGGCTTGAAGGCTGGACCACCTCCAAGTGGAGGTGATGGAGGAGCAGGTGGTTTCGCTGGTGATTTTCCTAGTGGTGGTGGTACTTTCCGTTTCTCAACCTCTGGTATGCCAGGAGGCATGGGTGGAGGATTCCATCCTTCTGATGCCGAAGATATCTTTAAGCACTTCTTCGCTTCGTTTGGCGGAGGTGGTTTAGGCGGCATGGGAGGTATGGGAGGTATGGGAGGTATGGGTGGTATGGGTGATAGCATGCCCGGTAATTTCTCCTTCAGTACAGAGGGTGGTATGCCTGGTAGAGGTGGTGGCGCTAGAAGCCGTCGCGCTGGCGGTTTTGGTGGTTTTGAAGACGAAAAACCTCCCGCTATCAAACGTCCATTCCCCATTTCTCTTGAAGACCTGTATAAAGGGGCAACGAAGCGCCTTAAAGTGACCCGTAAATTACGAGATGGTGCTACGGGTCGACCAGTGACGACAGATAAGATTCTAACAATCAATGTAAAACCAGGCTGGAAAGCAGGCACAAAGATTAGATTCCCTGGTGAAGGCGACGAATTAGAGAACGGTCAAACACAAGATATAGAATTTATTGTCGAAGAAAAACCTCATCCTGTGTACAAACGTGAAGGCGACAACTTGCGTATGACAATACAATTAACGCTAGTAGAAGCATTGACAGGCTTCAAGAAGACTATCAAAACATTAGATGATCGTACCCTGAGTGTTAACAATACCAAATCCGTCATTCATTCTGGTCAAGAATCCCGTGTCGCTAACGAAGGAATGCCTAATTCGAAGACCGGCAAAAAAGGTGATTTAATTATTACATACGATGTCAAATTCCCCACCAGCTTAACGGATTCACAGAAAGAAGCCATAAAGAAGGCTCTATCTTAGACGGGGATTTTTTTTTTCTAGTTTTACAAAAAGTAACAATTTGTACAGTTTTCTTCTAAACCACATAAGTCAGTCACCTATGTAAAAAACAAGACAACTCTATATTGTTAGATATCTCTTTCCCATTATCTCTCCACTATATATTCTCCTTTTCATCCTAGCTAATGTGTAAATACTTCCCTATTATCACTCGTCTTATTACTTATACTCATCGATTAAAACAGACCATTTTGTCAGACGCTTACTTTGTGCTTGTTTTTCATTAGAATTCCTTATCGAGATGAGATTCTTCTCTTCCAAATATTTTCATAAATGCTGCTGCTTGTAATACGATTATATGAAGTAGTTCTTTCGAATAAAAGCCAATTTCTAAAATTTGGACAATAAATCCATTATTATCTCTCTTTTTCACAGAAGTTTGAGCAAATAATATGTATAAGCAATTCACTTTTTTTAAACTCATGCTTTACTGTAGCACAGTTGGCAATGATGTGGTAATTTTCAAGTAAAGTAGTAAAACAGACCAAAGCACCGTTTTCTCTTCAGACATCACACAGGCTGTTGTGAATCCTCTGTTTCTGTTACGTTCGTTTACAAGATGTCATCACCGTTCGTTGTCAGCAGTTTGCCCCTCTCAGAATTGAAAGAGATTATCTGAAAGAGAATAAGAAATCAGGAATAGCGTTGCTATAAACGAATCTGCTGTCGTAGGAAAATTGAGGCCGATGGATCAAAAAACAAAAAAATTGGAGATGAATATATCCAAATCTTTAGTTTGCCTTTTTTGAAGACGGCCGCTTTTGTAACCAATCCCTTAGTATTCTTCGTTGAGCTTTCGTGCCTGGTAATCTTTAAACTAAGTTGTCTGTTAGGTTTATAAAAAACGATGCCACAACGATATTGGATTTAAATCGTTTTTCAAAAGGAGTATAGCTTAAACTTGTTTGAATATTGTTTCTCATGGAATTAATTAGCAAATGTTGTAGCAAATGTTGTATAAGAGAAAATGCTCGAGTCATACTGTCCTTTTTCGAAACAACAAAGGTGCGAAATCCTTCATCAATTTCGTAAAAGTTGTATATTCGATTAATCATTCATCATAATGCTATGTATTTTTCGTGTTGATCAAAAATAGTACATATTGCAAAATTTCGATACTTTATTAGAGACAAAAGCGTGAGTATATCCGTATGAATTGTCTACTTTCTACAATTTATGCTTTGCATGACATCTATATTAATCCATCTCATATTGAACAATGAGTTCTTCTTCCATATAAGCCACATCTTCCATATGCCCAGGATGACAGTCTTTTTGGCAAACGAACACTAAAACAGTACCAAATTCCATGCCGACATTCCAGCTGTCTAGTAACGTTTTTTTGGTTTGTTGCTGCTGTTTTTGCTCTTCTTGATTTACTGATTGTTCTTTTGAGGCATACTCTGTTATGGGTAAGACGGATAAAATGTTGGGCATCAATTGGAATTCAAATACACGAGGGCTATTACAGTGAGGACAACGTCTCGATGCTATCTGTTGTTGCTGAGGTTGTAAAGCAGAATAGAATAAAGGTTGGCCATTAAAGTCATACCGAACACATTGGGATGGTGCATATTCCACTCTTTCTGTAAACTTTTTAAACTGTTTATCCACACCTCGTGGTAATGCTTGTTTTTCGTAAGTTTCACCTTGCCATATTTCGCCTTTACTGTCATCCGCGCCATCCACTTCCATAAGCAATTCCTTCTCCATATTCAAATATTCCTGATATTTTGTCATATCAATCCCGGCTATGGTGTTGTTTGCATCTGCCAGGACCGTTGTTTCGTCTTCAATGTAAATGTATCTACTAGGAAATTGAGGGAGCGCCATGGTATCGACAGGATCTTGAATGCCTAGGTTCGTCATCTTCTCAACAAGTTGATCTGTTGTTGAGGGTATATTAGAAGCAACAACAGATGCTGCTGTCTTGTTTCCAAATATGGGTGCGGTTGGCTTGGTTGTCGTTGACCCAAATAAAGGTGCTGGCGAAGTTTTCATCATACCAAACCCACTTCCTACAGCTGCACCGCTTGTTCCAAAACCTGACGTTGTTGACGTTGTCGCCATATTATTGCTATTGTTTCCCCACAAATCGCCCAACTGAAATCCATTTCCGAAGGGTGAAGTATTTTTCGCCTTGGCAGCTGCTTCTGCCTCTGCTTTCTTTTTTTCCTCTCTTTTGCGTTTTTCTGCCTCTTTCTGACGCTGAGCTTTTAAATATACTTCGTCTACCAAGTGTGAGCGCAGAACTTTAAAGCTATAAGCATTCAAGAAAGAAGAGTGTTAGCGAACGGTCCTGTACTCTACTATAGTGTTCTACTAGATTTCAGAAAAAGCGGTTACTACTTTACCTTCCTTCTTTCCTCATGCAGGATCGTTTGTTACAAGCCCACACATACATCACTCGATGGTAGGGTGAATCTGGTAAGGGTGCATATGTTTGAAATATTAAATACATCGGTTGCTTACAAATTTTGCAGTGACAAATTTGTGATGAAGGTGGCGTTTTGGGATCGAGCCAGATCTAAAGTAAAACGACAGATCGATCTTGCAATGAGCGAAAAATTGAACCTAATCTATTTGATTCTTTCCTTGAGAAAAAATCATAAAGGCTTACAGGTAGACCACCTATTTTTGTAGCATAAGCATCATTATCAAGCTCTATTTCTTCATCTGGAAACCCCAAAAGAACTGTGGAATCCTTGTTTGATTGTTTTTTGTTTGACATAATCTGGTAATTTATTGGGAAAATAGACGATAACAGATGCAATTATGCTTTTTTTTTTTCTGGGTTTTACTTTCAAGTGCGGAATCGCAATTTGACCTGAACTGCTGCAGAACAAAGCAACGAGTATAAAGATAACAAATTTAAAACAGTACGCTCTTATATTTTTGCATCATGGCCAAAGACAATTCTGGCTTCTTCTTGTATTTCATAAGGACCAACAGGAATGATTGGCTTTGTAAATTCAAAAGCCTTGCACCACCGTTGAGCTACCAAAATATCTTCTTCGGCGTCCTTTAGGTCATGAGCAGTATCGAAAGCAGCCTGCTCTAACAATAAAGTACCAGCCAGTGTTCTTCCCAAAGCGAAAGTCAACTGCCGAGCATTAGCTTCCACTTCTGCCTTATTTTCTTGTATTGATGAGCTTGCAACAAATTTTTTGATATTTTGCATAGCTGTATCAATAGCTTGAATAATTTTGGATGTAGTCTGATCATCTTTGAAAATAGCTTTAGCATACTTGGTTTTGTCTTTTACGACCTATATAACACCCAAAAAAAAAAAAAAAAAAAAAAAAACCATGTCAGTGGCAATAGGGCAGAGAATCATCAATGATAGATTGAAAATATAACCTTTTCAAATGTCAGCAAACATTGTCCTTTCGTCTCTCGCATGACGCGTAAGACATCCATGGCCAGTACATTGGTCGTACCTTCCCATATTGTATTGACCTGCGCATCACGCAGCTGCCTTCCAATGCCTATTTCTTCCATATACCCTTGGCCTCCTAATGCCTCCATAGCCTCGCTACAAGCAGTGACACCCATCTTACAAACATAAGCCTTAGCAATGGGTGTTAGGAACCGTAAAATAACCATGTCCTCATTGTCGTTGTTGCTGCTGCTGCCATGATGAGAGCATTCTGTACGGCCTAAAAGTTGAATACAGTAGAAAGCAAGTTGTGCACCAGCACGAAATACTAACTCCAAGTCAGCCAACGTCGTAATATGAAGAGGTGTCTGATCCAAGCGTTTACCGAACGCTTGACGTTTTCCTGCGAAATCCTTAGCAATAGCTAAAGAACGTCGTAAAGAACAGACAACACCTAAGCAAGCATAGATACGAGTAATATTTAGTATAGCAGCAATACAAGGTACACCACGGCCTGGCTTGCCCAGCTAAAAGTTGATATAAATTAGTTATGAATATCCATTTGTGGATCAGCATTCCATCTTTTCTTCCCTCCTTACCATTTTAGCTTGCATCCTGTTTAACTCAAGTTCGGCAGTGGGTAACCCTTTCGTCCCATATTTATTCTTCAGTCGATGAACGCGAACACCATTAAGCTGACCATTAGGCAATCTCATTTCTGCAATATAGAGAGACAGGCCTTTACTTCCCTATGATCAAGAAATCGAAACGGTATCTGTCGATTGTTAGGAAAATTGTTTCTAGTTTTATACCGGTCAAAACTAGCTTAACAAATGATTACGTTACAGTCTTCACGGTGCCATTCTGGGTATTCACGGAACGTGCCAATAGCATGGTTAGATCGGCTGTTGTAGCACTAGAGAACCATTTGAATCCAGAGATAGACCAAGTATTTGTGGTTGGATCAAGTAATTTAGCTTGCGTTTCTGACCGACTCACATCGCTACCGCCAGGCCGTTCAGTCATCCACTGACCGCTTGTCCAGAATTTAGCAGGGTCACGACTGCATACAATAATAAAACATCATCTGAGAAACAGTACCATCAGAATCTCCTCTGTAAAATATATTATACAAACCTAATGAGCCGAGAATAATATTGTTTTTTCATTTCTTCTGTACCTATCAACTCCAAAACACGAGCAGCACCATCTATTGTTTTGACAAATATATATATATATATATATATATCAACAGTTTCTCCCTTGAGATTGATTTGTTATAAAGACATAATGCTAGGTTACCTGTCATAGATAGCGGGCATGCATACATTGCGGACGAAGGAGCGTAAAGATATTGTTTGGCAAATTGATAAACTCTTGAATACTCTTTGTATCTGCGTTCATAACCGATGGCAATCAACCTGCTCATTGTTTGGGTGTTAGCTTGATTTCTTGTTCAATTATTGGAATAAAACAGAAAAAAAAAGTACCCTTCTTCTGCGGCGACATCGTTCAGTGCCTTCCAACCTGGTGCGGTTGTTATTTCGTCTACACGTCTACACCAAGCATCATATTGTTTTAATTTAGGATAATTATCCGGTGTTTCTACATTATCACCCATGGCAGCAATATCTTACATACGATTGAAACAAGTATAATTGAGCTCCTTTTCCATGTAGCTAGCGTTTCTCCAAGCTATCATGCTACTTTACCTGTGACGACTCTTTCACCGAAGTGAGATAAATCAGATTCAATTTCTTGTAAAACAGACAAAGGTAAAATTCTTTTCAGAATATTTTGGAGTACAATATCATCGTCATATTGGTTTTTTAGTTCTGGTGGTTCCTAAATATTGAACAAGGAGCTGTTTATTAAAGGTTCCTTTATGGTACATAGAGATGGAGTGTTCATATTCCGTGCCGCACCTGAAGGAAGCCTTGATCCGAGTTGGCTATTGGACCTGGTTGCTGAACAGACATAGCTCACTCTCAAGTGAAAGAAAAAGGATACGAATTACATCAAGAATCAAGAAATATAAGACGGACCACGTTTTTGCGGCATATGCATTTCCCACCATAATCTGTGGAGAAAGCTGGATATTAAAACACATAAATCGTAAAAATGGCTTACTAGTTGCTGATGCTTTAGCTCGCTACTCTAACAAAATCAAACAATTTCTGATTTGTGTCAATTATCTTTATTGATATGAACTATGACCTACATTCTTTCCGCTACTAGTTTTTGCTTTCTCCAGCAATCTTACGTAATCTGATGTTATGTTTCATGATCACCAACAAAGGGTCACCATGGATTTTTTTTTTTATGAATTCATGCTCCTCGATATTTTTTTTTGTTCCCAAGCAGGGCAAATCCATTGTTGCTGCTGGCTTCAATTCCGATCCTTTTTTTTAGAAAAAGCCCATCCCCTTTTGCTGTACCTGCTATATTCCTCTTCTTCTTGTGAACAATGAATGATAGTATTTCATTAGAAGAGAAAACGTTAAAAGAGAATCAGACCGAACATGATACGTCACCTCTGACTACATCCACTGTGAAAAATGGGGTGCCACCTAACAGCAACAGCAGTACTTCAAGCAGTAACAACAGTAATACGGCTACTTATAGAGATCTTGTCATTTTTGAAGAACGATTGCGAGGCAACATGGCGAGATTAAGGAAACGAAAAAGAAAATATGAAAGTAAGAAACTTACAAAAGAGTGGTAAGAATAGAAAGCTGACACCTAGTTTCCAGAACTAATCGTAACCTTATACTTTCTGACATTACAAACTACTTCTAGCCTTGTTGATCAGTTTATTTACTTCGTTAATATACTTCTTTTATGCCGTTTTCATCGATCCTAGCAAGGTACTACTCTTTTCATGTGTCTGAGTGCTACATGCACATATGCTAAAATAATTCTTGTAGGTTTTTCTGATTCACTTACTCAACACGGTAGCGTTATTAAGTATAGCCGGTGGGCTTGTCTTTTTCTATCGTTCCGGGCTTTATTCAGAAAAGATAGTTTATGCACAAAAGTAAGAGCGAATGGTAAAAAAGAAGTGATAGAATCCCAGTGCTTACACACTATTTTTGCGTAGATTCGTACCTCATTGTAATAGAGCATTGGCAGCTTTTAATTTGGAATTCAACAAAAAACGGACTGGAGGGTTAAGCTTCCTATCCAATATACCACAACAATTTCAAGAAGGATTTGAACAATATAGAAAACAATATCATTTGAGAAAGAAAGCTAGACAAGCGAAATTAAAGAAGCGAGCACAGGCAGCAGCAGCAGCAGCAGCAGCAACAGCACAAACACCACAATCTTCAGTTTCAGATAGAAAGTGAACCACCGTACCCCCACATTCTCGAGGTCTGTTATTTTGTTGCTGCGTTCATGTTCCTTTATTTATTATACATATACATAGTGAAACTTTTCTTTGCGTTCTATTTATTCAGTCTATATACTGTAGTTATCACTACTTCTATTGCTACTTATCCACGACTATTAAAAATCTGTCACTCTTCCTCCGAAGCTCCAGTCGTTGTATTTGACAGGTTCGTTTTTTGGTCCATTCACTTCCCCTGTTTGAGGATTGACGTCTCCTTCAAATTCAGGTTTTGGCTTCGGAATCGCATCATCGTGTAAATCACTACTTTTGGCATCTTGTTGTGCCTTTTTACGAATGAGTTCAAGCATTTCTTTTTGTTGTGTTTTGTTTCCCAAGGGTAATGGTCCTGGTCGATTGAGCGAAGTATATTGGCGTTGTCTGGTTACAATCGAGGCTGTGTTTGTTACAGACCTTCTGAACATTTGCTGATATTTTGTAGGGTTGTATGGTGTGGGGTAATAGCGGGAAAAAAAAAAGAAGAGACCAACAAAGCTGAATATGAAAGGCATGTAGGCAATAAACCGCAGTCAACGGCAGCGGACAGTTACACCCACAGCTGGTTTGTAGAAGGGGAAGCCCCCTTCTCTTGCATACTGCTTTCTACCTCTCTTCAGTAGCATACCATAAGCATAGATGTTTTGCCAAGTTCTTCACATTGTTCTATTAGACGACGAAATGTATTTCATGTAATATTATTGGAAAAGAAAAGGCGCTCAAAAGGACGAGATGTTGCCCAAACAACATCCATAGAATTTGTTGTATTCCACATCATTGAGGAGCCACAAAGAAAGCTTTCGGTAGTGAGAGAGCTTTTACGCCATTTGGTAAAGGGTGAGCTGGCAATCTTTGATATGTACTTCTCATGACCAAATTCCCTACCTGCGAATTTTACGATTTTATATATACACATATAGTACGATTGCCCCTTTCCTTGTTTTAAAAGCAAAATTTCCCTCTCATATTGGCATCTATACTCATAAAGAAAGATGTAGGTATATGCTTATTGAATACTTACATAGTTGAATCGGTATAGCGAACCTGCCTCAGCTCGCATAAATTAGCCACGGAAAGGAAAAAGAAAACAATGCGGATTTGTAACAGATTCAGTAATCATGTTGTACAAGGCCAGCAACTTTATATTACGACAATATACACCAGCAGAGGCGAAACGAAGAACGTGGAGATAGGTTGATGAAGGGAACTAACATAAGTATACAACAACTTGCGTAACCATCATCAGCATGTGATTACTTCTAGGCATTTCTGTTTGCGTAGTATTAAATACAGAAAGAAGACGTAAGGGGAGGCATGTCTGACTAAAGAATATCAATTTTCGGTTTTTTGTCATTTGTTACAGAAGGGCTTGTGTACACTTACGAATTCAATGCAAAACACTCAAACAAATAAGCCAGGTGATTTATACTTACAGTTTGATTATTGACCGATAGACATAGTTACATAGGTTGAACAAAATTCTAACAATAAAAAATAAAAATAAAATTAAGCTTGCAGAAATAAGATAATAAGTTCCTTAACGCTAGCAAAGGGGTTAGAGCTTTTCTTGTTTAAAGCGTGAAAATTACCAAAAAATACCTGATGTATGTATGCTCGGAGCATGCAAAAATAAGGGAAGCCAAAAATATACAAATAGTCTCGTTCTTTTGATTTCTCTGATGATGGGCTCTTTCCTCTTTTCCTCTTTTTCTTTTATTCTTTGCTGAAACAGGAATACTAGACTCTATACCATTGTTTGGCAACTTTTTCTTGGTAGAAAGTCGATACCAGTCTCCCTATTTCATTCTATATATACATATATTTTTTATTTTATTTTTTTTTCATTTCTTGAAAAGAATCGAGCAAAAATATGGTCACAGTCAGAAGACGGCCGCTCAAAGTCGTGACAGACAGTGAAGATGATCAGAGCGATTCCAGACAACTTCGCGATCTGCATCTCACCAATAGTTCGAAGCGCAACAAGAGCCATAAGAGTACGCCAGAAGAAGAAGAAATAGACGACGACGAGGATGAGTATGAGGATGAAGACGGCAACAAGAATCAATCCAAAAAGAAGAAAAACAACAAGAACTCAGGCATAGCCCATCTTTTACCTATCCATACCATTACGAAACCTTCTGTATTGTCTAAAGAAGCACCACCTGAGAATTACAGTGGGTTTTTACGACTTGGTAGTAAGTTTCAAAAGTAAAAAAGACATGCTCAAATAGAAGATGAGCTTATAAACAACAATTCTGGCTTTTTCTCTAGTGCTCGTTTTGGGTGCAAGTAACATCAGATTAGTGATTGAAAATTGGATGAAATATGGATTATTGATTGGATTACCACATAGTCATATACCCTTCCGTGATTTCGGTTTGTTTCTCTTTGCTTGGTTGTGCATACCGCTCAGTCTAATTGTTACGTTGGTGGTGGAATATGGAATTAGTCAGTTGGCAATGGTAGCGGCTACAGGGAAAATGGATAACGGCAAACCGGATGATGGAGACACAGCGGTACTAAAGACGGCAGTGTTTCAACAGCAATTTAGAAAGAAGTTGAGTCTTTTGGAAAATGTAGTCGGATTCACTCATTTTTCACATTTAGTGCTATTGATCAGCTTTCCATCTTATATCACGTATAAGCACATATATCATCCAATAGGTAAAGAGAGAAAAAAAAAAAAAAAAAAAAAAAAGTAACATACTAGAAATAGACTTGTTTGCTTGATCTGCGACTAAAAATCCACGTTCCTGTGTTTCTAGTTGGCTCAGGACTTACATTGATTTGCTTGATTACATTCTTGAAATTGATTTCTTATGTCCTCACCAATAGACAATTACGCCAAGCTTATCTAAAAGCGCATCGTACAAGAAGCAACAAAACCGCTGCTGATACAAACCCTACTACATACGACAATTCTCAGAAAATCACTGACAACCAAAAAGCCAGTAAAACAATAATCAACCCAGAATCATTATATGATAAAGAAGCTGCTTATCCCAACAACATCAATCTCAAAAATCTTTTATATTTCATCTTTGCTCCTACATTATGCTACCAACCATCCTATCCACGTTCACCAAAATTTCGCAAAACCTTTTTCTTGAAACGAGTGGGTGAACTCTGCTGCTGTTTAGCTATGATGTATATCCTTTCTGAGCAATACGCTAAACCCACTTTGGCTAATTCCATCAAAGCGCTTGAAGACAAAGACATCATTATTATCATTGAGCGTGTGCTTAAGTTGTCCACGACTGCTGTCGTTATCTGGCTCTTAATGTTCTACGCTCTTTTCCATGCTACTTTGAATATTTTGGCTGAGGTGTTGCGATTTGGCGATCGCACATTCTACTTAGCTTGGTGGAATTCCGGTAATTTGGCCACTTACTGGCGATTATGGAATCGACCCGTCTATTTATTCTTCAAAAGACATGTCTATATACCCTTTGTTCAGATGGGCGTACCTCCATTTGTATGTCAATTCTTGGTGTTCTTAGTATCTGCTGTTTTGCATGAGGTATTAGTCGGTATACCTACTCATTCCATCACTGGGTTTGCGTTCTTTGGTATGTTGGGCCAAATTCCGCTTATTGCTATTACAGCTCTCTTAGAGAAATGGAGAGGAAAAGGTACAGCTTTAGGCAATACTATATTTTGGTAAGTATCGTCATAATAAGGGAAGAAGAGTGTGGCATGAGGGTAAGTAGACATGAACTAATCAAGCGTTAATGCATATTGTGAACTCTTGAAATAGGGTTACTTTTTGCGTTGTAGGTCAACCTACCATTGCTTTATTGTATTACTATCAATGGACCGCAACTCATAGAATTTCAAGCACCAGTTGATAATTTAGGCTTTTTTATTTATCCTTGCTTGATCCGTATCTCTCTTGCGAAGATTGACTCATATTTATTGATAATATTATGTTGAATAAAAAATAAACATTTTTAAAAATTGTTCGACATAGCAAACGAAAAATAAGCATTCTCCAACGTAAAACCTTCAGCACGACTATCAACGGGATCTCGGTTAGCAGCCGCATCTACTGGTGTGATTGTCACTGTGTTCATGTTACGAATAGTCATATGGATACTGCATCGTGGGGGAAGGATTCAGGGGAAGTGTAGAGCAGTAACATTATGCAGAGATTTATATCCACTTTATCGTTGTGCTACCATGGAAAGACAACTTAAGGTATCAAAAAAACCAGACATTTCACTTTTTCATTTTCTTTTTTAAATCTTTTGAGTTTCTTCTTCAAAGTTGTAGAAAAATGACGGCCATAACTGCTATCAAAAATGTTAAAGCTTTACAACAAATGTCGGCTGACATAGAAGAAGCTCGCCAAAACGCCAGTTTTTCTACTCAATCTATGCTTTTCTTACTACACGGAGGGAAAGAAAAGATTGCGAAAATCAATCAGTTGAGAGCTTTGATCGAGCAAGAACCTCTTTTAGCAGATAAGTCGTTAACACCTTTTCAAAGCAGGCAAGAGGTAAGAGCAGTCATCATTAAAGTCGCCCTCTGATAATTAAATAGTAACTAACGTTGATTTAAAACAGCAATTGCATCAAGCTTTATTATTATCGAAGCGTCTTGTTGAAATAATTGAGGAAAAGAATCTAAGCGATGCAGACTTTGCAATGTTATTCGAGCAATTGGATATTTTGACTCCTGTAAGTGATGACATACTATTAAACAGTTTATTCACACTCAAGTGCCGTTCTAACCATGCTAAACTAAATGTTCTTTATAGCTTGCTTTGCATTACTCAGGTACTAAACATAATCAGATGTAATTTGAATTGAATTCTATAACATTTATATTTTCTTTTTTTCTAGCATTTATGCCAGTTATTAAAAGTCAAGGAACCACTGAACAAGTTGAGAAATGGTATAACGCTTCTAAAAAACACGCTATAGTTGGGTGTTATGCACAAACTGAGTTAAGGTATTAAAAACGGGTTGATCTGCATGCTGCTGCGAAAAAGTTGGATAGTGCAGAGATATAAAGAATTCCATTTGCTTTTGAAATAATTTGATCAATAGTCATGGATCTAATGTGGCTGGTCTGACTACTATGGCTATTTTTGACGAAAAGACAGATGAATTCATCATTCATAGTCCAGATATCACTGTAAGGGAGAGTTGTTTTGTCGAAAATCTCAAGATCGACGATATTGATTCTTCACATCTTCCTTTATTACTCTTTATTGTTATAGGCAGCTAAATGGTGGATAGGCGGTTTAGGTGTAGCCAGCACACATGCTGTTGTACAGGTAACAATCAAAAAAAAAAAAACTAGGAACACAATTTTACCAACAATGGGCGAAAAATTCTTACCACCGTGATATAATCAGGCACAACTCATTTTGAACGGAAAATCGCACGGACCCCATCTTTTTATCGTTCCGATTCGATCCCCAGGTAATGACTCCGTATTTAAAAGCTTTATCCACATCAGAATTGTATTAATGAAAGTGATTGCTTTGCGCGTACATAAAAATAGTTGATTTGAAGCCTTGTAAAGGAGTTATAGTGGGTGATATAGGCCCTAAAGCTTATGGCGGATTTTCCACTACTGATAATGGCTGTAAGCGCCTATCTTATAGTTTACTTTTTTTCGTTTTTCTGTTACTAACGTTGTGCCTGCACCATTCGCACTATTGCTACAATAATAACGATAGTTGCTCTGTTTGATCATGTCCGTATCCCTCGCGATAATATGCTTATGAAGTTTGCTAAGGTAACTCGAAACGGGCAATACATACCACCGGTTCACGACAAGCTCTCTTACGGTAGTATGGTCAAACTTCGGGTTGACATTGTCCACAACGCTGGTTGGTTGCTTGGTAAAGCATGTACGATCGCGACTCGTTATTGTACAGTGCGTCGACAATTTCATCCGCTGACCCAAAAAGAAAGAGGAAAGGGCTTGGAAGCTCAAGTTATCTCCTACTCTTCTGTTCAACACCGCCTCATGCCATTGATTGCCATGTCTTACGGTATTATCTTAGTAGGTGAACAACTCTTCAACCAATTCGGTGTTTTGATGCAGCAGTTGGAAAGAAATAACGCTGCTTTGTTACCTGAACTGCACGCTACCTCTTGTGCGCTTAAGAGTTGGAGCACACGTCGGTCTACGGAGGGTATCGAAGAATGTAGAAAATCAATGGGGGGCCACGGATATTCTATTTTTAGCGGTGTTTCGGAACTGTTTGCTACATTCGTCCCTTCTAATACATATGAAGGGGACAACTTTGTTTTGGCTCAACAAGTAGGACGCTTTTTATTGAAGCAGTTACAATTAGTCGCCAGCGGTAAGAGCAGTAGTTCCACCACCGTTGACTATTTGAATAAGTTAAGCAAAATAGGCACAATGGGTCACTATCAGTTCCAAGACAGTGTCGTTGAAGAAGCTATTTTAAACCCTCAGGTTCAGTTGGAGCTGTTTGGTATTCGCACTGCTAGACTAGTGGCTGACTTAGGCCAACAGTTGCAACTGGGAAGGCCTTGGTCAGATGTAAATATGGAATGCTGGACTGTTAATCTGGCTCATGCAGAATACTTGGTTCTGAAGAGTATGATTGCTAAAGTTCAGTCCGTACGCGAAGACAAGGAATACGGACCATTGGCATCCATTTTGAAAGCAGTAACTGATCTGGTAAAAATATGTTGAATGTGTATATCTCTTTTGGCGTTGATCATTAACGCTTAACACTTTATCAAAAGTTCTGCTTATCTACTCTAGCAACAACTTCACTGGCCACTTTTCTTTCTACAGATACTATTAAGAACTCTGATCTCCCAGAGATTAACGCAGCTTACCGTAAAGCTATTACTACTGTTCATGAGATGGCCATACCTTTGACCGATAGTTTTGGATTTACCGACCGTGAATTAAATACAGCTCTGGGACGGTATGATGGCCGTGCTTACGAAGCACTTTGGAGCGCTGTTCAAAAAAATCCCGTCAATAAGAAAGAAGAAAACGCTAAACTTAGTGTAAGTATACTCTAATGACAGTTCGTCACATGTACGATGAACTTTGTTGACTCGATGCAATTACTTTTATTTACATAATAGAACTTGGTCTTACAAATTCTTCATCGTGGTGACAATCTAGAGTATATCAAATCATCTAAGTTGTAAGCTTCAAATAAAGGAAAAGCATACTTATGGTGAGTATGCGGCAATTGTATAGCTACATAGTCTCGTTATTAAAGAGCCATTGTTGTAAAATGTAACATTATATATGACACTGTATTGCCTCTGGAATTTTGCGAGCACACACTCCTTGTTCTTATACTACATGATTTATCATAAGCATAATCTAATTATGCACAGCTTACCTGGTTGTAAGACAGTGGCCTTTTCTACTCTACATGAAAATAGCTCCCTGTCCTTCCATTTTTCTTTTGCAATCGCTTACTGAAGTCGTTAACGACTTTTTGTGCTTCCCAAATGACTACCATAATAGGCTGCATTGTAGTAGGCTAGCTATATATTTGGTGTCGTAGAACTGCTGTCACTGCTTGTCAAATCATATACAACTGGCTATCTTTTCTTTCGTTCATGCTATAGTCGTTTTCTCCACTATTTCGTATCATTTGTAAAAGGGGATGTTTCGTTTAGTCATTCATAGCGAGCACATTGCACATACCAACTCTTCATCCTTGTAGGCATTACTGATAATATTGTCAAAAGTACTAAGGCTTTCAGAAATATTGCCAGAAACGGAATGTTGATGAATGGAGTTTACTTACTGATAGATCGCATAGAAGTAGCCCTCGGCTGCCTTTTAGCAGACGATTAAACTACAATCAAGTCATAGAAAACACTAAAATACAACACTCCACTTATAAACAGCATCTTAACGATATTGAATGAATCAAAATTAAGATTTATTGGTAAAACGTAACATGGAAATTGAAAGCAGGTACAAATATAAAAGTACAGTGAGGATGTTTGAATTTGAAAAGAAACTATTTACAGAGGTTTAAGCCTAGTTCATCTTGTTTTTGACTTCTTTTTTAGCCTTGTCTTTAGTCTCATCCACGTAATTAGCAGCCTTCTTAGCGTTTAACTTGGCTTCATCTTTGAGTTCATCAACTTTGTTACCGGCTTGCTTAGCACCCATACCTACAGATTCTTTTGCCTTATCGTACATATCACCAGCCTTTTTAGATCCTTCCTTCATTGTGTCACGGATAGTTTGCTCATTAGGGGTAGCACCGTCCTTGAAACCCTGTGCGGCATCCTGTGCTTGCTTCTTCCATTGCTCTGACTTTTCAGAAGCAGCACGACCCACGTCTTGTGCTGCTTCAATACCATCACTCATCTTCTCACCGACCTTCTTGTCAAGACCGGATGCACTATTTTTCAATTGCTCAGAGGTGGAGGAGGCTTGGTCTTTCAGTTTTTCTGCTTGTTTGCCAGCGACATCAGCGACATTATCCTTAACATTTTCAGCAGTTTCGAGTGTATCAGCCAGTGTTTCACCCACTTTTTTGTTCACCGCATCGACAGCACTCTTGGCTTTGTCAATGATAGTTTCGCGTTGGATAATAGACGAAATGTGTAATGAGGCGGAGGGAACATAGTACATTGATCTTTGGACTGCAGCAGCGGTCATGGTGTTACGGCCAATGGCAGCGAAAAGAGGAGACTTGGTCAACATGAAAGGGGACATTTTTTGTTATTGCTCGATATGAACTGTTGTTGCTATTGCTGATTTGTTTTGTGTTGCGTTTAGCTTGAGTCTTGTTATAAGAAACGTATAAAAACAAAAAAAGAAAATGCAATGAATAGAAGAAGGCATTCCTTTATATATCATGCCTTCTTTCGGCAGAGGAAGGGAAGCAATGATAAAAGTGTTATGTCATGGTGATCAGTGTGATTCTTGTGGCGGTGTGTCAAATCAATTAAGCAGCAGAAAATTGTATGATGCAGTCGTTTCGAACCCGCGTAACTTTTACGTCGCTGGGAACGTTTTACTAAAAGTAAAGATTGCTCTTTATTCTCTTTATACCAGAGCGTTTGACAAACATATACGCACGTAAATAGCTTTCAGCGTACGGCTCTCTTGAATGATACCATAGGTTGTACTGATGACTTTTTCAAATATTTATTTGACAGAAAGTTCCATCTGAGATTAAGTTGTCATGTATTCTCTCTCAGAAACTTTAAACTTTACGTATTTCTGACAGGAGACTCGTTATACTGTTCTAATGTCTTTATTGTACCGGAAAATATGTGTCCGCAATGACATATGGTTATAAGTAGTTATACAACACAGTGCTTATGTCACAGAGGATTTGAAAATGAGTGGATTTAGATAGGTGAGAATACTTTCTACTCAAATTTTTTTCAATTGATATCAACTACTGGTTTCAGAATTATCATTCAAGATCATGTAAAACACGGAAATCCTTGTCCGCTACTGATTAGAGAGTAACAGTTAGTAACCAATTTCTATTTAAGCTGAGAGATCTATTAGGAATGATAGTGATCGATGTGAATATTGAGAAAATAACCAAAGCTTGATTTCTTGGTTGGCTTTTTTACCCCACAGAAAATTGTACTTTTTTTTCCTTAATTTGACAAAAACTCAGTCAAATCAAAAAAAAAAAAAAAAAAATGCATTCCTTTGGTTCTTTTTCGACTGTCTACTCAACTATAATTAACATTTTGTAATGCCTTGTCCATTCTGCGTCGATCCATCAGATGATACAAAAGTTCACTGGATCCTTTGTGACGTTTGTGAAGTGTGGTGTCACCAGAAATGTGTTAATGTTGACAATGCACTTTTCATTGATCAATTTCACTGTCCTCATTGTGAAAAGACTCATGGACTCTCCACTTGTAAGACGAACAAATTTTAATTGACAAGAATATAAGCGAGACCTAAGAAAAAAGCTGATGTAAGATCGTTCTGTAGTCAAAGAGCAAAGACGATCGCGAAGGAGTTCAGCTGCAAAGCTGAATTATGCTGATTTAAATGAAGGAACCTCAACAGGAGACGAAAAAATCTGGGGCAAACTCCTTCGAGCCAAATCTTTTGCTCCGGACAAATTTCCTCGATACAAAGCCCGTGAAGTCAATATGAAGCTGATCAGGAAAACTGGTTTGCGAGAACCGTTTATTGTAAAAGAGAATGAGTCAGAGCTTCAAATGAAAATGCCTCCCAAAGATATTACTGTACATCAAATTGCCGACCTTGTGGGGGGAAACGATTATCCAGTGGATGTGATTGATGTTGCTTCTCAATCAGAGCTGTCCGGGTGGACAATGGGTCGTTGGGCAGATTATTTTCATAGTGAGGAGAAGGACAGGATACGCAATGTAATAAGTTTGGAAATATCAGGATCAGAATTGGCAGAACAAATAACACGGCCAAAGATTGTGAGAGAGCTGGATTGGACAGAGTTGATGTGGCCAACAGATTTGCATCCAAATGAATTCCCGCGGGTACAGCTTTATTGTTTGATGAGTGTCAAGGATTCATATACAGATTTGTAAGCTATGGATGATTTTTGATTTGAGTCATTGAGCAAATAGTCACGGTTAACGTTATATATTACTTGACAAAAAAGTCATATAGATTTTGGTGGGAGTTCTGTAAGTTATTGATACTACTATTGGATGTCGTGGAATTGAGAATCTGTGGCAATTTACTAACTTGTGCATGTAGGTATTTTATCATGTTCTACGTGGACAAAAAATATTTTATCTAATCGAACCAACTCAAAAAAATTTGAAAAAGTATCAAAAATGGTCGTCGTCTCCAGATCAGTCAACAATCTTTCTAGGTGATGAAGTTAAGGATTGCCACTCTGTTGAGTTGTATGCAGGGAATACAATGTATGATCTAAAATATGCTAGCTTTATAGAGGATAGAAATCTAATCTCTAATTCATCATCTTAAAAGGATTATTCCATCTGGATGGATTCATGCGGTCTTCACTTCAAGAGACTCAATTGTTATTGGCGGTAACTTCTTACACTCATTTCATGTCGAGGCTCAAGCCCAAGTTTATGCTATAGAAGATATAACGGATGTTCCTCTGAAATTTCGATACCCTTTTTACAAACGTTTGAATTGGTATGCGCTAGAGAATTTTAATAAGTGGCTCGACGATCAAAACAAACGCACCGAACTTTCGCATTTTGAATTGGAAAGTATGTTTGCCTTAGCAAACTTCCTCCAAACAGAACTCCATAAAGCCAATGATTCTCTTGTAACGTCTAAAAATGACGCCATCAGTAACAAAAATCTGCTAATAATGCCTTCCCAAACATTAAAAAGGAAAGAGCAGATACCAGAAACAGTTCATAATCCTATAGCATTAATAGAAAACGTACGAAGAAAAGCTAGGGAAATTCTTAATACCAACACGGAATCAACTGCCAGTGGTATATCATCATCTCCAAATAATGAGAAACTTGAAATCACGAACAACAATAACAACATTAAAGAAGTGCCTATAGTCACAATCAGAGACAGTGATAACGCAGCAGTAACACCTCCAGCCAATGATACTAATGAAGCAATATCACAATCAATAGGAATAACAGCAAGGACTGAAATGGATAATGACGACGTGACTAAATTGTCAACTGTTGAAGATCATAAACCGCACCGTGTAAGTAGTATGATGAAGTTAAACACAAGGAAACGGAAAGAATCTTCTGCACCATTCGTCAAAAATGCTAGTAATGATACAGAACTCAAAACGATGAATCAGCGAAGAAAAATTACTGATAATAATGTTACAACCACAGTAAAAATATAATTATACTTCTTCCTGTCTCATATTATTTGAAAAGATAACAGATAATACCTAGATATGCCTTTCCCACCTTTTTGGAATTTTTGATTTAAAGATAAAAATAAAATGATTATTTATTTCATTATTATATTGATCAATAGACACGAAATGTAACTAGACTGCCCAACAGTTCCCAAAAGATATAGAACTATTAGACATTTAGTCGTTCAAATGTCTAAGTGGACCCAAATTCCAAACGTCTCACGAAAAAAAACCCAAGATAAAAAAATTAAATCGAAGCTACCAGGGGTCGAACCTGGAATCTCCTGATTCGTAGTCAGACGCCTTATCCATTGGGCCATAGCTCCTATTTGTTTTAAAAATTACAAAACTAAAAAATATTTGACATAATACATTTAAAACACAGAAAGGGAAATGATTGGCTAGGTGTTGGTTGCTCCTAGTTGCTCAGTAAAGAGATCAAGTTGTTAAGGCTGGAGTTGAATGATAATAATGATATGTACTAACAGAAAATTATAATGATAGCTGTATTTGAGCAATAATTCAATTAAAAGAATGAACAGGCACTTTTTTCACTCACGTAATACTTAGTATTAAGTTATACCTGGCTATTGATATCCTTTTTTTTAGATATTACTTAGCATTTTTTTCGCAGCGGATTTTAGGCTGATTAAAAATTTAAAACAGCGAATCATATGCCTGGCGCTGACTTAACTGCAGATTTGGATGACGACATCAGCATAATCAAAAGGAGGTCCCTTCGGAGTAAGCTCACAATCTCGCCAATGTTCTGTACAGTACATGCCAACCCTCATTAAAAAGAATATTTAAGCCTAATTTACTGAAAGCTAAAGATATACAAGAAAAACTTATATAGAATACTTGTAGAATGTAGATAACTTTAAGAAATTTTGACTATATGTATAATAATAGAATTGAAAGGAAATGGCTCAACCTAGTTACACCATATCTAGTGTCAAAAGGCAGCCTGAGACTACTTCCATAAGATAGTGTTAGCTATACAGAGCTATTTAGGAAAAAGGAAGTAAAAGTAAAAGAATGGTAATTTGTGTAGATGGCCAAAAACGTTGACGCATTTTCGTGAGCCACTGTAACTCTACAACGTATCAAACAATCATTAATTCAAAGAAAGAATTTCTATTGTCGTGAATACTTCTCTGCAAACAATTGTTTTATATTATAGTTTCTAGTACTAGAAAATATGATCTGACCTTTATATAGCAATGTCAAGACATCAAGCATATTCTACACAAATATTTCCGTCAGTCGTCTGATCGACGGGAACGAAAATTTTGCCTCGATGATGATGAGATTTTCTACCCGCTCGCGGAGTAAGTCTTTCAAAAAGACCCTGAGTTTCCATTCATTTCGTTCATTTCTCCTACTATTACAAACCATGTCTTCTAGTATTGGGGTCAACTGCACAGAACTTAAAAAAAAGTATGATAATTGTTTTAACAAATGGTATTCAGAAAAGTTTTTGAAAGGTGATACAACACCTGAATGCGAGGAGCTGTTCAAAGACTATCGTGCCTGTGTCATGGTAAAGAAACAACAACCATAAAAAAAGATATGGTAAAGTGCTTTTCTGAGTTACTATGCTAACGTTTATATACTTCGACTAGGCTACATTAAAAGAAAAAAATATCGATAAGCTGTTAGATGATTCTCGAAAAGAAGCACCTTTCCCCTCCGTTGATCAAGACGATGACTCAAACAACAACACCAGCAGCAATGCATAAATCCAGCCATGCACTTTGTGAATTTGCCTTCATTCCAAGTGTCTATCTACCTTGTACTTTTGTTTTTTACCGTAACTCTTGGGCTCTTTGTTCAACAACATATACCTATTAATAAAGCTTTATTGTTGACATCGAATACTTCGACGATGCTCCTTCGGTCTCGAGTCCTTATTTCCTGAGCTTGAATTTTGACAATTATCGTATTGTTAGCAGCAAATGCATTTTCTCACTTTCTCTTTATATTGTGTATAATTTAAAAATGGCAACCATTATCAATTCACTTGCAGTACCCTCGAGTTATCGTGATCAGCTATATCAAGTAATGTAATCAGCTACGGACCGCTGACTACAGTGGGGCATTCCTGTTAAAATGTATATTCCTTTCTTTGATACTTAGGGATCTTCGGATCAATTGAGCGACGATCTTGCCACCACAGCAACGCTATATGTGGGTAATTTATCCTTCTTTACGACAGAAGAACAAATCTACGAACTCTTTTCCAAATGTGGGGAAATCAAACGTATCATTATGGGCCTCGATCGTAATCAAAAGACTCCCTGTGGATTTTGTTTCGTAGAGTAAGATGTATACAAGTTTCACTGAACGAAGCCGATTTCAACTTTGCTTAATATCTTAAATTATGCATGTAGATATTATCATCGTAGCGATGCCCTCGATTGTATGAAATATATCAATGGAACGAAACTAGACGAACGTGTCATTCGTTGCGATTTAGATCCTGGTTTCAAAGAAGGACGACAGTTTGGACGTGGTAAAAGTGGTGGACAAGTTCGTGATGAATATCGTACTGAATTCGACGTTGGTAGAGGCGGTTGGGGTCATCGTATGCGTTTACAACTGGAACAAGAGCGTGAACGTAATATTAAAGAGAACTATGAAGCAATCAAGGATATTCCTCGTGGCGCAGATGAATATAAAAGTAGAACAACAAATACAACAGCAGCATCGGCAGGGCAAGGTAAAAATTGTGATTGAAAGGGTATCTATATGAAATTTTCTTTGCTTAAAGAAGACAATCAACTAGGTACAAAACGTAGAATGGATGATAAAGCATACGAAGAAAACACTAATAAACGTACTAAGGAGGTAATACCAAAAGCGCTATCACATTTCCTTTTTTTTTGTTGCCCCAAACTGAAAGAGTTTCTTTTCATAGAATCCACGTTTCAGAGAGACTGAGGATGATGAAGAAGAATAAATATGTTACGAACAGTTTAATGCTATTAAAGTTGACTGAAGGGATGAGATGAAATATTGAAAATATGAATAAATGTAAACATGAAGTCATTAATTGCCCAAAGCATAGTGTTTTTACGTGTATCAATTCCACAAACAAGGTATATCCAAAATTATACATGCATTTTATCAAAGTTTTGACATGAAAATGGGGGCGGGCTTAAATGTGCCTCAAGTGAATGCGAAGATTTGTTCACACTCTTTGTTGGCTTCACCACAAGCTGTGTTAGAGGTTGGAGCGTAACTCTCTTGACAAATTGTGAGAGCAATCTGGACTTCATGCCTTTTTGCTCGGCAACAAGATTTTCAAAATAGTGAGCTTTATCAGAATTTGGAACTATGTGGATGGAAGACAGTTTGTCTTGTATAGACCCTAGTGATTTCGTTTTTCTCAAAGTAGTCGATTTGCTACTATTCCGAGTACTTATGATGGATTCACTTTCAAAGCTCCAACAATGAGATGGGTTGGGTGATACTGGCTTTTCCATATTGTAACTCATACTGTTTTGTTGATCTTGATCTGTATATGTTTTTCTTGTATTGTGCAATGCTGACGTTGGCCATGGATATAAGTTACTGGAATGTCTTTTTCTATCAAATTCAGTGGCTAATTCAATTTTCCAGTACGTATTTTCCACAAAACGCTCACTGGTTATATCCTCATCAACGCAAAAGACATTCTTTTTGCTGTTATAATTAGCATGTGCTAATCGCTTACTACGATTGTTGCTTTTACTGTCACTAATACGTTTCGCTGTTCTAAGACTAAGCTGAGAGTTGTCTTTCCTCATTGATGCATTAATACTGTTTATATTCTCTGCTTTGGTCATTGGGTCAAAGACTGTTAGTAACCCTATCTGTTGCAGCTGTATTGTGTCTCCTATAAGCACTGGTTTCATTTGTCGAATATGCTCATTAAAGTTGATCCTAATATTGGTTTGTGCATTCGTAATATATCTTAAGCTACTGTTCGGATATTGAACCGTCCAACTTAGCTGCTCGTTATAATAATAGTTTGGTGGTAATGTCTCCGGAAGTAATAGGCGAAGCCCACGCAATTTGGTAAAATCTCGATTTACCATTGACTGATTGCCACTTTTTTCATTATTACTGTAAGAGCGACAGCTCAAAATCATCTTATGAGTGTCTTCGAACCCGTCTTCCGCTCTGAGTCGGTCTCTCACTGCCCATTTTGTATTAGTATTATCGTTGCTGTCAACTTTTTCCATTACTCTTCTGCCTGGACTTGTCGAGTTTTTCATAGTCTGAAAAAAGGAAGGGGATTTACAAGCGGGATGAATGTATATCTGACTCGATCCTCGAACTGGTCTAATTATATTACTTTTGGAGTACTGTGCACCACCTATTTGCTGTATCTCATCTTCGACTTTTGCCTGGTCATCTTCCTTCGTATATATTTTTGTTATTGAAGGCAGTGAAGCTGAAAGTCTCCATAGGTATTGCGTAACAAATGATTTTTCTGATACTGTCGCTTCGGCTGAAATAGCACGAGTATTGTAATGATCGTTTGCTTGTGGATACAATGCTGGATCCCAACATAAATAGCTGTCCGTTAGTGCATTATATAATTTGATAGGATGGTGTAATGGCACGCGTACAAACTTCCTATCTATGATAGCTTCTATCGCGTGCTTATAATTTGGGGCTAAAAAAAAATGCAAAGGCGCTAAATCCAATCGAGATACAATACAGCAATCTTTCAAAAAATCGCCAATACCATTAACTGACCAGTTATGTTCAGGTGGTGGACTGGTAGTAAGCAATTTTTCCTGTAAAACGTTTAAATGATGATAATAAGCGCTTAAACTATCCATATACCGAGATTTGTAAGTTATTGATGTATGTTTCTTGTAACCCAGCACAATTTTTCTAGGCCATAGGTAACCAAAAGTATCCCACAAATCAAGCAAATCTAGCCATTGTATATTTGGGTCTGCTTCTTCAGCAAACACTTTATCTAATTTTTGTTGCAATGCTCGTGTAGGACGCTCGACATGATCCGTTTTGAACGAGGCATGCTTGAACAGTTGCAGAAGATGTAACGTATTCACTTTATTTGAGCTGTCCGACGAAGCATGAAAGATCATAAAAAATTGAGCAATCGTTTTAAGCATACTATCGTCGTTCAGATGAGTGATAGCAGCACAATGATGGATGAGGTCAGAAGCCCAATCCCATTCTGTGATGATTTGTGCTGTTGTACTATGCTTGTACTGTAGTGGAATGCTATGAGTGCAGTCAGGATGGATGTAGATTGAGGGCTTCTTTTTTAACACAAAGCAAGGCTGAGGCGCAAGCTTTCCATTAGGACAAATACCGCTACGCCAGTCTGAAAGACGTTCAAGAAGTTGAGTGCTTTTTGTTGCATCCAGTTTGTGGATATTCTGGGATTGCATGACTGCATGAAGTATTTATTTGTAAAAGTTGAAGATGAAGGAAAGTTGGTCATTAAACTACTTCCTTTTTTTTTTTTTCAAACCTTTTCATCTATCTGTGTTACAAGTCTGATGACTATCAAGGATTTTATGTTTTCTTTTATGACTAGATATAGAAATTTCTTTGAAACAATCATTTCTACGACTAGCTTATTAAACAGTGGAATGTGTTGAGGATGACACAAACCATACGCTAACTGAAGAGAGCCAGTTCATTACTACAGATACCCATTCAGTTGCGTTAATGCGGTTCAACAGCCATGCTTCACTTTGTTGTTTTTGAAGATCCTCGCTGAATATAAAGTCTTTCGCTGGACCATTAATTTCTAGTGTTTCATTATAGATTCTTACGGCCTCGTCCATATTTTCTCGCATGTACTCTATCCTTTCTAAACTAGGTGGGTGACTAGAGCCAAACCAAGAACTGACAAGCGAGTCCAAAAACTCACGCACACCAAATTCCAAATCCTCATACGTTGGTGGTGCCGTTGAAGGCGATGATGAATTTGCGGAACTATTTATGGTCGTTATTGCTCTTCTTCGTGCATTTTTTTGACTACCTTCATTGCCACTCGTCACAGCGGCCTGGATTTCAGAATCCAGTTCTGCCATCCTCTGCCAAACATCAATTGCTACTCGAGGATCATATCCAGCTTTTGCAAGAATTTTTAGTCCTACAAGGTCCGCCTACAAGACAGATTAGTACCAGGTTCAAATGTCGGCACTTCCTCAGTAGACATAATTGAGAAACATACTTCTTTTTCTAACTTTCTGTTGTAAATTGTTTGAGTTTCCAACGTTACAAAAGTCGAAATACATTCGTTAATTTTTTGGTTCACGTAGGGGCCTAATGATTCTGTCATGATCCAAAATACACCTCTTGTTATATCACCCAGCATAAGCATAAGCGACGCAAATCCATGCTGCTCAACAAAGTGACGCTGAATAGAATGCGCAATTTCATGAGATAAAATAACAGCCAATCTCGTTGAATCATATTCCATGTAATCTAGCAACAAGTTATAAACTACGATGCGAGAACCAGCACACATTGCATTTACAGTACTAGAATCACATATGACATCTACTTCAAAACGTCGTGGATGAATAACAGGACGAGAGACTTCGCCTTCTTTTTCGATGTCTCCTCGTGTCGGGGCGGTTAGTACAACATCACTAGGCGAAGAAGGCGTTGTTAAAGATGCAAACGGCTCCTGTTGTATTTGGTGCTGGTGGAGCAGGGGTACATCATTTGCTTCATAAAGTCTCACTGGGTCACGTATGTCATCTACGGCTGAGGCTGCTAAATTATCAACAATTGTTTGTAACCACATGACGACTTCATTATCCTTTGGAGCTACCAAACCACTCTGTGTTTGTAATAGCTCATCTATTTCTGCATTCACAATCGCTTCTTCTTCTTCTTCACTTAAATAAATCAATCTCAGTCGAGATGTATTTGGTGCCTGACCACAATAAAATTATTAAAGGGTTTCAGATCAAAACATATTGCTCGTCCCTGAATTTCCAGTTATTTTTTTGTGAAATGGGGCTGATTGTTTACACTTTTCCCCCCTATTTATCACTATATTACCTGATCTAAACCTATCACCAATAATAAAGTGAAACCAAATAGTGGTATGCCAGCCAATATCCTCGCAATAGTCTCACTCTTATTGCCTCTTCGGAATGTATGAGGAAGTAATGTCAATGAGGTTTTGGATGAAAGCGATACAAAGCTGACAAGCTTTCCCGTTTTCAGTGCTCCTAATATGATAGCAGGGATAGGTACAATAGGTGCAGCGACTGGCTTTGTAGTGTGGAATAACCGAATATGAGTATTTCTTTGCTGTTGTAGGTTTGTTACTGGATGCTGGCGAGTGTACAGCGGTAGCAGCCTTGGGCACTGTTTCTGTGCTACTCTCGATGAATATTGGTCCACAATCGTAAAGATCTTTTTAATTTTACGGCCACTACGACCATTACTATCAGTTTTGTGGATTGCTCGGTAACAATCGAGGCATATCGGTCCTCCAAAGTTCGACCTTAAAAATCGCAGAATCATATAATTTAGCGGTAAGGCAGTGGAATCCTGGATTATCTGTTCACAGTGACACGATAAAAAGCAAAAGAAAAAAAAAAAAAAAAAAAATTAAAGAGAGGAAAGAATTTCAAAAAAAAAAAGTTCAAAGGGGATAAAAAGATAGGTGCCTGTGTTAATTTGCGTCACATTGGTTTTTTCTTTTTTTGCTTTGCTGCCTGAAGCACAACACTTTATAGAAATAGGATGAACAGCTAAAGAGAGGAACAGCATTTACAAGCCTTTACAAAAACGGTCTAAGGTTCAAGTGAAAGGTGATGCGTTACCAATCATTCTTTTATCAATCTTTGTTTTATTGTCATTTACATTTGCGGGAGAAGTTTAGCGGCCTCAACACAAGCCTTTATTGCAGAGGCACACTCTTTAATAGATTTGAATAGATCTATCAGATGAACTGGGTCATCTGTATGTTCGACTAATTCGGCCAGATATTCCATTTTACAAGTCAAAGCAGATATCATTAGTTCGCTTGATGTATGGGAAACACTGCTATCGACTGTCCTTTGTCTCTTATGCTCTACAACTCTGGATTGTTCATTAATGTCAGAACTATTTGATGAGAGAGTCTTATCATGTTTTTTATGCTTTCGACGATGTGAATGTTTCTTTGATGCTGTTGATGATGCTATGGACGTGACACTCTTTGGTTTCTCTGTCAAGTGATCAGCACTGTTTTGACGTGCCACTGTAGTTTGCTCCGTTCCTGTGTGTTGTGTAAGTAATTGCTTTAACTCTTGTTCCATCTCCTTTTTATCACTCGGGCTTATTTGATATGCTCTTCCTTTGTCTTTATCTATATCTTGTCCATTCTGATCAGTCACGGCTTTGTTCTTCTCTAATTCTTTGAGTTCTTCTTCTGTTAGAATCACATTCTCGCAAATTACACAATATTTTTGTTTTGTTTCTGGATTGCGAATAAGCGGGATCTAAGGGAACAATTGAGGTTACAATCTATCGTCAGATACTTTTTTTTTCTCATTTCTCTTTGATAAGACCATACAGCATAACACGAATTATTGGGACAATGTTCATTTAACAAAGCCCAACGTTGTAACATTTTTTGACCAATAAGTTGTGAAGCTCTAGAAGATTGTTCACGCATCTCTCTTCGTCTACGTAATTCAGCTTCCATATCGTCGTCGGCCTCTGTCGCACCTTGTTGTGAAGCTTGTAATGGTTCTTGCTTGTTGTTATTATTATTGTCTGCTGAGGCTTTTTTATTGTTTAGCCTCGGTTCATAGTGATGATTGGCTCCTTGGGTAGGTAATTCATCATGTAAAGTACAAAAAGAGAGCGTTCCATCTTTTGATCTCATCAAAGGGTAGGAACAATTCTCAACTTTGCAGAGTTCATCCGTCATGACCTGTTTAAAATCATGTGTTCAGATAACAGTCGGATTACTACTTATTTATATAAGCACACTTACCCAACCTTGTAATAAAAATGTACTCAGTAGATCGCCAGCTTCTTTATCGCTTCTCAAAGGTTTAGTCATTCGTTCAGATCGATTGAAGTAAATAAGGGACAGAAATATCAAAAATCCCCACCAATTTTCGCTGCCTTTTGAAAGTAGGCGCGACATGAAAAATCTTTTAATGCAGCTGCAATAGCTTTTGCTTTTCACGCCACCAAAAAAGTTCTTGATAAAGTCCACGTCAACAAAGTAATATCTTCTACATATGAGGCCAATACTTGCGGGTTCTTTATTTGAATTGGGCTTTATAGATACCTACTCTCTCTTTTTGTTATTGTATCTTTAACAGGGTTTACGTATAAAAACCTTTTGTAGTCCAACAGTAAAACCCATGGATGATGAGCAACTTGTAGAAGTAGAATTTGAAATATTATGCCTGCATCAATTATAGCTGTTTGATTTCTGCTAGAACAATACAGACAACTCTTAACTAACTACTATACATATAGTTATTGTTCAAGTGTGCCCACTCATGAACATTATCATTTTCTGATCAAAAGTTTTAAAACTTTCTTTTTTGTAGGCTGATAAGGCCGTTAATATGGTTGGTGAGCGAAAGTTTTACTGTAATACAGATAAAAAGCTAGGGGAAGCCGAGTGTTGCTTTAATGTCACTTTAAGACGCTCTAGCCACGGTTATGCTCATTATCCAACAGCATCATTTTGACAAAAGACATGCTAAAACAACACCAGCTCAATTTACGGTTTGTACTGATTATTTTCAATGCTCGACCATCGTAAAAGATTGCTTATTCTTGCCGCTAAACATTGTAAGCTCGAGCGCAGAATACTGTATGAGCCAGTACTGGGCGCTTGCATTCTAAAAGTTCAGTTTCAAAGTTAGTAACAAACTTCCTATTAAAAGGTCGTTGGGATATCGTTCACAATATCTGTCTAAAATGAAAACTCATACAACATGTAACTATCAGAGAAAGCAGAACTGCAAAATGCAAAGTAATGAACTGGCTGCTCTAATGAAAGGCTGAGCAAATGTCTAAGCTGGAATATACTCACAGCATACGCACTGCAGGAAGCGATTATTGTTGTCATTCCTGCCCCTATAAACTCTGCTCGGTAGCAATACTCTACAGCAACCTTGTATACATAAGAAATTGATTAAAATAATGATACAAGCTGAGGCTGTTCTCAAATATTATTTAAATTGGTAGGATACAAATAATAGAATAAAATGGCATGGCTTGCTTGCATGCTGCAGTTGTGATTTCTTCTTCCATATACTGTTTTTTATTATATCCAATGTACATCTGTAGGTGATATGATTCCAGGGTCGCCTTTTTTAATGGTCTTTTCTCATCTTTTGTTTCGATACATATCACATAGCCTGTTTTTGTTTCTGTGAAATGATATACACATATCTTTGATAAGACATATCAATCTTTTCAAAATGTGATTGCTTTTGTTGTTATCAGACAAAAAGCACGAGATCAACAGTTAGTGGGTTGATATAGCATTATAGATGTGTTGATAGAGTATAGGAAGGAGGAGGAATGGTAAAAGATGTAAGGCATGCTTTCGTATCTATGCTATTAGCAGGACTACTTACACAAGAAATTAGACTCATCGTTTTATCATCCTCGGGGTGTTTAAACTTGCCGCCGTTCACATTTATGCAGCAGCAGCGGCAGCTGCAGGCATTTAAAACAGTTTCAGACAATAATGCCTATTTTCTTCTTCAAATAACCTTCTTCTTTAAACAACCTTTTCCTCGCAGATAACAGCAGCAGCTCTTTTTTAGATCACTTTCTTTTTGTTTTTCGCCGTGTAACTCACTTGAGTATTTGTTTAATTTTCCAGAGAACCATTTATCATACAGCACTTTTCTTTTTTCGTCATTTTTTCTGTTCACGCCACATATAATTAATTTCCTGCTGCGAGAAGATGGGGATTACCTACAGAATCTATTTAGACATGGAACAGCATCAATACCACAAAATATATGCATGTTCAAAATGTAAAAGCCACCTAACTACGGCCCAACGATTGATATCGAAGGTATGCGGATATAAATAGTTTGGAAACGACGAAGCACACCCTTCACATGCTAAAGCACTCTATGGTTATCATGATCAGGATTTTCATGGGCTTCATGGAAAAGCTTATTTATTTGATAAAGTGTATGATACATCTACAGAATATTGCAATACTATATCATCTCATTCTCACTCACTTAGATTCCCTTCTACCATCTTGAGTATATCAGTGTGAATGTGAAGGTTTCTAACGAGCAAGAAGAAAGGTAAGAATGTGTGGTTACTTTATCTTGTGCATTATCGCTTAACATTTGCTGTAGAATCATGACAACAGGCAGGCATTGTATTAGTTTCATCGCTTGTGCCAACTGTGAGAGGGACTTGGGATGGAAATATGTAAATGTGCAGAACAAAATAGATAGAATTGTTCTTTTCCTGTTACTGACTCGCTCAATTCATGACTTTCCGTTACAGGTAAGAGCATATGAGCCAGATCAAAAGTACAAGGAAGGAAAGTATATCTTAGAAAAGTGCTCACTTCGAATGCTGAATTCTCCAATATCGTAAAAAAAGAAAAAGATTTCCTTATCAGATAATTCCCAAACCATTTACACCCCAGCCAGCTGGCTGAAATTGTAAAGAACCTCCTTTCAGCTTTTTCAATTTGGCTTTTTTTTTTTTTCTTTCCCCGTTGAACACTCTTATTCCAATTCTAAATGTGGCAAGAAGCAAAAGCAAATGATAAGAGGGTACTATTACATATGTTCCATAACCTAAATAAATAAGCCAGCTCATCGTTGACTATGACAAGTTTTGCAATCGAACATTCATTCTTATTTCGATAATACTACTTAAAAGACAAAAAAAAAAAAAAGCTACTTCAGGGTGAATGAGTATATTAAAGAGATCATCGCTTTTAGATTAGAGAGCTCATGGTAGATCATCGGAAAAGGGCCGAGAGAAGGCGTGCCTATTATGAGTCCAGAGTAAAGTCTTCCTTAAACGATTGGTAGTTTATCATCAATTCTAAAAAAGAATATTCGCTTGCATGTAGCTCGGTGATCCTCAGCAACTTATTCGTGTTATTGGTTCATCTTCAAAATTATATCCTGACGCTGAACAATTCTATTATCATGAAAATACAGATAACCTGTAAGTTTGGTGCTCTTATAAGTCGTAAATCCTTCTTGCGTCCATTACCTTTGCTAACACACACAAACACACACACACACACACACACACACACACACACACACACACACAAACACACGCATATACAGCATGCCTTGGCCAGGAAATCCTGAAATAAAAATTGACCGGTAAAATGAAGAGGGTTTCCCAATCAATTAGATTGGACTGAGGCATTTTTTTTTACTATTTTATTTTGCTTTGGCTCATCGTACTCTGTATATTTAGTTTTGATGGTCGATCACTCTTGGACTTTGTACCTGAATCTGTTGAAACTTACAAGGTCTCCAGAACTGAAGAAGAAATGTCAGAAGAGCTGAACTTCGAACGATATCATGATTTGATAGAAGCTGAGCGATTGAAAAGTAAAATCAAGGAAGCAGATAAAGGAAGTCGAGATACTTATTCATAATGATGGATCCTAACCATGTCTTTTATTTCAGTTACCGAGGCAGAGCGATTAGCGACAGTCGAAGAAGAATGGACAAAATTGTTAGACCGGCATCAAGCCAAGTTGGCTATGTTGGAGAAAGATCAAAAGTAAGTAAGCAAAAGGATGAACTGGAGGTTTTTTTTTTCTTTCTCGTACGGAAACTAATCGAGTATGGAAAAAGTAGAAAAAACAAAGCTTCTTTCGGCTTTGATTATGGCACTCGTAAAGTATCAGCAGACGAAGAAATCGATGATTTAGACGATGAAAAAGAATCACGGCTTTTAAAGGAGGTCAATATATTGCAATATGTGGATGATCTTACTGATAAAGACCGACAGATTTTGAACGAAATGTCCAGCAAGTATGGTATTCGCAGTTATGCTCGATTATTGCGAGTTGCCAAGAAAGATCAGGATAGTGAGCTAAGAGCTCTACGAAGAAAAGAGAAGGAAAAGACAAAGACAGATGATGGACTGACGCGTGCTGAAAGGAAGAAAAGAAGACGCAGAAAGAGAAGAAGAAGAAGAAGAGAAACTCTTGGAAAGGATGAGTATGGTAGACAAAGACGACGCCATAGTCCCAGCTATAATGCTTTTGATGATGACGAAGATGATGACAGCGAATACACAGATGATAGTGAAACATCAACAGATGGTTCAACAACAGACAATGGCAGTGAAGATTCCGATTTTCAAATCGAATTTGGATCAAATTCACCAGAAGACCAACAAAAGAAAGAGGACGACAAGGAAGATACTACACATGATAGTCAATACAAGAAAGGCAGTAGTAGTGGCAGTCAATCATTATCCACTGAAATAAAACTCACACCAATGGAAAAATTAAAGTTGAAAATGAGAGCTGGTCTAGCAAAAACAAGTGAGTTGTTATTTTTAGCGATTTGAAAGGTTTAACCATGTATTCTAATGATGATGTTGTTCGACATAGTCGAGTCTGACGAAAGAGACAGAAAGCAGAAAGAGAAGGAAACGGAGCTTGAACAATTACAAGAATTGGCCAGGAGCCAGGGTTTGCCTATCAATGCATACCTTGAGCCTGATCTTGCATTAAGAGATAACGCGAAAGAAGAAATAGGCAGTAGCACTACATATAGAAAAGAAAGGTATCGCTCACCTTCAACGTCCGCCGATGAGAAGGAGCCTACTGTTTCTGCTAGTAGCAGCATGAAAAAAAGATATCGCTCACCTTCAACCTCAGCTGATGAGAAAGATCACAAACTTCATGCGGCCTCGGCTACATTGAACAAACCTAGCAGTGGTAGATATCGCTTTCCTTCTACACCTCATACTCGTTCTCGTTCTCGCTCTCCGTTATACGCTTACAGTAAAAATAGTGGTTATAAAAGAAGAAAATATCGCTCACCATCTGGGTCTCGTTCACGTTCACGTTCACGATCGCGTAGTGAAAGGGAAAGACGATACAATCAACAACCCCATGCTGTTACAACAAGGCGTAATACCAAGCATCTTTCTCCACCAGCCTCCTCTTCAACGTCTCGTCACCGATATAGGTCACCAACCACATCGGATGAAGATGAGCATCGTCGATATAGAAGCATAGAAAGAAAGAGAAACTCTTATCATGGTAGCAGTAGTAGTCGTAGTAAGAGATACAGTCGAAGCCGTAGTCGTGACCGTTCTAGACGAGAAGGAAAAACTCACAGAAGATGAAATGTTACGGCTGTTTCTTTTCATTTCTTTTAACGGAGAGTGTTCATTCTTGTTTCAATTAAAATTAGAATTCCTTAAGAAAAACTTATATACGCTTCTTGTGTATAAAATATTGATAAAAACGATCCATGAAATGAAATTTCGGAAGAATACTAATACTTCTCAGTTGTAAACTCATTATAATTGGTTTTAGAATTCCTCTGCTTTTTGCACCAAGGATTCCAGAATTAAATAAATTGATAAACTGATGAGGCTCGGACTTGGACTGGGAAGGGAGTTTACTGAAATGCTGGTACCAAGCGTTGAAAGATAGAAAAAACAACCAAAAAACAACTAAGGATAAAGATTGGCACCTGCTTCAAGCGACTTAAATTATTGCCATTACTTTCCCTTTTCAGATATAATAAAACAATTAGTTATTTTATACTAAAGTTCACAGAAGGCTTCAGAATGTCCACGTTTCTGTTTAACAATTCCCGGAGCGACACAGGTCGCTCACTAAGCTTATTGAAATATAAACGGAAGAGAGATTGTTTTTCTTTGACCTGTTTAAGATTATGGTTCATGGAAAAAAGGAAAGGGACTGATAGTACTAGATAAGAGTCATCTGATCGACTACAATAAAAGAGCACCGCGAACACAATGGCAGTCTTTCCTTATTCTATTCTTTCCCTCTCTCCCTAAAAAGCAAAGAATTACAGCATTTCCTATCAAATGATGACTGAGAAGAGCCATGTTCCAGTAGATAGCTCTAAAAAGCGCACTGTAACGTTACAGGAATTGTTGGACAGGGCAATGAATAGAAGTAGTGTTAATGCGGTTGATAAGTTAATGGACACCTTTATGGACGTTGATAAAGATGACGATGGCTACATCAATCGGGATGAACTTGCTTCCGTGTTGAAAACTGTACTAGAACTGGACGACCAAGAAACATTGTCTGATCAAGACCTGGATGAAACTATGCAATCACTTGATACAGACAAAGATGGCCTCATTAACTATACAGAGTTGTGTGACTTGCTGACTATCCTAGCATAATGATTGACACAAGTGAGCTTTTACATATGCTAAACTTTTATACAGGCATTTAAATAAATTCATGTATGGATTTTGGTAAGGAGAAAGGGAAGGCCTTGAGTCACTTCTGTTTGGCTCATTGAATCAAAACATAGCATTGGCAAGCTGCAGTGGAGAAAATCTATACAGCAGGCCCTGATTTATCATAAGATTCACTGCATCAAACCATAAAGGTTCTACTTATAGTACGTTCTTGAGACAAAGATATATGTATTGTGTCCGTAGGGCAATGAACCTTTATGATATTCCTATTCGTGGTCTGGCACGTCACACAATTCACGCTTAAGCGGGGAAAAGCCTATTGCATTTCAGTTTTCCCCGTCTATCTTTTTCCTCCTCAGCTTCTCTACTTTTTTTTTGTTTGAAACGTTAAAGTGTCCTATTATGAAGTTGTTGACTTTGACAACTGCAGTTGCAACACTATTGTCAGGTGTTTTAGGTAATAAAGGAAAAGCAACAGCAGCAACAATACATATGATACAATTATATACACACAGAGTAGGGAAGGAGACTAAAATGTAATTTCACTCTTGTCATCTTGAACCTTTTCAATGTGTTTCAGCTCGTTCCTCCGTACATTTCACAACCAATAATGTCAATAATAACGCATTGGACAATGCACCCGAAGTTTCGATGAACGCCTTTTCTATGTTTTATTCACATATTATGGATAGTACAATTAAGCACCCTGCTTTACGTTTACAAGATAAAAGTCAGATGGAGGCCATGGAAGGTTTCGAGGAGTTGAAACCTTTCATACCTACAACAAACAGTCCGTTTGAAAAAAAAGTGGACGCCAGTTTAGTGGTTCTTATAAAAGGCGTCAACTCGCCTGAAGGTACACTTGAATGGTTCTCTGATTAGAAAAGGGAAAGTGTCGCGCATTTTTAACAATCCTTTGCAACCATTGCGTTGTTGTTTTCCACAACAGAATTATTTGCTACTTCATTCTACGTTTCTGATGACGAAGCTGAACACTATGATTCCTTGTTGAAGAATATTGCGCAAGAATTAGAAGAAAAGAACGATATTTCTCTTGTCAAATATGAAAATCAAAAGGTAAATGCACTGTTGCTTGAAAGATGAAACGCTGATATTGAAATAACACGAGAATGACTTACACACATACACACACACACACACACACACTCCGGTTCTAAAACAATAATAGACTGTTGTTCATCGTGATAATAAAGCTGGAGAATCTACTATTTCTTCTGACAATATGGATCAGTTCGAGCAAGTCTTTGATGAAATTGACTTTACATTATTTGACAAGAAAAATGAGGTATGTTTCAAAGGTGCGAAAAGGGCTAGAAAAATCAGAATAACAGAAAGGCTAAAAAGTATGGCTCCTATCTGATGTAGGCTGATAGACTGTTCATGATCGAAGTACAAGCTTTATATCAGTTGGAAGCAAGTGATTACGAATTCATTAAAATTAATACCTTGCAGGTAAAGGGAAAGGAACGGACGCTATATTTGCTACTAGAGAAAACAATGGTCTAATACGCTGGCCATCAATTATATTTTACTTTAGTCTCTCCTCCAAACTTATGGTGCAGACTCTGAAAAATACAAAGAAGCTCAATCTATTTTGAAATCACTTTTCATCAAGCACATTATACCAAACTTTCAACAACGCCAGTCCCTTACTACCACTCCTACTACCACTACCACTACTTTTATTATGACACCTCCTTCTAATAAGCAATGTCGTGTAAAGCGTGATGCTGTTGTGAATGGTGTAAAGCAAGATTCTTGTTTTTTATCATTGGAAGCTTGTAACAATGCTACCTCAGGTTGCCAAGGTCATGGTCAGTGTAAAGCTACTATTGTTGGGGGTAATGACAAATGTTATACTTGTCAATGTGAAGCTTCCTATTTAGGTGATTCTTGTCAGTATGTGGATGCTGTGGGTGACTTCCAACTCTTATTCTGGACTAGTGTCTTTTTGGTTGTCGTTACTTCAGGTGTTGTCTTTTGTGTTTATCAAAGTGGAAGTAATTCCGACGGTGGAATTATCATGACACAATCCGCTCCTAAGCACGAGTAAAGTCCGTCGCTCTTTTGAAGTATACATATACTATATATACATATACACATGTATGACTTTCATTAAAAATATCCCATTTGAAAAATAAACGACCAGAATTTTTACCCCATCTTCCTCTTAATACGTGATTGTAACAAGTCTAGTGCGATTATTTTAGAAAGAGATTGCGACACATGTAGTGGATAATATGAAAGGAATAATATAGCTGTATACATGTGTACAATGAAAAGGCTGATTTTTGCATTCTTCATTTGATTCTCTATCCCCCCTTCCTTTCCCTCCTTTTATTTTCCATGACAGTGTATATACATTTTTGACAGATCTTCCAAAAGTAATATAAAGCATTATAGACAACCCAATAGAACAAATTTGTATGGGGAAGTTTTATCTCATCGTTTACAAGAAAATGAAGGAGCAAAGATAGGTAGGAAGACTGCGCAAAGTATGTACTAATATTGTTTTTCTTGAAAAGAAAGAGGATATCCATGCTTCATAGTGATCAACATGAATTCTATGCCATGGCTATTATCAGAAGATAAATTGGGGTTGATGCAGACCTTTCCTAGATCATAAGATCAGTAGGAAGCTTTTTTTTTTTTTTTTTGTTTTCTTTTCTTTTTGTTTGTTTGTTTGTTTCTTTAGGTCAAATTTGCACCATGGTAATAGAGAAAAAGAACGACGGAAAGAACAGCTCTGTTTCTTGTTGTTAAGGAAGCCTACGTACATTATGGTTTTTGTTTTCTACATTGACAGATTTAAAGTTATTTTCAAGTTAAACTTTTAAAAATCATCAAATGGATAGAAACATATACACCGTATCATCCCAAAGCGAATTGAAAATAAGCAGCAGCAGAAGCAATGCTAAGTAGGGCTGTACAAATATGAAAGAATGGTGATGCAATGCTTAAGAATGTGGGGGAGGTGAGGGTGCATAAATCACGAAGTTCGCAGTTCATGTAATAGATCACACAGAAAGACACGGACATCCGATGATGCATTGTAGTTTAAGATTGGTTGAGGGTCTTTTGTTTAAAGAACAGGTTTTATTAAAACAAGAAAGGAAGCAACTATAAGTTTATTACTATAGAGAGATGCATTTTATCTACAAAAGAAATTTCGGATATGAATGAAAGGAGCAGGAAAAGGGGAGTTCAAAGCACATTTATGCACAAGTATCAAAAAAAAAAAAAAAAGCTATTCGTTGTTAAGTGAATTATGAATTACGTAGTATAGGGACTTAATAAATGGAAAAGGAATTGGCTATAGGGTGGTATCTTGTATGGGATGGCTTTCATTCGCTTGTTTGTCAGAGAATTGTTTCAATTTCAATAAACATGTAAATGAAAAATAAAATAAAGAAAACAACCATTGTTAATGAGAGCCATTACTACTACTGTTACTGCTACTGTTGTGTTCAATATAGTTATAGTGTAATGATAACCTTGTTGGTAAAGGTGCCACTAATGTAGGATACTCTCTGTTTTCGGAATGACACGAAGAAAGATGATGATGCGGATGTTGATAAGGATGATGGTGACGTCGAGCATCACTTATTCTTGTAGGAGGCGTTGTAGGTGTCCAGGATTTGGAAGGAGGTGTTGTTGTAGTAGCACCAGAAGTAATAGTAGCCATTGTTGCAGATGTTGTTGTTGTTGTTGTTGTTGTTGTTGCTGCTGTTTTTTTGGTGAGAGCAGGAGGAGTGACAGGTGGTGATCTCATCATACTGGATTCTCTTTTGAACGAATGATTGTGGCTATTACTGCTACTGGTATTGCTATGGTTGCTGACCATGGTAGCCAAGCTTTCATTACTTGAAGAACGACTCGATTTGTGGATACCGTTGTTCGTGTTGTTACTGCTGTTACTGCCACCACCACTACCAGCACCATGACCACCATGACTGCTGCTATTGCTGTTACTACGTGATTTACGAATCCCTTGAAGTGTACGATATCGATTAAAACAAGTGGCGCGTTTACGATGGGGTAGTTTTCCTGAAATTTGTCCCCAAGTTAGCCCTTTTCGTACACCATCACATATAATCGCATCTTCAAAATCAGAAAAACGACTACGAGGTTTTCCATTGTGGCTGTTACCCGTAGGCGCACTTGTGGTGGTAGCGGTAGTTGTGTTGGTGGTGTTGGTGGTGATGGTGGCAGTAGGCGTGCTGTTACTGCTTATTGTAGAAGCAATTGAACTGATACTGGATGTGGCACTCAACATATGATTGGATGCTCTCGTTACGGTGGGTGAGGATGATAGTGATGAAGAGGGCGATGATGAGAAATAATCCATCGCTTGGGGCTGGTGGTGATGTTGATGAGGAGTATGGTTGACGTGATGCTGCTGTCGCCGTCGTGGTGAAGGAGGTGGAGAAGAAAGTTGGCCAACGACAACAGTTGGATTAAGCATATCAGCAACTATGAACATAGAACGACAAAAGTAAGTAAACATTTTTAAGGCTTTCAATAGAAGTTGACATGCTAGACGACTTACTTTTCATTTTTTACGAGTAAGAATGACTATTTGCCAATGAGAGAAGAAAAGAAAGAAAGAAAAAAAAAAAAAAAAAAAAGAAAAAAAAAGAAGAAGGATAGATTATTGTAAGAGCAAAAAGATTTGTATTGTTATCTACATATTTATATATGCTTGCAGTAAAGTTAATATTTGTATTGTACATATAATGATTTTCATATCAAATACTTCAATCACTAAAAGAAAGAAAGTGTTGATTTAATTGACAGCAATGGAAAACAGGTGATAATAAACCCTATTTTTACATCAACAGTATATCTCTAAAGGGTCATTCAAGGGGGTCCTCCACTATTGGAGATAGGAAAAGAAGGATCATTGTCACTGACTATAAGTCCCGCCAATTTCTCTTTTGGTATGAAAATCGTGTGTTTGGGAGCAAGGTACATATTAAGTAGTAATAGCTTTTGGGTGGCAAAAAAAAAAAGGACCGACGTAACGTTTACGGGTCATCACGATTGCGGAAGAGTTGGTGAGGGGGGGGGGAGGGGATGTACCATAAGAAGAAATATCCAGACACGGACATAAGCACAGGTGCAGACGCAGACGCAGACGCAGACGCAGACGCAGACAGAGGCACAGGCACAGACACAGACACAGAACATGCAGCATTTGTTGATCGGATTTTTGGTATTATGCAGATTTCTTTATTTTGCATTATATAACAAAGAACGTTTTAATACTTACATCAAGGTGCTTTGGAATGTATAATGACAAATAATATATATTATACGTATATATTATATTGTATATATATATTTTAATACGGTAATAATCCCGTTTTTCTTTTTCCTACTTTTTTTTTTTTAATAAATAACTTGCTATCCTTGTTCATTCTTTATGAAATTTATTATATTCTTGAAAGTGTGTCCATAGAATGAGTTTGGGTCTAACGTTTGCAACCTTTTTTTTTTTTTTTTTTTTTTTTTTCCTTTTCTGTTGGTACAAATAATGATAAATTAGTGTGAAGTGACTATGACAATAAGAGATAGAATAACGTAAAGATGAACGATCAAATCATATTGGGTTTCCTTTATGAACACTTTCTCTAGTTATCGAGAGAATGAAACCAATTTTTCGTATCTAACAATATGCAATCCTTTTATGCTCAAACATAATAAGCACAGTAAAGCACGGGCCCTTTGTAATGCTTTAAATAACCCCTGACAGGGAGTTTAATTTGTAACATTAACTTTTTTGTCAACACAGATATTTATTGTTGATTCTTCATGCATTGCTCTGAATCAACAAACGCAAGATGTACAGATCCTTTTTCTGCTCGTTTCAAGTCATCTCAAAATGATCATTTCTAATATCGATAAATGTACAAGTTAGGTTTAATGGGATGAGGAAAGGAAAAAGAAAGTATCTCTAGAAAAAAAAAAAGATAAAAAAGGCAAGCTTTGGAGCCTAGGTGTATGTGCATGTATATATAAATATATAGATGTATATGTGTGTATGAGTGTGTCAGTGTGTAAGAGCGTGAGTGTATATGAGCATGCGTTTGTGTGTACGTAGATAGATAGATAGATAATTGACGAATATTATTAAAGCAGTTGATACCTGATGTGCCAATGTATAAGTTTGGCACTACCTCGTTTTTTGGTTTCTAATGGCCATTGATGTCTCTACCCTCTTTTTATACATATATTCCTATTACTCTGATTGAGTTACAGTTTGTTACTCTTCCATAGCATCTTCGTCATCAAGATCAAGTTCTTCGTCTGCTCCCTCTTCATCTGCTGCTGCTTCAAAGTTGATAGGAACAACTTCATTAATAGATGAGATGAGTTCTTTCGCGTGATCAATCAATGCTTCATCTTCAGAGCCCACGATATCAAACAACTAGTTGTATATACAAGAAAACAAATCAAATGTTTTTAAGCTTTCAATTAGTCATTCATTCTTTTACAACATGAGTATGTTTTCAATTTGTTTTCTCCTTCTTCTGTGTAGGATGTATATATGTCATCACTTTACCCTCACTGCTGTTTCTAAACAATCCCTTGCATCTGCCCACAACGTCGTTTTGTCTTCTGGTGATCTGTCGTCTTCGTCTCCCAAGCAATAATAAGTCCAACCATACAAATACCACAGGTCGACGACTTCTTCATTTTCCTTTTGCAGATTCTCCAGCACAGTAAAGGCATGGTCAAACATACCGACCTCCAACAAAAGTTTCACGAGATTCAGACGACTTTCATAAATGGGTATCGCGGGATCGCCTAAGTCTTTGTGAATCCATAATTCCATCGCCGTCGTCAGCGCTTGACGTGCCTCGTCCTGACGTTGTTGACTCAGTCTTACAGACGCAAGCGTTTGATACACTTCGGAATTGTTCGGGTCCACTTCAAGAGCGTGTTTCGTATATTCTTCACATTTCTGTTCTGCTTCAGGTTCAAAACATAAATCTGTGAGATAGAGTTCCGTCATGGAACAAAGCGCGCTGGATATCTTTGATGCAATCACTTTGGAGTCTTCAGAGTCAGCTGGTAGTTTGTTTCTTTCAATGACCATCAAGTCGACGCCTTTTTGAAAGGCTTCAATAGCATCTTTGGCGACTGACATTTGTCCTAAATACATGTATTTACTGTAACCAGCATTCGGTTCTAACTGTATGGATTCTAATAAATGCTTTTTGAATAGTAAAAAAAATAAATTAAGTCTATGTTTATATGATACCTCGTGGTCTCATAAAGTAGTTTGAATGACTTACTTTGCGTGCTGATTCATAATATCCAAGTTCAAGTTCAACTTGGCCCATCATCTCTAGCACTGTGGCATTCTTGGGTTCCAACTCTAATGCCTTTTTACAAAACTTATATGCAGCTTTGTATTCTAAATCTTCAATATTTTGCAATATTCTTGGTTTTAGATCTTCGACTGTATAATTAACAGAAGACATTGGAGGTTGAGACTTTTTTGAACGGGAAGATAAGGTAGGGTTGAAAGAAAAGGTGAGGGTTGGGTGGGGAGTTGAGATGTGGGGAGGAAATGAATAGGGAAAGAGCCAAAGTATGATTTGTTTTAGTGATGATATTGTATCAAAAAGTAGGCCATAAGAAAGGGCGTCACAAGCCTACGATTTAGGTGAGGAGAGGGGGGTGTGAAGCGGGGACGGGCAAGAAAGCCACTGCCGGATCAAAAAAAAATCAGACGCCGTCAGCCCAGTTCCTAAAATTTTCTGTGATTTTTTTCGGCTTCAAAGCGAGTAGTATGTATGTCAAACATAAAAGCGCAATGATGAAACCAGTGGGGAAAATATATGTTGATAAAATCTGTTTTAAGCAGCTTTTCTTTCATAAGGAGGGAAGTATGACTTCTCTTTTTGAGCTTATTCTTTCAGAAGGACTGCTTGAAATGACATGGATGCAATAGGGTATAGAATATACCAAAAAGTAATGACACTCAAGCATAAAACTAGATTACCATAATTTTTCTGCGAGTTCTGTACTAAGCATTCGTACGGACAATTCTTGTAGAAAGCATCAAATCGATCACGTGGGATCAAGAAGTATCTAATCGGTTGGAACTACATATGCTAACCTGCATAGAACTATCCGCTTTAAAAGATGTTCAACAGAACGCTTTTCCGTTGTACAATGGACGCATTGTATAGGTTAAATCGCTTAAAAAGAACTCCCGATTGGATGCTTTCCATCTGCAACCGAACTGAATAGTGAAAAAGATGGATCAAATGCAAATAACAAAAAAGAACTGTGTTAAACCATGAAAAAAGGCCTCAACAAAAATTTAAAAGACAGCAGATTTTATGACATAAAAGTCTTCTATTAAATCTGCAAGCTAAAAATATAAAAATAGACAACAAAATGTCTCAGGTTGACAGAACTGGCTCACTCGTTATACATGGTCTTTTGATAATCCATAAATGAAATCAGTACTGTCTGCTTCTAGGGTAAGTACCCGTCGGCCAGAAATCAAAAGAGACTGACGAGATAGGTACAGTATTTTTACTTGAAATTGAGATGTTTCTGCAATATTTCTAGAAGAATTAAATTTCATTTTGGACTATCTTATTTATTTTCTGGACAAATTTACCTAACTGATTTAGACAGGTGTAATATATTTTTAGACAAGTCCTTTTTTTTGAGACGAGTGTAATAATTGAACTCTTTGTCAGGATCCAATTCCAATTTAGATAATACCAGTGATTGTTATTTTTTTTTGTTCATCTTGACTCGTAACAATTGCTGAACACTTTCAAATGACCCTTGAGATTAAACCTCGTCAAAAACTTGACTCCTCAGTTGTAAACTACAGAGCTTTTCCTTTTGTCTACAAGGATTCTAATTTATTAAAAAAAGTACCACACTGGTTTTTTTAATCGTAAGTTATCGTCTTAGCAAAAGGTGCACGAGTCAAGAAGTCTTCATAAAGAAGTTCTTCAGTTCACTTTATACGAATATCAATATACCGCCTATGTATTTTATCACTACATCTATACAAATTTTTTTTTTTTTTTTTTTTTTTTTTTTGCTTGAGGGTGTTTATTGTATATAAAAATGGACTTTCATACTTTATAGCTTTGATTTTTCTTTTTCTTTTTTTTTTAAGTTACCTTAAGCAACCCCCAAAAAGAGGAATATAAAAGTAGACCCGCTTTTACAAAATGAAGGAATATAATATAGTAACCAGGAAATATAATAGTATTGTTCTTCCAGCATCAATTGGTCACCCCACTCTTTCTGATTTTTCATTTCAGCATTTCACTTGGCTTTTTTGTCATTTCAGAATTTCACTTGGCTTTTTTTTTATTTCAGCTTTTCACTTGGCTTTTTTTCAGCATTTCACTTGGCTTTTTTGTCATTTCAGCTTTTCACTTGGCTTTTTTGTCATTTCAGCTTTTCACTTGGCTTTTTTGTCATTTCAGCTTTTCACTTGGCTTTTTTGTCATTTCAGCTTTTCACTTTGACGTGTTTGGTGAGATAATAACTACAATACTCGAGTACGTACAACCAGGTAGAGAATACATTCTACCACGGTCTATCTATATTGCATCTAATATAGGTTATGTACAACATAGAACAAGATATAGGCCTAAGTATAATAATCACCCAATAAGCATCTGAACCTGAAATTAGTGACTAGCATACGCGTCCTCAAATAATATAATTCCCATTAAACCTCACAAAGTAAATAATCCTTCTACTTCATCTGAAGAATAATAAAGACACCTAAGTTCATAGTCATCGACTTACAACTGTTATCAATTTTTTAAATAAGCAAATACAACACACTTGGCTTTTTTGTCATTTCAGCTTTTCACTTGGCTTTTTGTCATTTCAGCTTTTCACTTGGCTTTTTTTTCATTTCAGCTTTTCACTTGGCTTTTTTGTCATTTCAGCTTTTCACTTGGCTTTTTTTCAGCTTTTCAGCATTTCACTTGGAAAAAAATCATGATTGTTATTTCTCGCGAGGAAGCAGTATGTTTGTTTTATGCTGTGCCATACAATGAAGAGAATGTTAGAAAATATACCAAGATCCTCGATGAAACGAAAGCTATAACCATTTGTTACTCTGAAGATCCTAGGCGCCCATTTCTTTGCTCGCTAAAGTCGATGGAACTTGATCCATCAGAATATAAACAATACCCTGCAATTCTGCAGGTAGCCAAACATTCAAGCAGTTTTGAAACAACAAGTTTTTAATGAATAAAAGAATTTTTTAAATGTAGAGTTAATTGATTTAGTTTAGGAGTGAGAGAGGGGCAACATCTTTGAGCGATGAAACTAGTTTTCTCTACCATCGAATCTAAATAAACTTCTTTTTTCAACAATTTCGTCCTCGGATTCTAATATATGTATTTGGTTGTCATGTGCAATAGTTTCTATGATTATCTTTTTTAAACTTGGGTATTTACTGAAGCCAAAGTTAGTTATTTGTTTTACTCAGAAAATAATGTGACACTTACGAAAGAAATAATTCCAGATCTTTTATATTGGTAGTTAAACCTGCAGAATCAATAACTACTAAGCATGCTTTTTCTATCTTTGCTAAACCCTTTAGTAGATCTACAATCAAAAAGTTGGTATAAAATGCAAAATTGTATTACATAATACTTTATATAAGATATTGGATACCTTGGGCGTCACCAGCCACACCTGACAACTCATCTAGTATTTTGTTCTTCTTTAAGTCTCTTTTACTTATCGGAGTCTTTGAATTGCAGCTGACTGTAACATAAACACTTTCTACTAGTGATCTCTCCTTTAATCCGACTATCATCGACTGAAGTGATGCAACTACATTAGTATTATCCTCCTTCGTTCTTGATTTGCGACAATAGCCCAATATATTATATCCGTCTTGTTTGAGTCAGTTATATATTCTTTATATCTTTCAGGTAGTGTAGCAATATATGCCGATAATGCATCTACGATGTGATAATTATTAATACTGTAATAGTGATAATAATAAACCCGTTACTTACCTTTAAAGTGGTCTTTTAATACATATATGCCTCTTAATGATAATCTTGTCCCTAGCTTTCCATGTTTTCTCTTAACCCCCGCATCCAAACACTTCAATTTTTGTGAGGTGCACCATACTCTGAATTTGCTACAAGGTTCGTCTTGAAAAGCTAAACTGTAGTTCTGTATCTCTGACATGATATCATCAATTGACAAATATCTTAATTCATACGATATTGATTTGGGGTCCATTGGTAGATACGCAGTATCTAAGAACTGTTTTAGCTGCTGTTTGGACTCTATAAAAAGGATAAGCTTAGTCATTGAAGGCAAAAAAAATACTTCTGAATACGTACCAAGCATTATTTTATTATTCGTATTGACAACATCATGTGTTTCTTTATCCTCGTCTTCATTTATTTCTTTATTTTGTTCTTCGGTTACTTCTTTATTTTTTTCATTTTCTTCTTTATCTTCTTCATTTGTTTCTAGATTAATTTCAATCGTCGTTTTTTCATTTTCTTCTTTATCTTCTTCATTTGCTTCTAGATTAATTTCAATCGTCGTTTTTTCATTTTCTTCTTTATCTTCTTCATTTGCTTCTAGATTAATTTCAATCGTCGTTTTTTCATTTTCTTCTTTATCTTCTTCATTTGCTTCTAGATTAATTTCAATCGTATCTTTTGACGTATACAAGTTGATGTCGAACCAATTCGCGTAAATAACTCTTGTGCACAAAAGTTTTGGTTTCTTAGGGTTTCTTGTAAAGCATATTTCTACATCTTCTAATTCATCGATGATCTTGGTATATTTTCTAACATTCTCTTCATTGTATGGCACAGCATAAAACAAACATACTGCTTCCTCGCGAGAAATAACAATCATGATTTTTTTCCAAGTGAAATGCTGAAAAGCTGAAAAAAAGCCAAGTGAAAAGCTGAAATGACAAAAAAGCCAAGTGAAAAGCTGAAATGAAAAAAAAGCCAAGTGAAAAGCTGAAATGACAAAAAGCCAAGTGAAAAGCTGAAATGACAAAAAAGCCAAGTGTGTTGTATTTGCTTATTTAAAAAATTGATAACAGTTGTAAGTCGATGACTATGAACTTAGGTGTCTTTATTATTCTTCAGATGAAGTAGAAGGATTATTTACTTTGTGAGGTTTAATGGGAATTATATTATTTGAGGACGCGTATGCTAGTCACTAATTTCAGGTTCAGATGCTTATTGGGTGATTATTATACTTAGGCCTATATCTTGTTCTATGTTGTACATAACCTATATTAGATGCAATATAGATAGACCGTGGTAGAATGTATTCTCTACCTGGTTGTACGTACTCGAGTATTGTAGTTATTATCTCACCAAACACGTCAAAGTGAAAAGCTGAAATGACAAAAAAGCCAAGTGAAAAGCTGAAATGACAAAAAAGCCAAGTGAAAAGCTGAAATGACAAAAAAGCCAAGTGAAAAGCTGAAATGACAAAAAAGCCAAGTGAAATGCTGAAAAAAAGCCAAGTGAAAAGCTGAAATAAAAAAAAAGCCAAGTGAAATTCTGAAATGACAAAAAAGCCAAGTGAAATGCTGAAATGAAAAATCAGAAAGAGTGGGGTGACCAATTGATGCTGGAAGAACAATACTATTATATTTCCTGGTTACTATATTATATTCCTTCATTTTGTAAAAGCGGGTCTACTTTTATATTCCTCTTTTTGGGGGTTGCTTAAGGTAACTTAAAAAAAAAAGAAAAAGAAAAATCAAAGCTATAAAGTATGAAAGTCCATTTTTATATACAATAAACACCCTCAAGCAAAAAAAAAAAAAAAAAAAAAAAAAAAATTTGTATAGATGTAGTGATAAAATACATAGGCGGTATATTGATATTCGTATAAAGTGAACTGAAGAACTTCTTTATGAAGACTTCTTGACTCGTGCACCTTTTGCTAAGACGATAACTTACGATTAAAAAAACCAGTGTGGTACTTTTTTTAATAAATTAGAATCCTTGTAGACAAAAGGAAAAGCTCTGTAGTTTACAACTGAGGAGTCAAGTTTTTGACGAGGTTTAATCTCAAGGGTCATTTGAAAGTGTTCAGCAATTGTTACGAGTCAAGATGAACAAAAAAAAATAACAATCACTGGTATTATCTAAATTGGAATTGGATCCTGACAAAGAGTTCAATTATTACACTCGTCTCAAAAAAAAGGACTTGTCTAAAAATATATTACACCTGTCTAAATCAGTTAGGTAAATTTGTCCAGAAAATAAATAAGATAGTCCAAAATGAAATTTAATTCTTCTAGAAATATTGCAGAAACATCTCAATTTCAAGTAAAAATACTGTACGTGGTACAACTGCACCACAGAATATTCTATTTCATTTTTGAAACCCAGCTAAAAGACTCGTGTGTTTGACCCAATGAACTCCATTTTTATTATATTTCTAGGTCAGTTGAGGGTTGTTGATTCAGTTCAAAAGGACAAAAAGCAACAGCAGTTACGTATTTTTACGCGAATAAAAAGGTCTTGCTTTATATGAACAAAAGCTTAATTACATTGCAAATAAACAAAAGATTACTCTATCTGTATGTTTAACATTTGAATGTTGTCTAATAGTTAAACACGTACTTTTTTATATCTATACACATCTATTTCATAAGTCCTATAAGCTGGATGATCGTTTGCAATCATCTCCTCTTTTCTGCTTCAAAAAGAGTCACTGGTTTCTGAAGAAACGGAAGCAAAAATTTTCAAGACACACAGTGCCAAAAATCAGTTTTTCTTTTAAAGGTCCATTCTAAAAATAAATAACTCCATTCTAAGGTGAGACTTTATGAAGTTTAATTACTAATTTACAGTACAAGCAAAGAGCATAGCTTAACTTTATATAATAGTTTTTTCACTCGACAGACGTTTTTAATCTGTACCAAAAAGGTTTCCACGCGTCTGTAGGTCACATGTTTTTATAACGTAGAAACAACTATAGAAAGAATGGTTTTTTGAATGCATATATGACGCCTCATATGAGAAGAGAAAGGGACCATTGTTAAGCTTGGTTTTTTTTTTTTTCAATAACCGATCTTTTTTTTTTTGTATCCCGACGCGTTTTCCCAGTTGCTTCACAAGGTTAAAAAGTATTTACTGCTTTTTTTTTGGATTTCAGATTCGATCCGCTATGTTGGAAAACCAACACTATAAAAGGGGAGCCGCGTGTGTATAAACGTGTGTAGGTTGGGGATTTTTAATTGAGTTTTTTCTTTTCTTTCATACATCGTCTCATCTTTTCGACAGAATGAAGTTTACTACTCCTCTTTTTGCTGCTGCTGCTACTCTTGTTGCCGGTGCTGCTGCTGAACTTTATATTACTTTGCCTGACGAAGATACCGTTTGGGTCTCTGGTCAGCCCGGTCAAATTGCATGGAATACCTCTGCTACTGAATTCGGACTCTCGTGCGACATTCAATTGATCGACGTCGCGACCACTGAGGCTGTCATGAACATCACCAACCATTCTATTCCTTGTTCCATCAACCAATTCACCACCGCTCCTCTTCCTGTGATGGAAAACGAAGAATTCATGGTTAGAATTGGTGAAACCAACAACAGAACCATCTGGTCTTATACTCAAAACTTCAAGATTGTGAAGGGTGCTCAGAATGATGGCAACGCTACCATTGTGTTGGCTAACAGCACTGCCACCAATCAAACCACTGAAGCGGTAGAGGAAGATAAGAAGGATAAAAAGAAGAAGCACAAGAAGAACAAGCATCATCATCATCATCATCATGAAGAAGATGAAGAATAAGCGTTCGACTTTTTGACGGTTACCAAACCTTTTTTCCACCATTCATCACTATTATTATTATTATTATTATCATCATCATTATTATTATAGCCATTCTATAAATTATCAAGCTCATTTTTTATTTATCTCATATTTAACCATCTCCTTTATCTTGTACAGTCGTGTATCTATAGTTATTCTCAACCCTCCATTAATAAACAGGCTTGTCTATTGTACAGCAGTATTTGTAATGAGGCTTTCATTGTCTGTGTCGGAAAAAACTTTCCCATCGTATATATTAAGAAGAAATTGCCCGCGTGCTTCCTTGACAGTAATGGATTAGTCTTTTTATTCTTTCATTCTGGTTTAGAGTGCTTGATCAATGCTTCCAAGAACGGAAGTACGGCTAGTGAAACATCCCTGAATAGAAACGAAGGGGTCACTGCCCCACACCAAGGATATGTGTGAGTGGCCTTGATGCATTTTTCAACACAAAATCAGACACAATGTTCATTAAAGTTAAAGGCAGCGGGGCAAGGGATGCATAACAAACAGTACCGGCTTTCTGTTATTCTTGAGTGGGGGCCGTGCGCGATGGTAACACATCAGTCACTTTGGGTACAAAAAAATGAACTCCACTGCTCTGATCACCACTAACGACCATGGAGAAGAGAACGAAACAAGTGTATCGCAGTCTGTTGCTCTTCATTCTCCGTATCGGTATATAGTAACCAGCTTAAAGTACTGTTTTCCTTATAAAGTTTTCTTGGATGGGAGTGTCTTGGAAAAAGAAACCACACTACTTTGCTTGTTGAGCTTTCCTCTTAATTGTGACTGTAGCTAATGCCCCGTTTTCTTTTATCCATTTCCAGACGTTGACACTAGGCAATGCGTGGTGATGTAGACAGACAGCAACTTTAACGACGAAGCAAAGAATGGCTATAGTATCTTTCAACTGGAACAGGTCAAAAGAAAAAGAAAGAAATGTTTATATCGGTGTTCTCCATCCTTTAGAGAATAAAACATAGCTTTCCGTATGTAGTTTTGATAAGAATTACAAACATGTCTGACAAAAAGCCTGTTTCGTAACAGTCATTTGAAACGATCAAAACAGACGGATAGAAGCATTTAGACAGATGGAAGGACAGCACCCTTTTTTCTGAAACAAAAAATTGCGTAGAATTTTTTTTTTCCTACGTTCTTTCCGTGCTTAGGAGAAAACGTGCAATAGCGTGGTGCCTGAAATGACGTGTGTTTTCACATTTTTGTCCAGGTAGAACTTGCAAGGAACGAAACAGTGAAACAAATGGAAAAATAGTAGCCAGAACATCGGAGAAACTATTTCTGCTTTTTTAGACTCTTTTCCAAGATGTTTGATAAGATGTTGATGCTGATAAGATTTTTGAAGCTTTGCATAAAAACTAAAAAAATTGCCCTAGTGACATTTTTTAAAGTAACAAGACGAGTTTATAAAATTAATATTACAAAAGAGAAAACAGACGAAACAAAAGGAGCATTAAGGATCAAAAGTGAGATATACATAGAGTAAGAGGAAATCATGACAAGATGTGTGTGCGTGTGTTTATGTGTGTGCGTGTGTGTGTACCATGGCGTGGTGTAGAGATAATAATGCAAGAGGAAAGATAAAGATTTGACTTAATAATCACTTTCGTCAGAGAAAGCCGTGGTGATTTGTTCATCTTCATTTGCATCGTAGGCAGCACTGGTTACAGTAGCAGTGGTAGACGCGGATGTGGAAATAGTCTTACTCGATGTTTCGGCCTCTGAAGCAGATACGGTAGCCGTGGCTTCGTCAAGCGTATTGTACTCTTGAGTGGACCAAGCAGTCGCAGCTTCCACGCCGTCATGGACAACCTTGAATTGATTGGAGAAAGCTTGTGCCCTAATGGATCATAAGCGAGCATGTGTATTTCATGAGAAAATACATCATAACCACCCAAAACGAACACATCAAACTCATCATCACTTACATGGCACCATTGAGGTTATAGACGAATTGGAAAGCATAAGTACCGCCGACAAGGTTAGAAGGAACCTAGTGTTTAAACATCAATATGAGTAGGTGAATTTTACCCGAGGCCCTTTCTATTTCTCCATTTTTTCCCCCTCCCGTGTCTGCTTTATTCATTGATTCAACTTACCATCCAAGCATAACTACCGGTTTTACCATTGGCTTGGAAGGAGACATTGGTGAGTTGCATTTCTCTGGGGTTGGTACCCTTGATGAGATTAATCAAAAACATTTCGTTGATACCGTTCAACCAAGCTATAGTGTTAAAGAATGAACCCCATGTGAGCAAGGTTATAAGCAGGGCGTATCAAGATCGTCCGCATACTTACTTGTAGTAACACTATCAAATGCAATGGCCAGCACAAGAATTAAAAAAAAAGCAAGATCAGTCAATCAAGTGCAAAATTGACTACCTCCTTTTGCTGAATTGTAGAATACTTACGTCTGGTTCACTGTGTAGACAGTACCCTTCAGAGGAGCAGTGATGTAGAATGGAGTTGACTTTGGGTCACCATTCTTTTCATTCATATCAATGATGGAGGTAGCATTGGAAGGCGTCACAGTAACAGGTAAAGCGGAAGAGAGAGCGACAAGAGCACCAAGGATGGCAGTGGAGACACCAAAGAACTTCATTTTTTGCGTATTTTTTACCAAGATTGATTTAGAGAAAAGCAGAGAACAAAAGGATCACTCGCGAATAAAGCGATACTTTGTTCTTTTATATAGACAGGAATCAAGAGTAAAACCTAATGGTTCTTTCTTTTACCTTTTCCCTTCTATCCGATATTTCAGAGTTTATTTTGGGGTTTTAGTAAATAGGCGTAGATTTTTTTTTTGCTTGTTATCATTTATAAATTTTAAGAAACAGGAAAACAGAAAAAAAAAAAATCTCCTGCGCTGGGTATCTGTTATTCGCTGAATACATCTCGTTACGCCGCCCACACAACATTGGATTCACCGCACTTGCTGACTGTTTGGGATTTCTTCTTGATGGTGTCTGATTCTGTCTATGGCGCCTCTCTTTCTTTTTTTTGATGTCTTTATGGCTTGCAATAGTTCTGTTCCACCCGCCTTGTCTTCTTCCTCGTACTTTTCTTCATAGTCTCCGTCTTCCAACATGGGATGCGTGTGCCATTCTGCTTTCTTTTTCCTCTCTCTTTCTTCTATGTACTCGTCCAGTTTCAATTCGAAATAAGCATTCGCGGCTTCTTGTTCGCTTTGTTCTGCTCGTCTTGCTTGTTGTGCCTGTTCTTCTTGTTCTTTCTTGTTTTCGTTATCAAAACGTAAAAGTGAAATAGGATACTGCCAATGCGTATAACCAAAAGAACTATCCATAGGAACGTTTGGATCAAATAGAAATAGGAAAAATGAATGAGAAAACGGAAAAAAAAAGTGGAAAAAAAGAAAAGATAAGCGCCATGCTTCACTCTCGCCAATTGTTGTATTTCTGTACCCCGCGCGTGATGAAAACACCACCCAAAGTTGTTTAGACTGCGAGCAATGTTTAATTTACAAATTGTAACGTGAGCCACTTCCCCTCGGGTTTGACATGCTTGACGGTGAGGAAATCAACTCCTTAAGCAAACATTTGCACACAAAAAAGTCATGTCATGCGCTTCGAACAATAAACAGTTTTTTTTGTGGTGTATGGCAGATGGATAGAGCTGTGTGTGGTGGGACAAGCGTTGTGCGTCGGAGTATTGAAACTCAGACGAAGGAAGGTCCCACCCCATTCCGGTGAAGGAGGGAGGAGGGAGGGGGAAGCACACCACCCACAGGAAAGTGCAGGCAATTGAGAGAGAGAGAGAGGTATGAGCAATAAGCAATAGTTGGCGCATCCGTTGAACACCCTCTTTCTCATTTGTAGCCTTAAAGGTATAGATCTTTTTTTTTTTTTTTGTTCTTAAAGGGAAAGGCCATTGAATGAACGGATGGATGATGAATGGATGAACGCTATGCACCTAGCGAAAACACAAAAAACACTATAAATGATAAAGGAATGTATGGATGCTGATGGATCATTATCTTGGCAGTAAAAATATCAACAAGGATCAAGCCATCGTCTTTTCATCCCCTCCATGGGGTTATAACAGCGAATCTTTCCAACTCATCAACTCTTGCTGATCAGTTAAACAACGTTTGCAGCACATTCAAAAGGAAAAAAAAAGACACTGTCTTGTCTCTTGTTTCTATTGCAACTATCAAAAGATCTGTCAACACTTGAAGTACTGATTCAATAGAGTCAGATTATTCACGTTTCTCATCCGTGATAACAGTCGCATTCTACAGTAAACGCTACTTTTATACACAACATGGCATCGGGTTGACAAAGAGATGTGGGCTCATCCAACGCCTTCATTCAAACCGGCCGATTCTTTCATAAAAAACCAATATACTTGACGTTTGTCCTAAACCCATCATTTTAACCGTTTTTTCAATTGTAGCTGAAAATGCACTCTTCCAGAAATAGCTTCCTTGTTCCCGGCGTTTCTCGCTTTTCTCGTTCTCGTATTTACGCCAAGAAGGCTCAATACAAGCGTAAGCAAGCTACTGTTGCTGCTCCCGCCAAGCCTGAAGCTTCTGATAAGACCGTTGAAGTCAAGGGTGCCAAGAACGGTGGTAAGCGTACCATTCCTGCCCAAAAGGCGCCTCGTTTCTATCCCGCTGAAGATGTTGCCAAGCCCAAGACTAGCCGTAAAGCCGCTCCCAAGACCAGCCTCCGTGCTTCCATCACTCCCGGTACCGTTGTCATCCTTCTCGCCGGTCGCTACCGTGGAAAGCGTGTTGTCGTCTTGAAGCAACTCGAATCTGGTCTCTTGCTCGTTACTGGTCCCTTCAAGGTCAATGGTGTTCCTTTGAGACGTGTGAATCAAGCTTATGTCATTGCTACCTCTGCCAAGCTTGATATCTCCAATGTCAAGGTAAGATGGTGGAAAAGTAGTGAAGGAGGAAAGATGGGATGGGGGGTTGTATAGGAAATGGGATTGATAATGAGCTTGCTGAGAAAAAGGACAATAGAGTAAAAAAAAGCTGAACACGATGAACGTTAGAGAACTCAACGTCTCTCTCTTTTTCGTTTGTAGGTGGATGAAAAGTTCAATGATGCTTACTTCAAGAAGCCCGCCAAGGCTGAAAAGGCCTTCCTTGAAGGTGAACAAAAGAAGGCTGCCCTCCCCGAATCCAAGGCTGCTGACCAAAAGGCTGTTGATAAGGCTCTCCTTGAAGTCGTTGCCAAGACTCCTTTCATGCGTCAATACTTGTCTTCTACCTTTGGTTTGACCAAGGGTCAATTCCCTCACGACATGAAGTTCTAAACCCATGGGGAAAAAAACAACTAGATATTTAAAAAAAGGTCAACGATGTGTGAACATGCCATGACCGTTTGTTTTTGTAGTAGGGGAAGAAAGCTATCAACAACCAACATAATAAAAGCCGAATACACATGGTTTCTAAAACAGTATCTTTGGAAAAAGGGAATGGGTTTAGTTTTTGAAATTTTAGCGCAGGACTACTTACATTGTTGATGGGTACCTTAAAGCTGAGAGGGTCTTTTTTTTGGAATGAACTAAGCATCAACACAGCTCATGAGGTTTGATATACAGAGATCAGGTCAGTGCATTGGCGTTATTGTCTTTCATGTCACGTTTTGCTCACGGAAGATACCCAGATGGCGAATCTTGCATTGAGAGGAAAAATAAAAAGGCTAGCCAATAAAAGCGGCTGATGGTACCCGTACCTTTTTCTTTCTTTCTTTCTTTCTTTCATTCTCCTTATATCAAACTGTTTTCTGTGATTTTGTTGGTCGCATTCAGAAAAAGTATGATAGGGTCACATTTATTCAAGCAAAAGACGCTCGAAGAGACTCGATCATTACTACCTCGTTATGATAGTCAGGACAACAACGATGAACAAAGAAATCATGCTTTTATCAGACAGTATCATACCCGTGATACTTCCGTGCATATGGAAAATAAAAAGAACATTAAGGAGCAACAACAACAACAACAGCAGCAGCAGCAGCAGCAGCAGCATAACGTGGAGGAGTACATGAACGATTTTGGTGAGGACAGGAGAACAGGAGGCGAAACGAGTATAAAAGCAGCTGCTGTTTTCCATCCAACGACTGCTTTGGCTTACCATCGAAAGCACATCATGTATTTCTTTACTTTACTCGCCACAGTATCTTGTTGTCTTCTTTACTTTAACTTTGCGCTTCCTGCACTACTTCCTCTCCGTCCAAAGACGCCTTTTCAATACGACAAGATCAACACACTGATATCCTTTGGAGACTCTTACACAACTCGGTATCTTGACATGGATTCTTTGACGTATGCTTGTCGAACCTGCACTTCAGCAGGAGGACCCAATTGGGTTATCTATTTAACAGACGAAACACAGTGGATAAGTTGGGATTTTGCTTACAATTCAGCGCCTGTCAATAACAGTATAGTGCATCAGGTATGACCCAAGCGTGTGACTCAACATTAAAAATATAAAAAAGGAGACAAGTAACACTAGAAAAGAAAAATAATGAACCTCTATTCATACAACAGGTGCCAACGTAAGAAAACCTAAAAACAAAATTCGTGCTTACCTGCATGCATATACTATGCTGATATCAAATGAATGCTGTCATTTCTTTACTTTATCATGTATATATACAGTGTCATTGATGTCAGTACACAAATGCACAATTTATATCCATCCTTGTTTGTGACACCTACAGACAAGATAGCTTCTATTGTCTCTGATGTTTACAAAGACCAAAAACGGACTGCTGATTCCACTTTGGTGACGATATGGGTTGGCATCAACGATATTCGATTGACTTATACATGGGACGATATAGACACACTTGATGCAACGATTATGAAGAAATACGAGGGCCTTATTGTAAGCATAGAACGAGTTTGTAAGCTTTTTAACTATCCGCGAATGGTGGAAATCGCTGCCTTTCATACTCACTCACACAGCCACACACGCCATTCTTTGACAATGGATAACGTAGGAAGAGTTAATGCAAGAAGGAGAGACTCAATTTATGATGATGAATATGCCGCCACTGGATCGAGCGCCTCTTTGGCATAGTACAGATGATCAAGTTAGAATACAGGAACGTGTCAAAGGTGAGTTTGAAGCGTACAATGCTGACACTACACATAGGGTAGATATACCTATGGGATCAGCAGCTGATGTCTCTTTCAACGGATGACCTTTCTTTTTTTTCCATAGAATTCAATAAAAAGTTGAATGACATGATAGAACGTTTGAGAACGAATCATCCCAACTGTGACCTTTTTGAATACGACGCATGGACTGTTTTCACTGATATGCTAAATCATCCAGGAGATTATGGTATGACAGACGTAGATAACTACTGTCCTGACTGGTAAGTAGAGACGAACAAAATGCCTCTTTGGTTTATGTTTGCTGACCATGGCTGCTCTTCTGGCTAGGTCACATCCAACAGAAAGAGGCTGTAAACCAATAGAACAGTAAAGTATAGCAGACACACACGGTATATAAGAAACAATGACATTCACCCCATAGCTTATCCTTATTGTCATTAGATACTTTTGGCTTAACGACCTTCATCCTACCTATCATGTGCACGACTATTTGGCTAAACACATCCGCCAATACCTCATCATCCAGTCCTCTTCAGCAGCAACGGATGCCAAAGTCCAGCATTTCCACAAAGCGACTGGTTATCTTATGTAAGAATAGTGTGACATTGTATATGATGGACTATCTATGGATTTAGCTCTTGAAAGGAAAAAGAAGGCACGAAAAAAGCCCTTTCGATATTTTTCTTTTCTTTTTCGTTTTTTATTTAATTCATATTGAATCCAAGTTGGAGTAAAAAAATCCATTGCGCGTCATTATTCTTCCAATCGGGGCAAAAAATAAACGAAAGATTTTTTTCCCATTATTTTTTCCCTTTTTACTTGCTTTTTTCTTTTTTCCCTTGTTTTCTTTTTTTCCAACTGATTTTTTTTGCATTTTTTTAGAAAGAAAAAAAAAAAAAAAAAATACTTGATATAAACACTTGTTACCAATGGGCGACTCTTTCTTTGGGTAAGTCTTATTTTACAAAAAGAAAGTTGACGCTGCAGGGTTCAAACCATGTTTCTTTTTTCCTGTGGGAGTAGTTTTAACACCAATTTACCGCCTTTGACTGAAGAAGAATTACGTGCATTAACTGACCAAGGCAAAAGAAACAATGAAGAGGAAGACACGTTTGGCCTTGACGACACCAACAACAAAGACATCACGGCCTCGGGAAGCCGTGGAAGCGGCAATGACCCACCCGTTGATGTTGATGTGTATGATTTTGCCACATTACGTCAAGAACTCGGAGTCGCTGATGATGACGACGGCTATGACGACAGAGATAAAGAAGAAAACATGGATAATTTAGCTGATGAGCTTATAGAACAAGGAGACGACCTCAATGACATTACGTTTGGTGATGCACCAGTAGGTAAAGTAGTGTTCTGAAAAGGGTTCTATGAAAAAACCAGCGGCACTGGAAGTGATGGGACAGTAGAAAAAAGAGAAAGGAAACAAACAATGACTGATGTCTTTTTCATAGGCAATGACTTTGATTTTTCTGGAAATACACAGCGTTTAACTACTACTTTGGAAGAAGAAGCTTTCTTTGTAAAGCCAAAGCCTAGTAGAGAGGAACCAAAGAGTAAATATCATTTTTGTCAAAACAACCATGCCAACGAACGAGGACTGACGGCATTCCCTTTTTGTCATCTTTAGAGATGGGTTTCTTGAATCCATGGGCAGATAGTTCAGTTCGCTCTGGTTCTAGTCTTGGAGGAAGAGGCTTTGGAGAGCCTTCTCCTATCGCTTCCACCAAGTCTATTTGGGGCAATTTTTCTGCTGGATTTTCTTCCTCTGGTAAGTGTTTTCTAAGAAAGTCTGCAAGGGAAAAAAGTGCGCGTCATTTCAAGTAGAGAAGAATTCAATACCCTAATACACACTCCTCTTCTCTCTGTTTTGTTTAAAAGCTGAAAACACAGGTTTTTCATCTTTATCTGGCAGTCAAACCAGTCATCTGTCACCTTTCAATTCAGATACCAATAGACAGTTATTGCGTTCTCAACAACAACAACAACAACAACCACCACCACAAGCTCAGCCTCAAACGCAGCAGCAACAACCACAACAACCATCTCCTTTTGTTCCAGAAGGTATGTCACCTACTGCTTCTTTGAATTTTCAACAACAGCAAGGTAGACCGGTCACTCTGGAAGACCTTGAAGCCAATATTCAGCGTGAACAAGCTGCGCAACGTTATCGTGCTGCTGCTGTTGCAAATGAACAAGCTGTACTTGGAGGAAAGACAGCACTTAGTTTGGCCGATTTAGAAGCCGCTTTACGTTCTCAACAGCATCAACAACAACAACAACAACAGCAACAGCAACAACAACAACAACAGCAACAGCAACAGCAACAACAACAACAGCAGCAACATCCCCCAGAAATGGGTATGCCGTTAGGATTTAATGGACAACCTGATCCTGTTCAACTTTTGGCTTTGAAGCAACAGCAAGAATTGAGTGAACAACAATTGTCTCGTGAAATGAAGCGTAGAGAACAACAACAACGCAAGGTAACAAAATAAAGTATGGCTGTAAAAAAGGATGATACTAAAAAAAGAAGGGGGACCTTTTCCTTTCGTTTAGTCCAAGTATGATGGTTTGATGAGCCAACATGACAAGGATTTTGTGAATCGTATCCAGCTTTCTCAATTAGCTTCGGGTGATCCCTACAATGATGATTTTTATTATCAAGTCTATTCATCTCTTTGTCAGCGCGCTGGCTTCCCATTGCAAACCTCTCAACAGCAGCAACAACAACTTATGGGAAACAATGATAGTCATCATACATCCTCTAGTGGAGGACGTCATCATCGAGGTGGACGTAGTAGAGAAGAGAATACGATGCAACGTATGCAGCAGCAATTGCAACGTATTGTCAATGAAGCCAAGCGTCGTCCAAAGCAATCACAAGTGTCTTTGGAAGGTGCCTTGGGTAAAATTACTTCCTTGACAGTACGTAATCCTCGTCAAGTGTTACAGGTCCCTCAAGCCAGCAACAGTAGTACCACGAGCGACAATGCAAGGGACAACGGTAAGGACGATGAGAAGGAGGAGAATGCCTCACCCGCATCCACCTCGACACCCAAATCGGACGGCCATGGTCATCCTGGCGGAGGTGTCGCTCATCAAAAGACGACAACCGCCATTGCTATGGATCGTAGACGTGTATTGATGATGACGGAAGAATTGTACAAACTTGTTTTAGAAATAGAACAGATGCGTCGTCAAGGTCCTCCTCGATCCCATCCACAGCCATCGCAACCATCACAGCAGCAGCAGCAACAACAGGATGACACTTCCTCTTCCACTACAGAAGAAAAAGCCCTTGTGGACGCATTCCATCAAAAATTCGCCAACAAGGTGGATAAGCTCTGGCATATCCTCACTTTGAATGCCGATCCATCCCATGCGAGTACGCATCCCGCTTTCGCTCATCCTACGACTACGCTTCCTCCGCCTCCTCCTCCTCCATTTTTGATCTCCCTTTTATCGATTGCCAAGGGTAAAAAATTGATCCCTCGTATCGTTCGTCAATTGAACCATGAGCAAAACCAGACCCTACTCAAGCTCGTTTTGGGCCATTTCAGTCAACTTCAAGTATGCCGTCATGTCATCTATCCCGGTACAACCGTCGCTCAGGTCGATGAAGCACAACGCCAAATGTTTGTCAAGTATGAAGACGTGGATCTCTTTATGAACGCTGTGGTGCCGCCTTTGTTGGCTTTCATTGCCGAATCTCCTTTGGTTATCGTGAACAGCTTACTTGAGCTGTTATCACACAATCCCATTTTAGCCATTGCCCAGACCAAGCCTGGTTTAGCGTTTTTGACCATGTTGTTGAGTCGAGCGGAAATCTTGAAGCAAGGAGGTGGCCAATTGCAAGGTTTACCTCCACCCACAGCGGAGGAAGTGCATCGCTGGCAAGAATTGTATGCTCGTCTGTTTAATACTCTGAAAGGCCGTTATTTGACCATATTCCCCTCTTTGTATTATTTGGTACCCTTGAATCCTAACACTCCCATGATGCAGTTATCGTTGGCCGTGGACGACATGTATGTTTGGCAATTTTTGGCTGCCATGGCTGTCGGTGCCTCCATGGATCAACAGCATATTCTTGTCACCGAAGTCAGAGATCGTGTCATGGAAAATATTGTCCTTGCAAAGAGAAATCGTCTTCCAATGGGTCAAGCAAATCAACGTATTTCAAATGTAAACTTATTCTTACATGCTTTGGGTCTTGATGCTTCACAAGTCTCTGTACCTTTGTAGATATATATGAAAAAAAGGGCGGAAAAAAAAAAAGTACATAAATAATGTTTTCATCCTTTTACTCAAAACGCGCGCACACACACACACACACACACACACACACACACACACACACACACACACAGACACACACAGATATATACATATATAGGTGTACATATATATTTTTTTTATTTTTTTCTTCTCGATTTTACCATAATACTCTCTCTTTCCACTTATAAAGCATCCAAACCGACTTTATCTTTTTTACATAAATTAAATAAATAGTTACTGCAAGATAGAAGAAAACAAAATTCACTGCAATCTTGGACAAAAGAAAAAAGGCTTTGGTTTAACGGAAAAAAGTGGGTGATTATGCATTTGCTGAGGGATTACAGTTTAGTATAAGAGTTACGTGGGACGTTTCTGTTATTCCACCTATTTACTTTTTCGCTTTGCTTTACCCCGCTTTTTTTTTACATTACACAATGTCTACCCAAAAATATAGTGGGTCCAACACTTGTGTCCGGGTCGAACCAAATTTCGCAATGGTTTCCATGTTAATAAACATTTGGAGGGTGAAAGGCGGCGGACCAACGCATGAAAGCATCGTTCTCAACTACATATCAGAAAATTGCTCTGGGCAGGTCAAAATACGTGCAGGAGTTAAAGAATCCTAAAAGGTACTAGGAAAAAAAAAGAATAAGGGATCACAATGAAGACTAGGTTAAAAAAAAAGGGACAATCAAGTAATGATCGTAGTGGACGCATAAAGCCAGTCTAACAAGGGCTGTCCTAATGTTTCTGACGGGGTAGGGGCATTTTCTCGTGTTGAAAATAATCGATTTCATAAAGAAGCATTTGGACAATTGGCCAAGATATACTTTAGTTAACTGGGGCATTGGTATGTTGTTTTATGGGTCAAGTGGGGAGTTGGTTCAACAAATGAGAAATGGGGTCAACGACGATTGTCGGAAGTTGCAGGCGGTTATGCATTTGTAGGCATTCAATGGCGTGGGCTTTAGTGAGAGTGCATAGAGGGTGGGGCTGAGTAGTTGTTGGGGAGCCAGCCCAGTATATATTACTACAATTTTACAGGTAGAAAATACTCGTTAATTTTCTAACCTAGCAAAATAATTGCTTGTGATCCTTTGAGTCTTCCATAATGCATCAGTGAAATATTCTCAAGATAAAAACCAAGACAGAACGAGACCCAAAAGAATTTGAGTTCTTTTGAAGATTGAGAACATGAATTGAGCTTAAGAGTATGTTAGAAAAGTGAGATTTCCAAACCTCCTATATAAAATAAGACACGAATTAGGCACACCTTCAAATACCAGACGCGGATTTTTTATAGTAACACTTGTACATGCCATCTTCTCTATAGACATGCGCATATATAGTTGAATTCTTACTGGCTGAGATTCTCAGGAACGAATATTTCTAAATGAAAGAACTGAAGAAGACTCATTTCATCTTCCACTTTATATCAACTAATAAGCCGCGCTCACTGAACATCGATTATAACAAACCACAAATATCGCAAGAATAATGTAGTCGCAACCAGTGAACACTGAGATATTTGCTTAAGCTATCAGCAATTGATAACTGCTATAAGTCGATGCCTATGAACTTAGTGTCTTATTACTCTTCAGATGAAGTAGAAAGATTATTTGCTATGTAAGGTCTGATTGGAATTATATTAAAGTGGGGACGCGTATGCTGGTCACTAATTTCAAGTTCAGATGCTTGATGTGTGATTACCTGCACTTTGGCCTGTATCTTGTTAAAATGTTGTACATAACCTATATTTGATGCAACATCAATAGACTGTGGTAGAATGTACTTCCTGTCTGGTTGGACGTACTCGAGTATAGTAGTCTTTATCTCAAGTACTATTGGAATGAATGAGATATTAATGAAGGACTAGTTATGCACCGTTAATGGATATTGTATTCGTTTGAAGTATGAAAAATTGCTAAACCAGCAATTCTCAACCTGGGATGATAGTCGTTTACACTGTGTTTAATTTATTGATTATCAAATTGTGTCTTGAAATCATAGCACATAACAATCACACCTATCTAAAACTTTTACAGATTTATTTGTTACTTTTTTTTTTGAAAAAAAAACTTAATCCTTCTTACTCGAGAAAATTTATCCATGATGATAAAATACTGTGCAAAAACAATGGTTTATCTCTGACATCATGTCCTATAACAGGGTAGAAACTATATCCAATATTATTTAACTTATCTCCCGTGCTTGAATAAAGTATAAGACAGGGATAAGAAACAGAAAGTTTTACTCGATGGAATTTTTCTTTTTCTGCTCTTAACAAAATCCACTTAACACATTCTTCTGTAACATCCATATCATGAACTTGAATTCGAAAAGTATCGACATAGAGATCGGACAACATAAATTTAGAATCAAGGAAATAATACTCGAACAATGCTTGAATATGGAGTGGCAACTTATACATTTCCCTTATATGTTTTATGGAAAAATTTCCTTCATCGAATTCTCCGGGATCAGGAAAAGAGTACATACCACAAACTATCCTAGACGAGAGAGTATATTTCTCAGATTGCAATTTGTAAATAGTTTCTGTATATAGTTCTTTATCTATATTTTCTACAGAAATATTTCCCATAATACGTCTAACAAGAATTTCTGGATCTTGTAAAACATAAGTTGTTTCCATTATATAACCAGGTAAGGGATCTGGTGATTCTACATTATATTCTTCTAGAGAAATATATTTTAGTGCTGCCATGACGGAGAAGTATCAAAAGGGAGTGGTGGGGAGAACAGGTACTTTGACCGAACCCCTTGATATGTAAAGTCCTTTTTTACGGAAGGAGGAAACCACGACGCTCGAACCCAGCTGGTGTATTTTTCACTATAAGGCAGCCGACTTACGAGAAGAATAAGACGACAGTGATGAATCCGAACTGTTGCTGTTGAAATTATTTTCATATGGAGACCTCGTTTTGTTCTGTTTGGCTTCCAATGATTTTTTTTGAGCGATTCGTTCATGCTCCATCGCATCAAAATGCTCACGTTGGCTCAGAAGGTTATCCTTTAACGTAAATAATCTCTCTAAAAGAGTACGAGTTTTCCTCAAATCAGCTCCTGATGAGGGTAGTCTCAACGAACCAACATGATTGGCGACATACAGACCCTTGTCTACAAGGCGAACTCGGCTAATGGTGCCTTCAGTACCTGAAATCTGGATACAATAACCAGAAATGATTCTTTTCTGGTGTGGTTTTAAATAGCGGTTCCTATGAAACCTGTCAATGTTTACTTTGGCCTCACGGAGCACTTTCCTATGGTCCATAAAGTATTTATCATCATTTGCGTCTTTGGCAAATTCGACGCAAAGGAGATCAACAACTTCTCCACCAGGTGAGGTATGGCAGACTCTCAAATCAATCCTGTCGCCAATTGCATTAGAAGAATCAGCATCGAGAGCCTTATACATGCTGGATTCTTTCGGTACATAATCCCCCCTAATAATACGTGGTTAGATTCATACGAATATGTTATTTTTATCCAAATTTTTACAATACCAGACGCAAAACATATTGTTGCTTCTATCATCGAAGACTGCTGAAAAAATCCTTGACCATACTTTGATAACGTAGTCTTGTTCCGTGAATTTTTTGGAGGTTGAGGAACTGAGAATTGCCCTGTCTCCATGTAAGACCTTCAAGCTAATATCAAATAAAGTTAATTCCCGTTACTATTTATTGTATAACACAAAGCTTACATTGAGGTGTATACTTCGAAGTACGCTTCCTTGACACTTAAAGCGTGCTTGAATTGAAATTCTAAGCTTTTTACATAGGCTGCTTGAATATCGCCTACAGCAAGCAGCTCAATTTTTTTCAAATTTTTTTGTACTTCATCCTCGATGGGCTTCCATACTTTTCTCTTGTTCCAGAGGAGGTTCATCTCTCTCCATTGGCTGTCTGTGAATGGCCTTCTTTGACTTCCTTTGTTACAGTCATTGTCTGTAAGATCCAGGATGCTATTCAATCCGTTGCTGATTGAAATTTTTTTTTTGTGTTGTTTAATTTATGATAAAAGTTATCAGTGTATAATTTAATAGCCTTGATTTTTATAAGAGTGCCAACTGACTCGTTGAATCCCTCCAGGATTTTATCGTTTTCCTTGGCTGTGTCTGCCCGTTGCCTCTTTCGGGGCGTATCGCTTTTGCTGTTATCAGAATGTTGATTGTTTAGAGAATCAATACTAACGTTTATGTTAGAGCGTGTGCTTTTTGTAATATTGATTGTAATATTAGACATATTTAATGTTTTAGAGAAGGAAAACAACCTTTGATCGAAATAGACAATTAATTCATTCAGGGGGCTTTTGCTACATACCAATCCTATTATAGTTATATTGAACTGCAATGCGACAGCCCCCCTGTTGTATTTGCTTATTATAAAATTGATAACAGTTGTAAATCGATGACTATGAACTTAAGTGTCTTTATTGTTCTTCAGATGAAGTAGAAGGATTATTTACTTTGTGAGGTTTAATGGGAATTATATTATTTGAGGACGCGTATGCTAGTCACTAATTTCAGGTTCAGATGCTTATTGGGTGATTATTATATTTAGGCCTGTATCTTGTTTTATGTTGTACATAACCTATATTAGATGCAATATAGATAGACCGTGGTAGAATGTATTCTCTACCTGGTTGTACGTACTCGAGTATTGTAGTTATTATCTCACCAAACACGTCACCCCCTATTCACCTGGGATTATTGTGCTCAAGGTACAACACTGACATGTCGATATCATTATCTTAACATAGGAACGACATGCCTCACCTGAACTGTCGCAATTCAATCCTATGCAATATTTAATTGATTTGTGCACATCCATTTATTAGTCGTATTTGAGGCACGATGGCAATATATTATATGAGTAAATCACTCAAAACGTCTAACGAAATGTAAAATAAAACTTGATCTCAGATATGAGTACTGCTCATATCTTCGTTCCGGTTTGGTAAGCTGTGTGTTCGATTGCATACATTTGAGCCTTAGATCAAATGTATAACAAATAAAGATAAAATAAGAAAAGAATATGGATTAAGGATAATTCTTATATGAGATTAGCTACCTCACATAAGATCTGAACAGGTTATCTTTATGAAATATATTTTAATAAGATTATCTATGGCTATATGACGTTTAGGTATATAGCAGGATTGGTATATGTACTCGTAGAATGTATTGATTCAACAACCAGAACATAGTAGGTCGCGGTACTGCTCCCTGTTCCGGAAATAAAGTATGGTTGGAAGATAAAAAGGCTCAATCACTCTTTATTAATACAACAACTGTTCACGCATTCAAAAGAACACCACGCACGAATATCTCTTCCTAGCTAACATCTATAATCATTCCCACAGTATCTGAGCTACACAACTGGTGGCCGATAGATATTGGATTATAGATGTAGCTGCATGATCACCCTGGATCTGCCAGGATAGCACATTACAAATCAGTCCGCTCTGGAATGGACGAGTGATTATTCACTTAAAGGGAAGATCTATCCTTTTACCGAAACCTCTGATTCACTGACCATAATACATCAGTGTCAGCAAACACAATAAGTCTTTATTAATCGCAGTAATCTTCTTTTTCTTTAGTTTGTTTTTGAAAGAGAAGTAAAGACGGTGGTTTGATTTCGTTAAGCTTTCGTGTTTATTTTCTCTCGTGTTATTCTTTACCTCATATCTAATAGTTAAAACTAGCGAATACCACAAAAGGTACAGGTTCTTTAAATGATACGAGTTCAAGACATCAATATCAGTTTTACTAGTTCGTGTTTTAAAGATGTTAAACCAGACTATTTTAATTCATTCAATAAAAATATCACTCCTTTTATGTCTGGTCATTTTAAACCGTCCTTTTATATTGTTACTATTATACGGATACAAGTACGCAATGCACTGAAGCTAGTAAAACCCGCTCCAGTCCATCACCTTTTCATAGCCCTAGCAGAACTCGCAACACTGCTCTTTTTGTCGTCAATAAGGTTGTCAACATTTTTATTGATGACATTTACAAGTTGAAAAATAACTTTTTTATCTAAGAACATTGTGCAGCTAAGTAAAAAGAAGAAGAACTCCTTTTTTTTATCACGTTTGACAAACAACAGTTATATTGAAAACGGCCAATTAATGTATGATCCTATAGAAGATGTGTCTTGTCAACTGTTCCTAATATTGATTTGGGAAATACGATAGAAAAACTTATGAATTGGAACACGTAACGTGATCTTGAAGGGCTACATAAAAGTATCGGACAAAGGCCGAATTGCAAGCGAGAATACTGTGCTTTTCAGAACATATCCTTTGCCACTTGCAAGACTTCAAACAAACGTGAGGCTTTATTCATATAATGGCTGACATACGGAACGATTATACAACTTTCAGAATAATATGTTTCTTTTAAAATTTATAGGCAACTCGTTCTAGAAGATACTTTTTATGGATCAAAATCGAAAACCAGTTTTAATAGAACGATCAAAATTGTGCCATGGCTCTTTCTAAAAGTCACTTATAAATCCTAGCCTTTAGGTAGCAGTATTCTGTTTGAATGTTTATCCTACAACACTCGACTTAATAAGAAAGCAAATAACTCATAGTTGGGCCACCGACGAGCAGGATAATGGAGTTACTGATGACGACATTATCGGATCTTTTACTTTTTAGAAAGCATTATACCAGAAATACATGGTTGAACTATATAAACAGGTGGCCATCACAATGCTTTGCTTGATAGCTATAGGATGGTTCATACAACTTAGTGTGAAACTGTGACATTAATTTAGTTCATCCAGCAAGTTGGATGCTTTTAGAAACTCAGTTTCGAAAATTAGTAAGCAAACAAATGAACAGCCGCATAAAAAAAGATTAGGGAATTTACCCTTTCTGCTTTTTTTTTTTTTCTTCAAAACCAAAACACATATTTTGTAGTCATGCGTGCTGTGCTTGTTAAACAACCTGGTAAAGAATATTTTTTTGTTGAAGGCGATACAAAGTCTTTGACACTAACCAGCCATGAGTGCTTCTGAGCAGGTGACGCGTCTCAGCTCACGATTGGCGACTATGAAACACCCACACCTTCAAAGACTCAAGTGTTGGTCAAAGTAAGTATTTAATGATGCCGCCAAGAAATTGAGACATGACCGTAAAAAATAACTATTTTCCATACGCCTAGGTTCACTGTTTTGCCTTGAATCGTATGGATCTTTTGCAAAGAGAGAATAAATATCCTGTTCCACCTGGAGCAAGCCCAATTCTCGGTGTAGAAGTTTCTGGTATCGTTGAAAGTGTTGGTAGTGATGGTAAGTTTGCTTAATTGAAGTGGGGGAGAAAGGCGCACTTTGAAGGAACGGGATCGATAATACCCGTACTATGTTCAATAGTTTACGACTTTAAACCTGGAGATGCTGTTTTCGGTCTGATACCTGGTGGAGGTTATGCAGAGGTAATTTTTCATTTTCTTGTCATCGTTGTATTCTTTCGCAATGATTCTTATAGTTGAAAAACAAACAATAGTATGCCGTCATTGAAGCCGCTTTAACGATGCATAAACCAGATGCATTATCATTTGAAGAAGCTGCTGCTATTCCCGAAACATGGTTCACTGCTTATCAAGCGTTGTTCTTTGTAGCTGAATTTAAGAAAGGACAGGATGTTCTTATTCATGCTGGCGCCTCAGGCGTTGGTATTGCCGCTATTCAATTAGCCAAGTATTTTGGAGCGTACGTAGTTTAATTCCTTTCCCTTCGATATTGAGACTAAGCAAACATTATTCTTTTTTCCAATAGTAATCATATTTTTGTAACTGTTGGTTCTGACGAAAAAGTCAAGTTCTGTGAAGAGCTTGGTGCTACTAAAGCCGTCAATTATAAAACACAAAATTGGTCCGAAGTGGTAACGTCATACTTGAGAGGATTCCATAAAAAATCCTTGGGCTAACGATTTCCATATCTGCTTTTAGATTTTGAAGGAAACAGACAATAAAGGTGTAGATATTGTCATTGATTTCATTGGTAAAAACTATTGGAACCAGAATATGCAAGTTCTTGGATTAGATGGTCATATGGTTATTCTAGCTTACATGAGTGGTAAAAAGTTATATAGTATCAAAAAGACAACCTAGACACCATGAAGCTCATAAACCATACTGTCTTGCAATAGGTACAATGGTCGAAAACTTTGATATCTCTGTCATGCTTCGCAAAAGGCTTAGAGTAAGTATAATTCCCTGCTCCCCAACTTTCTTCTCAATCTTTCTCATCATAATGTTTATTCAAAATGCTGTCCTCTTTCTCTTCATTAGATTGAAGGTTCTGCTTTACGTTCTCGTACAGTTGAATACCAACGTAAGCTGCGTGATGCCGTTTACGATCAAGTAGTAAAAGAGCATTTCGCAGAGGAAAACGGAGGTTTGAAAATCTACGTTGATAAGGTCTTTGACTGGAAAGACATCGGCAATGCTCATAGATACCTTGAGAGTAATCAATCCATGGGCAAAATCATTGTTAAGGTTACTTAAAAATAGAATCAATAAGCCTCCTTTTTCTTCTATTTGAACAATCCATGTCAAGACCTGATTTAAAAACAATAAATTCCCCCAACTTGTCCTCTAAACAAAAATGTGTATCTATTTCATCTGTGAATACTGTTTATTAAATTCGTTATAGTGAGAGAACACTAAAGAAAAAAGAATGGCAGCATTTATTTTTCCTATGAAAAAGGCAGAGAAAAGGAAAAAAAAAAAAAAAACCATTTTAGTATACCAAAAGCAAAGCATCGATAACTGCTACTACTATGAGAGACTTACGGGAATCTCGACTTCACCAGCATCAATGGCGGCACAGAGATCTTTAGGGTTTTGACCATCAACGGTACAACCGACGGAGAAAGCGGTACCGAGAATTTCCTTGACAGTACCAGAGAGTTCACGAGCCAAAGACTTGAAACGCATGGTACGGGCAATTTCAATAACATCTTCCAAAGAGATGTTACCGCTGTGCTTGATGTTCTTTTCCTTCTTACGGTCGCGGACAGGTTCCTTAAGAGCCTTGATGACCAAAGAGGAAGCAGAGGGGACAACGGAAACTTGGGCTTGACGGTTTTGAATGGTCAATTGAACGGTGACACGAAGACCCTTCCAGTCCTTAGTACCCTTAGCAATATCTTCACCAACCTTCTTGGGAGACAAACCAAGAGGACCAATCTTGGGAGCTGTTCATAAAAATAAAACAAGGCAAGTTAAAACTATGCAATAAAACTTTTCAAACAGTGCTATTCAAACTGTAAACGTACCAAGAGCACTGGAGGCACCGACTTCACCACCTATAAATGCAACAAACAGATAAAGGTGTATGTGTTAATTAGAGTTGTTATACAGAAACAATAAATATTTTCAGCTGTCCAGTTTTAACGACGCTTTACCAGTAGCACGAAGGTAAATAATCTTAACCTCGTTGGGATCGAACTTGGGAGGCATCTATATTCCCATTCAAAATTAACATTGACAGATCAAAATGTTGTAGCGATGAAATAGTGACGTTATTGTTGGATGATAGGTTGCAATAATCAGTTGTCGAGTGTACATAAAATAAAGAATAGCAAATATTTAGTACTTGATGACTGATGCAATTTAACACTCGATTGATGGATCAATGTATGGATGTTACGATATCTATACCTTTGTACTTGGAAAAGGAAGGTCTATCAGAACTCCAATTGCAGAGTCCACATATTGGGACATCCTGCTAATTTAAGGACCGCCTTGTTCGGCAAAGGGTCGGATTGATTCTACACACACCCCTCCCCCACTTTTCCAACTGCTTTTTTTGGTAAGCTCTGCTGTTTTGGTTAAATTTGAAGCCACCGCAGTGGAAGGAACGAATATTCGTTGAGACAAGATTGTATCACCGTTCCCTATCAACGACAACGATCCTAACGATGATCAATTTTGTATTCTTATGCTGAGGAAGTTGTAGTCGTTCGGCGTATATCATGAATTATGGAGCTATAAAGAAAGCTATTAGAACTCTTCTGTATATGGGCGAACTTGAACTATAACCATAAGCAGTACTTTGTCAGGGGAGTAAACTCTTTACCCTTCATCTAACCCGCCCATCCTTTCTCGAAACAATCTTTTTCGAATCGTAGTACTAAATTTGTCCACTGAAGAAAGATAATGAACAAAGCCATTAATAAATGCTGAATGTTTATTAAATAGGTCATTGTACGTTAACTTGCGAAAATGTGTTAATGATTCTTTTTCAAACGTATGGCCAAAAGTATCGTCTGTTTTACTAAAATACACAGCGTCTGTCCCATGTATCATGCAGTTATCCATGTCATTTGAAATTACACATATTAGCTAACTGTGTCGCTCACAAGCTGATCAGTTCTAGTGTATAATATCTTTTGCTTTTGGCAAATTGGCTACAGTTACTATACGGCTTTTTTTCATGATGTAGGAACATCAGAGATATCTTTTTAAATGTACGCAAAAGCAGCGTTGATAATATTAAAGTTATTGACAGGCGCCAAAAGAGATGTGTCGCCTAATTTATCAAAGCAGCCTACTTTAATATAGTATGGCCTGTCCGTCGTTCTCATAATTGCCGGAGTAAGTGTCGATCATTCTGTAGCCTTTTTAACTATGTAACCCTCCTCACCTATTTAGTATTTCCGATAGTACAACAATAACAAAAACGGATTCATGGCAAAGAAAACTATAATTAGTTCTGAGGCGTCAGCAATCATCAAATCTATATGGATGATCCATTCATTACGTCTGTAAATGTCAGCTCTTATTTTTTGTAACAGAAAGCATTTGTCATACCTGAATTTCCAACGTCTGCTCTAAGAAATATTCATCCTTTGGATTATCGTATGCCATAGTCAGCATCAAAATGCTTCCTCAAGGAAAAGTAGCAGCGAGTCAGCTAGTTGCTATAAGTGTTCGCAAATAAATATTGAATCTGTTACCCAGGACTACAACTTTTTTTTTTGATTTTTGCAAATGACAAAATTCTGCTTTAGGGAAGTAACTGTAACAAAGAGGAAAAAAAAAACATTGACCTTAAAAGGACCTTGTTGTTATGAAAAACGTCTTGAAATAGAATTTCCATTTCGTATGATAAGAATATCTTAAGAATTACATATTAAAACATAAGGCATAATGCACACTCCACAATAAACACAATTCAGTAGCCTTCTTTTTTTTTATTTATTGTTTAGCGTTGCATTTCCCAAGCCTCTCTCTCTCTCTCCCCTTAAGAGTCATTAAAGTTGCAGTAAGATGAAATTCTCGGTACAATCACAACTGTTGATTGTATTGGCTACGCTAACGCTATTAGCAGTTGCATCTCCAACAAAAGAAGCAACTACTGCAAGACGAAGAAGTGTTGCGCATATTATTCACAATAATAAAAAATCCTTGGAAATTGAATATGAATTACCAACAAAAACATATCACTACTTTTCAAAAATGAAGAGAGATGTCGTTGATCTACACAACACAGGCGGAAAGACCACTACCACCACTACAACAAGAACACCGACAAGTACAGCAACTCATAAACCTTCACCGACTACAGCACCATCTTCTGATCCCGGTAGAGTAATTTTATCAGACGCATGGCGATAGAAATAACAATTTTCCTTTGACATACACTAACGCGTATTTAATAGAGGATATTTATGGCGGTAAAGGTATTACGCCGCAAAACGGCGTTGCAGGCGCATTTTTGATTGTCTTGGGTCTCTATTTGATGATTTTTGGCTTTCGATCGTTTAGAATTACGCTGGCTGTTTGCGGTTTCTTGACATTCGCGTTGATAACCTGGGTAGCCATGGCAAATAATCAGCCTTACTATGGATATATCAACAATAATATCACAATGATTGCTGTTCCTGCTGGTTTAGGTATTCTCGGCGCTATCATTTATGCTATCTTTTGGAATATATCTATTTACCTCATTGGAGGTAGGTTTGCTTCCCCCACCCCCGCCCCGTTTTACACAGTTTTATTGCATTGAATGCATATACATTGGCAACGTTCTCAAACTGAACCACATCTTTATTATAATTTTAGCCATGAGTGGTTTTACACTCGCATTATACATTATGTGTTGCAAAGAGAACTTACTTATCACGCCAGTGGTGGCAAGGGCGGCATTCTTAGTAGCACTTCCTTTCTTCATGTCACTCATCACTTTCTTTGTAGAGCGCTATGTTCTTCTGTTCACATTTGCATTCGTCGGATCGTATTGCTTCGTCGTTGGCATCGAATTCCTTGCTCACACTGGCTACTTGGCGGGTATCAAATCCATTTTGGATGGCAATGCTTACCATCGTGTTGTCTATGTCATCTCAAGAAACGTCATTATCGTGATTGCTTTCATTCCTATCATCTTCTTGATCTCTTTCGCTTGGCAATATTTGTACAATAGAGGACAGAAGTTTGGTGTCATCTTTGTCGTTCCTCCTTCACAGCCTGAAAAAGGCAAGAAAGGTGGCGGCCAAGAAAAGCCTCCATTTGCAGCAGGTGACCCTGGACCCGTAGATAAGCATGAACCTCATATCGAGGTGGACACACATGTTAAGGTGGATGGTCACGAAGTATAGATAGACTCAATTAAAATATGAACCGTTCCTCCACCGTTTCCCATTCCTTGTTAAGTCCAACATTATATATATGTCATGTATACAGAAGTTATATACCATTAAAAGACAATAAACCCCATCTATCATCTGTACTTGGGTCTTTTCTTTCGCAATAGCTCCTGATACAGGACAAAAAAACAATACCGCTTGCACTCCAATAGACGGTGCTCAAAAAAAAAAAAAAAAGAAATATCAATCCAAGCTTGATGGTTTTTGTACGAGAAAGTGTTACTATTGTCAAGAACGTTATTCATCCGTACTATTAAATCAAACGAAACAGTCAATAAAAGGTATGCAGTAAATTATAGTCTAATAAGGGTCTAACAGGGTGAAATAGTGATAGGTGTGCATCTGAAACAAATCATCGAAAATTTTCTTAACGTCATTATAGACGGCTTCAATGGATTGTTCAGCGTTGATCTATATCAAAAAGAGAAAAATCAGCTTACATAATCCATTTTATATGTCGAAGGGGGAAGTAAAAACCACCAGCACATACCTCACGAACTTTGTTCTTTGCAGCGAAAGCATCAATGACGGGCTTGCTAGTATCTTTGAAAACACGGAATCTCTTTAAAATGCTTTCTTCGTTATCATCAACTCTTCCAGATGTCTCAGCACGCTTGAGCAAACGTTGCTTCAGAGTTTCCTCAGTACAATTGAAGTATAAAACGAACTTGCATTCTACAACAGCTTCTTCAAACTTTTCAGCTTGATCCATCTTACGGGGGAAACCATCAATCAAGAAACGAGCTTTCTTGCCAGCAGCAATGGCTTCTTTCATGGCATTCTCAAGCAAAGCAATGGTGACTTCCATAGGCACAATCAAACCCTCACGAATGTAATTTTGAATAAGTTCACCGTATTGAGATCCTTCACGCTTTTGTTCTTCACGCAAAAGATCACCAGCTAAACAATGTTGTGATCCACATCCAATTTTTATTCAGTCAGCCCTTACTCTCTCTTTCTTTCGTTCCAAAGACATAATAAAGCTTCTCCGGTCATATGATGAACTACTCACCAGAAAGATGAACAAAGTCATAATCTCTCTTGATATTTTCACATTGGGTACCCTTTCCTGCGCCGGGACCACCTATATATCGTTTCATACGTATGAACCGGAAACAATTTTAGAATAAAAACGAACTTTGCGCATACTCTTCCATTAGATTAGAAGAGCCAAAGTGACTCAATAATGCCTGCTTACCGAGAACGAAAATAACAGTAACGTCTTTAGGATCGAAAGCAGAAGTGATGGGTGCCATGTTGAAAAGCTGATGAGGTTAAAACGAAGGAGAAAAAGGAAGGAAATGAATTTGTGAAACTTCCTTTTTGTTCCTTCAGTTGTTCAATTGAAGGACAGCAGCCACAAGTCTTCACCACATGCACCTGAAACCTTGCCTGTTGAATAGCTCATTCAAAAACTTTTTGGGACCTGAAAGGGTCGGCCTTTTTTTTTTTTTTTTTTTTTTTTTGCTAAACTTGTTTTAGTGATTGCATTCAAACGTTTTTGGTGTTCATTCGGCTGTTTTTGTTTGATGACAGTGTAAAAAAATAAAGAAAATATGATACGCTTGGACTAAACATTATTGACGTTGCTTCAATTCTCTCATTTTTTGGGAAAGAATTTTGGTTCAGTAGTTTATATTGCAAATTGTACAAAGCTTCTAAACTCATTTTAGGTGTTAAAAGTTAGAAAGTCACTATTCCCAGGAGTCGAGCTATTTGACAGTGTTAAATACCAGAGCTATTATCATAAATGAATTATTGAATGTCACTTTTAACAACGTACACAAAAATTTTGACTTTTTTTCTTTTTCAGGAAGGCGAATCACTCAGCAAAAAAAAAAAAAAAAAAAAAAAAAAAAAAAATGGATTGATGATCGAAAGACTTCAAGCGAAAGCTGTACATTCTCTCAGTTGTCAATGCGATGTTTTTCTTTCTATTAATTGTTCGATCTCGTGTTGCGAGAAACAGGATTAAGATGTGCAGTCAATGGCACACTTGTCATATCTCCTCAAGGCCATTACGAACGTGCACTGACGTCTTTTATAAATGAATAACTGTTGGGTTATACAAGCAAACTTCCTACTGTCAGTCATTAAATCTCGTTACAATCTGCTGGAATGACGGAGTGCCTCTATGATTAAATTGATGTAAGAAATGATAATGCCGTGCCTTGATCATACCAGAAATAAATATCCTCGGCTTTGCAGCATACTCTGTAATTCAATTCAACCTGTTGCTTAGCCGTATTACCATGTGGAATATATAACCTGCTTGGTATTTATGCTTCCATTCGCCGTTGTCTTTCCCATGACAATACGTAAAGCTTATACTACCATTTTTGCTACTGTTCAGTTTTCAATTAAGGATAACATTCTATTATATTATTACAGACGGATCTGCTTCCTTTGTTAAGCCTGTCGATGTACAAGTTTCTTTCAGGTACAGTAAATTCAAGCATAAAGTAACATTAGACTGAAGAGCAGCTGCATATGGCCATTCGGCATGCCCAGATCATGTTCTACCTTGCTATTTTTAAAGAGCCGAAGAGTTCAAAGAAAAAGGGAAGGGCATTCTTCAGATGGTGAACAAACGAATGTATATTGAGGAAAGGACATAACCAACAAAGACAAAAGCAGTAATATCTTGATGCAATCCACTCTTATGATATTGAAAAGAAAGAATAAATAGATTGTTTATTACCGGGGAAATGATTAAGAAGTACAAATAAATTAATGTATGAAAGCGATGATAATACAAGATGCATGTTTGAGAGTGATGAATAAAGCGGGGACGGGATATATTGTAAATGAAAATTCTATAAAGAAAAGTTTGGCTATTAAGCTCTAGAATGACAGTTACGGGAGCACTCTTTACAAGTCAGCCTCATTGAAGACATTAAAGCAGCTTTATCTAGGAGTGCTCTGGTTTGCTCATCATAACCACTAAGAACAAAGTAACCACGGCTACGGCCATTTTCTTCCAAGCTAGTTGCCATCATCGCTCTATAAAGATCTTTTGCGTCCACCCATACGCTAGGGTATTTACCAAGGGCAACATCCATAATGAGAATTTGGTTTTCTTTTCTATTATAACCACCGATGGGACTAAAGTTTCCAATTTCTCCCCGCTGTCCAAGGATCGCTCTCGAGTAGTTCACCACCATTTGCTTAGTTGCATCAGACGTCACATTTCCTACATCCGTCAGGAATTGTTGATAGCTCACACCTCGATGTGGTTCTACTTTACAATGTGTCTGCGCCAAACAGATAAATTCATCAAAAGGGATACCACGTTCTTGAATAAGCTCAGCTGGGGAACAAGTTTTCATTTGCTCAGCTAAAAGAAAACTTTTAGTAAAAACTTGAAAATCTGATAAAAGATGGAAAAAAAGTCTGTAACACACACTTACAAGAAAACCAGCGCCAATTTCCTTTCCAAGTGCGTTTGGGGTCAATTTCTAAAGCATTTAATACCATAGCCACTATTGCAATAGAAAAAACCCTGTATTGTGAGATTTATGACAATAATGACTGTATCAAAAATTGCATTGAACTCACAAGTGCTCACACCGCCATAAGATGGTGATGACTGATTTGAAAAGTTGCCCATCAGTTTGAAAAAGCTTTCGGCATGACCCTGCACCATGGCTCCTCGGAACAATCTCTTGCCCTCAGTTGAAGTGAAATTTACAAGCGTGGCAGGTTTTGCACTTTTCTGTGCGAGTCTACTTAGTACGGAAGGCGAAAGAAGGCGAGGTTTTGCAATTGTTAAGTTATCGGCGATGCTGCTCGTTGTTGCTTGTCGGGCTGCCTGACAGCCAGTGACATGAACAGTTTTATTGTTTAATACAGTACTTTTCGGAATAATTTGTATAAATGAGGATGACTTTAGACAGTTTTTTGACAACACTGTTCTTGCAGCCATTTTTGAAAAGATATCAGAAAGATGGAAAGAAAATCGTAGTTTTTCGTTATCAGATCCTTTGGCTTCGTCTTATTTATTGGGTGTAAGTCTTTTATCATTGGTGCGAGATTTTTAACATTCATTATCAGATCTGATAATTTTGAGTAACAATCAGAGTGCACAAAAGGAGAGAAAATTAATAAGCTTGGGTTTGGACTTCAATTTGGTAACATCGGTCAGTAGCAGGATAATGTAGAAACAGAATAAAAGCGAAAATTTATAGATGATAGTTTAGTTGCATTTTGATCAATGAAAACTTGTAAAGCTTACCTATGGCTCGTTGCTGAAATCTAAGCCATTTCATCCTGAGTATAATTAAAAAGCTCGAATGTGTCACTTATCAGATTGTCACGTTATTTTAGAAATAGAGAGAAGCGATAAGCTACAATCACCAAATTTAGAATATGGCACCCACTTAGGGTTTGCTTTCGGCCGCTCCCCCCCCACCCCTCTTCAATGAGATTGATCCTTTTAGTGCGCATCGAAAATTAATATAGGTCTCGTTATCGGGGCGCACTACGCTCCATCTCATTGTTTAGCACCTTCCTATAGCAAACTGTGGCGGCCTGAATGAAGATTCGCAGTAGACATCATGAAGAACAATTCAATGTATTGACTGACTCAAAAAACCATGCATTACAGTTTTACCTGGGTATGCGGTGATTGAAGTTACGAAACTTACAATTTTAGAGTTAGTGTGCTAAAATAGATATCCTTATGTATTGTTATTTCTTTCTGTTTCCCAAATCCTTCATTTACTTTTTATACATCATGAATACGATCTTCATATATTCGTAATGTTCCCCGCTTCATTATTGTAAGGCAAGACACATATAACAGACTAGTTTGTATAGGAGGAATGCGTGCCACTTGATGTACTGCAATTTTCAATCAGATAAGGAGTAGCTAGCACAATAGAGACAAAGTTACACAAGGAAAAAATTTTTTGAATCAATTTGCTAGGTTTTGCTGTTCAAATATGAATCAGTTATAGCCTCTTCTGTAGCCAATCCCGGATGCTAAAAGCTACATGTTCGTTTTCGGGATTTATCAATCCGGGTATTTCTGCATCCACTTTCTGCAGAGCCTTGTCAACCGCTGAATGGGAATATGGCAGGCCTAAACAGTAGTCAAAGAATGAGTTAGGGTTGATATGCTAGTATAGTTGTTGTTCTGACTACCTTCTAGCGCGACAGATATTGCTGCTGTTATCGTAGGCTCATATACCAGATTATTGTTTGTTCTTATATCTGCTTTTGTAATTATACCGTGGCGAGAAACGATTTCGGCATGCTAGCGTCATATGCAAATCAAAGTTATGTTATTGTTAACGTCCAATTTCAGGATGACTACAATTCTCCATTACCACTGGTCCCCAATCCAGACGTCCTTCGACCGTGTTTACAAATTCCGGTGTTTGGCCAAATATCCAATCCCAAGTTGTTAGTTCTTCCCTTATCTTCAGAACTTGATCAGGGAAAGTACTATTCTGATCGAATATGATTGGCTGAAGAGGCATTTATGTAAGCTTGGGAATAAAGTAGACTTGAGAAAATAAAAGTTTTCCTACGTTTACCTCTACTTTCATCCCACTGTTATACGCTAAAGCAAATTCAGATGTGACTGATTCGCAAAAGAACTGATGATCAACTGTATAGGAATAGTTTCTCAAATTTGTGACAGGGGAGGGTACAGAATCGACTCCCTTTGATACAATTCCTGTCTACTGTAAACATCAATACGACAGTCTTTTTTTCATTTCTTCGTCTAAGCATTGATAACATACATTGTGCATTCTACTTTTAGATAAACAACCTTTCAAATTATCTATATCTGCATCAATCAACATCGTGCCATGATGGTACGTTCTCGAACTGGTGAGTTTGTAAGCGCTTCCTGACACTTTATGGCCATGAACAACAATGTCGTGTCTGTGGTTGACACTCGCTGGAATATCCAGTTGATTTAACGATCGAGCCACAAGTTCAGCATTTTTTCTGCGTGAAAAGGCATCACGTGGCATGTAGATAGTATATAAGGAATTGCCCATATCCTGCAATCAAGCCCAACATTATATTAGTTATCATAGATATTTGGACTCCTATGATTATGCTTGCACAACCGCTGAAAAAATCTTACTATCTAGGGGAAGTCTTACATGATATACAGCTCCTCCACCAGATCGTCTCCGCACTAAAGGTATATTATGTTCTTTCATAAAAGGTAAATTGCACTCTTTGAAGGGGTTTTGATTACGACCTACAACCACACAAGGCTTGTTTCGCCATAAATAAAGAACATAACTTTCAGGACTGATCGTTCGTAAAAGCCATTCTTCAATGGCCAGATTCAGGTACACATCGTGGATCTTCGAAATGTAACACTGCACATTGGCAGTATTAGCACTGTGTATAGATGAATAAGTTCTAGTAGTCGTGCATTTGGCTTTACGAAATATCAAATGTCTAAAAAGGTTTAAACCAGTTGCGTAAGGGTTCATAGTACTAGAGCAAAATCACATGAGGCAGTGTTGACCCCTTTCATTTTTTGGCCTTATTCCGGGGAATAAAAAAGAAAGATGTAGTACCATAAAAGGAAACTCAAAAAGGAAATCTTTTTTTTTACCCTTTTGCTCTTAAAATTTACAATTTATTGTCAGCAAATTGTAAAGATACAAGATTTTCATTGGCCTCCAGAAACTTTCCCCCTTTGGTAACAGGTTAGTGCAGTGGCTCTCAAAGTACTAATCTACTCTATTTTGCTATATTCTCTTCCTCCTCTTCCTTTCTATATTCCTTTTGTCCATTCAATCTCACAATGATTACTGCCTATAGGGATCTAACATTATTTGCCAATGAAAATTTTGTTTAATCGTATAACGAAACGGATATTGATGCTTCTTTCTCTACAATATGAGGACATCCGAGAAAAATTGTTGACCTGACGCTCTAAAGCAATTTCATAAAGACGAATCTGCAGAGGAAGTCATAAGAGACTGAACAGCTAATGTAAGCACTTTGACAACCACGGAAACGCGTAATAAGAGCAAGAGTTACGCTGAGAATGCCGTTGTCCGATTAACGAATGCTTTTCAAGACGAAGAAATTTCTCAATTCCAAAAGCTCACAACTCTGTGATGACCTCCAAACAGTGCTTATGTTCTCGTCAAGGGAAACAATGAAAGAAACGGCTCAGTTGCTCAAACGTTGTAAAAACTGCTGCCTTCTTGTACTAACTGCATGTGCACACACATAAAGTCACTGATATGACACTATGTCCTTGTGATTCGATGTTGAACACCTATTTGATTATTGTGTAGTTATACTGGTAATACATTAATTTAGTATTCTAGTACTAAGTAGAGCAATGAAATGATTCAGTAACCACCAGTGCTATTTGAAAAAAAGCAGTGTACTGAATTGGTATTCAATCGTTGAATACAATTCTTATGAGTCAAGCATATTTTTAAATCGCTAGTTTACAGATATTTGTATTCATTCGTGATTAAACTGAAATAAAGAATCTATCGTCGTCATCATGAGTTTACATAGGCGTCCTTTAAATATATCGCATTACGTCCTAAATGAGTTGACCATGAAGAACATAGAATAAAACGCTTTTTTGAGTGACATGCTGACCATTTCATACTTTTAAACCCCCCTTTGCATTCAAAGATATTTATAATCTTCTACACTATCATACCTCATTCGTATAGAATACTATATTCTGACATACAGTTATAAATATTGATATTTGTAGTTTTTGCTGTTGTTGAAAAAATACTAGTAGGATAGAAGAAGATCCCCGACATTCATATCATTGTACATCGTTTGTAATGCATAGTAGCTTTGTGATTCCGAAGCCCTACTCCAGATGAATCACAATTGCCTGAAGCAATTTTGTGTGATGGTAGGTGGCGTTCTAAATTCAATCACCGACAACGTTTCTTTCTTGCAAAGGCTCGGAGAGGGCGGGGAGGCCAGACCAGCCAATTACTACTACAACGCTGAAGGGCACATATCATTGAATCCCCCTCTCTCCTTGCGTATTCTAAGTATGTATCATGGCTGCTTGAGAAAGATAGAGCACGATTAAGAGAAATCATGTGGGATGCGTGTCAGATAGTGAAGAATATTGGATGGATGGTTATAGGGATGGATAGCATGGATTTGAAAATGCTCGGAAGATGCAACTAAAGAATCGAATGGGATTTTGGACAGATCATCAGTGTATTAATCAGTCCTCTTTGTAATTTTCTCTCGTCCATCCTGTATAGATTTTGAGCAATAATGGTCAGATACGCTGCCACACCAGCCAACGCCGCTAAGGGTAATTATATTTTACAACGATGCAATATTTAATTGGAGCAATTGACAAACCACTAAAATCGACACTTTTTACAACATTCATTGACTTAGCCGCCAAATCCAGAGGTTCTTATCTTCGTGTTCACGTAAGCAACAATGATACGCAGCTATTCTTATAATTAGAAAACAGCGACACTAAATTGTTACTCTTTCCGATATTACGATTATAGTTCAAAAATACCCGTGAAGTCGCTGCTGCTATCAAGGGTTTGAAGTTGAGCAAGGCTTATGCTTATCTTTCCAACGTTACCGAACAAAAGCAATGTATTCCTTTCCGTAGATTCAACGGTGGTGTAGGTCGTACCGCTCAAGCCAAGGAATTCGGTACTACTCAAGGTCGCTGGCCCGTTAAGTCTGTCAAGTTCGTCACTGATCTCTTGAAGAATGCTGAAAGCAATGCTGAAGTAAGTTATTAGATTTGGATTGAAATTGTTCATGGATAGAGAAATCTGGAATTAATTGGATATCTATTTTGTGTTCGGTTTTTAAGGCTAAGGGTTTGAATGTTGAAGAACTTTACATTTCCAGCGTTGTTGTCAACCAAGCTCCTAAGCACCGTCGTCGTACTTATCGTGCTCACGGTAGAATCAACCCCTTCATGTCTCATCCTTGTCACATTGAAGTTGTTCTTGCTGAAAAGGATGAAGTTGCTCCCCGTGCCGCTGATAAGAAGGTTGTTAAGCTTAATGCTCGTCAATTGGCCCGTAATGCCCGTCTTGCTCGTGCTTAAGTATTTTTCATTTATTCAACAATAAAACAATAACGACTAAAAGAAGAGGAAACTTATCTCTCACTGCGCGCTACTCTCTTTCCATTTTGATTTTATGCAAAAATAAACTTTGTCACTGAAAATAAAGTCGCCGAACCCATGTTTGGTTAGTCTGTGGCATCATGAGGAATGCTTTAGTATTTCATGTATTCTCACAGTGTTAGGGAAACTAGTAAATCGATTATATGAATATCTACTTTCATCAGTTTCATCAATAGAGATGGAACGGTTGGCAATCCTTCTTTCTTTGGGGAAAGTGGACACAAAAATGAATCCCAGCCCAAGAATGTTTTGACGTTCGCAGGGAACCAGATAATATCGAAAATCGTTGACTGCTAATCTACTTCAGCGTACTATATGCATGAAAAGGCTACGTTAGATATTGATATTGACAGGTACTGAGCAAATATGCCGTTGTTAAGCAACTGCAATGATGGCCAATCGATTCCCTCATTTGTACATAGACTCCTTAAGAACAATGCATTGTTCCTGGCTTCACATGCATTGTTAACTATTTGGAACGTGAGAGACTTGCAAGAAGAATTAATGAGCGCTATAAATGTAATGCATAATGGGACCTTATTAAGAATATCAGCCCAACACATTATGGATAAGGTAGTCGAACCATGGCATTATTTATTCCTCGCTTTCTTAAAACAAATAATTTAAGTACAAAGTATTGAAATAGAAAAGGATGAGTTCTGATTAGGTGTACCAACCATTACAATGATTTTATTTAATAAAGTAAATTTAGTATGAAATAATAAAATTCTATTACTGAGATCATCTTTACAAGAAGGATGAAGGGGATATCTTGAATTAATTACACGGATTGTCTGAAAATAAGCTTTCCTTGTGCTCTGAATGCTAATGTCTCTCTACGACCGAGAATACTCAGTGCTTTATTGACTGCAGCGTCAGAGAAACCTTTTTGTCTAAGATCTCCTTTAAGAACAGCAACAGCAACTTGCGATCCTACAGGCAAACGCTTTTGAATTTCATCCTCGATCATATGTACTTCGCTCATAAGCTCACTTTGAGTCATTCCTTCACTTCCGCCACTTTGGATGGCATCCATAGTAGAGTATTTGAACAGTCGAATGGCTTCATCTACATCTTGTTCAGTTGCTTCCGGCGAGAGTCTCAATTTGGCTAAGGATTCAGATATACGGATGATAGCTTCCAATTGTCTATACAGCAAGAAGGTGAGTTAGTATACTGGTGCTGCAATCATCCCATTTACTATGTCGCACGAGATGTACCTAATCGTGATAGGGATAGTAGATCTGATTTGGCTATCTCTTTCAGCCTCTTTTAGTGTTTTACGGATTTCGACAAAGTAACTGCTTAATTTATCTGCTGCTTTTTCTGTTAAACGAGGTGCACATTTACTATGTAATCAAGATAGGTAAGCCATTTGTTTGAATAATAACTGTTGCTCTTTTGTCAGTTTCATAACTTACGCTTTACAATAATTGATATATGCTTTCATCTTTTCAAGCGAAATTTCAGGCATTGCAGCATCTTGAATTGTACGGTTCATATGGACATTTAAGACGTGTTTAGCAACCGACTATAATAGTGTGAACCAAATATTTAGAATCATCTACATGCTTTCATTTTAAAAAAATCTTAGACATTACCACATCACGTAATTCATTGTGTTCGTCTTTGACAATAAAAATCATATCAAAACGAGACAAGATGGTGGTTTGAAAATCGATGTTTTCACCTGCGGTTTTCATTTCATCGTATCGGCCATATACAGGATTGGCTGCAGCGAGAACTGAAGTACGAGAATTAAGAATTGTTGTGATACCAGCTTTAGCGATAGAAATTGTTTGTTGCTCCATAGCTTCGTGAATAGCAACACGATCTTCGTCTCTCATTTTATCAAATTCATCAATGCATACGACACCACCATCTGCAAGAACCATAGCACCACCTTCTAAATAGAAATCACGCTATACACAAAGTCAGATGTCTACACAATTAGCTCCCTATATAAGAATATACTTACAGTACTAGGATCACGTATAACCGAAGCTGTTAAACCTGCAGCACTACTGCCTTTACCAGATGTATAGACAGCAATAGGGGCAACTTTTTCTACAAATTTCAGCAATTGGGATTTAGCAGTACCTGGATCACCGAGCAACAGCACACTGATATCTCCTCTGAGCCTCATGCCATCTGGAAGAATCTTTTTGGATCCACCAAATAACAAACATGTGATGGCTTTTTTGATATCCCCATTTCCAAAAATGGAAGGTGCGATACTTCTGGCGAATGATTCGTATAAATCAGGCTGCTTGGACATTCTGATGTATTCTTCCTCTTCTGCATTGGTGAATTGTGGTTTACCCCGCCCACTGTTATGCTTATCCACTTCTAAACCTACAATTCTAATATAGGGTGTTCTCACAGCAGAAACGCCTGTTCCTTTCTATAGAGTTCGTAAAAAAAAAAGGAGTCAACTTTTCAACTTTTCTATGTTCTACCGTTAAGTATAGTAATTATTACTTACAGTTGTCTTGGATTGATAAATAGAGTATATACCTAAAACAACTGCCCTCATGCCAGGGACAATACGGTTCGTCAACCAACGGTCAGCATTCAAAATTGTATGACGAGGTAGATCACCAACTGGGACCATATCAGGAGCTTCTTGTAATTTGATGACTTGAGAATCAACAAATCGACACTTATCGTGAACAATAATATAAGGGTCCTGCGAACATTGATTTTTTTCTCCTGCTAATGGTTCTTTATCACATTTTCTTGGTAGGGTGATTCCTGCAAATCCGCCTTTGACAGGAATGACTTTGAGACTACGACAATCTTTACACATGGCTGTCACTTGTGTAGCTCGGCAACTGAGTGTAGAAGCGCCGATAACAATGCCTGGAATACGTACAAGTTTACCAATATAATCAGACTAAAATCAAAGTTGTGCCGTGTTGCAGAAAGTGATAATAAAATGCTAAAGGTAAGTGCCTCAGAAAAACTCAATTCTCTAACCTGTAATCTGTATTAGAGATCTCTTACATTCAAATCACGAATTTGAGTAACATTGGCATCTGATTTCAGAATAATTTGGCAGTCGGGTACGTCCGAATCAAGTATTTCTGTTGGATTGACGTGAAGAATTCGTTTTACAGCTCCTTTCGCAGCAATTTCAAACTATAAAGTGGTGCAGCTGTGTAAGACTAGCAGAACGGATGTGCGTTGATTTGTTGGGTTTTTTTTTTTCTTGTTCAAGAAAAAAAACTTACCAAAGGTAAAAATTCTGCTGGTTTATTCATAAGTTCATCTGCTAGTGCATTGTCCCAACTGATGAGATGACTTAAATCAACTTCCACATAGTATTCCTTCATACGCACATTGTTCGCTAATTGATCTCTGCAAAGTTGTCGAAGATAAGTCAGCTGATTACTTTCATAGGCTCAAAACATACTATAGGATGTGAAAAGAGCAGTACCTGTAGACAAAGCTGTTGTTAATACGAAAATTTTGCAGGAACTCATAAAAGAATTTGCTGATTTCAGAGGGTGATTGTTTTTGTTCTTCTCCAGGTAGTACTGAGGTGGCAGTAATTCTACCTTGATCCCAACCGAATGTAGCCATTTTGCTTTACAAATGTAAAAAAATTTAGGTGCAAAGAGAAATAATAGGTTCGGAAAAAAATTGAAAAAGATCTAGGAACGCGTTCGCGTTTTGAAAATTTGTCACAGACATGACTTGCAAAAAAGCATATTTTCGCGTTCATTGAGCAGATTCCCTTTCAATCTCCATCGATGTCTTCGTTGCCCTCAAAAAGCTACGCAAAGTTTGGGATGGTACTTAGAACGTTCCCCTTCTTTATTGATATTACATTTTTTTGATCGGCTTGATGCCTAATAAATATAATCCGTTTCTAAGAGTGGCACGAGCTGACCAAAATAGCAACAAACGCGCCTTTGAGGTATCTATGTCCATGTCTTTCACTCTGAGAAATTTGCTTGCTGTGCTTGTTGCATGTGACAATTTAAATAAATAGTTTACAATGGTACATGGTTCTAGAGTTGAAAAAGCTGATTGAACTGTTTCAGGGAACTGAGCAATCAATTCTACTAGATCGATAGCTTCTTTTTCTTTAAGCAACTCAAAGTTGCATTGAGGATCAACAGCTATTCCGGCTTTTCGTTCGATTCCACAGGCTCTAGCATGAGCGTATTGCAGAAAAACACCAGTATCACCCTTCGCATCCGTAACTCGATCCCATGCAAACTCGTAATTTTTGTCCCTTTTGGACTTCATATCTTGGATCATTATAGCTGAAACACCTAATTGATCGGCTATATAGTCGATATTCTCTATTTGACTTTTGTCAGAATCCTGCGTCATGTATTCCAAAATTCTTTCTTTGGCTGTATCTAATATATCTTGCAGAAAGACTGCAGATCCTTTCCTTGTCGACATTCCTTGAATTCGTCCAAATCCTATATGTTGCAGGTCCAATTTTGAAGAAGGAATCATTTTCTCCGCTATTTTGAACACTTGCTTGAAATAATTAGATTGCTCTCTTCCAACGACGTAAAATGCCTTCGCAAAGGAATATAATTCTTTTCGTCGAAGGATGCTCGCTAAATCACGCGTTATGTATAATGATGTACCATCCGCTCGCTGTACCACTGCATTACCTAATTGATACTCCTCTAAATTTACTGCTGAGGCACCGTCATCTGTATGAGTAATTAGGTGTTGATCTTTCAGCATAGCTAACGCTTTTGGTATATAATTGTTCACTTCAGATTCTCCTGAATATACGTCGAACTCAATATTAAGCCGTTTGTATATGCTTGTATACGACTTTATGCTCATGTCTCTGAAGCGCGTCCACTGTTGTATTGCCTTTGGATCACCTAATTTTACAAATGAACATTAGTTGAATATTCTTGGTACAAAACCAGCACGGATTTTACCTTCTTCCATTCTTTTAAAATATTTGTTTGCTTGTTTACTAATATCTTCGCTTATCGAAGCGTCCGCGTTGATTTTCACATAAACCTGATATAAATGATGAATAGGATTTGAAAGCAGTAATTTTTCATCCCCGTAACGTTCAAACCCAACTGCCAGTAGTCCTTTGAGTATTTATTGTACGTGTTAGAGTTGATGTTCATTAAGTATGGATTAAGGTGAAGGTTAACATATAACTATACCATACTGTTTGCCCCAATCACCTAAATAGTTAATTCCAATAACACGGTAACCTAATGCTTCATGTATACGCTTCACAAAATTACCGATAATGGTGCTTCTTAAATGGCCGGCGTGGAAAGGTTTCGCAATATTTGGTGAACTGTAATCGACGAGAACAGTATTTTCCGTTAAGGAAGGTTTAGGTATATGTGACCAGCCATAGGTTTTGTCGTCATGGTATACTTGTTGTAAAACTTGTCTAACAAATTCTGGTTCGTTGAAAGTGAAAAACAAGTCCTTTTCTGTGCTTGTAGACTTGTTGATCAATCTGTTATTGCAGAATTGGAACTGAAAAGCAGTTGTGGGCACGAAGATGCACGAAATTAAAAATAAATTTTCATAATAATTATTCAAAATTCTCAAAGATAATTTACGTCTTTAACCATACTTTCTGACCATGGCTGGAGATCACGCTTATTCTTAACTGGATTTCCTAAGAAAGCGTTCAGTTTTGGTAATGAGATAGAAATATGTCCCTCTTTTCTTGATTTGGACATTCGCATCAATTGCATTAGCTCCTCCGGTTTGGAGTGCGTTGCTCTACAGATCTGATCTGCAATTGCATGCTTGAAGCGAGAAAGAGCTGTCATCGAGGGGTTGAAAGGTTTCTGAAGGGCTCTGGCAGTTCAACAGTCTATTTCCTAATACAGTTTTGTTTAGGCCCCAAGCCAAAAGATAATTCAACATCAGCTAAAGTGCGGAGAATTATCCCCGATAAATACAGTTTTTTTAACTTACGATTCGGACTTTCATTCTGTATGCTTCAGACGAACAGAATAATGGATTTAAGAAATACCATAAAAACTTTTGAATTTTGAAAAATTTTAGTTTGAGATGATTTTTTTGAATTTGAACTCAGGGCACTATAAAAACGGAGGGGTGACGAGGAAACAAGAGCAATAACCAGCGCGCTTAACTACCCTGTGTAATATGTTAAGCATACTATAACATCTAAAAGTTGAGGAGCAGGGACACGTCACTGTCTGTATATAGCAATGATTTTTAAAACTTTGGTGCATGTTGGTAAGAGCCGTCACTTATTGAGTGATGTTGTTAATGAAGCAGTTCTTTGACAACACGATACGTAGCAGAACATACACAATTTTGTGAACAGATCTTGAAAGTAGCAGCCTATAATTTAAAAATTTTGTACTTGGGATCTCTGTTTGTCAACTACCTGTTCATCAAGATATTTGAAATCAAAGATGCTGATGTTCCTGTTATTGAGCGAACTCTGTTCAGAAATGGTAAGAAGTCACCGGACTACATCAAAGAACATTTCAAAATCTTCTGTGGCCTGACGACTTTTGACCCGCAGCTGTTAAAAAGTATAAAGTACTCAAGCGTTCTTTCCATTGCGGTAAACAGTACGAAACACTCACCAGAAACTACCTACATGAAACGTGTTGTCTGACAACAATTCTGTAAACTTCTGTAAAAATTTGACGGTAGCAAAACGAAAAAATTAGCACATTATATCTATGGAAAGAAGCAGGGATCAAGTCCCTCATGGCCTGCCTCTCTCTCTAGAAGTGATGCTCTGGACAAGATAGTTGCCAATCTCACTGCCATATGGGAAAAGTATCAGCCAAGTGATTGAGACTCAAAAACACTGTATTCTAAGCCGCACTTATTCTTCAAATGGTTCAACTTTCTCTCTAAGGAGGTCCAAAAGAAGGTTTTTATTATGGAGCCACAAGCAGCAAAAGTTGTATCAAAGGCTTACATTCGTCGAAAACTTCTCGAAATTCCATTTGCTTCTACGTTGAATAGGAAGAAGTTTAGTTCTCTACTTGAGCAAACATTAGCAGCATTCATTTCAGATAAGCCTTTTCTCCCGGGGTAACAACTACAGAACCTCGTGCCACAACAGATATCGGTGATCCAAGTCTTATCGACACCGTAAAAAGCAGAATCAATGATGGAACTTTTAGCCCTACAAAATACACAGATACCAGAGGCCATCGCTTTTTTGTCACTCGCACCATTATACTCAGTCAAAACCAAGTCAATCCAAATCGATGCCCGGCGTTTTGGAGATTAGCAAAAGAAGCAACGTGGATGGCTGCAAACACGGGCAAAAAAACTGAATCTGACCTTACAGATATGTATTATCAACTGTTCAACTTCTAAGGAATTGGGCTTCAGGTCAAGATCAAAGTCTACAACTAGGAAGAAGCAATTTGAGTAAGTTACATTTCAATAAGCCTTTAGTTTTTACGTCAATACTAATCAAATGGCAATTAGTAACGTCATGGTAACAGATGGCTATACAGTCTCCTTCTTATGCCAGCGTATAAAAAAGCGTGCCTCTTCTAATGATCATTCAAAAAAGCCTCCTGATTTCGCTGAGGACATCAATGTCGGTTGTACCGTTTGGGCCGTGGACCCAGGTGTAACTGATATTATAACAGCCGTGAATTCGTCTGATACAGAACGGCTAAGAACCGCATCGCTTGATGAATACTTTCACTTGTGCGGCTTCAATGATGCGAACATTGCTAGAAGACAGCATCAAAGCAAAAATGAGACCGTCTTCAATACGATCAACAACTTTTCCACTCTTAAAACAACTCTCGTTGATGATTTTGTCAAGGCTTCTAAGGAACGCGTCATAAATTATCAAGCAATATACGACTATTATTCTGCTGATAGCTGGTAAAACAATAAAAAAATAGAATGGGTCCTTTAGCTGCATAGCGTCCTAACATAAATAGGCTTTCAAAGTTGAATTTCAAGTCTTGTCGAGGAAAGCAGAAAGCTATCACAGAAATATGTCGACGTCTTGTAGGCAATAGCAGCAACTTACAAACAGAGATTGTGGAAATCTGCATCATCGATGAATATCTAACTAGTCAGATATGTAGTGCATGCAAATATCGAAGTTTGGAGAATGTTACGACAGCAGCAACAAAGCGAAGAGTACATGCTGTATTGCAGTGTAAAAACTGTAATACAATTTGGAATCGCGACGTCAAGGCTGCCAAAAAAATCTATGATTTTCATGTTTGCTGCAGTAAATGACAATCAAAGACCTGCGGTTTTCAAACGAGATTAGTTCTATTTTCATGTGTGATTGATATCACTCCTTCACACATTTCTACAGTGTAAGTTAGTAAGATATTCATAAAGTATAACCAAAGGCTGAATGCTTACTGTTTCGACCTTATTTACTAAACTCACAATTCGGTAACAATTTGGGTAATTTCTGGTAAAGTACGTCTGAATTTATAATAGAATTTATCTAAAATATGTCAACATTTTTTCTCATAAATTGCCTAGTAGTATTTCCGAGTTTAATAGAAAAAACTGTATCAGCAATATTACCCATGTCCTTTAGTGAGCATAGCCGGATGATTCGATGGCGCCTTGGTTGGCTACCTGGTGGCCTTCCACAATCCCGCCCACGACATCCGTCCTACACCCTCTCACGATCCCATGCCATAACTTGTCTCAACATGCACGACCGTCTGTTCGTCCTTACCACCATCCCGGATCCTATGTCATTCTTACTGAATATGCTCCCCACCAAGAAGCCCCATCGTACCCACATAATTGCTACTTGGCGTAGACGATGGCCTATAATGTGCTCAATTCTTATTGAATTAGACCACTTACAACATCGTCTTGACTCCCACCCCCCACCACCACTCTGAGATAATCTCCCCCGCCAACACTTTATAGACTGGTTGCTATCATAGCTGTTTATTATTTGACTGTTACCTTCTCCCTCTTCCTTCTCCTTTCCTTTTTACCTTTTGTCTCTTAATTTAGTTCTATACAACCACTGGAACTGACCAGAGCAGACCCAATGTGTTAAAGGCATTACGTGCTCACAATTCATTAAAAAAATTTATCCAATAAAATGAATTATTTAACCGTATCAGCAATATTATTTTGACCAAGTACTTCGGTCTAGTCCTTGTATACCAAGTTACTTAACGCTAGAAGCATTTAGCATCTACAATATTGTTTTGTAGTATGTGTGCTAAACTGTTTTCGTTCCTCATTTTAATGACAAAGCATAATCTTTTAGGATAAATTTTCCGGTAAAGAGAGCTGTCTTCACGATGGAGCTGCAACACTGGCTTCTTATTGATAATGGTTCAACATTTTTATTCCCCGTGCAGCTCCTCCCTTTGAAAATTGAGACGGTATGTCAATTATGAAACAACAGATCATGATTTCGTTCCCTAATCCTTCCTTTTTGCACTGGATAAACTCATTTTCTGTATTTCCCTTTGTCTCTCTTTTTTTACCCTTCATTTTTCGATTTATACGATCCTTTCCTATTTTCAGCCTTTTAAAACATATTACCATTCCCATTGGTTTGACACACTTTAAAGCGTTATGCTGTATTTTACAGCGCCAACTCTAGATTGTGATGATCCTGCGGTTCTGTTAAGTGTCTTCAATTCTACAAGTGAAGCAGCAAAAGAAGAATGTCTTGTAGAAGAATGGAAACGCTATGCAGCTCGTTATTACTTTGCAGGATGCATCATCAATGCTTTTCTAATCATCGCATCTACACTTTTGTTTATCTATTGTGCAACAGCGCCGCCCATTGCAACCGGCTGTATGAATTTTACGTCAAAATCGGATATGAGACGATTGCGGCAAGCTGCTAAACAACAGTCTCTAGGAAAACGATCAATTGCAGCCACAACGTTAGGTGCTTTAGGACATCTTATACTCAGCACCAGCCTTTTTCTTAATTTATGTTTTGACGACGACATTGGCTGCCAATTATCATTGTGGGGCGTACTGTTAGGATTTTATACATGGTTAGTTGCCATCGCTATCCGAGCCTACCGACTGAAATTCTTATACAAACTCAATCGCTTACGAGTCAAATACCTTCGTATGACTCGAGCAGAACGACTCGCTTACGTCAGTGACAATGATTACCAATGGTATATAAAGAATAGCCGACAAAAAAAGTTCAAACTGCTGATACCATACGTTTTGTTCGGGCTCTCTATCTGTATTATGCTTATTATTACTATTCCTACGGAAATAGCTTCTATGAAGGCTAATGATGGATGTTATTTTGCTTGGGGTTCAATCACTATGATCTGTCTGTATGCATTCTATATCTGTGTTATGGTCCCTGTGATGTTATGGACATTGAGACATGTTTCTGATGCACATGGTATCCGGAAAGAGATATGGGCTGATGCTGTGGTGAGCATACCTTTTTTTACTGTCTACGCCGTTCGACTCTCTTTAACTGGTTACGGTCATTGGTCGTTGGTATTTGATACCCTGAGGGTGGCTGGTCCTGGCCTTTTTTCTGTATTCTTTACCATGGTTGCTCATTTTATATCTGTAGTCGTACCTGTTATTGAATATTTTATTCCTATTGAGCAAAACAAGTATTATAATCGGCTGAAAGCAATGCTATTGAAATATATTTGCTGTGTAAAAAAGAGGAAATTGTCGAATTGCTCTCATATCACAACAGCAAATTTTCAAGAGCAACCACAGCAACAGCAACCGCTTGAACAACAAGCAATTATACCCGAATTATCAATTGATTCATTAGAACTTGTATTAGCAGACCATGAGATGATGGAGCAATTGCAGGTTTTGGCTATCGAAGATTTCAGTTCTGAAAATGTAGTATTTTATGAAAATTATCTCACCTTACAAGAAATGGTGAAGAATCGGATATTTTTGAACCAACCTTTAGAGCAAACAAGTTTTGGACCACGAAAATTGATTAATGCATTGACTCCAACTACAATACCCTTTAAAAACAACAATAGCAGCAATGTAGAAGATGCAGAAAAGGCTTTGAAGACTACAACATCCGCCACCGTCAAGGAAAGAGGGTTTAGCCTGGCCGAATTTCTATCTTACCCTGTACCTTATGATACATACCCGTTGCTCGTTAGGTTTTATGAGAGTTTCATACGTGATGGAGCAGCAGATCAGGTCAATATTTCTCACAGAGCACGGCGGAAAATAGACGATGCCTTCTGTGTCGTGTATGAAGAATACCCAGAATTAAGAGAGTTCAATAATGTTCCTCATTTGTCTCGCCGTACCAGTAGCTCACCTAAAATTCGTATGACCAGTAGCTGTACTAGTAGCAGTAAACTTCGTCAGCACTCAGTCATCAACAGGTCCACTATTTATTTTGATCAGCACGATACCACAGATGAAGACGTCAAAGCAAACAGTAATAACGACAACAATATCATCCTGAATTTGAATATTTTTGAGGCGGCTCGAGTAGAAGTTTGCTGGAACATCTTTAATAGCATATATCCCAAATTTGTAGAAATGTATAAAGAATCTAATGTAACCATTTAATCTACACTTTTTTTTAGACTTAATAAACATTGATAACAGCATAATTGTTAATTGTATGTTTAGCCGTTGCTTTTACATGTGGGTATCGGTATAGGTCTAACTATGACTTTTCCCTTGTCGTTGCCAATCATCTCATTTGTAGCCTACGTTAGCGTTACATCAAAGCATGTACCATCATTGTTAAACAAAAGCTGCAAAGGTTGTGAACATTTCTCAACTTTCAGTTATTCATTTTTTTATGCTTAAAAGCAGCAATTTCTAGTATAGTTTTAAGTGTATGATATAATTATGCTTATTTAAAGCGATAGGTTCATTCTTCTCATGGATTATCAGTGACTTTAAATTCTCATACGCCTTATTTGCAAGCTCTCTTAATATTAGTCATTGTAAACTTCTTGTATGCATATCCTATATTCTAGAATTTTATAACATGTGTGGGGTGTACGAACAGGTGTGTTTTGCTCTACTCAGCCAATCAATAAGGACCAAGTCAACTTAACATTTCTGGGTCTGAATACGAAGCTGCTATTGTTATGATTGTTCAGTAACTCTTTTTTTCTTTTTTCTACTCGTGTGGTGTTCATAAATGAAAGCAGGATTTTTGAGTTTCATCGTAGCTCTCTGTGCAAATATTGGCTTTACACAAGCATTCTATGGGCCAAAAGATAATGTGAAGAATTTGACTCCCACAAATTTCCGTTCAGAAGTGATGAATACAAATGTAAGACTTTGTTTACATTCTACGCCTCCCGCTTTTCTCCTGAAAACCTCTTCAATTATTGACATCAATTATAATATGCATTTTGTAGCATCTTGTAGCAGTAGAATTTTATGCTCCTTGGTGTGGCCATTGTCAGCGTCTCGCACCCGAATGGAAAAAAGCTGCCAAAAACTTGAAAGGCTTGGTATCTGTAGCTGCTATAAATTGTGATGAAGACGCAAACAAAGGACTTTGTAGCCAATACGGCATTCAAGGCTTTCCTACAATTAAAGTATTCAGTCCGGAGCTCAAAAAGGATAGACGTACTGGGCAGATTAGCAAAGTACCGACAGGTAAACGCGGAATATTATGGGAACAATTTTCTGTTAACAAATTCAACTCGAGTCCTTGATCGTACTGAATGTGTTCGAATTTATAGACTATCAAGGTCCGCGAGATGCTCGCTCTATTGTTGATCATCTACTGTCTTATCAACCTTCGCAAGTTTTGTTTGTCAAATGGAACGAAAAAGACGTGAAATCAAAGAAGGCTATAACTTTGGAGAAATTCTTTGAAACTAAGGTTAGAACGAAAGAGAATTACATTCCTGAAGAACAAGTGAAGAGCTGATGATACAGATTATTCCTAAATTAAATAGAACCAAACTCTTCCCAAAGTACTTTTGTTTACCGACAAACCCACCACTACACCACTGTACAAAGCGCTATCTGTGGATTTCAAAGATCGAATGCTTGTGGGAGAAGTGAAGCATTCAGAAAAGAACATCATTGATGAATTTGAGGTGCAATCATTTCCAACATTACTTGTCTTTTCTCCTGAGCATGGGGCCATCAAGTTCGAAGGCAAACTTAACCGTGATAATCTCAAAACATTCATGGAAAAATACGCGTTATCTGCGAAAGATAAAAAAGACAACAGCAGTGATGAAAGCAGTGGATCAAAACATAATCAATCTAAAAAGGAGTCCAAGAAAGGTAACCCAAGACTCAATTCGACTGTATAGAATATTGGCACTGAACTCATCTTCATTACGCTTCAGTTACGGCCATTAATACCACCGAGCAATTAAAGAAGCATTGTCTTGATAACAAGAATTCAAAGGCAATTTGTGTTATTGCCCTAGTTAGCGATGATGATAAAGAAGATACACTAACCACCTTGAACAACTTGAAGGACAAAGTGGAAGAAGAAGACGGTGTAGAGCTGACCTATGGCTGGATTCATGCAAGCCAATCAAAAGGAATCAAAGAGTCTTTGCAATTATCGGAAGACTACCCTTCTTTATTCATTCTACATCCAAGTAAGCAATTGTTTAGAAATTATATCGGCTCATGGAACGACGATAACTTGTTAAAATGGCTCAATCAAGTCGCATCATGGAAACTTCAAGCTTGGCCTTATAGCAGTGATTTGAAACTGACGACTGCTAATACAGAAAACAATGGAGAGGCTGGTCATGATGAATTATAAGCTGATGAGTACCTAATGTAGAATAGATATCATTTCATTATTAGCCAATATTCGTATAAAGATTTGAAATTAAGAATCCTGTGTGTCGTCTAAAGGTTAGAGAAGATATTTTTTATTATACTGCAAAGTTTGACTCTTTTATATCACCAAGCAGTTAGAAAATTATTAATTACAGTAAAGCATTTGAAGCATTTCTATGCCCAATGAGTTCATCCCTACCATATCACAATAGACATAAGATTACTGCATTCACTTCTATCAAAATGAGAGTCGCTCAAACATTATGGTGAAGGATGAAATACAGTATTCTAAACTTCTGTGGTTTTATAATCCAAAGGAGGAAGATGGCGCAAAGTATTTTAATGGCTAAAACAACAACATAGTATCGGGTTGCTTCTATGCGAATATATCTTTTATTTTTACTCATGCACTACTTTCCACATACGAAAGTTAAAAAGTGGGACGTTATTGATGTTTTATATGATTAAAGAAAAAACATACTCCAAAAATACTTTTCTCAATGTTCTTGCAAATTCTGATTTGAATCCGTTTGAAAACGCACAAGCTTCATTAAGGAAGTATGCCGTTCCTATCCTTGACTGGTTTTCTTAGAAACTTTCATCTTGCTTTGCCACGGACAAACCACTCCTTATGATATCAATCTAGCAAATATACCACAAAAAAGCATTCGAAAAGCAAAACCTTCCTGTTGAAGCAGGCAAAAATTAACGCGCGCCTCAAAGTACTGACGTCCAATGACTTCTACTTCTTCTAGCGGTGAACTTTGCGCCTTCACTTCTATTTTTACCAATCCCGTCAAAATCGCAAAATTTTTTGCCAACTTTGCGAATGGAGGTGAGCCAGTACGCATAAAATACTTCGACAACACTGAATCACAGGTTTTATTGAACTCCAATGGTAAACAAAAGGAAATAAAAGAACAAAAAAGCCTTTTCCAAGTGCGAAACTGAATTCATTTCACACAAGCATTTGAAAATAAGCGAATCCGACTACAACCAGCGTCGTGGTAAGTATGTTGATGCTCTTGGCTTTTTGATGAAAGAAGTTGTTTTGAACAGAAACTCGTCCATTAACTGCTCTCAAGAAGCTGAATATCGCGTATAATCAAGAATCAAGACACCTTGCCAGAGTTATGTTATGAACGATCAAAGACGTTGGTGTTTAGATGAGAAACAAACGGCAACACTTCCTTCTACATGGCCTGATCGTATCTTACTTGTTCAATATCTTGAAATATAGCCACATTGTTTGTATGTTAAATAAAAAAAGCCACCCATTTCATAAACATATACAACTAAAGTATTATAATAAAAAAAGACCCTTTACACTTGTCAAAATAAGACAATACGCACAATTGTTGCAACCGTCGAAGCATTCTTAGCTTAATATAGCAGTTTTTTTACACTTTGTGAAAGTTTGTCTTTTACTCCGGTAGAAGGCATTTGTTGAAGATGCCCTTTCGGTACTGAGTATAATAGAATTGGTCACTCATATCTGTTAGTAGGTTCCATTCAAAAAAAATTGACGCGATCGAGTTACAATAAAACTGATATCTTTCACTGCCTAAAATATTATCGAGGACTTTGCCAAAATATGAGTAAATCAGTGTTTACCTTGGAGAATGTAAAACGCATTCATTCAAACATTTTTGAAGAATACGTACGGCGAATCTTGATACAAGAGCAATATACAAATAGCTGACTCCAGACCCAAGCAAGTCGAGTCACTTATTAAGAAATTCTTAGAAAACCTTGAATTTCAGAACTGTAATCGGAACTTTTTAAGTTACAGCTTGTAAATTATTTCTTTCAAACTTTCACCTTTTCTAAACTTGTTGAATCCTTTTCAACTACGCACATAGAGATAGAAGACAGCAATGGTAATATCAATAATACTCGTTAGATGAGTTGGTATGATTGATGATAAAAGCACCAGTTTAACATTGTTTTTATCGTTCTTTTCTTTTCTCTTTAACAACCTTAGCAAGAAGGAGAAGAACCCAATCCTCAGGCTCAGCAGTTTGAAATAGAGGAACCCCTCAACAGTCAGCAGCCAACACCATCACCTGTTGACATTAGTCCAACTCCTCCTTCCGCGCCTTTTGATCAGGACAGAACAATGACTGAAGTTGAGCCTTCACCTGCTCTGTCCATTCTCGATAATGGTAGGCATAAATTGATGCTTGTCATTTGAAGCAGCATTTGCTATTACGATTGCCCGCCTTTTGCGTTGCAACACTATGAACATTTATATTGACTCGTATTTAAACCTAGTTGACCGAATCATTGAGGAAGAAATGCAACCCATTGACAACGAGATTATCGAAACAACAGTTTATCACTGGGACATCACTAATTGGAGTCAGTTAGAAGAGCGTGCGTTGAGTCCTGTTATCAAAGCGGCTGGATATCAGTGGTGAGTAGAGCTCTAATAGGAAAAAAGGAAAGTGTAAAAGGAATTCGGATAACAGATGTTGATTCACTCTCTTTTATTCAGGAACATACTTCTATTCCCCAGAGGAAATCATCAGATGAATTTCATTTCTGCATACTTAGACCTGAAAGATGTAAAAGATCCCCAAAAAGCCGAAGAATACGTTTGCGCGCAATTCATTATTGCGATTTCTCGCCCTTCAGATCCTACTGTACATATGATCAGTACAGCCAATCATCGATTTACAGTTGATGAATCGGATTGGGGTTTCACACGCTTCTTACCTATTCAACAATTAATGAACGAGTATCTTGAAGATGATGCAATCAGAGTGACAGCAATCATACGTGCTGTTAAAGATGAAACAGGCATTCTTTGGCATAATTTCCAAAAGTAAGTTGAACAGTATGTAATACAAGTATAGATGTAAAAGTAGAGTCGGTGAATTCATGTCCTTTTCCGCTTCGGTGATCTTTTTCAATTCAGTTACGATTCCAAGAAAGTGACAGGATATGTTGGATTACAAAATCAAGGTGCTACCTGTTATATGAACTCTTTATTTCAATCTCTCTATTTCACCAATTCATTCAGAAAAGCCGTTTATCAAATACCAACCGAAAATGATGAACCGACTAAGAGTATCGCATTAGCCCTTCAAAGAGTGTTTTACAATCTACAGTTTTCAAGTCAAGCGGTTGGCACAACAGAGTTAACAAAATCTTTTGGCTGGGATTCACTCGAAGCCTTCAGACAGCATGATGTACAAGAATTTAACCGTGTTTTACAAGATAATTTAGAGATCAAAATGAAAAATACACCCGCTGATGGTGCTATCAAAAGACTATTCGTTGGCAAGATGAAGAGTTATATTAAATGTATTAATGTCGATTATGAATCATCAAGATCTGAGGATTATTACGGTAACAACGCAGTTTGGCATTATTTTTGAAAAAGAGGCAGACAACTTATATCATTTATTTATATGGTACTGCATGATGTAGACATCCAATTAAACGTGAAAGGCTGCAAAAACTTGGAGGAATCCTTCAAAGACTATGTTACAGAAGAAACATTAGAAGGTGTGAATAAATATATGGCTGAAGGTCATGGTTTACAAGATGCTAAAAAAGGTGTTATTTTTGAGAGCTTTCCTCCTGTATTGCATCTACAATTGAAAAGATTCGAGTATGACATGTATAAAGATATGATGGTTAAGGTAAAAGCATGGGACTATTCTATCTGGCTTTCACGTGTTACATGTGCGTACAAGTTGCTAATCTTTTCTCCTGTTCAATGTAGATCAATGATCGCCACGAATTTCCTACAGAAATTGATCTGGAACCTTATCTCAGTGAGGATGCAGACAAATCACAAGGACATAAATATCATCTACATGGGTAAACTGCAAACTCTTCCTTAGAATAGTTGTAAGAAACATTATTGATTCCTTTTTCAATACTTTTAGTGTTCTTGTTCACAGTGGCGACTTAAGTGGTGGTCACTATTTTGCATTTGTTAAACCTGAAATAGATGGAAAATGGTTTAAATTTGATGATGACCGCGTCATTCCAGCCACATTAAAAGAAGTGCTGGAGGAGAATTATGGTGGAGAGCAACAAGGATTAGCCGGTATTAGACCTAATAACAATCGACTTATGCACCGTTTCACCAATGCTTATATGTTGGTGTACATTCGTGAAAGTATGATTAATGAAATATTAGCGCCGGTCACCAAAGCAGACATACCGACACATCTAGCTGAACGTCTTGAAGAAGAGGCTCGACTTCGTGAATTGAGACGTAGAGAAAAGGAAGAGCAGCATCTTTATTTGAAAACCTTCATTGTTACTGATGAAACATTTTTGGCCAACACTGGATTTGATTTTGCTAATTTTGCGGACAAAGACACGGGCGAGAAGCACATCGTTGTGTCCAAGGTTCGAAAAGACCAACCTTTTGCTGATTTTGTAACAGATGCTGCCGAAAACTTGAAAGTAGCACCATCAGATTTTAGGTTTTGGTTAATGGTAAATCGACAAAATAGAACTGTTCGTATTGATGTGCCTATTCCAGTCGGATATTACAACTCAAGTAAACTATACAAAAACGAAAAGCTCTTAGGAGACAGTTTACTTTGGTTACTAATAAGTTTACTTCTCTCTCTCTCTCTCTCTCTCCACCCCCCGGCAATTGTCAATAGCTATGGATGAGATCCGAGCAAAATATGCCACGAGTCAGCTTAATCTAAGGTTATATTTAGAAAGGGCTTCAATGTTTGATGAGAATAATCATGCTATATTCCCCGCTGCGCCTCCAAGTTCTTCAGTTATATTAGTCTTCATTAAATTATACAACCCTGAATTACAGAAAATACAGTATGTTTATTGTGCACTAATACGGTTGTATGGAAGCTTTTGCCCTCTTTTTATTAACTTGGCACTTTTATTTTTGTTAAATATAGGGGCATCGGAAAAATGTATTGTGAAAAGGAAGCAAAGGTTGCTAAATATATCAGCGGCTTCAAACAATTAGCACAGTTCCCAGATAGTGAAGAGATTTTAGTTTATGAAGAAATCAAAAATACGATGATTGAGTCGGTTAATATTGACTGGACTTTCAACAGAAATGAGCTTCAAGACGGAGATATTCTTTGCATACAGAAGACGCTGTCTCTAGAAGAAAGAGAGGCAATTGTTCAGCAAGGTGGGAAACCCACGGTTGATCAATACTTACAGTACGAAGCTGGCAGAATTTCCGTGTCATTTGCGCCCCTTGTATCAGCGCAGCCACAACCTGTCGTAGCAGCAGGAGATGACGATATAAAGAACAACAGCCAGCAGGATTCCCCGGAATTCCGATTATCTTTACATAGAGATATGACTTATGAAGAAATGATTAAAGCTGTTGCTAAAGAGTTAGATGCCGACGCTAGTAAACTACGCTTAGTAAGCCCTTATGCACAACAGCAATACGGTCGGTATGCATATAAACGCTATGCAGGTCAAAAATTAAGCAAAATCATTCAACAGAATTTCCCTTCGAATGGTGGTATACCCAATCGACCTAAATTTTTGTATGAAAAATTAGAAATGACACTGGCCGAAATGGAGGCTAAATGTCCTGTTACTGTTACAATTTGTTTTCCAACAATGAAAGATGCGAACGTTGTTGAACTCTTAATGCCTAAAGATAGTAATCTAAACGATTTGAAAGAAGCTCTGGTAGCTAAAGGTGCTCAATTCGGTAGCACAGAAGAGAATGTGGATTTAAATCACATTAGAATCTGGGACGCAGTGGATGGAAGGTTTGGAACTGAATATGACGACAGATTGTGGCAACCCTGTATCAACGCGCGCCCATTTATGAACGTCTATGCCGAAAGAATTCCTGATGAAGAATTCAATTTAGTAGATCAGCAATACGCTTATATGCCTGTTTTCCATTTCCATCGTATACCAAGTCATACTCACTCCGTCCCATTCAAATTCTTTGTTATTCCAGTAAAGTGTCAATTTTGCATTGCGGAAAACTTCGAAATGCGTCTAATAACCTACCTTTATCTGTTTTAGAGTGAACCTATAGGTGAAACTAAAAAACGCCTGCAAGCACGAACTGGATTGGATGATAACGAATGGAGTAAAGTAAAATTACATATTGTTAATGAAGACGATAACAGTACTACTTTAGTGAACGACGATGACAGTACAGAATTTTACACACTTACTCATTATAGCTCTGACATGATTGGTTTGGATCATGTTGATAAAACATCTAAAATCGATAAAACAGGTGCTATTTTTATAAGAGGCTAAAGAAGCGCTGAATATAATTACAACTATCTATATCTATTACATATATATCTTATATATATAAGCTTGAAAACTTTTCTTTACGAACAGCAAGTATAGTTCGTATCATCTTTAAAGTTATACATACATATTAAAATAGTACGTTCCTTCGAACAAGGAAGCCAAACGCAAAAATAATAACAGTTTAAGTATAAGGCGCAACATGTCCTATTCGATTAAAGTCGATATTTCAACGTAAAAAGTGCTTATCGCATTCGATGTAACTAGCTTCTTTAAAAAAGCAGACTCTGACTGTTGCATAAATGTATATGATTATAGACAGCCTACGTAATAACACCTCCTATAATCATTTTCTTTATTGCATATATCCTCCGTAACCGTAGAAGCATCCAATATTTGATCTATCGCTCTTTTCTGATCCTTTATAAATTTCTCCATCTATAAACCGAAATTCGCCTGCCAACAATTCACGTATAATCATCTACAACACGATGACAAAAAAGGAAACAATACCAATTTGGTAAGATATTCTTCACCACTCCAATTCTTGATCTACCTTCTTCTTTTTTCCTTTATTCTATTTCATTCTTGCAGTTTGCCAACCTCAATGTGAGATTTTTTAGAGCGATATCAACTTAAATGTTGACGGACAGATACAAAAAAGATCTTGAGAACAATCAACAAGAACAATTTACAAAAGTATTCTTTAAATAACGGCCAAACGCAAATGAAACGATCGGAAACCGGGTTGAGATAAGTGCTCCAATTACAGTGGATAATCTACATCAGTATTATTGCAAAGTAAGTAAATTTATGAAAGAATGAAAGACAGAAGGAGCTATAGACACTTCTGTGGCAATAACGTCTACGGTAAATTTAGCAACCGACCACTCTGGAGCAGACGAAATGGATCAGTGTCTCACAATAAGTACTGCAGCAGTTCCAGCAACGTACAATTATAGACCTACATTTTTGGAACAGACCACAGCGTTGGGTCATCTTAAAGCTGCTACTATATCCCTTAAAGGTCTACCTAGCGGTACGCAACAGGTGGAAAACAGTGAGAAGCAAGAAAAAGTCAATCGAAAATATATTGCTTTGCTCGATCGTTAATTACGGTTTACCATATGAATAACAACCAACCATAGAAACATGAAAACAACACAGCCAGACTGGAACTATCTTAACCGAATCGAAAAGCTATATTCACGTATCCCAGAATTTTTTGCGGACAAATAAAAGATATATTACTCTAAATACAAATATTCTTGTACAAACTGTAAATCTTATCAATTAGGATATAGTGGACTAAATTAAGTAGCATGACTATAAAAAGATGTTGATTGTCTTTATTTCGAGTTAACATTTGGGTCTCTTTTATATCTTTTGAGGTAAGTAATTTGTTAAGAGAAAAGGCATCCCTGAGATGTTGTAAGTAAATATGGGCAGATAGTAAAATACATGTGGTGTTGTTTAGGTGAATAATTACATATATTTGGCCTTGGTAATTATAGAAGACATCACACAAGCAGAAGGTGCTACTGAATGGAAAAGTGAATCGAGTCTAAACATACTGACATTGTCGAATAGGATTATTAGAACCGAACTCCTGCCCTTCGACTATATATACGCAGTAGAAGCTTAGTACGAAGGGATCTCCGACGGATGAAGCATTCGCAAACTTTTGGATCGACTCGTTAACACAAACATCACGTTGTAGCATGCAAGTACCTGTAGTGACGATAATTTCCTGTATCAGACAAACTAACTTATTCAACAATGAGTCATCCGTTACAATGCGCCATTACTAATGATAGCTGACTCAAGTTATTAATCCTTTGTAATGGAGTTAGTCACCGAAACGAACGAAAAATAAATGTGAAAACTGTTCCAGTATCACATTTGAGCTTCCTAGAAGGATATACAGGTAATGTTTTGCTTATTGCACATAAGTGAGTTAAAGTGAATAATAAAGTGCTGTGGATAGTATAGCTATCGCTATAAGTTTTACTCTAGGCGACCGACACCGACATCGACGCCGACAACGACGTAGTGCCATTCTTATAGAAATGGAAAGTACTGTTATGCCGTCTTTTATCAGTAATGTGTTGAAGCCGGACAATAGCATTAAAAACGTCAAGAAGTTATCGATTGTTAGTTGTTATAATTCAGAAGCCAAAAAGTCCACTATTCAGTTCCTGAAATTTCATACCTCTGTAAATTATGTAATTCACTTTTCAGAAAAAAAAAAGGCGCCTTATCTCTTTGAGTTGCGCTTTGCTTTTAAGTTCTTCCATTTCCGTACTTTTTTTTTTTTCCTGGACAACTTAAGTTTAGAATAAAGATGGCCTATATCACTCACTGTATATTTGACATGGTAACTTCTTGAAGCAGTGAACAGTAAGGAAAACTTGCTAACTCAGGTACTCAATATCAAGGATGGGTTGCTACTAGATACAGAACGTGTTTATACGGAAGTTACTCAACAGATCTTGGACAAATATGCTAATGGTGTAAAATTTACTTGGGATGTGAAAAGCCAGTTAATGGGTCGTTCGGGTGACGAGGTACAGTTGCTATATGCACTTAAGCTTGCTTTATATGTACAGCATATTGAACTGACTACTTTCTTCATATAGTCAGCTAGAATGGTAGTGGATACCTATAAACTACCTATGACCATTCAAGAATACCTCGATATGACCGCCATTATTCAAGAGGCTTTATTTCCTAAAGCAAAACTCATGCCGGGTGTAGAAAAGCTAATCAAGCACTTAAAACAGCATGATATACCTATTGCCGTCGCTACTTCCTCTACACGAGCAAAATTTGAATTGAAGACTTCGCTAAACAAAGAGATCTTTGACCTGTTTGACGTAATTATATGTGGTGATGACCCCGAGATCAAAAATGCCAAACCCTCTCCCGATCTCTTTTTGGCAGCTCAGAAACACTTAGGAAACCCACCTGCCGAGAATTGTTTAGTATTTGAAGATGCTGTGAATGGTATTCAGGCTGGTTTAAATGCGAAAATGAATGTAAATAAGAATACTGTCGAATACAGCAAAATACCTTCTACGTTATATCTTCTCTTTAATCTAATAACTTTGCGCTCTATTTATGTAGGTTGTATGGATTCCTGATGAGAATATTAAAGCATTGACTGGTGAAGATACGCATGGTGCACATTGTGTCTTAAATTCTATGGAAGATTTCAGCCCAGAGGCATTTTCCTTGCCACCATTTAATGAATAAAGCCCATGAGTGTATATAAATTGATTTAATGCGTAGAAGTCGAACTGGAAATGATTAGTGCTTGTTTTGCTGTGTAATTAAATGTATGGAAGCAAGATACAGTCTTAAATCACGTCTGAACATCTCGAGATCGTTTAATTTATAGATTCTGCGGCTGTAAAAGGTTGTTGGACCTCTAGATTGCTTAAGCTCGTAGAAAAAGTATAACTCTCGCAGCTAGTTTACCATTTTTCAGTTATCTTTACTTACAATGTAAACAAGCTTGTCTTGAAATGAAGCATCGTATTTCAATTATATAAAGAAAGTTCTTTCTTTTACCCCCATTAGTTCAGATTTTATAAAGGAAGGCTTTGTATTTTACCATCTATTAAGAAAGAATGAACATGCTATTTTAATAGTACAATCCGAAGCGAATCGATACCGTGTACAATATAAGCGAACAAAGTGAAATGGAAGGAAGCTTGCCTACAATGGGTGTATTCAATGTCACAATCCTTCTATTCAAGCAAATAGCACTAAATTATTCTGTCACTGCCACTGGCTTTGGTCAGCGGTCTATGATTACAGCAAGAATCCAATGCAATTACTTGTTGCTGTACGGGCAAAACAGATCTGCAGCTTTTTTTTTTAAGACATAGTACTGTTGCGCTACCAGTATATCATATGCTCGATAGATATATATTTGAGCCGCAGATGGTATCAAACATGTAAATAAAATGATAGGAAGTCAAATGCTTTCAAGTTTGTCATAAACGAAAACTGCTTTGTTTAATTTTGTCCTTTTTACCAGCACTCATAATTGCATTAGCGATTGATGTGTATTCACGATAAAGAAAGTTACTCTACTTATGTTCAGAAATCACATTGAGAAGAAAAAAGCGTTGCAGTAGAGTATAATAATTGACTATTGTATTACGAAAATACGATGAGATAAGCATGGCAAACAAAGCCAAAAATACGTTATTTTTTATTAAACAACCCTTTTTGCAACCATTTTGGAATGGGTTTAGATGTTTTGGTTTGTGAAGTTGAACTGTTAGACGAACTGGAAATTTTAGGAGAGGAAATGCTTGATGCAAGGGATTGAGATGACGAAACATGTGTCAACTCTTCTTTCATGTCTAGATATTCTTTCCTCAAAGCATTATCACCTAGGTTAAATGCAAAATTTAATTACACGTATCTACAACATCTAAAACGATCCTTCCGCTTATACCTACCTTTACTTCCCTTCTCAATCCATCCGAATAAAACATTGGAAGCAGGTGCTAAACCTGCTTTATATAAGGTAATATTCGGTTCCACTAACTTTGCTCTTGGTGGTAAACATAGAACAAATTTACGCTCCGGCGTTTCTAAAAGACTACGGACAAGACCGTATAATGCAGAGACTAATACCATCCGAAAGTAGACATAATATGTCAGTTAAGTGAGTCTGTTGCGATTGTTATATCAATTGAACATATACCCTTCTCTTTTGAATAGAATACAGCTTGAACAATTGTATGATCAGGCATACGGACGCGAATAGTTGTTTTGGGATATTTCTTCAGTTTCTCTTGTTCCTCCACATCTCTCATCTTTTGTGTCTTCAAAGGCCTAAGATAAAGGATCTTTGATTAGCATGACTAATGTTAGCACTATAATGAGTATTTCTCAAAACTTACTGACTTTCCAAAGCTTGTCGTCTGTCAACTGCTGATTGATATAATTGTTTAACCTCATTAGCGCTCAACTTATAAACTTCCTCAGGAAGATCAGCTATTTTCAGAAGTAATTATAGTTACTACTGGGCAATTCAAGGCTAAATTGTTCTGTCGAATTTAACTTTACGAATGGGAGAGGAAGTTTTTGGAGGGCTTAGAATCTTTAATTGTCTGTCAAGAACTGTTGCATTGTTGTCTGTAGCAACGGTTGATGCGGACATGTTCAAGTTGTTCGCTTCGAAATTAACAAAGAAAAGGCACAATGTGCAGGTACACACGTTCTGACTTCAAATTTTCATAATATCATTGACTGCGGACCCAGTACCGACGCCTCGCTTAATCAACTACTTATAAATTTGATTGCCCGGTCCTTGCATTTTTTCAACCAACTTGATTGCGTTTGGTCCTCGGTTTGGTCCTCCAAAAAAAAGCATAAAAATGGTACTTTTTCTGTAGTTTAAAAGCTGCTACAGTTTTATAACATATATAAGTATATATTTTTTGAATTATATTGAAATCTATATATTCGTTTATATGTGAGAACGATAATTTTTTTTTTTTGTTTTTTTTGTATTTAATTCACGTACTTTATTAAAAGCGACTATACGGACAATAAATTATATTTTGATAAGTGGCAATAAAAGAAGTGAAGAAAAGGCATACATAAAAACTACGACAAAGAAACCATTAAATATACTACGAGCTCGTATTGAGTGTTCTGAATCGAACCTCGTCTTGGTAGACTGTACGAACTCCTGCTAGGGACCAAGAGATGCAATCAAAATGGCAGCGCCAATGATATTTCCAGATACTTAAAAGTATCAAACTAACCTGAACGATTGTGTGGTCAGGCAGAGGAGAATTATCTAACGGGGAACAAAGTGTTAACAATATATGCCAAATGCCAGTAGGTGTGGCAGGAAAAGAGATAATTCTATTTTCCTCCAGTGCCGTGATCCAAAATTGCCATTTAGGTGGACAACCAACGAAAAAATGAAAACCATCCTCAGGGGAGTCTCTGCAATGGCGGCAAAGAGGGGAGTCAGCTATGACAGGATTGATGGAAAACAGCCAAGCTCTGTACCCAATGCAATTATGCCATAAACGCCACCATGGAGTTAGCACTGCATGAGGGATTGAGAGTGACCAGAACCGTTTCCATTGAGCCGGAGGCCGATACCATAAAGGAAACACTTGAGGAATCCGAGGAAGGTCACTAAAAACGGAATAATCAGGATGCCAGTATAGCCGTAGCATACCAAGCGAAAGCTTTAAAATGGTGGTATTGTTCTGAGAACCAGAAGGTACACGCCACTGGGACATATCAGGCAACCATAAGGTGCTGTAAGATACATTAGGCCATCGTGAAGTGGGCGTAGGAGCAGCAGCCGTAGGAGGGGCCCGGACATCAATCAATCGGTTTTGAATAAAAGGAAGCCATTGTATTACACCTTGGGAAAGCAAACTAGGTATCCTTTTCAGTTTCGGATAGTCCTGGAAATACGTATACCCTAGCGTGTAGAAGCAGTTAGTTATCGAAGACCAAAGGAGAACAGTAGAGACGATTAAATGCCGTGGGAGGCTATTGAGATCCACGGGTAAGGGGCCTACAAACGAAGGGGAACGCTGTAAGGCACTACGAAGGGGCAAATCAGCAATTCAGCGGCCATGCCATGAGGAGGAAAGAGATGATGAAGGAAGTTTCATCAGCAGAGAACATAGGTGGAGCATATTCGGAAGGAAGCGAAATGATGAACGATAAGTGGCAGTCGATAAAATCCATGGTAGTAAGGACAACTGACCGGTGTACACTTGGATACAATGTGCCAGTAATGGGGAGACAAAATCGGTTGATGAAGGGGGCTGTAGAAGGCGCTGAACATACACAAGATGAAGAGCTAATTGTTGTCGGTGCAGATCCACTAAGCCTAGACCACCAAAACGTTTAGGTGAGCACAAGCGCTCCCACGATGGAGCAGGCCAGAAAGGAACCACAAAAGACCGGACAATGCTACGAAGCTTATCAAGCCAGTCCACCGGAACAACTACAACACGCAGGAGATGCCATAACTTACTAAGTATCAAGGAATTAGCAACTAGTGAGGCACCTCGGACAGACAATCCCCGTTGTTTCAGGAGGTTACAGTGACGGACTATTTTCAGTTCAAGGGAAGCTAGATAGTGTTTTAGTTGAGCATTGGTTGAGAAAAGAGGATAGCCAAGATATTTGGCAGCAGATGGACTTTCAGCTGTATGAAAGGTTACAGATTCCTGATTAGCAATATGGAGCCATGCCGTATGCGGATGACCAGAGAGGGAAACAATTTCTGTTTTTGTCAAATTGACACGGGCATTACTAGCGTTACCATAAACTGTAAGGAGGTCTTTCAAGACACGCCATTCCGTAGGTGTGGTCAAGAAAACCTCTAAATCATCCGCATAGCTCAATAATTTGAAACGAGGGGTGTCTTGCCAGTCAAACAAAGGCTGTGGTTCAAAACGGACACTCAGACTGCGAGCTAGAAGTTGTCCATATCGACTAGAGGAGGCGGAGGTTGAGAGCAGTGAAACGCCTTTGATGTCAGAGCTCGACAAAATGGTACGTAGTAAGGGTTCGAAAGCTAAATTGAACAACAGTGGTGATAAGGGGTCTCCCTGCCGAAGGCCACGTTGTTGGCGAACGGGAGCACTTAACCATCCATTGATGTGAAGGGATATTTCTGTGTCAAAAAATAGGCTAGATAAACAAGATACGAGGGAAGCAGGAAAGCCGAAATGCTTCATAAGCATCTGAAGGTAGGTAGGATGTACTCGGTCATATGCTTTTTCTTGATCAAGGAGGACAGCAACAACAGGGTAAGACATACCACAATGGCTATAATGTGACATTAGTATTTGGTTAACCCACCCATTATCCGAGATTAGTCGGTGCGGTAAAAAGCCAGTCTGATAGCGATTAATCAGCTGTGGTAAAACGACATTGAACCTATTAGCTAATAGTTTTGTGAAAATCTTCGCATCAGTGTTGATCATCGATAGAGGCCGCCAGTTCTGTAAGAGTTCAGGATCTCCCTTTTTGTACAGTAAGACCATCCGAGTTTGTTTCCAGGTGACTGGGAAAATATTTTCAAAGGCGTCAGCATACACTTGAAGGAAGAGTTGCTTAAAGCTCGGAATGTTCCAGGAAAGCAGATGGCGGTAAACCTCATACGGTATGCCATCTAACCCAGGACTTTTTTGTGAGGGCAAGTGGTTAACTATAGAAATAAGTTCTTCTGACGTGGGCGGTGCTGTAAGATCATTCTGTTGAGCGTTTGTAAGACCAATCGCCTGCGTAACATTATCGAGTAACGTTTGAACTGCCGACAGGTCGATAGGATCAGGGCGATAAAGGTTGCTATAGAACATATGAGCTTCCTCAAGGATAGCATTAGTACTAGTTAAGACAGGGCCATCTTGACCACTTTTTAAAGAGTGAATCGTTCGTTGTGCTTGTCTTTCTTTGATAACCCTGTAAAAGTATCTATTATTGCGCTCTCCTTTCTCATGCCATCGAGTGGCTGACCGTAAAAGATGTTGCTGCGCGGATTCTTCCTGCAATTTGTCTAGTTTCTGTTCAATAAGCGACACTTGTCTGTTGGTTATATTGAATGCTGGCTTATTTAAGGAAAGCAGGGCTTCCCGTTGGTGTTGAAGTTCGGCAATGGTTGTCTGCCTTTTAGCAGTAGATCCATGGGAGAATAGGTCTGCAATGTGTTTTAATAATTGTTTTAGAGCCTCCCAGGTACTTTGTGGGTTGGAGGTGATATTATTACGGACTTCAAAGAACTCAATGAGGGCAGTCTTTAATAAATCCACAAATATATCGTTAGACAGCAGCAAAGGGTTGAAGCGCCATACCCCGGGTCCTACGTCCAAACGATCGGGTGACAGGTCAGCCATCATGAGGACATGGTCTGTCCAAGCGCTAGGTAGGTACCGTTGAGTTCTGTTAAGGACTCGTGGGGTAATACTTCGGTGACAGAAGAAATAATCGATGGTACTGCGAGTGACACCACGCTGGAAAGTAGGAATGCTTGCAGAGAAGCAGTTATCATAATAATGAGTGAGGTGACGATACCATTCATGAAAACTAGGATTGGTTGAAGTGGTTGATAGAGAAGCTAGCGACATATTAAAATCGCCAACAATAAAGCTGACATCTGGAGCCTCCTTTGTAAAAAACGGTTGTGACATCAAGGAGGCGAGGAAAGGCATTCTATCATGGGTAGTTGCTGGAACGTAAATATTAGTTATAGAGCATATAAAATTACGGGTAACTGTATCGATGATGGTCGCTTGTAAACAGCGTTCATCGAAAGTGACAATTTCATCTGTTAACAATAACGTCGGGTTTAAACAGATAATGGCACAATACTTAGAGAGTAGGATTGCACACTGGGGAAAGAGGAAGGAATGGAAATATTTGATTTGATCGATTATTCATTGCCCTCCTGGGCGGTCATGACTATATTGGGAGGAGTGGTATCCGCATCTATTATCAGATCCATATCATCAGTGTGAGCAGGAGTTAAACGACTATGAAGGGGTGTAGTTGCCGAACTAGTGTTGGCATCGGAAGGCGCAGGTGTTGCAGGCTCGTCCAGAGCCATACTGGCAGCAACAGTGATACTGGCATATTTTGAGCCGGCAGTACCAGTGGGTGTATTGAATGGAGACAAAGTATGATCTACAGAAGCCTTAGCGGTCGTTGATCGGGTAGCATATCGTTTTGCCTTTTTCGGGATGATAAGGCCAGACTCATCATTGATGGTAGAGGAATGTGTAGGGCTATCGGTGGGGCGTTCTTTATGGGTGAGTTCACTCAGGACTTCATATTCGGCAATGGCGTCAGTATCACTTTGCTCATTAACGTTTAAAACAGGAACGGGGACGTCTGCCATGCGGCAATTTCGGCGAATATGACCCTTGCGATGACATTTATAGCAGGTCAAATTTTGCAAAGCAGGACAGTCTTTACGAACGTGCCCGGCTTGGCGACAGTAGTAGCAGACAGGAGGTGCGCCTTTCCAGCTGGCAGGGGCTAACGTATCCCATTCAGACAAGAACAGTTTACGGTCCAATGGTTGTACGGGGGAAGGGTCATCGTCATCTCTACCGCTGGTGTCAAGCAAGATGGAAAGTTCGCCCTCAAAGAAACCTCGATTGGTAAGCATCTTGATCTGGCACACCTTGCCATAAATGGCCATAGATTTCTTAAGCTTACTTATCAAGGTTGCTTCATCCTCAAATTGAAAGAGGGTGAGGTTGACACGCGTGAAAGTGGTATCAACCTTATCTACGAAGCGGCTGGCTTTGTAGGTGACATGCTCAACAGTTACGCCATGCGAAATGGCTTTGGTGTTGGCATCATCGGACTTGAACTTTGTTGCAATAATTAAATCGGAAAGGGGACGTGTACTACGTAAAGAGATAGGATTAAATCCCCCAAGGACAGGGCCAAGCTGATCAGTGATCAATCTATACGCGTCGGTATAATGATCAAAAATTTTAGAAGGAAACTTGAAGATAACTGACCCACTCGTAAGAGTTGAGTGGACGATCGACGTGATTTGTTGTGAACGCAAATAAGCAGCCACGTCAGGTGCCTCGTAAAGCAGCTTAGCAACGAAACGTTCACGTTGGCCATCATGAACCTTTTTTAATGGCGCCGGGATACGGCTGGCGCTTTTCCGAGCAGTTACAGTTGCCCAGGTAGCCTCAGAAGATGAGGATGCAACACTCATTGTCAAATAGGTTGAGATGGTGTTGGCAAAAGTGGTTACGGGTTAGGAGGGGTATGTCGCGATTTGATTGGTGGATTTAGTTGAAAAACAAAATACACGGAAGAGAGCTGAGAACGATAATTCATTTTTCTTGCCTTAAGGCAGGTAAAAGCTATTTGAGACACACTTTTTGAAATTCTGAAACACAAAATTTAAGATAAAATTTTTACATTACATTAAGTTTTTGAGATATCTTTTAACTTTTATGGTCTCAGGTAAAAATTTTATTTTTAGATATTATTTTCTTTTTTCCTGTTTTTTTTTAAACTATTTCTGTTTTTTTTGGATAAACTTTATGCATTATGATACAAGCTGCAATTGAATAAACCAACCCACCACCATTTTAAACTCTCTTGAAGCATTACAAGAAACAATGATTACTATGTAATGTCTGTAGTAATGGAAAACTTCCTCTTCTAGGTTCTTAGAACAGTTTCAAAACTAATTTTTGCGTATAAGTATTCTGGCGGTCTTAATTTTCTTTTGAATCACTCAATTACTCGATCAATGATAACAAATTACTTACATAATTGTCGCAAACTGATGCATTACTTAAGTAACAGCGATAATACTGTAGCACATACAGCCAGACAGCATACAGTCCACCATAGCTTATTTATTTTCGCATTTTAATGACTTTTTACATAACCATCACAAAATTATTGTAAGAATATTTAATAACATTTAATATCAAGCCCACGATGTTGACGTAATATAATAGCTGCTTACTCCTATAGATGTAAGAAGAATTGCTGCTTCGTTTTCGCTCAAATGGTGGGCTTCATTGGATGTTTATCTGTGGATCGGGTTCAAAATATGGAGGACCTACGTCAATCAATTTGATTGAAAAAAAAGCAAGGACCAAACAAACAAGTTGATTAATTTTGGGCCTTCGGTCCTCGATTCGAGCTGCTATCGTTGTTACATATGAAAGCGCCTATGAATCTCAATATCGTTCATTTATAAGGTTTTTATATACGCTATAATAATGTAAAAACACTTAAACTGTAGAAAAAGTACCATTTTTATGGCGGCCCAAAGTAAGGCCCAAATGCGATCAAGTTGATTAAAAAAATGCAATGATCGAGCAATCAAATTTATAAGTAGCTGATTGAGCGAGTGGCGTGTTTGGTGAGATAACACTTACAATACACGAGTACGTACAACCAGGTAGAGAGAACATTCTAGCACGTCTATCTATATTGTATCTAATAAAGGTTATATACAACATATAACAAGATACAAGTCTTAAGTATAATAACCACCCGCCCAAACACCCGAACCTGAAATTAGTGACTAATTTCTATACGCGTCCTCAAATGATATAATTCCCATTCGACCTCACACAGTAATTAATCTTTCTACTTCATCCGAAAACCAATGAAGACACTAAGTTCATAGTCATCGACTCATAACAGTTATCAGTTTCAATTGACTAAATATCTCAGCGAGACGTCGACGCCTGCGTTTAAATAAAAGTCAACTCCCGATTCAATAATCTACAAATTTCTTCAGAATAAGGAAAGATATCAAGTTCCTAACTATCGATTCATGTAATCTCCATAAACACCATAACGGTAATCCATCCATGCAAACAAGCAAATATTGCACACATTAATGAATATTAAGGCTGTTTTTTGCTGTCTTTCGGCTAATGATACTTCCCTTCTGTTAACAATCCTCACAGCATAATGTCTCCAATTTGCCCCATGTCTGAAGTTAATGATAACATTCGTTTGAAACTATTGATTGAGAAGGTTAATGATGCTTATGAAGAATATACCAGATTGCCTGAGGCAGATATTCAAGCTGCAAATGTAGCTATCATGCATTCTGTTCTGAAGCTAAACCAGGATGATGTAAAAAAAGTGGTCCACAAAAACCTTGGCAGAAAGCAGCCAACTGATTATTCGTTGATGCTGGGCCACTTTTGCCATGAAAGATTGATCAATTTGACCAAGATCGCCCCAAGCGAAGTGAAGGAGGCTGTTCAGGACCCCAATAATAAGGAATTGGTTGAACAGCTTAAAAAAAATTCTTTCACTAAGCGTATTCAGGCCATTCATCCTTCTTCTTATATTGCCAAGGAATATAAGAATGATCTCAAGGGATTGCAAAAAGCCATTGATGATATGTATGTTAAGTATAAAACGAACATACTTATTGGCTATTGCACCAAAACAGAGACAATTGCCACATTCCCTTCTGGCACCATGCATAATTCAGGTTAGACACTTCATTTACCATTTAAATGATGAGGACACATCAATAACAGTTTATTTAGTGGGCTCAGCGAATGCCTTATCATTCGTAGAAAAGAAACTGAATGCTGATCTTTCCTTTATATTGTGGAACAAACTTCCGAATAGCGCACCCTATACTGGTAAGTGGAAATCCCCTAAGGTACATATTACGACTATCCTGTTGTTGACATAGAATCGTAGCTGTGTCCGGCAGTCTACCTGTAGTCGAGTTTGTTCCAGCAATGCAACCAGTTTGTCGGTCAGTTCCCCCTCCTGTTCTTCATAATTCCGCTGCTTCCTCAAACTTTGTAGAACCTTATCGAAAAGGTTCGAGAGACAAGCTTAAAAGAGAAGTTCGAGGAAGGATGTTGGGCTTGTACAGTAAGTCATCAAATATTTGCGGGTTTGAACAATGGCAGAAACACTAAAAAAAGTTTCTGATAGGAGAACAAACTGGTGAGGCACAAGCTGATCATGTGCCATATAAACAGTTGTTTACGGAAAAGCATCCTACATATAAAATTGTGGGATAGCCGCGCGATGTTCGTACCACCGTGCCATCTTCCAATTGGAATTTATCAGAAGTAAGATCAATTGAAGCTTCTCTTAAATTCCATAAAATAAACTTTACTCGTAAATGATGTTAAAAAAGAATTTCAAGTCTCATTGCACAACTATGATTTGAATTTTCATCTCCGATGTTGGAGAGGTAGTGACAGTGATTAGAGCAGTCAAGTAAAGAATGTTTTCATAAATTCGTATGATACCGGATTATAGTATTGACGATGTAAAGCAGAGAAAAAGTATAAAAAGATCGCGCTTCAATGGTTTATGGGATGCAACCAAGACTTAAACAAAGGAAAGCTAAAATGTAGCGTCGTCAAAAGACTGATTACTGTTGCTTTCCGCTCGAATAATTTGACGCTTTACCTCTATTTCAGACCGACTTTCGCCAAAGAAGCACATTAGCATAATTTATTACACTTCTTCGAAATTCAGACTTCCCTTGTCAGACCAGTTAATGCTATGACAGTATCTGATTCTTGCTCTAACAATTGCTCTTGCAATTCTATGTTACCATATTCAATCGGAAAGCAACAATAGACGAAATAATTATAATGGACGCCCATTACTTAAAAGGATCTATCTTTTACATATCCAAGAAATCCCTTATTGGCCGTCCATAAATGAACCAGTTTAAAAGATCGAAATTCATGTTGATGGTGATGCGATAATCTAAGTAAAATATATTTCATAAAGATAACCTGTTTAGTTTTTATGTTACGTAACTAATCTCACCTAAGAATTATCTATATTCCATATTCTCTCCTCTTTAATCGAACTACTTATTCAAGCTTTTTAAAAAATCAGGACCAAACTTTACTAACGAGAAAAAAAAAAACTTTTTTGAATGCTCAGCCAATTAGCCTCTGAAGTTGTCCTTAACTGCTAAGTACTACTTTTTGTACCGATTAATCGTAGGTAAAATTTATGACGTGCCATTGCTGGTATCGACATCAGTTGCTTATGTATTTATTACTTTTAAACATAAGTTTGAATATATACGTTGCTGCAACTAGCATGGTCGGAAAACTCCATTGGTTTACTTCATTTTTTCCTCTTCTGATCAATTCACAGTAGCATCTTTGTGGATGAGATACTTGTTAATTCTCCTTATTCGATAACGGTTGGATAAAGGTCCTTCATGTTCTTACTTGTGTATAATAGCTCAAAGCTAAACGTTGATAAATGCTTTATAAGAGAAAAGTAACATAATTCAGTTAATACGAAAGATCAGTTGGTAAAGTATGAGAATGCTGGATTGTGAAAATGATTGGTATCTGTATCAATAGATAATTACTATGAACATAAAATTGATATTATTTATACATAGTAGAGCATGCTACTGCAAATTGCATCTAAATATAAGACTTCTACATAACATACTTTGATAAACGGTAAAGAGAAGTATTCATTGTTCTAATAGGACTTTGCAGTAATGTTGTGTTCAGTAAACGTCCCACGCAATAGTACACAATATTTCTGAAATAAACACATCCTCATATCAAAATGAAATTGAAGTAACTGTTATTTCTAATACTGTGTCGAGAGACTGTTTTTATTGTTTATTATTATATGTAAAAGCTTTTGATTTTCATTCCTTTAGTAAAGCGTATGCTTGAAGATGTGGAAGGTTTGTTATTCACGACTTATCAACGTGAGAATTATATAATGTGCCGTTTCTATGCCTGACACGTCGGTTTCAACTAGGTTTCGTAGTGACAGGATTAGAAGTCGTGATTCGAGCATTTGTTTTCCCCAAGGTGATAAGACCACAACCAGTATATACCAGCGCCATTCTTCATTTGATATTATTTACGATCAAATAATAAGTAGCAGTAAACAAAATTCTTTTCTTGGTTTACAGATAATATATGTAGAATTATATAGCACGCCTTGCAGCAAAAGTAGCCATAGAAATGCAGTGTGGAATTTTTATTCAAAGTAATACAAATAAGTACGCCTGGCATAAGTGATAATATACAACGCTAGTTTAGTAGCTTGTAGACTTTATAGGGCTGTTAGACTCTTAGACAATCTATTTACAATTAGTAAGTGTAAGGACTGTATAGTAAATGCAAGCCATCAGAAGGTTGAGCCAAACAATAACATTTGTTTTAAAAGACTGAAATGCGTTGAGAAATAACGTGCTGATATAGAAGGCTGGCGTTTGATAACAATCGTTTGGTAATGTAAACGCTTCATTCCGATGAAGAAAGATAAATACAAGTGTACCTCGTTGCTTCAAATTTTTAATACACTCTAAGAGCAACCAAACGTTTAATGCCATACAGAAGTGCTCATATTGTGTTCTTTCCTTAATACCGAATATTGTAGTTGTACTTTGCTGGTAAAGAGTATTTGAACAAAAGGGGTATTGGGCTAGGAGCAAAACAAAAAATGGCCTGCCTCTATTTACTCAACTGGTGTCTACATCGAATTTTATTGGCAAACTGGGTTCAAAATACGGAGGACCAACAGACAATGAAGTTGATTGAAAAAAAGCGAGGACCAAATAATCAAGTTGATTAATTTTTGGTCCTCGGTCCTCGGTACGCGGTGTGACTGCGAGTTATTTTTGAACTTTTAGCTTCAATTTTACACTTTATACAAATTTTATTGGACAATATATATTTTTTATTCAGATACCTTTGAATTATTTTAAGATGAATGGTATAATATTCTTGGACGATTCATTGAATAAATAATTGGAGACGTTATTTTGAAGGTCAGTGGACATTTTTCAATTGATAGTGGCATTACGTTAAAGTACTACGAGACGTACTGGGTATTTAGTGTGACACGCTTATCAGCAATAGATACAGGGTTGTGGTTTACGGGACTTTATTTATGGATCATATGGATTGATCTACGCGTTAAACTGATCCCAGACACGTTCTTCCGCCACGTAGATAACGGTTGTTGTTGTCAATCGTAATAAAAAAAAATAGATGTTGTCAAATTCGAAGCATTTAGACGTCCTTTCTTTGACTTTTCATCATCATCTTCTTCTTCTATACTTTCTTTCCTCATCCTGTAAGCTACTACTCACCATGTACAAAGCCAAAATCTTGCAAAAAATCAAATCGGTGGCAGAAGCCCATAAGAATAAAGTCAAAGATGAGTCCTTCCGTAAGTAACACATGAGCGCGCTGCCACAAATAAGTTATAGTGGTAATCCTCAAATTATGTTTTGTATGACTAGTAAACATCGAATGCACGGATTGCAAAACACTCGGATATTTCAACAAGGCATACCATGAATGCAAATTTTACAAAGCAGTTTCTGCGGCTGATGGTAAGTATCATGCTCTCATTGCAAGACAAGTTTATGTTTGCTTAACGGAAATTTAGTTGGAAGTAGCGGCAAGAAACGTAAGCAATCAGCTACAATCAAGGAAGAAAAGAAGCAAACAACTGGAGATATCAAGTGCATCAGTTGTGGCCTAAAGGGTCATTCTACTTCTCGTTCCCTCGAATGGAAAAGTTGCCAAGGGTTATACAGCCCAACTCGAACAATTCTGCAAAGTCTTCAACTTCAAAAAGTTCGGTTTTAAAAGGTAAAACCTATAGAAGAACTTCCTCAGCAAAAATATTATCCCTAATAGTAAACACACCCCTATTTTTGCTTGTGGCATAGTCTAACCGCTTTGAAGGAGAGTTCTGATGTAATGTTTCGAAACATGGTTAGGTCGGACGGTTTTACTGTAGACTTTTTGTTCAGCCGCAAAAAAAAAAGCAAAAGAAGACATGACCATTCATAATTACACCTTGGCTTTGGAAGAATTTTCTTATGACGAAGTAGAAGACGATTACAGACCCGCTTTCATTGATCCAGGCCGAAGATCTATTTTCACAGCGGCAATAGGGCTGAATCATAGCAAACATCAAGTACGCAGCTGCTCTACCAAGGAATATTATCATATGACCGGCAGTACCAGATACGCTGCAAAGCTGGAAAAGAAGAAAGCAGGCACAATTAAAATGATCGAAAGTGGCATAACGACCGCCAACCTTCTATCATCGAACAACATGACCGTCATGTACAATATATAATGCAGCACTTCGAAGCCTTGTTCTCTTTTTACGGCGAAAGAGCTGCTGAAGACAGATTTCGTTATACCAAAATCAGGAACGTGCTGCCAACAACATAGTCAATATGCTTGTTAATGGAACCCACAAAGTACAATAAGCAATTGAGGTTGAAGAAGAAGAAAGATCGAAGCAAGTGGCCAAAGAAGAATACCGACAGAATGGCCTTTTGTAAACGTAAAAAGAAGAAGAAGAAGAAGCAAAAGGTTCCAGAAGAGAAGGAAGAAGCAGATGCGAGAGAAGTAAGCGATGTTCTCGCTAAGAAAGATAGGTAAGGTTTTTAAATGATAAGCAATTCATCCACTATTCGCAGAAATATTGATAGAATTTATGATTTCTACAGCAATTCCCTGAAGAACAAGTGGAAGCCTGAACCCTTTAGTGTAGGCGACACTAAAAAGATCCCTCTGATTGTAGTTGGTAATGGCATGATCGGGAAGACTGCAGTGCCCATTAAAGGCCATAAGACTGGTGTCGTGGGAGTTCTTTGGCGTGCCTTGAAGCGAAGAGAGGCTGCTGGCGATTTACTAACGATAACAATTGATGAATACAAAACCTCTCGAATATTCAATAATTGCTGTTCCAACAATCTTGAAGCATTGAAGACTGTTCCCGGCCAATGTATCCTTGCCTGCAAAACCTGTTCGAAACTTTGGAACCGGGACGTTAACGCTGCTAAAAACATGTTGGCAATTAGCGTTTCGATCTGGAAGTCAACGGGAAGACTTGTGGAGTTTTCTAGAAAAGCATCAACCACTTAACCCGATCGTCTAATCGCCAGCACGAAGATGTTTTGATTTTTACAGGTACGCGTCTCAATTTTGTGTAGTTCGATCTTGAAGCTATAACTTAATCGTCTCAAAAATTTACTTTTTTCTAGTTATATTGCGGCTTTGTCTAAACCCAAAGTTAAAAAACTGTTACAACAAACCCCAACCCTTTAGTCCATAATCCTTTTTACCCTTGAGCCCTAAGGGGTTTTTAGATTCTCCTCAGCCTTTGGAGCTGAGGAGAAGTTTAATATCCCGTGTCCATTGGGCTTTTAAAAATGTCAGTAATAAAAATCCTTTGTTTAAACGTAAGATCATTATATTACAATTTAAGATGCTGTGTGTTGCTCTAATTACAACTAGTAAATATAAATTCAAGAGTGTAAGAAAGTAGTCGATATGAAAACCTCTTTCTCAAAGATTTGTATAAAAAGATAGACTAAATGATAGCTTAGAGCTCGTCTTCATCGCTATCTTCAATAATTCTTTTTGTTTTGTATTTCTGTGTAAAGAGGAATATGATTCAGTTAGTGTTTATGCGACCTGTGGATCACAGAATTAATGGGTAGTACCTTTCTTTCCTCTTTTTGTACAATAGCTTCCGCATCTTCCTCTTCGACTGGTTCTTTTCTCTTTCTACCTCGTCTTTTCTTCCCTTCATCATCATCCTTTTCTCTCTCGTCTTCTTCCTCTTCTTGTGCCCTCGCTGCCATCACTTTATTTTCTTCCCTGACACGTTCCATGAGTCGTTTTCTTTCTTCTTCAATTCGTGCTTCTTCCTCTCTTCTTTTATTTTCTTCTTCTTGTTGTTCCCTCTTTTTCTTAGCTTCAGCTTCTTCTCTCTTCCTTCTGACAGCTTCTAACTTATCATTCTTTTCTTTATCTATTTTTCTTTGTTCTTCTATCTTTCTATCAACCTGACTGCTTAATGTCACACCATACCTTTGTCTTTGCTCAACGATCTTTCGATCGTATATGACTTGGTCTTCACTCTGCAGTAAGTGTTGGAATATCTCTTGACTAGAATTGATACAATTTTTGGCTTGCTGTAATAGTTCTGAATTTCTCTCTTCTTGGCTTAATTCAGCCACCTGCTGAGCATAAGACTGTTGGACTAGAGCTAGGTTATACGAGATAGTTTTATCGCTAGGTGTAATTAACAGTGCTTTTTGCGTGTTTTTCATGGCTTCATACATCATCTTATAGTCCTTTTCCATTTTACTGAAAAGGTACTGTGCTTTTGCGAGACAGAGTATTAAGTTAACATCCTTGTTGTTGAAAAATTTCTTGAGGGTATTTTCATACTATTAAAATAAAATAATAACAACTGATGTTAATCACGATGCAAAAGCCAGCCAGGATTACTTTTATATATATATATATATATATATATATATATATTACCATCACAATGGCTTGGTTGTATTGCTTCATTTCAACATAAATGTGAGCAAGATTAACCCAGGCATTGGGATTCTTCACATCCGCTTCGCGCACTTGCGTGAATAAGTCTTGCGCTTCGTCTACATGTCCATTATCGGCAAGTACAATAGCTAAACCATTTGCTGCATACACGTTGGTTGGATCACGACGTAAGGCTTGAATATAGAAATTCACAGCTAACTTGTATTCATTAGCTTTCACCTTCTTCATCTTATCCCCCTTCATTTCTCTTGCTACTGAAGAGTGATAATTGCCGAGGGCTACGTGGGTATAAATATCGTCTTTATCACAGTCTTTTAACACTCGTTCGTAGGATCTTTTAGTCAATTTGTCAGTCTCTAGCACTTGTGCTTGTCCAATCATGATCCAAGCTTCTGGGTCATTTGGATCAGTATCAAATACTTCCTTGAAGTAATCGATAGCATCAGTACGTCGTCCTAGCATCTGCTGAATTGCACCCAGGCGTAAATGAGCATCTTTATATCCTGGATAGTCTTCAACAATTTTTCTGTAAATTGCTGTAGCCTTTTCAATATCGACGTGCTCCTCATAAAGTCTTGCCAGATTGTAACTTATAGTCAATTTCAAGTGTTTATCCTTTCCGGGTGCTGTTTCGATTTCTTGTAATGCAAGGCCATAATAATGTTCTGCCTCATTCAAATTGCCTGTTTTCTGATGCAAAACAGCCATATTATTCAATACTTCAGGTTTGACTTGCTTGACCTCGGGATCTTCAGCTGGCAAATCATTAAGAATTGATATCGACTGCTCATAATCTATATTGAATACAATAGATTAATTTTCGATTCAACGTTACCCATGTAGCACTCATTCAAAAATCCATTGTCTTACATTTTAATGACGATTTACTGTCTTTTTCCTCATTCATTTCGGCAATTTCTATGGCTAAAAATGGATCCTCATTTGCCTGATCTATCAACTTATTGAACAGTTCTAAAGACTTATCTTTTTTTCCAACCAATCCATATAGTGAGGCTAAAATTTGCATAATCTCTGGGCTTTCAGGTTGCAATTTGAGGAGTTTTTCGAATATTTCTATGGCAGGATTGTATTCTCCCTTCTTCAATTTCATCTGGCCCAAACCAAACTGTGATAACAGATGCTCAGGGTAGTATTCTACTGCCTGCGCGTAAAATTTGTATGCGTTTTCGTATTCCTGCATTTGATGATGTGCTCTAGCAATCTGATAAGAAGCATTTGCTTTAATGACTGAGCTTGTTGTTAAATCCATGGCCTTGGATGCTGCTTTCATTATCTAACAAATAGAATATAATAAAGAGAATGAGACGTAGTAGAAAGGCAATTTCTTCCACTAGTTTTACTAACCTCTTCTATTTCTCTGGTAAGGAAATAATGATCTGCTAGCATACTTAATACAACAGGATGTTCTTTATTGGCCATATAGGCTTCTCGTAAATGCTGGATACCGTGCTCTAAAGCTGTCTCTTGTTCAATAAGATTGGTATTAGGTTGTTTCGATTCATTTAATTCGATAATGCTGAGTAAAATAAGTGCGTTCGCATCGGATTGCGGGCTAACATCTAATACTCTTCTCAATGCTGCTTTGGCTTCTGAATACATTTTTAATTTTGCAAAACAAGTAGCAATACCCAAGCGAATCTCTACACCCGAGTACTTGCCACGTGCATATTTGAGAGCTGTTTGATATGTAATTAAGGCTGCTTTGTGTCTCTGAAGGTGATATTGAATTTTGGCTTGTCCTAAAAGAGCAGGGATACAATTCGGTCTTTTTTCCAGGACCATACTGAATGAACGGGCTGCGTCGTCAATTTTTCTGCGCTGGAGATATAAGTTGCCTTTGATGAGAAAGCTGGGCTCATATTGGTTGTGAATTCTGTCTGATTCGTTTATACATTGAGTAGCCGAATTCAAATATTCTTCGCGTTTTTTGTCGTCTTTTTCGTATCTGGCTAATCGTAAATAAAGTGTGGCTCGTAAATTAAGAAGAGGTAACTTTTGTCTTGGTAAGGTTCTTGAAGACTGACTCGCTATATGGAGAGAATTTAGTACATACTGAAAATGTGAACAGAAATCGATGACGACTTACCATAGTCTAAGCCAGCTTGAACTACTTGAATACTCTGTTCAATCTTATTTTGGCGATAATACTCAACCTGAGAAGAATAAGCAGGAAAAAATTAAATGTAATTTAGTCAAAGAAAGTAGCTGACGGGAATCAACAGTTCAGCTTACAGCTAATGTGCGATAGTAAGGAAGCTCGACAGATTCTTGACGAAAAATATCAGTCAACTCTTTCGGATTTGAGGGCAAATCACTACAAACAACTTCTAACACATTCTCTTGTTGGAGTGGTACTTCAATTGTCTTTGGTCGTACTCCGTAAGGGCTATCAAACATAGTAGTTGCCATGAAAGTATTCAGCCTAAAGGAGGTTTCCTCGTAAAGAGTATTATGGACTACAAAGGAGAAGAGACTGCAAAATCTGTTTAAAGAAGTTCGGAATTTCCATTTTCACGCTCCGCTTTGACAATCGTGGAGGCTACGTCACGCAAGTAAACACGTAAGTGAGAATGACTTTCGAATACAGCAGATACGTACAGAGACAGACAGAAAAACGCGAGCATTAGCATAGAGCCTTATTCTTTTTCGTTTTTTATCTCCTTCTTTCCTTTATTTGATAAACATAAATGACAGCTCTTACATCAGCAAGTAAGCTCATTTTACGACTTGTAGGATTTCATCAGAAACAAAGGGGCAAAATATCCTAACGTCAATTCTCCTTAACGATAGATGGTATCATTGCTCTACTCGATGAATCACAACCTGAATTAAAAATCTATGCACTGCAACAATTAAACACATTGGTTGATGAATTCTGGGCAGAAGTTGCTGACTCTATTGCTAAAATGTAAGCTTTTCTGTTCACTTATTCAACACCAAAACGCTAACCTAGATCTGCAATTTTTGAACTGATGTGCATAGTGAAATCCTTTATGAGGATACTTCGTTTACTCAAAGAGAACTAGCAGCTTTAGTGGCTTCTAAAGTAATTAATACTTGCTGTTATGGACTGACTATCACATTCTGTTATTGACGAATTCGCATCAATTTAAATAGGTCTACTATAATTTGGGCGAATTAGATGACTCACTTACTTTTGCTCTTGGTGCAGGTGAAGCTTTCGACCTCTCAGAATCCTCAGAATATGTGACAACCATGATTTGTAAGTTTTAAAAGCGAAAAAAAAAGACAAAAAGAGCTGATAGAAGTGTCAAAACCATTTGTATGTTAGCTGAATGCTTACAATATATATTCATTCCGCGTATAACAGCCAAATGTATTGACAAGTACATCACCCTCCGATCGGAGAGTGAGGACCCTGACAGCGCTGTTGATCCCAGATTAGAAGACATTGTGGAAAGAATGTTTCAACGTTGTGTAGATGATTGTGAATTTGAACAAGCTATCGGTATTGCACTTGAATCCAGACGTCTTGATATTGTTGAAGCTATGATTAAAAGAGGAGAAGATTCAAACAAACTTCTGTCTTATGTCTTGGATGTTTCAATGACACTTGTACAAAACCTGGAGTTCCGTAATGAAGTCTTGAGACTTTTGGTAGATTTATATACCTCCCTCGAAAATCCCGATTATATTTCAATTAGTCAATGTTTGGTTCACCTGAACGATCCTTCTTCCTGTGCAGTTATGCTTAAAGAATTGATTGAAGATAGTAATGAGGTAAAAAAGAAAAGGAAAGAAGGTGTGAGAATTACATAGTTGCAGATCATAACTAATCTTGTGGTATGTCGATATAGCTCATGGCTCAACAAATTTCATTTGATTTGGAGGAAAACGCAACTCAAGAATTTTTGTCAAAGGTCGCAGCAGAATTACCTGTTGAACCTGAAATTGAGGAAGAAAAGGCTGAAGGAGCAACTGAAGACGAAAAGGCAAATATTATTTAGAGTAAGAATTTAAACTATCTAGTCCGATTGCAATAACGTGTATTTTCATGTATTATAGCCAAAGAATGACACGCCCTTCAAAAAAATCAAATCAATTTTGTCAGGTGAAGAGTCAATTCGCCTCCACCTCGAATTCTTGTACCGTAACAACCATACAGATCTTCTGATTTTGAAGAATACAAAGGTAATCACTAAATTGTATAGGAAGAATTGCAAAGGGTGTATTATATTGAAAATACAACATTCGATCTGTGCATTATAGAATGCTTTGGAATCTAGAAATTCAATTTACCATACAGCAGTTACTTTTGCCAATGCATTCATGCAAGCAGGTACTACCAGCGATGAATTCTTGCGTCAGAATCTTGATTGGTTGTCCAGAGCCACAAATTGGTCAAAGTTCAGTGCTACCGCCGCCCTTGGTGTTATTCATAAGGTAGATTCAAATATATGGAAGAAGGAATTGGGATTTCAAGGAATGTTATTGATTTTTTTTTCTTCAATATAACTAGGGACAATTAGCTCAATCCATGAACCTTCTGGCTCCTTATTTACCTCAAGAAAGTGTTGGCAATAGCTCTTATTCTGAAGGCGGTTCACTATACGCCCTTGGTCTCATTAATGCTAACCATGGTGCTAAGGTTCTTGATTATTTAAAGAATGCCTTGAAAGATACTTCTGATGATGTAATTCAGCATGGTGCTTGTCTCGGTTTAGGTGTTGCCGGTATGGCTACGGCTAATGAAGCCATTTATGAAGAACTAAAGAATGTCTTATTTGGTGATGATGCTGTTGCTGGTGAAGCCGCTGGTCTAGCCATGGGTTTGATCATGCTTGGTACTGGCAATGAAACAGCCGTTGACGAGATGCTCCAATATGCTCATGAAACTCAACACGAAAAAATTATTCGTGGTTTAGCTATTGGTATTCCTTTCATTATGTATGGTAAAGAAGAGCAGGCGGACGAATTGATTAAGAATCTATTGGAAGATAAAGATCCTGTTCTCCGTTACGGTGGTATTTATACTATTGCTATGGCATATAGTGGCACTGGTAACAATAAGGCCATCCGTCGCTTATTGCATGTCGCTGTAAGCGATGTTAATGATGACGTTCGTCGTGCCGCCGTTACAGCTATTGGTTTCGTATTGTTGCGTAATCCTAAGCAAGTTCCACGTATTGTCCAGCTCTTGGCTGAAAGCTACAACCCTCACGTCCGATATGGTGCTACCCTCGCTTTGGGTATTTCTTGCGCCGGTACTGGCTATCTTGATGCTCTTGAATTACTTGAACCTATGACAAAGGATCCTGTCGATTTCGTTCGTCAAGGTGCCTTTATATCCCAAGCCATGATCTTGATTCAACAAACTGAAAACACAAATCCCAAGGTTGCTGGCGTTCGTAAATTGTTTGAAACAATTATCAGTGATAAGCATGAGGATCCGATGGCCAAATTTGGTGCCGTTCTCGCGCAAGGTATCATTGACGCAGGAGGTCGTAATGTGACCATATCCTTATTATCCAGAACTGGCCATGCCAACATGCCTGCTATTGTGGGTATGGCTGTCTTTACACAATTCTGGTATTGGTATCCTTTGACACACATGCTCAGCTTAGCCTTTACGCCTACTGCTATCATTGGTCTCAACAAGAACCTTGAAACACCTCGCTTTGAATTTGTCTCTAACGCCAAACCATCCTTATTCGCATACCCACCTGCCATAAAGCCTCCATCAGCAACTGTCGTAGAGAAAGTGGCTACTGCTGTCTTATCTACTACTGCTAAAGCAAAAGCTCGTGCTAAAAAGATTGAGAAAGAGAAGGGAGATCAAATGGATATTGATGAAGATAAGCATACTGGTACGAAAGAAGATGAGGAGATGCAGGATGATGAAAAGAAAGATAGTGGCCATAAGTCACCAATTCAAAAGAAACAACAAAAGAAGGAGGAAAATTTTGAACTGCTTGAAAATATGGCACGCGTTGTTCCTGCTCAATTGAAACACATTACATTTAAAGAAGATTCACGTTATATTCCAGTGAAGAAAGAAAATGTCGGTGGTATCATAATGATGATTGATAGAAAACCAGAAGAAGAGGAAGATTTGATTCAGCCACGTGTTCCAGCTGGAGGTAAGTACTCTCTATCGTAATTTATTAATTTTTTAAGCGCTTGTTTTCTGATGGCTTTCTTTTTACGATTTAGATGCCACAACAAGAGCTGCGGCAGAGGAAGAAGCAGCACCATTCGAGCCTTTCGAATATCCTTTTGATGACCAATAACTGTCTTCTTTTTTTTCATTTAACATTTAATGTTCTTGCCAGAGTTTTAATTTGTAGAAATCGAATAACAATAACTGAACATACTTGTACACAATAAAGAAATTCTTAAAAAAAATAACAAGATGCATGGCATTCTGCATGTGAAAATGCAGCAGTAGGAACTCATGAAGATTTCTTTAGCCCAGGGGCAAGTTAGAATCAAATCAGTAAAGGATCGAATAAAGTTTGTAGGCATCTTTCATAGGATAATAAAATATGAATAACTGTGAACCAACCATTATTGTGGATATTTCGTATGTCGAAATTTTGCTTTGTCATACATTTTCACAGTTATGACTTTCTCTTCACATCCGTCTCATTTTTTATCCAGTGTCTTTCCATTTCGCATATTATTCACAAGAATAAACGACTATTTGAACTGCTTTGAAAAAATTCTAATAGAAACCGAAAATACAGAATGAAAATAGAGAAAGCAGTTGCTCAAAGATACCCCCAGATTCTACAATTAGTAGAACAATTTAATATGAGAGAAGGCCAAGGAGCCGTTTTTTGGGAAGATAACGTTATTGAAGAACTCCACATTGTCGGTGCAGAGCCTGATAAGCTGATTTGGGAGTTTAAAGTCAAGGAAGTGCATTGTAATAGGTATTCTTCCGGTTAAAAAAAAATTAGAAGAATGATATTGATAATAATAGTTTACTAATGATGCGAGCAGACTAGGAAACCTTCATGGTGGTTGTGCTGCTACCCTCATTGATATATGTAGTAGCTTTGCTGTACTGACTAATAGTGGTAAAGCACGTTGGAATTTGATTGGTGTCTCCACTGACTTATCTGTCTCATATCTCAAAGGCGTTCCAGCAGAAACTATGATTCGACTTGAATGTGAAGTTCAAAGAGTCGGGAAAACGTTAGCTAACATATTCACCAAAGTTTATAACGATCAGGGCCAAGTTTGCTACACAGGCTCCCATACCAAATTTAACATTGATCCGAAGTTGTAAATTTTGATGATAATAAATGGAAGTTTATACATACCTTCGAAAAATACAACGGTTGTAGCAAAGACTTAGCTCGTAGCGCTGCAAATATTCCAATAATACATGGATGAGGGGAGTGAATTAGCGCTTCTACCTATCAGTAATAATAAAAGACCAATACTAAATCATCATAATGATTTGAACAATAGCTAGCCGACGAAATAAATCTGGCACTTTGGTTCTATCGATCAAACGGTAATAGATAGATCGCTATACCCAATTAAGATTGATTTAAATCTGATCTTTTACAATGATGAGTTTGAATAGCACGTAGAATAATGCGCTGTAGAAATGTTGGTAGTGGTAGTTTCCTTCTTGGTTGATGAGGGGCACTGAAGAAAGGGTAATATATTATCAATTAAATAATCGCTGCTAATTTTATTGCTCATTCTCAATCATAAGGAGATCCTGTGCTGTAGCAACTTCGAACATCTCAGACAAAGTATAAAGAACGAACTATTGAAGGGAAACAACGCCCTTCTCAATTTCCATACTAAGCTTTTTGAGATACTTTTTTATATAACAAGTCATACAAAAATTGCACAAGCCTTGTTTGCACGGAATGATAAAGTAGTCTGAGTACCGGAACTGATCACCATTAATGAATGTTTGGGTAAAAAAAACCTATTTTGCTTAGCTGTTGTACTTTCTATATGGGCGTAGATCCAAATCAATGTCCTTATTCGTATTATGAACATATATCTTCTACTCTTTAGCAAGCATAATTTTACGGAAGTACTATAGATCGGGTGTCTAAGCTTGAACGACACAAATCAAAAACGATTTATACGTTCAATATCATAACTAACCAAAACTTTAACAACGAAACGTCTACACTACTTGAAAGACATATCAATACCATAAAATGCATACCATGAATGATGCCTGAATTCTTCGGTGGTAGCAGCAAAGGATGTTTAATTGACCAGTTCCAACTATAACCCATAAAACAAAAGGAATACAGGCATTAGAAGCTATTACATGTTATAGCATAGTATTGGGTATTCCCAAAAGAAGGAAGAATGCTAATGGTGTGTTACCAACTTTTTTCTGCTAACTCTTTTACACGAAGCCAAAAAAAAAAAAAAAAGAAAAACCTTTATGATAAATTTTAGCACTATCTTTAAGTAGAGGAAATAACGATATCCTTAAAGAGCTGGAGGGGGGTTAGTAAAGCAAATTTAAGCTGAAGATCGCCTTCAACGGTGGTTGAGGGCGAGCTAATGCAAGGTTACATTAGCATAAGGCATAAGCTTCAATTTTTTAAAAAGTTGGTAATTTCTTGTTGCATGTGTAGATATGGACAAATTGTATATTTCTAAGTATGCTCAAGCACTATATATATTGTATGCCAATCTACTATTGAAAGTAAGAAGTAGATGTACACTTTAATGAATAATCAATCAGTAGGTTTACCTTCCTGAAAAATTGAGTGTTATACTACTGTATGTAGCTTATATTTTGAAATGAAAATTGATATTGCCCACAGATACGGTGACACTGATGGCGTTTTCCATCTTTAAAGCATTTGCTTTGAAAAATTTCGCAATAATCTTCAAATTAAGCAACCATTGCTAGCTCATGAATACCTTGGCGGATTCGCCAACCCGTAGGCAAATACAGGATGCATTTTGCAAGGTCACTCATTTTCAGCATGTTTATTTCTTCCTCTGGTTAACGCTGCTATATGTATAATAAATGTTATGCTTGCCAAAGAAATTCAGGCTATAAAATTTCTCGTAGTACTTCTTTTGTAACGCAAAAAAAAACTAAAAGACAATTTCTATACTTGCATTTGGACAGGTAGGTTATGGTACAATAAGCAACGGCTACTTTATTTTAGGAGCTTTACGGACGCTTTTGAAAGTGAATGAATTACAACATATAGAAATGTCGAAAACACTGTGAATTTATACGCGGATCTTCTTAATAATAACAACCTGTGTCAACAACTCCAGATAGGTCAATTTGATTGAGTAATCCGATTTTGCGATAGCAAATTTAAATGCCCTACTGCAAGGCGTTGAAAAAATGGTCGAAATGAAGAATAGTAAACCAAACGGTATGGTTCATTTATATTGTGAAGGTAAAAGACGTAGCCAGTTAAAGCATAAATACTATCAAGAACAGTAATAAGGGATCAGTATAATTTGATATCCATTCGTACAGAAATTCACGCCGCAAGAAGTAAGAATGCAGTTAAGCTGGTTGATTATCTGTTACTTCGACTATACAGGAATCCTCGTGTACATTACGTGAAGATCAAACGAATATAATCATTAGTGTCATCAAAGCAGACGCTTCTTCAGCAGTAGGTGTAAAACCTCTACCTTCTTAGCGTCACTGTTGTTACGACAATTTTAATGCTAGATAGAAGTTGGTTAACGGGATTATTGTACTACAGAGGTATGCTTTATATTAGCCAAGAGTGTTTTGCAACCAACAGAAGTTTTAAAGTTGGCTGATCAACGTTGTATGTGGTAATTGGTATACGGAATCTTCAGATTACTTACAATGTAGCTAGGCGAAGAATAAAGTGAATTGCTTGCCACAAATGAAAAATCAGCGTTGAAACTATTTGATTCTTGCACATTAAACTTTCGATTTGTGCGACTGTAACAAGAAAAAGAGTTTTTCCACGCTTGTCAATGATACACTTTTTCATTCTATTTATTCTTCTTTTGGAGATTACAAAGGATTTGCTGATTTTGGCAGGCTTGAAAACCAACGATAATGCGTGTATCTTCCTCTGTCTCGGGAAATGAATTTATTTTTTTCTTTGATAATCTATGATGATTTCCTTTAAAGAAGAATAATAGATGGGCCAGGTCTCTCAATTCTTCTGCTGTTAAATTATTTTTTATTATTATTTTTTTTTTTTTTGTCGTTTTTCAATTCTTTTTGATTCTTTTTCACTCATTCCCTCAACCGCCTACCTTTCTGCAGCAGCATAGATCATCATTTGGAGTATTTGAATTAGTTCCTCTTTTGAAACATACGCATAGATCAGAACAAACAGACAGCAAATTAGTATAACATTTCATCAACTGATCATGTTTAAAAAGAACAAGAGCAATGCAGAAGGAAGTAGCAGCCGTAGCTCAAACCCTTTCAATCGTACAGAATATGTAGAGGAAATAGACATGAATGATATCAAAATGGACACTCTTCGATCACGCATATCTAGTCCTGATATGAAAAGGGGAGCCCCAAGTTTCCATGAAGACGTAGGCTCAATATATAGTCGATCTGGTCCAAGCGGGTCAATTGGCGATGTGATAGATGATAGACCAAAACTGCAAAGAGGTTTAAAAGCTAGACATGTAAGGATTCAAACAGTGGCCATTCCTTTACACATTCGAAAAATTCACGTTATAATATGTATAATAGCCTAATATTAATCATCTTTTTATGATCCAATGCAGTTAACAATGATTTCACTGGGTGGTACCATCGGCACAGGTTTGTTTTTGGCCTCAGGTGCTTCCGTAGCTAATGCTGGCCCCGGTGGTGCGCTAATTGCTTATGCTTTAATCGGTATCATGGTATTCTTTATGATGGAGTCTTTGGGTGAAATGGTAAATGCCTGAATAGCTTATTTAAAAAAAAATGAAAAAAGATTACTTAGAAGTGAAACCTGAGCTATCTGTTCTGAGAAAGATTTTTTTTAACCATCTCTTTTTCTTTACCATTTTTAGGCAACATATCTCCCGATCTCGGGCAGTTTTAATAATTACGCTGGCAGATTTGTTGATCCTGCTCTTGGATTTGCCTTGGGATGGAATTATTGGTAAAGAAATCGTTTATATGAGGAATGAGGGCTATAGTGGAAGACATTTTTCAAAGAATGAAAATGGGTTGACAGGATATGTCAAACTTTTTTAATAGGTATAATTGGGCTATTACTGTTGCTGTAGAATTGGTAAGTATCGCGACGAACTATTTTTTTAAGAACTATATACTGAAAAGGTGTGCATTTTGTTCTTGTAGACAGCAGGCTCCATGGTTATGCAATTTTGGCTTCCTTACGTTCCAAATTATGTCTGGTCAATTGTCTTCCTTGTCATCATCCTTGGTTTGAACATGTTCTCCGTTAAAGGCTATGGTAATTATACATGATATGGATGATATGCGATTCTTCTAAATAAGGCACTAACATTTGGGAATTGTTCGCGTGTAATAGGTGAAGCAGAATATTGGTTTGCATTAATCAAGGTTTTAACGGTTATTGTCTTCATTCTCCTTGGCATTCTCGTTGATACCGGTGTCTTGGGCGGTGTATACTATGGTACTCATGTTTTTAATTCTGGCGGCGTACAAGGTTTGGGCGTACTTACAACCTTCTTGACTGCTGGTTTCTCATTCCAAGGTACAGAATTGATTGGTGTTGCCGCTGGTGAAAGTGAAAATCCACGTAAGAACGTACCTGCCGCTATCAAGCAAGTATTTTGGCGTATTGTCTTGTTCTACATTCTCTCTATTCTCATCATCGGTTTGATTATTCCATACGATGATCCCAATCTTTTGAAGAGTGATGTTAGTGATATTTCCATTTCTCCCTTCACTCTCGTTTTCATTAAGGCTGGTATCTCTCCTGCTGCTCATATCATGAATGCTGTTATTTTGACCACTGTTCTCTCTGCTGGTAATTCTGGCTTGTACGCTTCCAGCCGCACGTTACTGGATTTGGCGCAAGAAGGCAAAGCACCCAGATTTTTTAGTAAAATCACTAAAAATGGTATTCCCATTTATTGTGTGCTTTTAACCGCTGCTATTGGTATGCTTGCCTTTTTGACTTCTCTCTTTGGTAATGGCGTCGTCTATAATTGGCTTATGAATATTTCCGGTATTTGCGGTTTTATTGCCTGGCTTGGTATTGCTGCCTCACATTTCCGATTCCGTCGTGCTTACAAACTTCAAGGCTACAAAGAGGAAGATCTTCCTTTCAAAGCAAGACTGTTCCCTGTTGGTCCTATTTTTGCTTTCGTCGTTTGTTGCTTTGTCATTGTTGGCCAAGGTTATGATGCTTGGACAGCTGTACCTGTTAAAGCCTCAGATATTATTGCCTGCTATATCGGTGTTCCTGTATTCGTCGTCATTTACTTGGGATATAAGCTTATCAAGAAACCCAAACTCATTCCTTTAGAGGAAGTTGATTTAGTCTCGGGTCGTGCGGAATTTGAGTAAGTATCTAAATTGTCTTTTGAAATTATTATATGATTTGGAGAAAGATCATAGCTTCATGTATCGTTATCTAAATATTCAAGTTTCTCCATTAGACATACTCTGGAATCAGATACAGACAAGAAGATGGACCCTCTGGAAGGTGTTAGTATTTTGAAGCCTGCAACTTGGAAGAGAATTCCTTCCAACCTTAAGTCCTGGAGAGATGCTTTGCATAATTAGACACAGCTGGCAGTCATTCTTCCTTTTTATTGTTTCCATTTTGTGTAATTAATCCTTGTATATATATTTTATACGTCACTTATATCCATATCTTGTATTATCAATTTTTTGTTATTTAATTGAAACGTCTAATGTCTTTTTATAAATTACTGAATTAAAAACACGTCAAAGAAAACAGAGTAAATGTGTATCATCGCACCATTTGACCGAAGTGTTGTGTTTTCTTGGATGTCCTTCATTTTGTGCTCATACTCTCTGTAAGAAATTTTCCATGGAGTTACCTACCAAGTATTTCATTTGTTGACCTTCAAGGTAATGGTAGAAACTTTCTCAGCATTTTCCGGAATTGATAATGTAGAATAAGATGAAACGTCCGAAACTGCTATGTTCAATAACGGCCTTATGTACAGATTTCAAGGCACTACCTACTTTTGAACAACTGTACAAGTCTACGCTACTTCCGCTACCGCTTGGATTGAATGTGCTTTGTGTTCACATAATTTCGTGTATGGGCAGTTGAAATCGCTTGTAAATAAAAAATTCGCATAAAGAACCGTAATTTTAAGCCTTAATAAAGAATGTCTTACAATATAATGGTAAACATCCCTCTCACTTTCATCCTTTGATGTATAAGCATGTACGTAACCATGAGTTAATGGTTTATAAAAATATCAATCCAAAAAAAAGAGGAAGAAAAGTGTATACTCTACGTAGGAAACTTTACATTATTGTGTAATATTAAAAATACTTTTGCTTTTTACATATCATCGTCACTGGCAGCAACGGCATCACCTTCATCTTCATCACCACTGACCAATTCATTTTCCTTTTCAGCTTGGGCCAATAAAGCAGCAAAATCACGGTCGTCTGAATCAGAGACCAATTTAGCTTCCTTTTCAACCTTGAACTTGGTCCAAGAATACTTTTCTAATTCTGCCTTTATCGCTTCAATACTCTTTTCAATCATTTCAAAACCGAGTTTCTTATCCAAAGAATCGACTGTGACGACATAGAAAGGCGCGGCCAAATATGTGATTTTGATAGGTACTTCTTCTGAACCAACAGATTCACCGGCCTTCAAAGCAGCCTTAATGGCATTGACACCATCAATACCTGTACATCTAATATCAAGTTCTGGAATAAAAGGGATATTCAAATAAGCCGATATTCTCGTCAGACAATATAACTCTCTTTTCTTAGGAAAAGGAACTAGAATCGAATCACTTACGTGCACGAATCTTAACGGGATGAGGAGTCATTCTGCGCTTAATAATGGCTAATAATTCCTTCAAAACTTCATCAGGAATATTCATACCGGCAAACACAGCATCAGAATCACTAATTTACAAATAAACTCGTTCGTTAATCCTTGTCTTTCAGTTTCACTTGAACCTTATCCAAACAAAAAGAAAATTAACAAATGAACTTTACACAATAGCCATCTTGAAAGCATCATAGGCATGTCCAAACTTTTTATACAAAGGCCAACCGATAGTTTCGTATAATTCTTGCAAAGGCATGTCGTTCTTTTCAGCAACATGACGTAAAATAGAGTGAACAGCTTTAGATTTGTTGTATTTCTCTTCACATTTTACAATATCTTCAGGGGTGACACGACGCTTAGACAAATCGATATAACCTAAATATAAAGCAGGAGATTGATGAATGAATAACTTCTTTTTTTTTTTTGTCTAAACGAGGAAAATATGCAATAAATATTTCCAAACTAGAATGTGTACTTATATTTACCCTTTTCTTCGTCAACTCTGAGAACAACAACAACTTCGTCTCTGCCGACACGAATCAACTTTTGAACTGAACGAATACGTCTTCTGGACAATTCTGAAAGCAGAATCATACCTTCTCTATCGCCATATTCGAGCTAATACGGCCGTAAGCAATTCAAAATAGATGCGTTTAAAGAATGAGTAAGAAAAAAACGGTCAGTAAAGCTGGACCTAAGTTTGGAAATTAGAAATGTCTCGTTCGAGCGATTTAGAATGATATATTTACAAGTTTGACATAAGCACCCATATCGGCAATTTGACGGACGTTGACCATGACAACATCGTCAACCTTGGGAAACTCATTCTCGTACATGCGACAGTGGAACTTATTGTCGGCCATCTTGTGTGCTATGTCTGTCTAATTTGTTTTAACAGTGAAAAAAAAAAAAAAAAAGACTTAAAAATAGTCGACTTTGCAAAACGACAATGGTGCAGAAAGCAAGAACAGAACAACTCTTCTCAAATTCGAAGACAGCGAAAAAATTTTGCGGCTTATGCCCAACCGAACTTTTTGCACCCCTTCTTGATCTCTACTGTAATTGGCAATGGAATGCTCACTGAGGAGTCATTTAATTTAGATAGCAAGTTGAAGTAGAAAAATTGATCCAGTAAATAGTAATGATATAAATAGCTGGTGAGAACTTAACATTTATCAAACCGGGCACCACAATCAAATTTGTTGAGCCTTCTTATTAGCTCTGATTTCATTGTTGTTTATGGCTTTTAAGTGCTCAATTATACGAAAAGGGCTTTTAGTGGGAGGGCGCAACTTCCTGTTGCCATTTTGAGTTGTTGGTGAAATAGCTATGGTAAACATTCTAGTGGTGCCGGTTACACTCTTATTAGTAGGAGCTTTTGGGAAGCCATTGACAATATTATAACTCATAGCCGTATTGATGTCGCTTTACCTTCCAGGAGGAGACGCAAACTCCTTGCACGCAGTAGAGGCTGCTTGCTATATCATACGAAATGCGCATCAAATTATCCAATTTTTGAAAAAAACATATTGCGCTTTAGACGCTACTTATAGCAGATACTTACATGTTTTAATTGAGCCGCTTCCTTCGCAGTAAGATTTTGTCCTTGCGATTTAAAAGACAACAAGAGGGATATTCTGGCAAATAAAGAATAACAAAGAACGAAAGCTACTACTACTGTCGAAGTAAAATCGATCCCGTTCACATTTGGAAGGAAACTAGCAATCATTTTTTACAAGAAAATTAGAACCGTTAGCGAATGCAATATGTAGGCAGGATACGGAGAAAGTCCATATAGGATAAGGGCTATATATATAATCCGAAATACGGGCCATTGTAGATGGAGCCAATGCAACAACATTCTCCCAATTCCTGATATAATACGTTTCTGCAACATATTAAAGGTTACATTTTAAACTACCACTATGGTTTCTTGAAATAATTTTGCAACGCAAACAAATGCATATTATTGACATTCTCTTAGTTCTCATGGTAGACCAAAAGCATTCACCACGAGTAATTAACCTACCTTCAGAACTCAAAATGTATACAGCGAAAGATCTCTGGCCGTCATTTGAAAGATTGTACTCAATTTTGTACGACCCGTTGCATGGTTTTACGAGAGAAGCAATTTTGTAATCCATTTCCAGACATATTTGGTAATGAAAGACTCCTGTTGAGTTTACTTCAAAAACATTGATATTACTACATAAAGAAAGCTAAGGTTATAATGTAGCTTTGAACCAATTGATGAAAAGCGGTCTCTACTAAGCAGATCATGACATAAAAATTTATCAGTTGCCGTAATAGCTGTAGAAATAGCTTGGTTTATACACGGATCAAGTTACATCTCACCTGATACACCCGACTATTTGAAGGGAGTGTAAGTTGGATTTTGTATCATATGATTTCGAGCAATTCCGGTAGCTGCTACTTGTCGAAAAGATCGACTCAATTTGCCTTGTTTGTATCGCGTCTTACGACTTCCTTCTGAGTGAGGAATTGTTCACACACACGACGACAAAGCAGCAGTGGGTTATAACAGCAGCCGCTTTGAACCGCTTAGATTAAATGAGAAAAAAAGGCCGTTTATTTCCTTCTTTATTCTATTTTGGTTTCTTTCTCTTCTTTTTCCTCTTCTTTTTCTTTGTTTATTCTATTTTTATTAGTTTTTTTTAGCTTTTGAACTTTGAGGTTTGATTCTTTTTTTAATTTAGCAGCACCTCTTCACTCCACTGATATCACCATTATCCTAGACAGCATATCCCATTCTTATTAAAAAGCAAGTTGAATCGAGCGGTAGAAACAGTGAGACAGAAGTAAACTATTTGCTTATACAAAATCAAAAAGTTTTTTGCCTGCCTTTGAATATCGTATCTAATATAGAAGTTTCTGTTATACTAAGTGTCATATCCTTATCAACAATACCCCTATTTATCTTACGGTGGATACGCCAATCCTTACCAAACATCTCTCTATGGTCAGCAGCAGTTATTGGGTTATCCGACCAGTAACTACTACAATAATGGAGGCATCAATCCATATTTAGGAACTGCAGCAACAAGTTATTACCCTACTGCCACCGCTGCTAACACAGCTTACTTGGGTAATACAGGCTATTATAATGGCACCGGTTACGGTGGCTATGGCTTATATGGTAACGGTATGACAGGTTACGGATCTGGAGGATATTACATGCCTTATTACAAACAGAGTACTTTACGAAATATTATCAATCGGATTCGACATGGTTCGAATTATGGGTATTATCCAGGTTACGATTATGGAAGACATCATTATCATGGAGGAAGTTGGCTTGATTTATAGTTAGTTTGGTTTTTTAGTAACCTCTTTTTTTTCGGGTTGACCTGCTACGTACATATACACGCACATACACACACTCAATACACGATGCATAATAAGTAGAACACATTTTGACACATGATATATATCCACAAAATTAGTCCTCACTGTTTCGAGAGAAAAAAAAAACCTTACGATTGCAAAACGTGTATAACATCTCTCATCTTTTCATATCTTTTTGGAAGGTTCATCTGCCTTTCAATAAACTGAATACCATCTACATGTATAACTTTCAGTCCTTTGACTTTTGCTACTAAGTTCATGGAAAACAAGCACCTAATTTAATCCATAGAGGAATGTATGTATGCTGTGAATAAAACTCTTTCCACCGTTTGCTGTAGAGGATCTACAAGGTTTTCTTGCTTTTTTCCCATTTATTTGCTAGCAAGGGATTGGCTTTTTAGAAAGAATAAATGTACAGAATGGTATGAACAAAAGAAAGCCTACAACTACGTAACTCAATTCTCAGTAAACATAGTTGTGGATTGAAAGAAAGCTTTCTGCTATGCAGTTGATATAGTGTTGCTAAGGCTATGGAATTTCAATGATGAGCCAAGGTATTATGGGAAATATGGTTAACTATAGAAGGATAAAACGACTAGTACTAAAAGTAATAAGAGATATTAACAGAGATAGCATTTAGATATAATAAGATGGTTAATTGTACAATGCAAAAAGTAATAATGAGATGATGCCAACAATTATTGAGGCTAAGAGCAGTGATTCTTTGCTCTATAAGTGTCAATGAAATGGATGTAAGCTTGAATTGCTATGAGGACTATATAAGAAAGCAATATACCATTTCAGCTACTACCTTTTGATGTGTATTGTGCTTTAGTAATTGTTCAAGTCTCTCCACTTTCTGCCTTTCATCTTCTAAGGCTTGTGATAATTCTACATTTTTCTTCCCTTGTAGATAATAACGGTTATCCCAACTGTGCAATTCCTTTTTGGCTGCTTCGATGGCTGCATGCTGTAACTGCCATTTTTTATCGTATGAAGTTAACCGTTTTTCTACCATGGCAAGTTTTCTTTCAGTTTCATCCTATTTGAACAAGTAGACATGCGTTTAGAGATTGCCCAACTTCTGGCTCTAATCTTTTTAATGAGCTGAAAGTATGTTTACAGTATTGTTATCATCTTTTATCAACTTATTCACTTCAGTGACTGTCTGCTTGATATTCAAAAGTTCGGTTTCCACTTTCTTTGACTTTTTCAATTCGTCCTTTATGAGCGTTTCAATTTGTAACAGTTCCTTTAATCGCTGCCTGTCTTGTTCAGAATCAATTGGCAATTTATCGCTTTTTGAAGTTGTGGATTTATGATGTTTTGAAGATGTTCTAGCCGAAGCTAGCGAATTTGTAAGTGAAGACATAGAGTCATTTTTTGAGGATATGTAAACTGAAGAAGCTGGTGATGATGACGAAGAAAATCTTGTATAGGAGCCATTTGTCTATCATAATGGAGAAAAAAGTAAAATAAATACAAAAGTGGGTCGGCTAATTGTTATCCGTGCTTGATTTTTACATCATCTTCCTCAAAGTTGGCAAGTCGCTCCTCTATTTGTGATAAGGGTTCAGGATACAGGAATACTTTACAAACAACTTTATGGAATAGCACTGAGAAGAATAAAAAAATAAATAAAAAAGAGAAACTGGTATAAATCATATCCCTTCTTTGCTGGCAAAATACAGCTTGCGCTTACATACCTGATCCATTTTCATCATTTATAATATCGATGCCGAATTCAATAATGTCTTCATTAAATATTCGTTTGGGTAGACTTGGCTTCCCTTCATCTGATAGCCTCTCTCCATTCACAAATGTACCATTACTTGATTTTACGTCTCTAATATAGACCTTTGACGTGAAAGGGTAGTTCGAAATCCTCGATATGCATTTGTGCACACAGAACAACATAATTGTTGTGTTTTAAAATACCTTTCCATCCGCACAATATAACTCAGCATGCTGTCTTGATAATACTTTAGAGTCAAAATAGCCATTACGTCTATGAGGTATTGTTCTTGCTGAGATCTGTCTTCCAATTCTGATTCTATTGCCATCCTCTCTTAACTCTAAATGCCTTGTTTGTAATGTTGGATTTTTAGGTTGAAGAACCACAGTATAAACTGATGAACTGTCTGAGTCGTGGCTGTTGGCTGTACTTGTCATGTCGTAAATGAAAGGAAATCGTGCAGTGTTGTTGCAAGCGGTAGAGTCTTGACAATAATGGAAAAGGGAAGAGATTATTGAGAAAATGCTTTTTTGTTCCTGAATTATTTATTCTGAAAAAAGAGGAGATATTCTATTATCATCATTGTCTTTTACCTTTGGACTTTGATGATATTTTGAGGGATGAGCTATGACTACCAGAGCTGTTGTTGTTACTTTCTACAACAGCAATCATTTTAATATCCAGTCAGTACTGGAAGAGGAAAAAGCACCTAGCCGAAAGGGAAATGTAACCCAAATAGACAAAAATTACTCAAGTGATACAAGTGGACCACATGAATTTTTTTAAAGAAAGCGCTTGATCAATTCATGCGCAATCATCATTGATTTTCTACCTCATTATATGTATTCGTTGTGGATGATTACAGCAGTATAGTTCGATAAAAGCTGATGATCAAGGATTTCCAATTTTCGTATAGAAAAATGATCATAATTAAGACTGGGTTTGTGAATAGCGATTTTATTTACGGGTCCTGCCTAATTTGATTCTAACAATAGCTTGTGGTATAGGTATCTTCCTTGGTCGTCCTCTTGGCCTTTTGAAAAATTTAATGTGTCGCTTTGGAGATATTTTGCTACTATTGGCCGTTGAAGTAGGTTTGGTGTCCTTTCGGTTGGATATGTCCGAAATGATGCTGCTACTACTAGTGGTAGACGAAGAAGATGAAGGTGTAGGGGAATAATTGGTTGAATCAGAAGAATAAAATCGAGATTGTATCGTTGTTGGCATTTTTGCACGTCTAGCTAAAGTATGAAATTCGTGTGGGGATAAACCTTTCATGGCGAACGATCGTTTTGCCGTCTCTAAGTACCCCTTCTTTTCTTTGGAAATATTTCTTCTTTTTATTAACACTTTTGGCTCGTATTTCCTTCTCATCATACTGAGCCTTCTAGCATTTTCGTCTTTTAAATGATTTGCTCCAAGTGTTTTCGGTATCGCTATATGTTGCGTGTTATCATGATTTTCTCGGTATGCTATCACTACAGATGGCTCTGGGACTTGATAACTGGGCGCTGCTGATGAAGAAGGGCTTTTATTTTCTACAACTTCCATATCATCGTACATATTTTCTATTTCTTTATTGTTCACTACCGTGTCATTGGTACCATCAAATGCCGGCTCTTTGCTGAAATGATTTCTGTCCAGCACTAGTTGCTTCATCTCATATGGAGACAGTGCCTTCCGCTTCCCTTTATCCTTTGTTGTATTGTTGTTGTAGATAGGATCCGTATCGTCGTCGTATAAATCTTTGTTGAAGTTACCAATATCATCGCTGTTGAAATCGAACGCAAAATCATCATCCATACCGTCAGTGTAATCGACGCCGTCAAAGGAATCGTCCGGAATGTCATCTTTGGAATTGTTATCATCTGTTATTGTTTGCGGGTATTGAGGTTGGAATGCATTCATTTGTTGTATTGTTCGTTTTGCTTGACGTTGTTGTTCGAGCATCTTTTGCTTTTCTTTTGAATGTTTAAACGATGCCTTTGCTTTTTTTTTGCCTTCGTCAATTACGTAGCTATGATGAATGCCACTATCAACACCATCATCATTATTGCTACTATTACGGTCATCAACATTTTCTTGCAAGATTACCGGTGAATTTGCTTTAAATTTGGCCACCGTCTCAAATGCAGTCATACGAGCCTTTCTATACAAATCAAGCTCTCTATTAGGCAAAGTTGGATTCTCTCGTAAGTGTTTCCGAAGTACATTATCATTTTGTGGGATCAAGTTGTCGTTCATTTCGACATAAAAAGTGGTTAAGTTCGCAGTAGGGCTTTTATCTAAATCAATGGGTTGGCTTGCAGTATTGCCGAGCTGTTTAAGTTGTTCTGAAATTGTGGATGCTGTTCGTGATTTCGCTTGTAACGGTAATGACGATGTGGTAACTGTTGTTGTTGTTGCTGGTCTTTTAAGTTCATCCGTTACCATGTAACCTATCATAGAACACTATCTGTCAGTAACAGAACTAGCAATCAAAGCAAATAACTGTAAATAATAGACTTTGCTCTCTTGTTTACTTTACCTTTCGCTTTAGGGCCCTCAATAATACGCACTTTTTGATTTAACAATTCTTGTTCTTTTTCCTTTTCTTTTCTCAACTTTGTCCATGCATCGTCAAAAATCCCTGACTCACTCACTAATCCGATGCCGATCAGTGGTTGTTCGCACTTTTTGGCTTGACGAGGCCACAACATGAGACACATTCTCATCAAATTTTTTACATCAGGATCGTTATTCATTCTGTTCAACCATGCTGGGCCATGCAAAGGATGTTTGTCTAGGTTTGTCATATAATCACAAAACGTACTACAACGAGCACGTACTTTCATATATCGCAGGAGCTTATTTTTGGGCATTGGAAATGGATCGTCCGCATAAGTTGCTGTCGCAAATCTCTCGTAATGGGCACATTCTTCAGACATTAAGAGCCCATTAGCGCTGCTAGTGCTCGTGTTGGCAGGGATGTGTGGCGATGTACCCATATTTTATTCAATGTACGAGATATTTTCAAAGGATTTTGATTTTTGAAGACTCGAGTGCCTCTCTCTATCACTTGTGCCTTTCGAAATCAATTATAGAAAGAAAAAAAAAAAAAAAGGAAGAAATAAGGGGCAAGATATTGCTTTATGCTTTTTATTTTTGTGTGACCAGTTTGACTTTGTGTGCATCTAATGGTAGCCATAAAATTTACATTGTTCTTTGCCCTATCATTATTATTCAAAGTAGATTCTATTATTAAACAAGAAGAGTAGGTTTTATTGACACATATCTTTCATATTCAAACTTGTGGCTATTCTAGTTTATCTGCAGCAACAAGTCCATTTTTGACAAGGTAATTTAAAATTGATTGCACACCTTCTTCCACTGAGACTTCGTGTGTTTTTATATGGATTTCTGGATTTTCAGGTGCTTCATAAGGTGCAGAAATACCAGTGAACTCTTTAATTTCACCAGCTTTGGCCTTTTTATACAATCCCTTGGGATCACGCTGCTCAACAACATCTAAAGGAGCATCGGCGTAAACTTCAATAAAGGGTATACCAGCAGCTTCGTGAAGTTGACGAGCAGATTGACGATCAGCAACATAAGGACTGATAAAAGCAGTGATAGCAATTACAGTAGCATCAGCGAATAGTTTGGCAACCTATATGACCCATGATTGAAGAATCGGAATAAATAGGTTAAATACAAGCACATTTCTGGGCGGGATCCCATCGTTTACCCTTTCACTATTCTTTTACCTCTGAAATTCGTCGAATATTTTCAGTACGGTCTTCAGGTCCAAAACCCAAGTTCTTATTTAAACCAAAACGAATATTATCTCCATCCAAGCGATAAGCATTGATACCTGAGTGTAAAAGTGTTTGTTCTAATGCAGTGGCTAGAGTAGATTTACCAGAAGCAGAAAGTCCTGTGAACCATAAGGTGAAGCCCTATAAGCATGTTTGATTAACATATTTTCGTTAAGAGAACAGTCTGATACTGGTAGGTAGAAGCTTGATAGCAATACTTTCAGGATGTGTACAGTTTTCCCCTAACACAAAATAAAACCCATCCCACATATACTCTTGCCCATTTACCTTTTGCTTTAATAGTTTTTGACGTTCTTCTAAAGAAACGCTGCCAGCATGCCAAGTAATATTTGTAGCCGTTGTCATTTTATACACTATTCTAACTTTCCTACGAGTTTATTTGTCTCTTAATGTAAGGCTATCAAGCAAAAAGCGAAAGAGCAACGTTGGGAAGCTTGAACCAGCCATATCATAACTTTGTCGGAGATGCAAGTGAAAAACTAACCACTCAAACGGGTGTTCCTGAAATTGCGCAATAAAGCGTTGATTTGATTTATATTTCTATTTTCTGACACTCGCTGTTGGTCTCATTTGCAGCCTGTTACAAAAAGAGTTGAAGAGCTTGATATGTGCATTATCAACATCAGTACTCAGATTATAAGATATGGTCGCTGAATCCTGCATCATCCGCTTGAGTCCAGACATCAGCTTTGCACGTGTATTTTTTTGATAGGTTGACGCCGGCCAAGGGTATCCATAACGAAATTCCAAACTGATAACAGATATTATGCCCCAATGTAGCTTTCGCGTTAGATGAAATGATAATCCATGGTGCCCCCCCCATCCTTCGAGGTCTTGTAGCTGTTAGTCTTAAAGCCTCGCAGCCATTGTGTTGTACATATGATTTATGCTGTGAAAATGGGACGTCACGGATAAGAATCCAATCATCGGCAATCATAAAATTTTAAACAGTTGTTTGCTCTCTATCCTTTTATCAATAAAAGATAAAAGTGATTCATTGACCTAAGTTATTAATTAAACTAATGTCGCTTTCAATCATCAAATTTTACAGACGTCTCAGAATACATCAATTAGAATTCAGAAAACTCAATAAACAGATCAACATTTCCTCAAACTGTACATTGTAGTCATTAAAAGCGTTGTACGCGGGAATCAAGCTAAATAATAATTGTGCAATACTTTTCTAAAGAACGTTGCTTGATGTCAGCGGCTCGATCAGATTTTGAAAAGGCAAGCATCCTATCTACTGATGAAGCAGTAACTGCGAGTAAATGTAACTCTTAAATGCGGGGAAGGCCTGAATGGTACAAAATTTTAATGCAGCACAACAGAAAGTTGAGGGGCCGACAACACTGCCTTCTTTCAACCACAGCAGTCATTCTTTCATTGACAAAATTTAAATCCTAAATTTAATGCTTGGGGTCCATAGCATTTTGTTTTTCCTCCTCAACCTCACACTTACGAATATCCATCTAAACCCGTAAGCATGTCACAACAACAGCAGCAACTTCAATTTTCTCAGCAAGATCAACGTGAACTTGCTCAAGTATGTATTTTCAGTCAAGGGTCAAAAGAGATATTTGAAACAGCAGCTAATTTTCTAAATCCCTTATCACAATTCAGTTTCTTGAGGCTGAACAAGCCAAAGCTCGAGTTCAAGAAACAGTTCACAGTTTAACAGATAATTGTTGGGTAAGAACTTATAGTTATCAAGAAGAAAATGATCGATTGAAGTAAATCGATCTAAAACAATTCATTCTCTATTTGCGCCACGCAGGATAAATGCATCGCCAAAGTCAACAATAAGTTAAGTAGCTCTGAAGAAAGCTGCCTTGCAAATTGTGTAGATCGATTTCTAGATACCAGCATATTTATTGTCAAGCGTTTAGAGGATTTACGATCATCCAACATGTAAATAGATAACGAGGCAACCCAATTACTTCAATACAGGATACACCGAAAAAGTTGGGTTTTCCATGCAATTAAATATATAGAATATCGTCTACAGCAGTCAGTACCTTGACGCCAAATAAATCAGTGTGAGAAATATGGCTGTTTTGGCTCTCATTAAGTTAACAAATAAGCGAGGATACGCCATGTAACTCTTCACGGAGTTCATCAAAGATTTCTAGGACTTTATCAGTTGCTTCATTCAATCTAGTTCATTTAACACGAGAGTTGAGTTCATTGTTACATTATAACAGTTAACCGAGGCGGAAAACTATACCATCCAACTTACTTTTCTTTCTGTTCTTTGATCGTTTCATCATAATCCTTATCAGATTCTTTTGCTTCAATCATTAATATTTGAAGTTTAGCTGTCTAAACAGAATGCATCAATGCAGTTGATTTAAGTGACAAGAACACCGAGGGTGAAAAATGAAATCAAGCCTGGATTCTTCTCTTACCTTTTCCAATCTATCTTTTTCGGCTGTTTGTAAAGCTCTTATCATTCCAGATATCACTTCATCAGACATATCCTTTTCAATAGATTGCACTTCCGAGGACACGTCTTGAAATCCCTCAGTAACGATTTTACAGATAGAGTGGTATTGATCTGCAGGGCATTTGCCGCTCATGTAGTCTTTAAAAGCACTTGATTCAAGAGGAGCAAACTGTAAATCGCTAGCACCAAGGAAGGGAGGCTAAAGCAAGATAGCTTACATGTCGAACTCTTTATATAGCTCCATGCGAGTGTTTTGGGCTTTCATCAACTTTGAAAGTTGTTCAGATAACAGTTCGTTTCTACTTAGGACTTCATTCTTAGGCTGATCGTTCATTTTGAGTGTAAGAGTGACGATTAGACCGATTGGGTGATCAAGGCAAAATTGATTTTTTATTTTTATGAAAGGAGACGTGTTTTTAGTTGATAGATTTTGTTCCGGTACAAGCTGCTGAAGCCGAGTCGAGAAAGACATTTCATTGAACCTTTTATCGGTGGGGTGATTGAAATGGCATAATCATTACGTATGAATTCTTTAACAAGCATACAGTGATGCAATGTACGGCTTTGCGTTTATTTTTTATTGTTCTATGAGGGATGTATTTTATTTCTTTTCTTCCTTAATTTTCAATTTTGAACATGCCTTATAATTCAGAAACATTTAACCCCTCCGCAAATTGTGCTTTTTGCCATAAAAAGATTGATTTGCAAAAGTCTGCCTTCGCAGAAAATGAAAAGTGTGGCCATAAGTTTCATTCAAGGTGGTAAGTATAATTTCGGTTGTGTTGTCTTTTTGTCGCGAAGACTGTGCCAAAACATATATTCACACATCCATTACAAATGACTGAAGCGTTTCTACCGTTGCCGAGCCGGATCCTTGTCCTGAATGTGCTCTGAAAGAGCCTTCAACATTATCGGTTCGAGAAGAAGAGCCCGCTCCTATTAACGCTGATATGGAAGTTGGTCAGTCGAATAATGACGCTGTCAAAAACACTGAGCCTAAGAGCAGCAGCCATAGCAATAATGTAAATTTAGACGAGGCAGAAATTAATCATTTACACAACAGAGCAGCTGAAATACAAGAAGAGAAAAACATGAAAAATACTCTATTGTAAGCTTTCGCAGCCGCAAAACGTGCAGCCATCAACCACATTAACACTTCTGCAGAAAAGCAATTCAGCAATTTTTTGTTCAGTTTGTGAAGTGATTGTACTACTTTCTCAGATAAGCATTGCCATTGTAATTTTGAAGCGTGAAGTACGTGAATCATACCCCTCCAAAAAAAAATAAAAAAAAATAATGACGCGTTGACATTGCGACTACGTTTACAAGTATTGCTAATAATTTAAGAATTGATCTTATGCTATTAAAAATTGTTTAAAACTAAAGACAAATAATGTCTAATCAGGCGGTTAATAGTGATTCCTCACTTCCATGAAGCCAGTACACTATTTAATTCATAACTTTTACAATATAGCTCTAAAACAAGTGCATAGCGTGTTCTAATTTGTTCAACTTATTCTTTGTGTTAATGCTCAAAACATCACAATAGTCCTTTGTGTGGCAAAGTTAATGTTCTTGATAGTAACTTTCCTTTTTAATTACATACTTCTTCATTCCTTACAAAACAGCAACGCGTGTGTTTACCAATGGTTTATTGTTAGTTAGGGAACTTTTCCGTAGCTGGTTATGCTGTTAAAATTACTTCAACAGCGTCTCAACATCTTCGCATACCGCATTAGAGAGTTTATTACACGTAGAAAGTGTTCTCAATTCACCCAAACCAAAAAGAAATAACGTTAGTTGCTGGAAATAAGTCGAAAAAGTTGCCATGCTGGTTAATATACACTAATTATTGGATATTACTGAGTGAAGTAAGAGCTTTTCGTTTGCATATTGAAAAGACCTGTAATTCATGTGAATTGAATGCGAATTAGTGACTTGATACCTGAACAATCGTCAATAAGTCTCGCCTATCCAAACAGTGCAGAATTATATTAACGCCGTAACATCCTCCTCATATAGAACCTTTATTGGCATACTTAATTATATGTGTGCCTATGATGACAAGTAAAATCAAAATAGATCACGAAGCTTATCAAAATGTGGGCTAATTCCCGTTCATAAGAGAATATAGGGCAAATAAGACAAAATTCATGCTGTCCGCTGCATGATGCTGGGTATATCCAATGAACGAGCATTTACTTGATTGTAACATTGCTTCTTTCTGACATCTTGAGTATTTTCAATACAAAAGCAGGAGTCCAAGGCAGAAAAGGATATTATGCGAACTTTTTTTCTGTTGTTAATTCCGGTATATTACTATGACCCATAGAAATGGCATATATAGTGTATGTATTCATTTTACAATGTACGAGCTGTTATATTTCGTAATACAGAAGATATACGAGAATGCATTCTTTTGTGGATAAATAATGCATCAAATAAGGATATGCTAAAAGATTTGGAGATGAGCATGTTGACCCCTCTCTTTTCTAACCATTGATCCATGGCCTTCTTTAAACATTAAAAGTACTGATATATGTTTGGATATGCATGATGCCTCCTCTATTCTTGCTTTAAAAAACGGACAAAGGACTCTCTTGTGCATTCACCTCCCTTTCTTGGATCAAAGTAGAACTTGTAACAGCTTCCATCAGCACAAATGGCTAGATAAAGAGTCAGTTTCGACGTTAAATACATATAGCGAAATAAGGTTGCCACTTCAACGTGCTTATAATCACGATTTTAAATGTCTTACCTATAAGCGAATTTTTCTGACTACCGAAGGCTACTATACACCTACTTTCTGTAGCCAGTTTTGCATTGGCAAAACTCCATTCCGAACTGAAATACTTTGGTAGCAAGTCTTTCATAAAACTCAGGGCACTCCCTCGATTCCCTGAAGTAGTCAACCCATAATTCGTCGGTGATTGCGTGGGGTATGTAACAACTTCGCCATAGGTAGGACCACGAGGTTTCTGATCTATCTGCGTCACTACGGATGGATCTAAATTAAAGATATGTATGGTGCCTTTATCTGACGACACACATAACCGTGTTGATTCGTGATTAAATGCTATTGAATATATTTCCGCCCTATCCATTCCTCTTCTTAATTCGTGTAATAATGAGCCCGTAGCTGTATTGAACACTCGAATCAGTGTACCTTTATCGCTCGTGGTAGCACATCTGGTGCCGTCTTGATTTAACGATATACAGCTAAGCTTCCCAGAATGCGCGGCGATGATGTTGACGTTTATGGATCGTCGAGTATTGCTTTGAGGCGGTACATGAGGTTGTTGAAAAGGGTATAATGGCGAGGTAGATTGGTCAGATTCTCCAACAGATATATAATAACCCAATGAGTTGAGGTCAATAATTTGTAAATGCCCCTTTTGTCGACCAGGAATAACTAAAATGGCATGGGTTAAGGATTTGGATACTGCCGCTAGACCTACAACAGCAAAAATATACCCGTTTTATAACGACATGACGTTAATACATTATTCATATTAAGAGTAATTTACCTTTTGGATTGTCGCAAGTATCGAAAGTATAGAGCAGTTGCAGCGGTAAGCTAAACTGATAAACAAAGACTTTATTCTGCAATACAACAATTAATCTTTCAATCTGGAATGTCAGTCAAAATTATTAAACACTTGCTATAGTCTAAACGTATCTATGACGAAAGCTTTATAACTTTACCTATCACGCCTCAGTTTAACATTCTTCACTTCACTTTTATATTCGACTTCTAGTACTGCTTTCCCTTTCATACTGTCATATATAATAACCTTATTGGGCGGATACCGATGATTTCGTCCGCCTCCAACTAATGCAAGATAGTTTGTTCTATATAGCATTTCTACTATAGCTATGCCTCCTTCGTCGGATTCTATAATTTATTAAGCATAAAATTCAGTATGATTTGTATTACTTAGTATTGGAGATTGTTCCAATTACCGTCTCTTGCTTGCTCAATCAAAGGATCGCAGTTGTAAACTCGGAAACCGTTATTGAGTCCCACGGCAAAACAACCATAATCTTGGTTAAAGCCAGCATATAATAAACCTGGAGCGTCGTTTATGCTCGGCGCGCTTCTGGACAAATTCATTGAGGAATTTTGAATCAACTGGCTATAAGACTAAATGAAGCGATTTACAAAGTGAAAGGTCTACAAAAGAAAATGAAGAAAGGCTATATTAAACCAAAAACTTACATTTCCAAATTAGGCAATTTTATGCTTTAACGAAATATCCTCTCGGATTGTAACATATTGCTCCACATTTCCCAATCGATTGGAAATATCATTCTAGCACATCAAAACTTCCGAGCCAAATACAAAGCTTACTAGAGCATCTAGGTCAGTTCTCCAAACAATGGTTTTGATAATGAACGTCGAGGAGTTGTAAATGCAAAAAGCAACATCGTTATTGTCATGTTTGTGACACCTCTCAGTGGTTTCAGTTCCCTTCAACATGAAAATGGGAATATTTTTCATTTTATATTTATGCTCATCGTTACATATAAGCAGCAAATGAAAATGTCAAATGTAAGGAAACAGCTGATAGTTCTTCTTGAGAATAATGGGATTTATTAACAACTATATGTTTCTACTATGGGAAATGCAAAAAAAAAAGAAGTATGTATAAATGTGAATAAAATGATGTATGTATACAAAAAATATATGTTGCAGAAAAGATAAGGATGTACAATATGAAAAAGATATTGATGTGGATAGGCATAGATTAAGCAGATTCTTCCTTATCATTGGGCAAATCATATTCATAAGCCACGTCCCAACGAGAGCCAGGAGCTCTAGCGCTGACATACTTGACAAACCTCAAAACACCTTCGTCCTTCATAACAATGGATAACTCATTGGCACCAGCACCTAAGGTTAACAAGGCAGCATCTTCATCGGCAGTTTGACGGTAGGTAGCAGGATCTTCACCACCTTCAGGAGCAGCCATGTAACATTCGTAACCACCGTATTCGCAGGATTCCCATTTTTCAGCAGCATCAACGTCAGGAGTGGTAGCCATAGACAAGGTAACGTCCAAAATAGGTTGGCCTCGAAGATTAATCTTGGCCAAGGTATAATCATGACCAGGACGGAAACGACGGGCATCACCTCTATAACCGCGTGGCGATAATTGGGACAAAACAGCTAACCAGCGGCGGAAAGACTCACTTTGGAATTTATCACGTAAATCCTTGAAAAGCACGGAGGTTTCTTCATCACTCTTAACATCTTCAGTCAATGTGAGGAAACGTTGATAAACAGGAGGACCTTGAACATACCAGTCACCACGAACACCACTACCGTGAGGAGGCATTTCAGGCTTAAGGAAATTATCCTTTTTATCAGCATTGTAGGTAGCAGCTTTAATCTTGGCGTATAACTCTTCCTTTAAAAATTCCTTCATTTGAACTGCTGAATCGTCCACGAACTTATCAGTAATTTGCTTCATATATTTAGCGTTGAGGTATACGGGGTTGATCCATGTGGCAAGTTCTTTGAGATCTTCTTCAGACAAACCTAAGAGAGCGGTATCGTCCAATTCATTGGTATAGTTGACGAAATCTTTACCGTCATCCTTGGGTTCTTCAACTTGCTTTTGCGTGGAATAACCCTTGATCTTTTCAGCATCCTTCTTGTAACCGAATTCACCTTCTTGAGGGAAGTGGAACCAACCTTGAATACTTAAACGAGGCTTATTTTCAACAACAACTTCTTCGACGGAATGGAAGGAATATCCAGGCAAGACAGTAAACATAGCAAAAGAGTTCCATTGAGGAGGAACAGACACAGAGGGTTCGGGTGCAGGTGTATCAGGTTCAATAGTAGGATATAATTCCAAAGCACCACCAAAGGCAGGGTCCCAATGTTCATCAGGATCACCAGGCATGTACAGAATGAAAGAAACACGACGAGTACCAATAACATCATCATGATTGAGCAAATGACAACCAGCAGTGTAAGTATTAACACTCATATCCATTTTGCTGGGAGATAAAGGACCACAACCAGTAACCTCGGACACAAATTCACGGAATTCTTTGGAGTAAATAGCATTACGAAGTTCAAAGAGGGAAGCAAGCTTCTGGCGTTCTTCCTCTCCTAAACCATCCATGTTAGCTAAATCACCGGTTTGGTTAACCTTATAGATATCGGTTTCTTTGGTGGTGAAGTTGAGGTGAGTAAAAATTTCTTTTTGAACACGGCGTAAAAGGTCGTCGTTGACAAGCTTATCGATTTTACAGTGAGGGTATGGTTTGGAGCTAGCAACGTATTTACGGATGCTGTCACGGTTTTCTTGATCAAAGAGTCCAGGATAAAACTTGGACTTAATGAAATCAGAAACCTCAGAAGACGCTTTCTTCATACGCTTAACATCTGTACGATCTTCTTTGGTAGGTGGTGCTCTGATATTTGCAGTTGAAGGTGCCATATTTATTGTATCCTGTTCCTGTAAATTGATAAACAAAAAAAAAAAAAAATTGGACCTTGAAACGATTAATAATAATGAAAGAGAAACACTGGCATTGTCCTCTATTTAAAGCCTATCTGATGGCTATAAAAATATTTTTTTTTCGGGAAAAATTTTCTCGTATGATAATGCTTATTCGCTTCTCTTACTGGTGGACCTTTACTTTTGGAACAGGAGGTTTTTCGGTTGTTGAAATAGCCAGTTTCTTCTTTGTCTGTAAGGCTTACAATGATGCTTCTTTGGCTTATCAGATAATGTCAAGCAGAATATTAAAAGCAAAGCAAAATGATGCTTATATTCTATATGTCTGCTATCAGATATTGGCATTGGCCTACAAACGTTACACACAACTGTCCCTTAACGTCAAAAGTGCAAAAAAGGCAATCCTTTTGGTGACACCCACCGAATCATAGAATTTTTTATTAAGAATCGGCATGATTCGTGAGGTATGGCTGGTAGGTCAGCAGCTTTCGATTACGATTGAACAAGATTTCTATAGACAAATAATTTTAAAGCCACATGAGCACATAATCATTATGAGATTGAATTGCCCCGGGGAAGATCAGATATAGGGAAAAAGGGAGACTTTTTGATTAGTCAAGAAAAGCAAAGAATATCATTACCCCGTTTTCGCTTCATTCTTTTATTGGCTGAAATCAGACTTATTTGGCAATCTGTTCTGGACGCTTTTTAGAATAAATTGGATTAATGGCAGATGTTCAGTCCAAAACACCGTCAGGACTGCAAGCATAACAGCTGAATAATCCTTCTTTTACATATTTTCCTCTTAGAGCCCCCTCTCGAAAAGCTACATTATAGATATTACTGAGCTGAAAGCTCTGCAATTGCAGTAATCCGTTGAGTATACGGCAACAGACAATATCGCAGACTATCAGTATATTTACAATGCAAGCATTTGATAGACTGAAAGGGCCATACAATCGAGAACTCAGTAGTGGAGCAATTATCAGCTGATTTGCCTATTGTATAATAAATAATCTCTATACTGAAGACAACTCTGTTTATAACCATATAAATATACGTCTACGTTCATATTTATCTCCTTTTCTGGAGCTATGATCAACGACAGTCGCTGTACTCAGTTCTCAAAATATGTTGCTTTATTCACAAGTGTTTAGAATATTTTCAAGAATAGGTATGCTATACGTTAAAGATTTTTATTGTGTCTGTAAAGCTATACAAAGACGCAGTTCACTGCTGCATTGCTCAAGCCTGCTTCTGCTATAGATTGATCCAGCACATCAATCAGTTGTGTACGATTGAAAACCAACTATTTTAAAGGTAAAAATAACAAAAAGGGTTTTCAGTGGGTTATTCTATAGAGCTCTAAAGTTTTGTCGTGTGGACTTACTTCAAAAGCTTGATCCTGCGCTCCGGGTACATCTGCCTTCACGAATTCAAATATGTATCTCACTGGATCGGTCTTTAGGAATCGTCGAATAATTCTGCTACCATCGCCAATTCTCAACTGGATACGTGTTGAATTTGTCATATCTGTTGTTTCATCCCTCTTTACGGGTTGGATGGCATCGAAGGCTGAACCAGCTTGCATATCCTCATCATCATCTGCTTCCACTTTTTCAAGTTCCACGTCCTCTGACTGCACTGGCACCTTGTCTTTACCCTTATCCTTATCTTCACCCAGTTTTATATCCTCATCCATTGCAACGGACGAAGTGCGTGACGACGTTTGAGTACTTGGCGATTTACTGTTGTTGAGAGACGCTGCGATAGCTGCATTGAGTTGTTCTTCTTCCGTCATATCGGATACCCTCTATATACATGATACAATCAATATTTACCGTCTTTGTTATTTTGTCTTTGTCCTTTATCCAAACGTGTATTATTAGATTCTTACCTTTGATACTTTTGCTCGTTTATTGGCAACCTCATTTGTTGTTGTAGAAAAGGCCGTTGGGTGATGATCTAAGAATTCGGTCACTTCCATCATGAAATCAGTAGGCGACAAGGATTTTTCCCAAACTTTCATGCTTTCGCCTGTTATTGAATCAATTATGGCTACATGAGGATATTTCCTCACTGAATAATAGTTTGCGTATCGAACACCATCTGCACTAGTATTTGCATACTAATTTGAAGTCTTATTAGCACATGGATATAGGTGTCTCATTGTATTCTGACGTTTACCTGGAGAAATATAAATGAGGCTTTTATGATATCTTTTACGAACGGATCACTCCATAAATCTCGATTTAGTACTTGACAAGAGAATTCTGAAGGATCTTGGATATTAATCATCAACCACTTATTTTTCTCCTTTGCATCTTCTTTAGCCTAATTTGACATTGATTTAATCATCATTATCCAATAAATTCGCTAAATTTGATCCGTCCATACCTCTTCGAAAGAGCCTCTGAACATAATATCGAAAGGTGGTCTAAATAAATCTGCTAATCGTCTGGCTTTTGCTGTTGTTGGGCTACCAAATGTGTCCGGTGAACTCGATGAAGATTGCCCTATCAAAAGGAATCACATACAATTGTTGAGTTTGTATGAACAGCGCAAAAATTATTTTGAACGGTTACCATCAGCTTGTAGTCTACTAACAAAATCCGCAACTGATCCAGTAGCAGAATCGCCTTGGTTGAATACAGAAGGACGTGCTATGAAAGTTGATAAAGTTCCAAGTCAGTTATACTCCAAAATAAACGTGAGTATAATATTAAATATTTACTGCTCTGTTGTCTATGTGAAGATAAGGCAGGAGGATGGAATAAACTTGGCCCTCCACCAGCCAAAATATCTGTTTTGGGCGCAATGGGTGCTCGCACATTGTCACGTTCACTTTCCTGCAATTGTCGGGCAAGTGTCTCATCGTCAAAGGCGCGATTGTTACTGTTGCTATTTGTACTACTGGTGGAAGAAGCAGGTCTGGTATTGTTTTGATTAGTGGCTTCACCACCACCACCAGCAGAACTTCCTCCACTTTCTAAATATAAAGTAACTGCAGTATCCAAATTATTATCTGCAATCTATAATTTAGGTTATTGTAAGAGAGAAGGCGCGTTCTTAATACTTTAGATGTTGTGCAATCGTTTCTCTATACCTCTAGAAACCTTTGAGCGTCATCGGGGGTAGCTCCAGTAATTTCAACAAACTGTATAACGTCTTGTTCACTCATTTTGTGTTAAAATAATTTTTTTCTTTTTTCTTCTTATTTTTGTTGGTTTAAAAGTAAGATAAAACAATGAAAGGATACAAAGATGAATGCACTTTTTCCACCAAATCAGAAAAGTAAGGCAGTACATCAAACTTCAGACATACGTCAAGCTTGGCAGTCACCTGTTTTTTTCTGAAGAAAAAGTTCAACATTTTTAATGCAGATGTCCTCCGGGTTCTGAATTTCCATCTCTTTTACCAAAACCTCCTCATATTGATAAGGTGGGCATTTCACCTTCATAAACAAACATTTTTTAAACCAAATTCTATTAACTTTTCTTCTCATACAGTTTGAAGCACCTTCAAACTACATTCCTTTAATTACAGAATCTCTAAGTCATCGACAGTCGTTTAACCAATACCTGAAGAATGCGTTCAATGTAAAAGAAAGGATATAAACAACAGGCAACGTTCTATAGTAGGATGTATATTTTCAAACATAAACACAAGAGGAAGAGAATGAATAATGATACTGTAAATAATGCTCAAAGAACAGCTACTAGAATAGATTAATGACAGTATGTGCCTAACATAGATTTATAAATCAAATATGAAGAAATAAAAGCTCTCGTTTCTGATCTAGTAAACTTCCTTGCTTCTCTCTAAAGGTTGCATAAATTGAATGACAATATCAAAGTTTTCTAAGTCAAAATTTCGACACCGTCTTCTGTAACAAGAAGGGTATGTTCGAACTGTGCAGAACGCTTGCCATCTTTTGTTGTAGCTGTCCAGCCATCAGGCCTAAAACAAAAACGCGTATTTTAGAATCTTTCCACTTGTAGAAATCCATTTCTGCAGGATAACATTTTACCACATATGTTCTTGATGGACACCTTCACAGATCATAGGTTCAATGGTGAAGATATGATTGGGTTTGCAGACACCAATAGCCTTATTGTCTAAAAAGGGAAGAATTACAATTACATGTTATTGAAAGTTTGGAGGCCACCGAATTATCGTTTTGAGATCTTACTAGCATAATGAGGAACATTAGGTGCACAATGGAAAAGCTGATTGATACCGTGGCCGACAAATGTACGCACTACAGAATAACCATTTTTCGTAGCATGTTCTTCAATCACTTTACCGAAATCGCGATACCTTGTACCTGGTTTTACTATTTGAATAAAAAGGAGGGAAGAGGAGTCAGATTTCAATACTTTCGTATTTTGTTGCACTTTAACATTTAACTGTGAGTCATTACCGATAGCGATGGCCTTCTCCAAACATTCTCGAGTAACTTTAACAAGCCTTTGACCGGCCTCATCTACGTTACCAACAAAGTAGGTACCATTACAATCTCCATGGAATCCATTATAATAACAACTAATATCAATATTCAAGATATCGCCGTCTTCTAAAGGTCTTTGGTCCGGAATACCGTGACAAATGACTATAGTAATTCATAAAACAGCGTTCAATTTACACGTCAAAAGCTTTTCCGCTTGAATTTATACAGTACCTTCGTTTACGGATCTATGTCACATTAATGAATGAATTGATATAATAAAAACTTAACACCTCTCGTTCATCAGTTAAAGGTTTGTATTAACGTGATATACTTACGTGCAGCAAGACTTGGGGAAATAGTTGTAGTTTAATGGAGATGGATATGCGCCACGTTCAATAGTAGCTTCATGAACAATACGATCTATTCGAAGAATCAAGCATATAAAATTAGTTGGTTCATTTTTATAAGCTTTGTATATTATTTCTTTGTCTAGCTGTACCAATTTCATCTGTTGTAATACCAACACGAATCGCTTGAGCGGCAATATCAAGAACTTCACGAGTAATCTATCAAACGTTTTTAGCAGAAAGATATTTGAGTTTTAAATATTTCATCAAAATAAAGAAAATACAAGCATGCAAATGCAGCGTAAAAAGATTTACCTTACAAGCTACACGAATAGCTTCAATTTCTTCAGGTGTGCATACTTTGATATCAGAGTTTCTCGCTAAAATCTCGGATCTAGGAATACCTATATATGGAAGGATAATTAATAATTGAGTGTCTAGCTAATATACGGTCGAAATGATGTTGACAGCTTTACCAGTTTCGGCATAGTCAGGTCTAGCAATTTCTGGAGGGACTGCACGACGAGGTGAAAGAGGATAAACAGCACGAAGAGGGCCTGTATACTTGAAGGTCTTGAATGGTTCGTATAGACCTGTTAAGAAATTCATTAATTTTTGCTCTGTACATGACATGCTTCCTATCTATATCTTGCTTTTACCTTTTGTGTTTCCATGAACAGCTTTATGAGCACCCTAAATTGTCATATGTTAGTGTCTCTTTCGGTTTGATTAGCAATCAGTGAGGTCAGTCTTACCCAGCTCTTCTTAAAGCAGTCTTGAGAACAGAAAAAAGAACCTTCAGTATTTCCCAATTTTACACAAGTAGGGCACTGTAAATGAGCTTCTTTCCGGCATTCGATGCTGGAACAAATGGGTTTTGTCTCTGCCATTATTAACTGAGTTACTAAAGGGAACGAAAGTTTTTCTTTTTTAGCCTTTCAAGCAAATCAATAAAAAAAGGCACGTCTTCAAGCAGAAAGGGAGTCACAGAAGGGCATTTTGTTTATGGATAACTGTAGTCAATTTTTATTCCTGCGCTTAGGAAGCAATAGTTTATGAATAGATGTATGACCTTACTTCTTCAGGAAATGGTTGAATAAAGACAATTAAAAATTATTATGGAGTTCTATAGCAGGGTAGGTGTCTAAAGGTTGTAAAAATAGAAGAATCTCATACTTTAAGCAGAAAAAGAGGATGCCTTTTCACTGAGATCAATTAATCTCTTCAAACCAACGAGCCAGTGGCCATTTCTATCATAATCTGTAGTCATCAATTGTGTATGAATTTTCAAGGCAGAATTGAACTGTTTCGCATCCAATGCTATAATTATTCATGTGTAAATTCGTTAATTCTCGCTGTTTTTCCCTATTTGAAACCTTTCTGTCAATATACCTTTCAAAATATCAGATAGTGATTTGAGGACAACATTCGATAAACCGTTTGTCTGTAGTCGTTTTATCAATTCTTGCAATCTACCATCAGTATCTTTTACAACTCTGCTTTGTGGTCCCTCCTATGGGAAAGCAAAAGGAAGTAAGGTAAGACTGCTAAATTCATCTCACAGCTTGAGTAAGCATAATTCTCTTTCTTACTTCAAAAGCCTTTTGACATATTTCGAAATGTTGAGTCAAAGCCTTTTGAATGTCGTCATTACTGAGTAATTCTACTTGTTCATCTTCAGATTGATTACAAAAGATCTGTCAGAGATCAAAGTAAATGATGAGTTAACAGAGACTTTATTACACATGATAATTGCTAGGTCCTACTCTCTTCGGCGGATCATTCTTGATAATTTAATATTGTCAGACGTTGGTAATATATAAATGGACGTCAATTTTCAATAGAGACTTTATTCATATCAAATTTCTTCATACCCAATGATTTTCTATAGTTGCATTACGAAAGTCAGAGCTGGGTGGAGGTGGAGGCGGAGGCATTTTATTGATAGACCTTGGAGGGCCATTCTGTACTGGCAGCGGTGGCCTTATAGTCGATATAACATCTGGGTTTGTCATTTATTTACAATTTTGTTAAAAGGAAGAATGTGAAAGATAGAATCAACATAAGTAATTTAAAGTTTGGTAACTGACTGAATTTTGGTCGAAGTTCAAAGATTACCAAATTAGGTATTTTCATAGAACTTGTGCAGATCACAGACCTTGGTAAGAATGAAACAGCGTCAAACCATCAACCAGTAGGACTTATTCATGCTTTGAATTACGAAAAGCCCACTTTGTGCTTAGAAAAGTTAACTCTTAAAGAACACGGATGCTGACGCTTACACACTATGCTATAAAACGGAACGAAATTAGGAAGGCATTAATCAATCTGTTTAATAATCATATAAAGCTCTTATCCGCCCGTGAAAAATTTATTAGAAAATAATATATATGAGCAGCACAGAGAAGTACAATTATCAAAATGATGTTCAATTGTTAACTGGGTAACAACAATTTAAAATTATTAACCTTTAGAAGTTCCTTATCAGAATTTTTAGTAATTCTTCCTGCGGTACACATACGCAATATTAAGCTAACAATGTGTCTTTTAGAGAAAGAAGAGAAGGTGATTTTGTGTATTGATCTGTTTACCATCATTAACTTCTTAAATGCTACATCTTTGAGGTAAAATTCCAGTAATAAAAAACATTGCAGACGATCATTGTCGAATCGAAACGGCGAGGTGCAGCAGGAAATTCTAATCCTGCTTTATCATCATCCAAACAGTAGCAAGTTCACCACTGCTACGCTATCACAATTCCAAAAACTATTACGGTTATGACGAACAATATTAAAATGAATAGATGTTTCATTGACTGACAAAGATTGTTTAAGCGCTCTTGCGCAAACGAGTTGAACCCTTATGCAATCAAAACCAATGAATACTAAAATAAGATACTGGCTGACAAGAAAATTATAACCATCGGGATAAAGCAAATACATATGGCTGTGAATCTCCTTCCTACAGTATTTATTACAATATTAATGTGAATAGAAATACCATTCAAGTCTTGTAATCGTACCTGACTATGCCTTCAAACGGGCTCTGATAACTATTTGGCATATCTTTTCAACAATCATCTTCATCAAAAATGCCTCTCCGCAGATGCCCATACATATAAAATGAATAGATGCCTCCTGTCAATCATGCACTTCGCTTATTGCAGCAGTTACTTAATTAATGCCACTCGGGTATGAGTAACCCAATATTTCTTCAATATTCATCTCTTCCTGCTTCCTTCTGTCCCTGTGGGTAGTTACCTTGCACGAATCCCTATAGTTATACTTCTCAAAGTATTGTTCAAAAAAGGACATCACCCACCTTATGTCGGATTAACGGTTATCTTAGAATTTCCTGCTGAGCGATACCTGTAAAATAAAAGGAAATAAAAAGCTGGTATGATATGGATGTTTATATGATTTAAGGTTCTGAGAGATGAGATCTGTATTTCTAGCTCTATGATACCGTTTTTTTTCGTTGTACTCATCTTCTTTTACGACGATCAAGAAATCCATTTATTACAATACCCATTCACAGACACTTTTCGGATTCGTTCATCCTATGATAGGAAACATACACGTCAATACGATTGGGGCGACAATGGTAGGAACATCTTTTTTTTTCTGCCATAGATTCACTCTACTGCTTGTAACGGATATGTAAAACCAAAAATGTTTATTTCTATAGATGTAATTTATCTATTGACATCGTCATCCGATCCGTCTTTTTAAGGGCCTAATCGCCCTTTTGCTTTCTGCCTGCACCTCCAGTGGAGGATTTTCTCAAAGATGAATCGCCTGTCTTTTTTTCCAATTGCATGATCGACAACAAAGAAGAGGCTTAAAAAAAGTGCTCTCCCTTGACTTGTCGTAGCCGCCAACGCTGATAAAGCATCATTTTCCAAGCTTTATATACATAATTGTATGTATACTTTTTTATAAACAGGTGGAGGAAGGGGAAGTTCGGTTGTTTTGGTAACAAGGAAAACTCACCTACATAGTACAAAGCAGTCAATGAGCTCAGCCTATCTTTCCATTACGAGAAATCGAGATAAAGGATGATCATTTCTCGCCAGTACCATGCATTATGTTTCTCAAAAGGAGCAAAAACGAAAAAGGGAGTAATTTTACTTAAAGATAGGCATGAGCAGAAAACGAAACTTAAAAGCAGTGCGTATATATACATACATACTTAGTGGAAATAGGTAGATAACCATTTTTGCCTACGCCTCTTTACCTTTTTTCTTTTCGATAACTTACCATATGACTGTTTCATCCTCATCTGTGCTTCTAATCTTCATCATCGCCGCCGTTTTGCTTCACATCGGTGAAGCGTATACGGAAGTCCATCTTAACTACTATCAAGCCCCCAGCAGTCCACAAGGCTACATAGGTTATGGCGGAACTGTGTGTAGTTTGAAGAACAGAGATATCCCTTTTGCCAATATTTCAAGTATAGATCCTGACTTGGATTGCCAAGAGAAGAAAAGAGAATGTCACCAATTCGTTGGCTGTTTTGGTGGTAACGTCCAGTGTAAGGTCAAATCCGATTACTCAAATCCAGTATCCTGTGAAAAGGTGAAGCGTATATGTGAAGTAAGTGCTATACTTTAATGTCCGTAGAGAGCAAATGGGTTGTTATATTCCCAAGGAAGCTTACTCATTGTCATATAGGTAAGTCTAGAGGGCGAATTAGCTTATGGTACCTGTAAAAAGGTTTCAATACCTCCAGGCGATTGCTGTTATGTGTTGAAAGATCGTGTAACTGGACTATGGCAAAAGGAACGCAATTCAAAGTGTCCTTGGGGTTGCTTTGGGGTCATCTCGGAGCCATTCACTCAATGGTGCAAAACGTGCACATGTGACAAGGGGGATAGCGGTACCGGTCAAGGTGGTGGCAAGTCATTTTCTGACCTGTGTTAAAGAAACCAGAAGCAGTTCATCGTTCTCTCACACGATGATTATAGCAAAGAATAACAATAATAATTTTAAACATATATCAATTTCAGTTTAGGATAATTAACAGTCTTTGAAATGTGTATCAACACTTTATTTGGACAGATAATAAAATTGTATGGAGACGCTCATCATTCTCGAAAGTTGAATGCTTCTAATTCTTTTTCTTTTCTTTATTACGAGCTACACATGAACTTGAAGCTAATGTCAAATAAACATAGTAATGAGAATAATGCTGTAATGTTGAATGCGGGGGTGCGGTGCGTGCGGGAGAGTAGAGAGATCAAATATGTAAGGGAGTCTGGGTGACTAGTATCCTATCTTGAAAAACAAATCTCAATTTCGCATTCAAGAAGCGAGGCATGGCTGTTGCTGTAAATAAGACAGATGAAAGCATGGAAGCTGCTTTATTACCGAAAGTTAGCGTCACCGAGGATGCAGATGCATTAGTGTTACTCATACTCCTAGAGCAGCTAGAAGAAAAGGCAAAGCTAGTGGATTGGATGATCAAACAAGTTTTGCAATATCAAGATGATGACTGGGTACAGCATCGCTCAAAGGAAAACAATAACTTATTTCTATTGTTCACTTGCTTTTATTGCTCTTGTATTCACTTTATTACGCCAAAGGAGGTTTCATGAACCAGTGTTAGTAGATATAATAACTCCTTCAACAGTGCGAAGGCAAGGAAGGGCATTCATGTCAATTATTATGTAGCTGACTTACATGATCATGAACGAACAAGAAAGAGCGAAACCAAAAGTGCTTGTCTCGCCTGTCAACTCTTCTCAACATAGCATTTAAAATCGCTCAAATGCGACTACGCTTGGGCGTATCATTTGATAGATACTGAGTGGTTTTTATTCTGTTTGTCAGGGATAAAATATAGGAGAAGGTTTGAGCGGAAAGCATGCGTCAAATAGATAGACGGACGGAAGAAGAGTATTTGACATCGTGAATGGATTCAGATCATACCGCATATCAAGGGGTGGCAGAAAGAAAGTCCACGACATAAATCAATGGGCCGTCTTGAATTTCAATGCAGTTATTGTAACAGCTCTGAATTTGGTGTTTTTTGAACAGTCTATCAGTTGTTTCCAGCTTGTCACGCTTAAATACAAAGGTTATGTATCCCGCCTTAAAGATAAGGCAAGAAGGTAAATCCAAAAAATCTAGCTACAGATCAGGAAAAGGGGTTTTCGTTACACGACAAAACTTAAGCGATCATTAAAGACAGTGTTTCGAACAAACGAACACGCTGCTATTATTTTATTGATCATATTATACAAAGTAGATTTAATTCTATGTCTGTACCAGTAAACTCTTCAAGCCTACAATGGCCTTTTTCGATGTCTCTTGATCTTTTATAAGTGACAATATCAACACTTGAATAGACATCTCGCCGATCAAATACACCTTTGTCTCTTCTGCATCATATTGATTTTTAAGCTCATTAAACGCTTCTATAATTTCTTTGTAATCCTCTTTATTATGCTGGAAAAAGTCATCGAGGGTCTTTGTCTTGAAACCGTGTTCCTTGGTACTCATATTGATCAAACCCATTTCCATCAATTCTTCCTCAGAAGTAGGCAATGATTTCATGTTGTCATCAATAGGTGTCGCATAGATCCATTCAAACGGTTCGTCTGATTCTGAAGTAAGGTATTTGTCTTTGGCAGATTGAGTCAACAATTCTTTCGAATGCCGTACTAATTTGGAATAGTGGCCGCTTTCATCACTGCTTTTTGACAGTGCTTCTGGGCCGGTTGAGGACATTTGATTTGTTTTTGTGGGTTGTTGTAGTTGCTGTTGTTGTTGAGGCCCGGGATTGATGATGGGGTTTGTTAGCATGCTCATAAAGCTTTTATCTGCTTCGTCTGAGGATAATAGTGGCATGATGCAAAGTAAATGTTTATTCAGTTGTTAGTTAGAAAAATGAAAAACAAAAAAAGTGTAAAATGAAAACGAAATAACAAACCTCTCCTTTGATTCTGCTTCCTTGAAACTCCGTGTCTTACCCAAGCCGTGGGTCTTACATCATTTCCTGTCCTGCGCATGAACGTTTTTTGCCAATGCGGGATCTAATATCATTATTTTCGAGTTTATTTGCACAAGCATTCATATGTTCGTAAACTCATCAATGAACAAAGCGTACAAAATCGCTCCAGAGTCTTTTAACATTTACTTTATCCATAATGTAGTAACTAAAACGTTGTCTCATTCTTTATCAGTTCGATAACAGATATTACGAGTTTTTGACCTCCATGCATTCGTACTTGGTTTGCAACAAGAAGAAAAAGAAAAGCTTCTTTCTGCCACTAATGGATACGGTTATAAAAAACCGTCTACAATTCAAAACTGCTTTATTGGACGCCTCACCAAAAGCAAAATGGAAAATCTAAAACTTTTCGGAGATTCAATAATACACCAGCAGCCTTCGTTAGGAAGATATGGGTGTGCTTTTTTGTTATTATTCGACACATGCTAACAGACAGAATATGTCGTTACGTATCGCACATACAGTGTGCATATAGATTGAGAAGGAAAGGTTATCAGCTATGATGAACAATTCTGAAAAAGAATTCATTTCCTTCTGACCGAGCATTCAACAGATTTGTCTGAGTATGAGGCAAAGGCGGGGGCGGTGGGTGGAGGAGACGCTTTGATCGTTGTCGAATAAGATTGCTGTCCCTAGAATCGCTGTAGTCGCCGCTTCACATTCATGTTCAATTCCGATCCTTGTACCCATACTGAAGTATTTCTCCTTTTTTTTTTTTTTTTTTTTCTTTCCTTTACTGATATTCCCCATTCCAAGCACATCACACATACTATGGCCACTGCAAAATTGGAAACAAAAATAAATACAAACAATTGTCCTTCTTTGAAGGACTCCAAGTCCTATGTTCATTTTATTGCTGGAGGGTAAGTCTGACTTTTTTGTTCATCGATGAAGAGAAAACACGAATCCGATCGCTTACGATGGCGGGTTTGACAGGGTTGGCGGACTTATGGGTGCCGTATGTACTTCACCATTAGACGTCGTAAAGACGAGACTACAAGTAAAGTAAAAGTTCATTGTCAAGAACGAAACATCATTTCCCTGCAAACACCTTATTCATCCTTTGCGTCTTTTTTAGTCCACATTCTATCAACAAAGTTCAAAACAAGCTGTGAAGCATACTGGATCTATTTGGTCACATTTTGCAGAAACGGGACGATTATTAGTGTAAGTGAAGAGGACATCATGGTTTTCAGGGGAGAGGTCACTCATGGGAAGCAAATAAAACTATGAATAGTCAAATCAAGAAAGTGGAAGGAATACAAGGGTATTTCAAAGGTTTAGGTCCAAACCTCGTGGGTGTCATTCCTGCTAGGTGCGTATACATATTGATATGCTTTTGCTGTGCTCTTGTTCAAAGTTGATTCATCTTTTTAAATCATTCGCTAGGGCCATCAACTTTTATACTTATGGCAATGGCAAGCGTTTTTACACAGAATTGAACGATGGAAAGGAAACGCCCTTTATTCATTTAATTTCTGCAGCGACCGCAGGTAACAATTAAAAAAAGAAAGGAGGGGGGAGGAGAAGAAGAGAACGAGCCTCTGTGACAAAGAGAATGTATCGTCGCTCATGTCTCTTCTAAACAATACAGGTGCGGTCACCTCTACCTTGACAAATCCTATCTGGGTTATCAAGACAAGATTGCAATTACAAGGCAAAGAAAAGATCTACAAGAGCAGTTTTGACTGCACAATGAAGATTTTAAAAGAGGACAAAATTAGAGGACTCTTCAAGGGCATGAGCGCATCCTACCTGGGCATTGCGGAAGGCACAATACAATGGGTTATTTACGAAAATTTGAAAAAACGGTGGGCCACCAGCTCAGATACTGATAAAATGAAAGATAGATGGATCATAGGTGGTAAAAGTGCGCAAGGTGAGTCAATCGAGTTCACCGGTCCTATGTTTATACGAGGCTAACGATTCAAACCCTTCTCTCATAGCTTGGTTTGGTAATTTGGGAGCAGCGGCTATTGCAAAATTAATAGCAGCCTGTATAGCCTATCCACACGAAGTGATTAGAACGCGCTTGAGAGAGCCAGCGCCCAAGAATGGCAAAGCGAAATATACCGGATTAGTGCAAACATTGAAACTGATTGTAAAAGAAGAAGGAGCCATTGCTCTCTATGGTGGTATGTCAGCGCACTTGATGCGTGTTGTACCGAATGCAGCAATCATGTTTTTCTGTTACGAGGCTATATTACATAAATTTGGCTCAGAATCGACCTCCACACCCTCAGTAGCAAAGACAACAATAGAAACAACAGCGCTCACATCGCCAAAGAACAGCCATTAATTTCGATACATACATATATATATATATATACATAGATAAATCATGATCTCCACAAGTATTCCTACTAGACGCGTTTATTGACTAGACTACCTTCTTTTATATATTAGTGCATAGGATATCACACTATCCAACCCTCGAACCCCTCTTTCTATTTTTTTTCTTTCTTTCTGTAAATAATTATGTTAGCAGATGATGTAGATTACTTCTGAACCAAATAAAATAAGGTTATATCATAACGATGAACGAAAAATTATGCAGATGGTAACACACCCCGCCTTCGAGTGGACCTTCAAAAGATAAAAATGACGTTCTGTCTCCATCTTTATTTTTTCCCAGTATTATATAACCATGGTTAAACTTTGGACATTAGCAGCGGTGGCAGCATCGCTCGCGTCATTTCAGTGTGTTCAAGCCCTCAACTTGGGTGAGGTCGATCCTCAAACACTTGGCGATCGCAAGAAAGGAACTTTGTAAAGGTTCACTTGAGGGGCAAATGGTGGGGGGGGGGTTTTCTTTTATTTGCTAACAGCAGGCGCTTCGTTCTCATTTAGAGTAGTCGAATATTTTATGCCTAATTGCAAACGATGCCATGATTTTGGTAAGCTGATGGTTTCCTTGTCGTCAATGATGAGGACGTATAGCACGTACATACTTTGAACTCTTTTATATTAAACAATGGATTCCATTTGTCCTTTTCTATCGTATGATGGACGACCCCCACCTAAAAAGAACCAACATGGAACGAACTTGTCGGGAAATATGAAAAGGAGGCGATCGATTTTGCTCGCGTCAATTGCGCGGTCTATGCCAAATACTGTAAAGAAAATGGGTTCATGCGCTTGCCGACGGTGCAAGCGACTGAGGATGGCACGAAATGGAAAGAGTATGATGGCGACTATTCTCTCCCTACGATGGAGCGGTTTATTGCTCCAGATAGGTTTTCGAGAAGAAATGTGGACGGAAAAAGCATCGAGATATCGACATCGAAAAAGATGAAGGAGATCATTGAGAGTAAAGAGCCCTGGTTTGTAAAGTTTTACGCGCCTTGGTGTGGACATTGTAAGAATTTGGCCCCTGTTTGGGAGACGATGGCTGAAATGTTGAAGGATAAAGTGAATGTCGCTGAAGTGAATTGTGAGGACAAGAAAGGTAAACAGAGAGTTGCTTTGCCCAAATGAAAACCACACTATTAACTTGTCTTGTGGGGGGTCAATGTGGTATAGCATTATGCTCAGAATATAAAGTGACAGGATTACCTACGTTAGCCTAGTATGTGTGTTGAAGGATTCGTTTTTATGGTAGTTTTATGGCTGACACTTTTTTTTTTTTTTTCCCTGGAGCTTCGTTCACGGTGCATCCAATTTAAAGTACAATGGCCCCCGAAAGTTGAAAGAATTGATGGATTATGCGGTTCACATGTCGGGTTCGCCAGTGCATCCAATCGATTCTGATGAGAAGCTTACAGATGTTTTGAAAGAAAACGATGTCAGTCTCGTCTATGTCCGTGATACGGATGATCATAAGATAGACAGCTATTTCGAAGAAACGGTTGCCCCTCAATTTATGGAGACAGTGCCTTTCTATACCACGAATAACAAAGAAACGATTGAACGTTTTGGATTGTCGGCCTCTTCGCTTCCAGCAGCTGTCTTGGTGAAAGATGGTACCTATGTTGTGTACAGCGGCAAAGACAAGCAGAGGGATTGGCAGCATATGGTACAGTGGCTCGAGCAAGAGCAGCACCCCCTTATCACTCGCGTATTAGGGCACAATTCGAATCAAATTTTGAGATGGACGGATGCTCTTGTTGTCTTGGGTATGGTTGGGGCGGACGGTCGTGATGCAGAAGCAGAAAGTAAGCTGCGTCAAATGGCACAACTCTACAAAGAAGAATACAGCAGCCTTGACAAGAGCACGAGCAAGCGACCTGTCCTTTTTGCTCAGATGGACGGAAAATTGTGGGAACACTATATTTCCCGTGTCTACGGTCTTCACAGCTATCAATTGCCTGCTCTGATCATTTTGGATCCAAAGCACCAGGTGTATTATGATCGACATGCCAATGATGAGCCTTTTAGCTTTGTCAAAGACAGACCCGAATCCTTACTCAAGTCGCTTCAAGCGTTGGACAGCTTGAAAGGAACGTCCATGGCTCCCTCGAAAGTAATGATGAAGGTCGACAGAGTGTTGACCTATTTCGGTGACCATTGGATCCTTATGACAACTGTCTTGGTAGGTTTTTTGGGTGTTTTCTTTTACCTCATCACCCGGGACACGGGTCATGAAACAGAAACAGCCAAGGTAAAGAAAGTGCTAAGAGACGCCTCCGAAAGGACGGCTGCTGCTGCTGCTGCTACTGCTGCTGCTGCTGGTTCTGCTGGTTCTGCTGGTCCTGCTTCTCGTACAATTACAACCGATGAGCATAAAAACAAAAAGAATTAAAGATAGAAAGTTGTTACTCTACCTAACAAAAAGAGTTTTGCTTCTTACTGTATATAAAGTCATCATCATCGGTGAACCACTTTAATAAAAATTACAACACATGAATAACAATATCTACAAAGCACAATGAAAGGGAGTGAGGGCGAAAAAGAAAAAAAAAAAAGCCGGATATATTGTTTGCGAAAACAAAAAAAAAAAAAAAAAAAAAAAAAAAAAAGGAATAGTCAAAGGGAGAGTGGAAAAGGAGTATGATGTTCATTGTTAATGAAAAATTGTGTTTCATCAAAACGAAATACATCTATGAAAAAGCCAATGTTTATGTTTATCTATCTTTAGGGTCGACCGTCATGGAGGCTATGGCTGCTGCTGCTGCTACGGCGGTAGTAGCCGATGTAGCTACAGCGGTAGTACTGGTGATGAAGCTGTTCAAACTTTCGACATGACTACTAGCACTGCTTGTACTGTTCGTACGTGGTGTTTGTATAGGCGATAAGCAAGCTGCTGAAGCAGGAGGATGAGAAGCAGTCGTGGTAGCAGTCGTCATAGTAGAATGATGCTGCTGATGAAGATAATGATGATGCGGAAGCATTAAATCTTTTGCGTGAGTCATCGCGGAATGAGGCGATAGGATACGACCCATACTGGTGTCGATGGGCGGGAGTATAGGCTTATTAGTAGAACGTGGAGAAGAAGTAGAATGAGGATGGTAAGTAGGATAAGGGTGGATTTGCGGCACTTCGAAAGGTGGTACTGGGGGTGGTGTGGCATCTGTCATGGCAGTGGTTGTAACGGTGGGCTTAGGCAATGTTCTCTGTCTTTTGTCAACGTGTTCTTGTGTTTGTAATGCCGATGCTATAGCCGTTGGGGTAGCTGTCATAGCGGAAATAGGAATGGATGAAGCAGTGGTTGATAATGGCGTAGGTGCTGAGGGTGGAATGGGAGATGTTGTTGTCTTGCTTTTACTAGCATTGACTGCTGCTGCTGCTGCTGCTGCTGCCAGTGCTCCTCTTTGGTTGATTTTGGCTTTTAAAGCTTCCATGACCTTGTCATGAGATAACTTTACTTGCTTGTTGTTGCTATGATGATGATCAGTATAGACATTAGTAGCTGTAGGTGTATAGAAAATATCCGCATTAGTATTATTATCATTATTATTATCAGTAAGAGCAGTAGTCGGAGTAGAGATAGTAGTAGTAGTAGAAGAAGAAGAAGTAGTAGTCGTGATGGGTGTAGCATTATTGATAGCTGAGATGGATGTATAATACCGTTTTTTGGATGGATCATGCTTCTCATTTGCTGTGGTAGGAGATATAGGAGTTGTCGGTTGCTGGGAAGAAGAAGGAGTAGGTGTTCTTTGTATCGATTGTTGATAGTGACGAGGATGTATGTCAGGTGGACATAATGGGTGAGCAGAATGGGGATAAGGCATGGATGAGGTAGCAGACTCTGGTATATAATAATAATGACTGTTAGAATGGGTAGTAGTATAAATAGCAGTGGCAGATGGAGGGTGATGATGGTGATACGCGGGAGGTATTTCTGGTGACAAGGACGAGGTGTCTACGATAGGTGCTGTTGGTTGTTGTTGTACAGGAGTGAGATGATAGTAATAGGGATGTTGCTGTTGGTAAGATTGTAGTTGTAGTACGGATGGATAATAAGGGTAAGGTGTACCTGATGAAATCATCCTTGATTGCTCTTTTATTAATTCCATTTCCAAGTGTTTTGAATAGATTCGTGCGTGTTCTGTTTTCAAGACTTCTTGTGCGGTTTGTTTCTGTAGTCAAAGAATGGAAATAAGTCATCTGATAAAATAAGGAGACAACAAAAGACAATGATGTTTGCTTACTTTGTCTTCTTCTGCCTTTGCCATCAAGACATGCTTCAACAAATCCTGATTGTTCTCAGCGGCATATTTGTCAAGGACTTCCTTTAAAGACAATTCCTTTGGCATACCCGACGTACTGGCAGTAGAAAACCATGATTCTTCTGCCTGTGGATCATTCGACTGTTTGGTGCTCATTGTTTCAAGTGATTAGAGTCGTTACTGGTTGCTTTCTGTAGTAGAATTCTCTACTTTTTGTCTTTTTAATGAATATCTGTTATAATTTCACTCTAGAATTGAATTGCAATGTTGGTATAAAAACGAATAAAAAAGACCCACGTAAAGAAAAAGAAAGAAAGAAAGAGAAAGAGTGTTGAAAGAGCAAAGAATGAGAAAAGAAAGAAAAAAAGGCTTGAAAGCAAAAAGGAAAATGATAAATATTGTGTGGAGTTGCCCTTTTTTTTTTTTTTTTTTCTTTTTTTTTTTCTTCTCTGCCTTTATCTGTTTTCTTCTTTTTTCATTCAAACCAAAAAAAGGGCCACCAAAATAAGATTACGAGATCGCCGCTTTGAGTTCCTTAAATTCTTTCCTCGTTTTTTTGCCCACATTTGGTAATACATCATTTTAGCTTTTATTTTAGACAATTTACAATTTTTGATGGACAACGTACTTTTAAATTTAGATTTATTAAAAACAATTTTAGAATAAAGTTCATAGTATTTTGGATATCCATTTAGTTACTCAATTATTCAGTGCCATCCAAGCAGCATTAAGGATGACAAACAATCGAACCCTAGAAATGAGTCTCTATCAATAAGAAAGTTGTCAATAATGGTCTTATTGACGTTACCTTGCAATAGGACAAACTACAAAAAGCTTGACAACTTTTTTTTTTTCAATGACAATGTGTTCCGCGACAGTTCTAAAAAAGGTCAACTTTGAATAGATTGACATCAAACCATTGATAGAGGGCTGAGGGCCATAGTATAACAGATACCATAGCGGAACGGGATGGCTATATTATCTGTTGTCAATGTTTTTGTGTGCGTTCATGGGTGACTTTCAAAGATAAGCACTATAAAATATATTGTTCTCTTAGAGTCAAATGTTGTCTCTTTCACTTTTATCTCACGTTTTATGATACTACTATGACCCATGTTCAAAAGGTAAAAAACGCAAACAGACTTTGAGATCAAAGAAAAGGATGAAGACCCAAATAAAGACAGTTGTACCAAATGCAAGCAACCAGGACATAAATCGGTGCGTTCTCCTCTGTGACCTCAGCATGTATTATCAAAGGCAGAGGTCTTTCAACATCATTTGGGGAGTCATTATAAGGCGTTGACAAGAAGGTTGCCTCTTGCTATTTGTGTTTTTCGTGACTATCGCAACACTTTCTAATCAAAAGTGAAGAAGAAAGTATCACCGTAGTAAACACGGTTTTCCTTATATTTTAAGGATTTAGATCATTACAGGTGAGGAATAGTATATTTTTATTTTTTTTTGTTTCTTTCGCACTATTGACAAGTTTTTGAATTTGAATCATTGTTTGAACGGTTTATATTTTCGTCTACAACACAATTGCAATTTGTCTAAAATAGAAGTTTTAAACGTTCAAAAAAAATTGTACTTTATCTAAAATATTAGTGAAAACACTGTATAAAAAGCGTACCTAAAATTGGCCGTATCTTTAAATAAGAAAAAAAGTTTTTTTATAGCTCACTATTTATGCATTACATCCTTTGAATCATAATGCCAAGCACATTCACTGGATCTTTATATTTTATCAAAATCCGTTCGTCTTTATAGAATTCATTAGCCAAAACCGTGTTAGAATACGATGGATGACTCTGGTATAGTAAGAAGGGATTTGGGAGGAAAGCTTCATTTTTTGCATACAAAAAAAAAAGGGGGGGTGTGGTTTAAAAAAAGAAAGGCGCATCTGTCCGCTAAGGATTGTTTCAAAAAAAAAAGTAAACCATCCAGAAAATGCATGATCTGAAATTTGCTTTAATGAACGCGCGATTTGAATTTTTTTTTTTTTCCACGCGAAAGTTCCATTCCTATTTTCGAGAAATGTGCTTTCGTTCCCGGAGTGAACAAGGACGCTCTTTTGGAGCATGTGGTTGCTATAAGATACATGTTAGGTTGAAAAGCGAGTATTTTGTAGATAATAGGATCTTGGCCTAATGTTCCGTTTCAACCAGTTGTTCTAAACGAGGACGAATATAGCTTGAATGTATGCAGACCTTAGATGACCTGTTGGGAATGTGTTGCAAATTGCTTTTTTGTTCCGACATCCGGTACAATTACATCGCGTCTTTTTTTTTTTTATTTTATTTTTTTTTTTAGATTTGAGACGGTCACTTCAAATCAATGAAGAGTGCTTGCTACTCTTAGACAATGCAAATGCGGCCGTTTGACCATCAGCTTATCATTATTAGATAATCTATAGGAAACAAGTCTTTTTGGGGTAATAAAAATTCAGCAGCGAACTCATGCGTCTCGTAACGGACATAAAAGTGTATACCCCACTAACATCTATTAGATTTGCACTAAAGATAGGTAGAGATCCACTCCATCAAGATGGCTAGAGCGCCATGAAGGACGTTCATCGTGAATTCATCCATGTTTTATTGTTTCTGATAGATGCAAAATGCTATTGAAAAAGCTTTTCATTTTATACTCTGCATGTAGCATGGAAATTTAGAATGAAAAAGGGGAAAAGAGGCGTGGAGGGGATCAGACCACCCTTTTTCAAAGCACGAAGCCTCTCAAAATAAAACGGCGGGCGATGAATCAAATTTGGGATTCTCTCGATCAGTACAGTTGTTTTCACTGCATCGGACATTAAAATCAAAAAAAGTTCAAACAATGGGAAAAAATGGATAAATGGTCCAACCTGGGCAAGCCGGGATGGGAGGGTGGCGTTCAATGGCGTACGTCAAGTTTTTTTTTGTTTCATTACCTTTATGGCATATCTTGTTACTGACAAGTAGTACATATCAACTTTCTGTGAAAAAGTAACATCTTTTTTGAAATGGTTTTTCGTCTTCAATGTACGGTGTGATATACCCGTGCATACGACCCAACGACAGTCTTTATTGCATTTTTTCTCTCTATTTGCGTAAGGTTGTTGATAATGGATAACTGTTACAAGTCAATGACTGTGAACTTTGTTTCTTTATTCGTCTTCAGATAAAGTAGAAAGATGAATCACTCAATGTAAGATTGAATGGGAATGATATTATTGTGGGGAGTTGGTCACTCATTTCAGGTTCAGATGCTTCTTGGTGTAGTTGTTTGTACCTGCGTCTCTCTTGTCCTGTATTGTACCTAACCTGTATTAGATGCAATATCGATAGACCGTCTCTCACTGGTTGCTTGTTTGTACTGGAGTAGGACAGTATAGAAAGAGCGTAGGAAAAGGAAAGGGACAATCACGTATACACGCCAAGATGTATGTGCCAGCAAAATTCATAGTGTGAATACTGCTCTTCACAACACTACTGTATATCATTCAACGGATGCAAAAATGTAGGGTTCGGGTAATGAATACGAGAGCCGTCTCGAGCTTAAGCTTTGCGGTAGTCTTGAATAGGCTTTTTGAAAGAAAGAGTATGTCTGACTCTTTAGCGAAAACATTCTATTCTCTTGGGCATGAATGGGAAATCATACCCCCCCCAACCATGTGTAGGTCCGCCCAATGACCATGGAAAGCGCGGCTGGGACAATGGCTAGAAATCGTGATCCGATAACAGGGGAGATAGCTTATCTCTTTCTCTCTTTAGCCATGAGTACATAATAAATAAGTCATGGCATGCTCTCTCTGAGGTTGAGTCGCCTACTCTCAGAGATGCCCGTGAATGAGAGTCATTTTCCCGCGTCAAATTGGCCATCCTTTTCTTTGATCCGATCCGACAAGGGGCGAAAAGGAAAAAGAGGGGGCGCATTGGAGTGCCTTTTATCTGATTGGATTTCAAGAATAGAAAGATCGGATAGCATATGGCTTTTCCCGTTATTTTTTGGTAAAGCCATATGGCATTTTAGGCGGCACTTCTTTTTGGTAATTGTAATACCAAAAATAAAATAAAATAAAAGACAGATGCCCCGAGCACACCATTCTCTTCTTGTGCTTTGCTTTGTCGCGTTCTATTTGCAAAACAGCAATAAGCAATATTCGTAAGAAAGTCTTCCTAGTCCATCACTCCTCTATGTTGAATAAAGATGTCACAAAAGCACCTCTGTCTGCTGCAATTCAAGTCTCTACGGAGAGGAGCGAGAAGAAGGGCGCGCTCACGTATTGAAATGAACTGTAATGATTGCTAAAGTATTGGCCCGGAAAACAGAAATAAAAATAGAACCCATGAATAGATGACAAATGTTGGTCGATCCGTTTGAAAAAAGAAAAGAAAGCTAGGCTTACGTAATCGGAGGTGAAGAGGGTGATGATGGCTGATAGAGCCAAGGGTGCAGCAGAATCAATGCAACCGACAACTATTTCAATGCATACATACAATAGATCTTGGAAAGTTTTTCTTCTCAATATCTAATCTCTGATTTTGATTTGGCTTTTAAGAAATCCAACAACGAAACATTCTTTAGCCGCCTTTTTTATTTTCTATTTTTCATCCGTCATTTGCTGTTTCAAGATGTCAAAGTCTATTGCTCATAAGCCCGTGATTTTCACAAGAACAGCTCAATGTACTTTTTTTTTTTTTTTTTTTTTTTTTTTTTTATTCTCGATATGCAAGATAGGGACTCCATCGTTGCTTTTTTATCCATTTCTTGGTAGGTGCATGTCGATGTATCTTGTCAAATTTAGATGCAAACTCTAGTAAAGAGTGCATTGGCCCTTTGACGTCTATAGAAAAGCTTTTTCTTTTTTAAAACAAACACGTATTACATCGTTCCAGTCAGCAAAAATGGAGGATGGCGCGAATGTGAGGGGGGGCGTCGTGGGCTGAAGAACGGCATCGCACTCTTTTCTTTTTTAGCTTGGGCATTACCAAATAAGTCCAGCGTGTAACAGATTTAGCATCGTAATAGTCTTTGTACTACAACAAAGATAAAATATCAAAAAGAAAGAGAAAAAAAAAAACAAAAGGGGGAAAAGGAAGCTGGATTATGCTGCAAACCAACATCGAAAACAGTAATACTGTGCATCCGCACGTACGTGTGTCTATGTGTGTATGTGTGTATGTGTGTGTGCACTCTACTCTTGTTCAAAGGCGATAAAAGACGTTGTTGGATACATGATGTGGAATGACGACTAACACGAAATTGTGTGTACTTTATGGTTTTCCTTAAAAATAGCTTAATTCCTTTAAGAGTGTTTCGTTTTTTTTTTTACGTTTGATAACCATGTAAACAAGGAAAAAAAAAAAAAAAAAATTTTTTTTGTCTTTGTAACAGATATTTTGTAACCCTTTGTTCGGCCCCTTAGCTGTTGTTTGTGTATATATTGTTTACGTTGTGTGATTTCGATTTTGAAAAAAAAAAAAAAAAAAAAAGAAAAGTACCTTACACAGAGATTCATAATCATTATTTATATGTATTTTTCTTTTTTTTTTTTTTTCTTCTTTGCCTCTCTCTTTTGTTTTTTTTTTTTTTTTTTTTTTTTTTTCCTCTATTCTTATTCTTTTCATTTTAATATCTTGATCGTGTCTTGCTTGGCTATTTTTCTTTTAATTACAGAAAAGAAAGAATCGTCAAAATTACACCTTATCTGAAAAAGAAACTTGCAGTAGTAGTGCCTCTTGCTACTGCTCCTGCTGCTGCTGTTACTACGACAAACCATCTGACGAATGCCAGCAACAACTACAACAACTACAACAATAGTAATAACAGCATGAACGCCACAACATCTTCAGGAACAACAGTCTGCGCAACAGTGACAGCCACTAGCCCTACAGCAAAGATGTTGCTGACGGGTAAAAAAAAGGACGACAACAGCAATAAAAAGAAAAAGACGGCTAACAAAAACCCAACCGTCAGCAACACAAAGCCAAGTACTACCGTAAAAAAGGTAGCGAATATAAACAAATAATATAAAATAATGCGAATCAGCAGCCATCATGAAATTCTATGGTTTATTGGTCCTTTTCTGATTTCTAAATTTTTCTTTCCCTCCCCCCCCTTTTTTTTTTCAGGCACCATGGCGTGTACCTGGCAGTCATTTCGAAATCCCAGACATTATTAAAGAAGCTTGGGATAGGAATAAACATAAAATCACTCAAAAACTGCAGCCAAAAAAGAACAATGACAACCCCATCCACACAGATACCAAGAAACAAAATACGCATTATAAAACACAACAACAGACGTCCGTCTCACCTTCGTTCATGGCAACACAGGCCCGTAAAAGCAACAAAAAGAGCACCACGACCACAGCCACAGCCAAGAAAGCCAAGCCATCCTCGTCACCGTCGACCAACACCCGTCGACCCTTGCAGCCATGTCAGAAAGCCAAAGGAAACAATCACCGACCTACTTGGATACCTGTAGGCAAAACACCAAGCATTTTCCCTATGCCTCCGCCCCTCTTAAAACCCTGCACCCAGACACCCTTCTCCTCCACTTCAAAATCGCGACATCCAACTACCACTACGACTAAATATAAGCAACCTTCTGACGATGATGACATTGTATCGGATGATACAGACCATGCTGTCTTTTTAAGAAAGCTTTATAAAGTACTTCCAAAATCAAAACGTATGCTCATGCATCCCGTCTGTAGATACGAAGGTCATGGCACCGTGGGTAGTGGGTAAGTGATCCATTGAAATGACCCCCGCACCCCCCCACCGCTTTTCCGATAAAAAAAAAAACCAAATGGATTCATTTTTCTTTCTTTTTCGCAAAAAACCATAGGGCCAACGGTGACGTTGTTCGTGCTATGGTCAAACCGTCCTTTGTCGTCGATCATCTCTCTTCAGCATTAGAGAATCGTGTTCCCATCAACGCCAACATCATGGCAGCAGCAGCAGCACCCTTACCTGCCATTCAATCCCCTGGTAAATATCAGATAACTGTTCAAATGAAGAGTAGTCCTCCTTTTATTAATGGCCCAAGTATGGCTGTAGTCACGACACCTCCTCCGCCTGCTATCTCGTCGCTTGTAGCCATTAAACGTTGCTTTATTGAAGACGAGGACGTTCAACACCACGCCTTTATCCTGCGCGAAATCAAAATCATGAGCCATTTCCGCCATCCCAACTTGGTTCATCTCAGAGAAGCCGGTCTTTATGACGATCATCTCTTTATGTGTATGGAGTTGATGACCTGTTCCGTCTTTAGTCTGTTGGTGCAATGCCAGAATAGCGGACTATCAGAGCCTATTGCTGTTCGCATTGGGCGAGAGGTAAGAAAACACATTGGGAGGGGGGAAGGGAAGGGGTTGGCTCAAGAGGACTGATTTTTTTTCTCTGACATTGCGGGATAGTGTTTGGAAGGTATTGCGTACCTTCATTCCAAGAATTACATGCATCGTGACATCAAGTCTGAAAATATCTTGGTCAACACGCTGGGTGAAGTCAAACTTGGTAAGGAGACACACACCCCCCCCCCTCATCTCTTTGTGAAAACAAGTCTCGTCTTTTTTCTAATAGATAACATGTATCTATCTACCTATTGACAGCTGATTTCGGTCTTGCAGCCTCCACCAACAGAATCAATCATGCTCGATTAGGCACGGCCAAATGGATGGCGCCAGAAGTCGTGGATGGCAAGTCCTACAAAGCCAACGTCGATGTGTGGTCGCTAGGTATTACGATGATTGAGATGATGGACCGCGTTCCTCCTCTTTACCATCTGGACGATCCTGCGAAAATCTATCCTGAAGTCACGAACCCTGAACACGAGCCCGATTTCAGTTTCGCAACACCCACAGCACCCCTTCGCAGTCTTGTGGAGTGGATGCTGGTAAGAGATCCTCATGCTCGTCCCTCTTCCAAGGTGGTATTGAGGAAATTCAATCAACAGCTGAGATCAGGCGCATTGTATTCTATCTCACAAGACGAACTTGCTTATTTGATGCGTCATGCATTCCCTTCTGCTCTTGTTTAACTCATTCCTCCTTGAGCCCATTGACCAAAACCCCATATCCAACCCAAAAAGAGAATTTTTCATTCATTTATCATCGTATACCAAAAATTGCCCAGACATTCGTACTTTCACCAACCCCCCCCACCCTTTCATCTATCCTCCTTTCAAGACCTATTGACGTTCATTTTTCTTCCGTTATTCTTATTGTATATCGTCGCCACAAAAGAGAGACTCTACCTTCTCTTTCACACCGTTTGCTGTACATCTTTCATTTTTACCATTTTGTTATTACTAGTGTTTCTAATTATTTATTTATTTAATGTTAACAAGGAAAAAGTTAACCGCCCCGCTTTTGCTTCTTTGGAATAATATACCTATCGCTTGATTTTATCAATAAAGAAAAAAAAAATAACCATTGTATAAAAATCCCAATGGACCTGTGTCAGATGGGTCCTATGGATAGAGCAAAAGGATATCGATTTGTTTAGAAAGAAACAAGGCCCTGCCTTTACAATCGATCTTTTTACTTTTTCGATGGATACTGTACTGTTAGAAGAGAAGAGGAGACGAACCGGCCATAAGCACCTGTTTTCCTATCGCCTATAAGATATCATGTAGGAAAGCCAACCTCCTTTTGACCCTATCCAAGGGCTATTGATACAACATCATCCGTCTTTGCCTTTCCATCCTTTATCCCTGTGTCGGATCACCTCTAGAGTGCGATAGTCAATTGAGTGCCATCTTTTACAAAGGCCGAAGCAGTCTGATTGGGTGTCTTTTTTATTCGCTTTTTGCAAACAAAAAAAGGGCGAGGGTGTGCCCAAACGAGCGGGCGGCGAGGGAAACAAAAAAAAAAAAAAGTTTTCTGGAAGAAAAGCTTTCTCCCTCTCCCTCTCTCTCTCTCTCTCTTTCATTCTATCTAAAACATCATGGCTGGTATCACTGTTAAGGACGTTAACCCTCATGGTGAGTTTTCCTAAAAAATAAATAAATTTGAAGCCATGTGTATCTATAGAGACATACATGTCTCTATGTATGATGGTACAAGAACAGAAAGACGGACAACCAACAAAGAGGGAGAGACAACATGGATATATAGTAGGCAACGTCGACCCAATGTCTTGATAGATCCATGGGTGGATTCAATACCAAACACTTATAAAAGTCAACATGGAAGAACATGATAACAACCCACATCCAGTTCAGCTCACTGCCAGCATGGGCTTATTCACATCCACGAGTGGACTCATGTTAAAAATGGGTGGCTTGGCTCCCATTCCATGTTCGTCATGGACAGCAAGAGATGGCTCATCAAAGCGTCTTTGCCATCCCTTAAAGCTCCCCCCCCGCCCTTTTTTTAAAGCAAAATAGAAATCGCTGGATAGGCCTCTTCCTCTCACTCTGTCTTTTTCTCATCCTTGTCCTTAGACAACACGTTTTTTCTGCTAAAAATCGCATTGTATGCTAACAGTCACCCTCTCTTCTCGTCCTTTCTAGCATTCATCAAGGCTTATGCTGCTTATCTCAAGCGTACCGGTAAGCTCGAAGTCCCCAAGTGGGTTGATATTGTCAAGACCGGTACTTTCAAGGAATTAGCTCCTTATGATCCCGATTGGTACTACGTCCGTGCTGGTAAGTGTTTTTGTTCTACAAGTGAATGCGTTTGCGCGATAATAAACTCATCCTCTCTTTTCTTGTTGAAAAGCCTCTGTTGCTCGTCACATCTACATCCGCAAGTCCGTTGGTGTTGGTGCCTTGAACAAGGTTCACGGTGGTACCGTTAACCGTGGTTCTCGTCCCTCTCACCACGTGAACGCCTCTGGTTCCGTTAACCGTAAGGTCCTTCAATCTTTGGAAAAGATTGGTGTCCTTGAAAAGGATAAGAAGGGGTAAGGCATATAAACATCATGTTGGAGTTGAATGGGGGGAGGTAGGATGATACTGACACGGCAATGTTCTCTCGTTCCTAGTGGCCGTAAGATCACTCAAGATGGTCAAAGAGATTTGGATCGTATCGCCATGACTCTTGCTGAAGAATCGGACGAAGAGTAAATGCAACAGCCCCTTTGTTTGATTTACCCGCTCCCCTTTTTTTTATATCTTTCTCTTTCTTACTCTCTCTTTTCTCGCTCTTTTTCTCTCTCTCTCTTTCTTTCTTTTTGAAATATTCCAGCCCTGTATTAAAGGTCTTTCTTATCTGTCTCTTTGGACAGTGTTGCATAGGAGTGTCATTGTGTGTCTCTGGGGAACCCATGGTTTTGATGTTGTTGAGATTAGAAACATTCAATCATTGTTTGACATCAAGGCATGAAAGGATCCGCTTAGGGGGGGACACCTTGAGATGATTCAAACCAAGACAATGCCCGCCCATCCCTACTTTCTCCAATGAAAGTGGAAGAGCGCCCCCCCCCTTTTTTTTTTTTCTTTTTTTCCTTGGAGGGCGTTAGGTCATACGCTCAGAGGGGGGCTACGGTTGAGTGGGGGACCCTTTTTTGAAATGCCGTGGGTGGATGGCGCGCATGAATTTCTAGAGAGAAAAAAACAATATGGAGGGTGAGCCAATAGCGTCTCTGAAACCTAGCATGGCAGGCGTGTGCATTGCTGCTGCTGTTCTTTTTTGTTATTGTCGGAAATTAAACTGATCCAAGTGAGATCCTATGGACCAATCAGCATGACGCATCCTGCCATCTCCATATTTTCTAAAAGAACGAAAAAAACCATGTGGGTTCTTTTTAGGTCCATTTATTTTATTCCCTTTCCCTCATTCCCTTCCTCATCTTACAGCACACACCTCTTCTATTTCTCTATACCAGCTTCAACCAAAAAAAAAAACTAAAAGATGAAATTTCTTGAAGTCGATTCGTTGGATAAAATAAATACGGCGTTTGTTTGGGAGACGTCAGAATGTATATTAACAGGAAGAGTGGAAGCTTATTCTTGTAAATCGGCTGGCACAGACAAAAAGTTGTTCCGAACACTTGAAAACCGATACAATGGCCATCCTATGGATACAGCCTTATTCACACCTGCCAATGCACTGGAAATGACGGCATCGGCGGCGGAGGCGGCGGCGGCGAGTACCACCACCTCCGCTCTTGCCACGTCGTCGTCTACGGCTGCCTCTCCTCCTGAAGCCGAGGACCATTTCATGACACATCAAAATGTGATATCGCCTTTTGGTCGTTTAACAGAAAGCGCACCGAGAAAAACATTCTTTTATTTATTGGCCACACTGAACGCTGCTTTTCCTGATAATGATTTCGAGGATGTCAGGCCTGACCAATTCATAAAGCTGCCTTCGGTCGAGATGGTCATCAATTCAGTCAATACAACACTGTTCAACTTGGGAAATGATGTGATTGTCAATAAATACAGGTACACTTTTTTAAAATTCAGTTCAGAAGAAAGAAGGAACAGCCGAACGGGTTTTTTTTATATTAAAAATACAATACACGGATTGATAGACTTTGGGACGTCCTGGATGAGATTGTTCAACTGGGTGAATGCGATGTCTATACGTACAATTCAGATGTGGACGACGATCCTCTGAACGAAGAAGATGGATATCTGTAAGTTAGCATTTCACACTTTGCTTGGATGACATGATAACACACGATTGACCCTTTTTCCTGGAAAAAGGTGGTCTATGAATTATTTCTTTTTCAACAGGAAACTGAAACGAATGGTGTTTTTCTCCTGTAAAAGTGAAAGGTAATGCGCTGTGTATTATCAAGCACACTTTGATAAACAGAAAGACTTATAAGTGGTTTATTTATAGTATGAATGCACCCAATGCTGACGAACTGATATTAGACGATGATGATAACAATGAAACTACAACGTACAGTGAGGGGGAAAAAAAGGAAAAAAGAAAGAAAAAAAGGCTCAAAATGTCTCATTGTCTCTGTTTTCTTTTTTTTTTTTTTACATAATCATTATCTAGTAGACGTTATGATGAGCTTTCCATGGAAGACATGGAGTAAAAGGACTTTCCTTTTTTTTTCGGTTTTTTCATCCATTCCGTCCCTTTTTTCGAGCAACACCGTAAAAAAAAAACCATCATCACTATGACGAACAGCATTCATCACTTTTCTTTATATATATATATCTCTTCATTGCACACCTTTCCGCTCTTTTCTACTTTTATTCTATGTGTCATCTTATACTCCCACACGTAATTCGTCAAGATAATTATTATCTCAAGTTGACTTCAATGTTATAGTTAACTTACACTCATCATGATTTTTATTGTGTTGTGCCTGAAAGGAGTCCATTTTTGATTTGGGGAAAAAAAAAAAAAAAAACTACAAATCAAACTCCTTTAAATACATGAACACAGAGAAAAACGCCATCTGTCCTTGTTCTACCAAGACTCGTTTTTGTATATATAGCCAAATATCAATGCCAGAATAATAACTTATCTCATATTTTATCATATCACATCTCCTTTTTTTCCTGTGTAGGTTACAGCAATTTTTTTTTTTTTTTTTTTTTTTTTTTTTTCCTTTTGGGTTGGGCGTAGTGTAGAGTACCTGAATTTTTTTATCTTTTTCCGAAAATAAAAAGGCACAGCCATGATATCCGATCCCCTTTCATTCTAACTCATTCTCTTTATTTTCTTTCCTCCATTCTCCTTTTTTCTTACAAGTTTTCCAATTATGAAAGAGCAACAGCAAAGACGTAAATCGAGTAACGGTACTGGTCCAAAGCCCAAAATCTTTAAATGTACCGGTTATGGTGATTGTAATATGGTGTTTACCAGAAGTGAACATCTTGCACGTCATGCAAGGTAAAAAGAAAAAACAATACGATAGATGGATGTCAATGGATAGCAAAACTAACCCGTGCTTTCTCTATGGCCATTAGAAAACATACGGGTGAAAGGCCGTTTATGTGTATCGTGGAGGGTTGCAAGAAAGCATTTAGCAGATACGATAACATGATGCAACACACACAAACGCATAAAAAGAACCCTTCGACGCCCTCCTGTTCGATTTCTAGAACAATCAAAAAGGCTCCCATAACCACCCACACTCACCAGAATAAGGTGATCAAAAAACAACCTGTTCCCGGTACAGACACCCCTTCATGTGACATGAAGGAGGAGCCCGAAACGGCCACCCACATCCATACCAACACCCATACCAGCACAGGCACCCATACGCATACTCATGCCATGGTGTATATTCAAACAAATCACTATACACATCATGGGCTGCCATCGATAGGTTTAGCGTCACCTATCTCTTCTACCTCCTCCTCCTCCTCCCTGTCATCTTCTTTTTCACCTACCCTCCATACCTTTTACCATCTCCCCCATTATTATAATTCTTCTTCTGACGAAGAGGAAGACGAAGAAGAAGAAGAAGAAGACGACGATGACCATGGTTATTATCCTTCTTGCTTAACCAACCACACCAGGAGAAGAAGACGCCTATCCATAGCTGATTTATGTAATCCAATAGAAGAGTCACAAACGGCGAATACACCCAAAGGACGGCCATGGCTACCACTCACTACTACTTCTATCTTGACACGAGATGAGTGTGAGGCATTGGAAGGTCTCGATCGGTTCCGACAACAACAGCAACGTGCCGTGTGGTCTCATCCTACTACTACTACAACTACTACTACTACTTTTCATTGTACATAATCCCAGATAAAAAAAAAAAAAAAATGATAACATTGCCCCCCTTTATTTTTTGATGGAATAAAAATCAATTACGAATCGACCCCATTTTACATGCAGGTCGAAACTTATCAGATCAGGTACCGACAAAAGGGACCATCGTCTGTAGAAGCATGTCTTTTTTCGTTACTCTTCACCTTGCGTAACATCACTTTTTTGTGCCATTGTAGCACTGAATTTTGCCTTTTTCCAACACTAGGCCTTGTCCATTGGAACGAGTTGTTTGCCATCCATGAGCCGAATAGGATCCTTGTTTTCCATAGGCAGGCGTTTTGACCCTGCGTTCGCTTTTTGTGTACAATCAACAGATGCTGTTGTCGTTGTCTTTTTTTGCATGGATACCAAGCCAGCAAAAAGCCAATGGACCGAATCCGTGATGCATCCCTTGATACAAGTGAATAATCACCGTTCCTTATCCTCCTCGTTGCTAGGCAACCCTCATGGACCAGAACCTCTCCCCGTCTGCATCACTGATGTGGGGCTTCACCTATCCGGGCGTCCATTTTTCCTGGGCACGACGCTGTGTTGGCACGTTAGAAGCAACTGTCTATCTCATTGTCTCTCTCATGCATCCATAGCAAGAAATTTCAAATGATCACGAAAAAAAAAAAAAAACCAGCGGCGATCTCTCGAGCGAGAGAGGTACAATGACCCTAAAAGAACAACCCATCTCCTTTTCATAGATGGCAACCCCAGTTCTTCCCCTTCTCCTTCCCCCCCCTTTACCCACCTATTGGGAAGTGACACATAGGGTTTAGTCTGTTTATCTTTAGGAAATACAGCATTCTTCAAGGTTCCTTTACATACTCTATCTGTTTGATATCAAGATGACGTTTTTGGGAGCAACATCAACACATGACTTGGTTACAAGTAGTAGTAGTAATCCGTCCCTCATGGATACGGGTCACATGATCGAAGGAGAGGGGGCCTTACCGCTCTACACAAAAGAACAAAGAAGGCTTCTAAACAAACGAGTCAATGTACTTTTTTTTTTTTGCTGTGGGTGATTGCAACAAGACGGTAGCATGGGGGGTCGATCCTATGTCGCTGTGCATTGACTACTCTCTTGCACAAGTCGTTTGCTGCTGTCACTCAAACGAGAAGTGTCCGGCAAGTAGAAATCACGATATCGGAAAAAGAAAACCTTTTTCCTAAACACAGGAAACACACAGACCTTTTTTCCTTTTTCATATTGTTATTGTGTTGATGTGACGGAGGGTGCATGGAGAAAGCCCCGTTGCCAATCTATGACTCTCCACCCCAGTACACACCCTATCGTCCTTCTTTTCTTATGTCATCCATGAGTACACATCGTTGATGGGCATTCAAACCAAGTCGAGCCCCTTATCTTTTTAAATCATTTTATCCAGAGATCCAGATCCGACACTAAAAAAAAAGAAATTGGGTGTGGAGTTTGAATAGAACATTCGCATTTTTTACCCGCTAGTTCCGTTACACTTGATTCTCAAAAGCAAAGAAATTTAAAAGGTTTTTTTTTTTTTTTTTTTGTCCAACCGCTTTTTTTCAACATGGAGAGGGGAAAAGAACGAGAGGAGGAGTAGCTCAAGGATAGCTTCTTTAGATAAAGGATCTCTCTCTCCCTCTTCCTTTAGAACGTGCATTGGAACAGCGATGTCATCCTCTTGCCGACGATCCAAATTCCATTTTGTCATTCTCTATCACGCTACAAGTTTCATATTCGATGGATGAGGTGTGTGGTTGAACTAAAACCAAAAACCCCGGTGTGGGTCGGTGACAAAGTGACTTTTTGCCAAAAAAAAAAAAAAAAAATTACGAAAAAGTGTAATAAGGACACGCTTTTTTTTATTTTTTATTTTTTTTTTTTTTCTCTTTGTTCTTTAACATTCAATAACTTTATATAACAAAAATGGCTCGTCAATTTTTCGTTGGTGGTAACTGGAAGATGAACGGCTCTGTTGAGCAAGTCAAGAAGCTCGTTGAAATGCTCAACGGTTTCAATGTCCCTGCCAACACTGGTAAGTAGAGAGGATGTGAGAAGAGTGTGTGTGTTAGAAAGAGAGAGAGAGAGTGTGTGTGTGTGTGCGTAGGGTTGCATGGACCTTTTATCATGTAAAAAAAACAGAGGTGCTCATCTCTCTTTTTTTTGCTTGTTTCAGAGGTCGTTGTCGCTCCTCCCGCTCTCTACCTTGACCGTGTCCACCAAAACATCAAGAAGGAAATCAAGGTGGCCGCTCAAAACACCTACATCAAGGCCTCTGGTGCTTACACCGGTGAACTCTCCCCTCAAATGCTCAAGGATATGGGTCTTGAATGGGTCATCATCGGTCACTCTGAACGTCGTGAATACTTTAAGGAATCCGATGAACTCGTCGGTGAAAAGACCCAATTCGCCATCGAAGCCGGTGTCTCTGTCATTGCCTGTATCGGTGAAAAGCTCGAAGAACGTGAAGCCAACATCACCAACGATGTCGTTGCCCGCCAAATGAAGGCTATTGCCAAGTACGTCAAGGACTGGTCCAAGGTCGTCGTTGCCTACGAACCCGTCTGGGCTATCGGTACTGGTAAGGTCGCCACTCCTGAACAAGCTCAAGATGTCCATGCCTACCTCCGTAAGTGGTTGGCTGAAAACGTCTCTCAAAAGGCTGCTGATGAAACCCGTATCCTTTACGGTGGTTCCGTCAACGGTGCCAACTGCAAGACTCTTGCTGCCAAGCCCGATATCGATGGTTTCTTGGTAAGTTGAATCCCATCGATTTTTTTATTTTTTTTTGGGTTGCAGGTGTGGAAGAACACAATGGATTGACTTTTTTTTTTTCTTCTTTTTTTCCAATTAGGTCGGTGGTGCTTCTCTCAAGCCTGAATTCGGTGATATCATCAACTCTCGCCAATAAATTATTTTTGCAACCATAGCACAACTGCATAAATCCCCACCCCCCCTCCATTCAACAAAAGCATGCTCATTTTTCCTTTTCTAAACCTTGATAAAAAAAAAATGTATCATTTCTCATCTTTTCTTCACATTATTGGAAAGAATAAATAACTGTGTACTATAAAAATTGGGAATTGGGGGGACTCATTGACCATCTGAAACAATGGATTTCAATTAAAAAAATTTTTTTTTCTTTGGATGAGATATGGAACCAAAAAATTGATCGATAAGCTCTGATCTTGGTGAATGATCATGGGGAGAGAGGATGGATAAGTAGTTTTTTATGTTTTTTTTTCCTTGGAGAGAGAGTGTGTGTCCTTGTAGAGGATGAACTGTTTTGTGAAGAAGCGTCGTGTTACTCTGACATTGGGTCGTTGGTAAAAAAAGAAAATCCTGGTGACACCAGAAGAGGATCGATTCGAAATGATCATGAAAGAAAAGGGTGATCTTTTTTTTTTTCGGTTTTTCAAAACTATTTTGGTATTTGTCAAAATAAGAAAGTAGGTCGAGGTGAAGTGATTAAAGCGGGTGAAGTAACACTCGCAGCCATCGTCGTCGTATGATGAGTGGCGGTGGATGGCGTAAAAGACGAGTGAGAGGGCGGTAAGGACATGGAAGCTGGCAATGGTAAAACAGAAGAAGCACTGTCCTTCGTAGCATGGCTGTTGAATAAAAAATCGGTTAAAGGTCTACCCATCAAGGATCGGTTGTCTGAAGTCGAATGAAGGGAAGGCAATGGGGTGGATAAAGAGGAAGGTGGTAGTTGAGACACGGGCGTGGACGAGAGACGATGATGGGGATGATGGGGATGGGAATGATGGTGTGGAGTATTGTGGTGGTAATGGTGATGATGATGGTGGTGGTGGTGGGGGTGGGGATGGGGATGGGGAGGTGGAGGACGGTTATTCAAAGCTGAAGAGGGAGCAGAGTGGGGTAAAGAGGCTGGCAGTGGTGGTGGTGGTGGTGGTGGTGGTGGTGTGGGTGGTGGTCCTGGAATAGAAGAAGAAAGTTCATGTCGAATCGTAGGATGAGATAACCTGGGAGAAGGAGGTAATCTATAGGATTGTGTCGTGGGTAAAGAGGGCACGGACGGTGGTGGTGGTGGTGGTGCAGGTGGCGATGGGGGTGGAGGAGGCGGTGGTGCTAATGAATGCCGTTGCTGTTGTAGTGGATAGGCATGGTGAGAATGAGGTTGGGAAGAAGGAGAGGAATACCAGTTGGGTATATGAGTGCCACTCAATGGATAGTGTTGTTGCTGTGGTTCTTCTCTCATGGAATAGGTGTCATTCTTTGGCTCATTCTTTCTCTAACAAATGAATATACTTACCCATATCAATGAGATTGTTTATACTCTATTATCCCGCTTTAATGACATACCGTAAACACTGAATACGGCTGTTGTTGTGAACGAGTCATATCTGTGTAGATCATGTAAGTAATATAGGCATGCATTGCATTTCTTTTGATACGTGGATTCTGCTTCTATTATCAGGGCAAAAAACAGATCATGATGAGTTTAACAATGTGAGCTATTCATTCCAACGGATGCAGTCCCCCCTTACCATGGATAGATATTGATAGGAGAATGAAGTGGAGTGCGTCGACGGTGTTGGCATGGGTGCGGGTGGTAGGGTTGCTTCTGCCACTTCCATGTGGGTTGACGTGCCCTTGTTGTCGTGTGTTGTTGATATGACCTTTGCCGTTGTATCTACTACTACTGCTGCTGCTGTTGCTGTTGGAGTACGAGTGGATGGTTCCACCCTTTCAACAGCTCGGGTAATATCCTCTTCCAGTTCTTTACTAATATTGGCTGTTGCTGTAGATGCATCTACCCAGTTTTCTGTATAATCTTGCTTGTTAGCAAAAGAGGCCGTTCGATTGGTTTGTTGGCTATAGCTATCCGTATGCTGACTTTCACTAGGACGACGGCAACGACGACGACGTCGACTACTGCGAGGAGAGTCATTGTGAGCGGTAGGGTTACTGATAGGATGGTTTGTCAAAGCTATATGGCTGCTGCTGCTGCTGCTGCTGCTTTTATTACAATCATCTGCATCGTTTGTCTTTGGTTGATGGTGATGACGGATATGCGTAGCACCCTCATTGTATGGTTTTCTCTTTTGTGACCCTAAAAACAAAGAGATCATGTCAATCGTGGTGTTGGAGGATGCTCAAGCCACACTGGGAATGATAAGGGTTAGGTTACCATGACGACCATGCAACCGAATCTCTCTTCGTTCATAGTAACGGCCATTAAAGTCGTCATCCACCACAGCTGCTGCTGCAGCGAGCAACATAATGGGATCGGGTGGTTGACGCTCTAATTGCAAATGATAATTGCTATCTGTCCTTATGGGTAATGAAGCTTATCCCGAACAGTGGGGTTATGGGAATGATGTTGTCAATCCTAGGTTTTCTATTTCCGGCCCGGGTAAACAACATTTATTATTTACCTTTTCTTGGTGGTAGAGCATTGGCACCTTTTCTTCTTACTGGTTTTGAGAGAGGATGACTATCTGAATAAATGATATGAGACCAGGAAAAAATTAGAGTTAAGCTCATGGATGGGGTTTATTTTATTTATTTTTTTCCACACACTTACCATTGAAGATGATTTGTGCACTGATATCTTGATTCGCCAAATCAATTAAAATTCGGCTAGCCTCCGCATCAATTTTATCAGTGTTGGCTGTCATTGTTTCTCCCGCAAGAGTCACTGCTATTGCTGAATTGGAATAAGAAGAATCTTCTGAGAAACGTCCTCTACTGCTAGTTCCTGAACTACTGGTCCCGTTACTGTCTTCTAGTTGGACGACTCTTGTTGAAGATGACCGAGGTTGAATCTGTGAAGGGTATTCTTGCAACATGGCGAAATGGCGGGTAGGTGGACTCGAATAGGTTGATTGTGGAGAAAAGAAAAAGGAAAAAAAAAAAAAAAAAAAAAAAAAAAAAAAAAGGGAAAAAAGAGATAAAATGATTGAGAAGAAAGCAGAAAGTTTATTCTGTTGTTGGAAAAAAAAAAGGATATTGTAATAAATAAATACAAAAAAAGCTGTAAATGTGTTTGAATAAGAGAGAAAAAAAAAAAAAAAAAAAAAAAAAAAAAGGAAAAAAAAAAAGGATCTCTCTTTCCTTCTTTTCTCTCTCTCTCTTTTTTTTTTTTTGTGTTGTTTGTGTGTTGCATTCGTGCATTGTGTAACTGTGATGATGACTTTTCTTTTTTTTTTTTTTTCGTAAAAGATGCACATCTGAAAAGGGTTTTTAGAAACGTCATCTTTTTTCTTTTTCTACACCTCTTTTCTGTAGCCACTATTTCTTTTTTTTGCTGGTCACTGTAATGAAAAAAATAAATGAATGGTGAACAAGGAGAAAAGTTTGTTTATAAAAAAAAAAAAAAGGGACATAACCTGTCTTACCATTAAACTATCCATACAAATTTTGCAGTTTAAACGTAGATTAAATTAATAAAAGAGCTGCAACCCTATACATACAGAGATGCATTCTACACGAAAAAAAAACGTACCTTAAAGTGGGCTATATCTCCATCCTCCATCAGATAGTCTTTGCCTTTTTGTAGGCATTTCCCCACAGATTTTACTGCATTTTCTGACCCCAGCTGCTTTAAATCAGCATATTTTATGATCTCAGCTGAAATAAACCCTTTTTCAAAATCAGAGCTATTTTTTTACCCGGAAATTGAGATTTGTTTAATAGGGTCTTTTTTTTTGTTGGACACTCACTGCATTGGATGGATGAATGACTTACTGAATGACACCTGCTGCTTGAGGTGCTTTGGAATTATTCTAAGCCATGGTACGAATTGAAAAAATGAGCTCATCTATCCCACACTCCCCTTTCTCTTTACTGATGCATTTACCCTTATCGTCCATGCTCTCACTTCATCCGGTCCACACGTAAAATAGTGAATCAAATGCAATGCCTTGTAACCTGCCAAAATGATATTGGAGAGCTGTGACGCAGCACTCTCCAACGATGGATCGTTTGCATTGGCCCATTTGGTCTCTAGAGCCACCGAGAGAGGCAACACGATGTCGCCTTTATTATTCTCTTCCACCCACTCTTGGATGGCTGGCATCCATCGATGATGGCTGGCGCCGTTCAGGTAGTCTTCCTCTGACATATTGCACAGATAAATCATCGGCTTGGCGGTCAACAAGTGCATCGAATTCAACAGTTCAATCTCTTCGTTGGTCCAATCGCCTTTGCGGATATCACGGTTTCCTGTCGACATGAAAGCAGCCATCTTTTCGACCCGCTCGAGGTCCTTTTTTTTGGCGGGTTGGGCCCTCACCGCCTTGGTCAAGTCCAACAGATGACGTTCAATCGTCTCTTCATCCTTGAGCCGCAGTTCGGCTTGGATGATATCGAGGTCACGGATCGGATCGATCGTGTTGTTTTCGACGTGTGTAATGTCTTGATCGTCAAACACACGGACAAGGTGGTAGATGGCGTCGACAGAAGAGACGTTGTTCAGGAAAGCGTTGCCCAACCCTTCGCCTTGAGCCGCTCCCCGTACGAGACCGGCAATGTCTACCACGGTCAGGTGGGCCGGTGTGCGTTTTTTAGGCTGGTATGTTTGCACGAGATAGTCGAAGCGAGCATCAGGCACTTCGACACGAGCTTCGGATGGGTCGATCGTGCAAAAGGGATAGTTTTCGGCGGGGACACTGCTATGTGTCAATACATTAAAGAGAGATGATTTACTGTGGGGCGCGGGTGATGATGAATCCAAAGAAGACGACAGCAGTGCGAGTGATCACCGGGGGAGAAAAAAAAAGAGAAAAAAAAAGAGAAAAAAAAGAAAAAGAACGAGAGCCATGAGTTTTCTTACTGTGTTTTGTCTACCACAAAACTGAAAGAAAAAAGATGCTGAATACATAATGCGGGATACCCTATGTTTGGTAAACCTACAATACCCATACGAAGGTTATTGGAAGGCCTACCCAAGAGCATTTTCTGCTCAGGAGCCGTCTGTTGTTGTTGTTGTTGTTGTTGTTGTCGTCCTCCTCCGCGTCTTTTAGCACGTACAAAGGAACTGGTCGAAAAGAAGGAATGACCTAAACAAGGGACTGCTGCTGCAAGACTGTTTTTGTAGGAGCATAAAGAACGTAAATGAAGAGAAAGCATAAAAAAAGAACAGGGACAAAAGGAAAGGGAAGCCAAGGGGTTACAAAAGGATGTTTAAAATATGAAAAAAAAAGGGTCAAGGAAAAGGGACCCTTTCGTTCATTTCTGGAGAGTGACGGGTGAATTGCTTTTTTTGACAAGTGGTGTGGAGTCCAGAGGGCGGGTTCTTTATTGGAGATGTCAGACCCATTGATTGGCTGATGTTGGACCGGTTAATTACGGCACTGAACAGATGAAGCGCTTTTCCAGGAGGGAGGAATGTCTATTTAGAAAGCATGCAATATGGGTCTATACGATCTACGTGGTCTTTTTACGTGGTCCACATACACTTATAAATTTCAATAAAGAGTCCAAATCTAGGATCGCAAAGACTTTTATTTTCTCACCAAAATAGCGGGATTTCTTTTTGACGAGAGGATGAAACCCCGTGAGCTGATTGGTTTCTTGAATGTAAATGAAGGATGAGCACAGCTTTTGCTTGCAAATCACATGACTGAAGAAAAAAAGAGTCATTAAAGTCTTTCATTGCCATTGCACAAATGATGCCATTATCAAAGCAATGAGCAAGGATTTTTAGGTTTTACAGAAAAACCTGAATAGTACTTTCTTGGCCTTATCTCAAGAGCAAACATCATGAATAAATTTGACTTTGAAGTGCTAATATTCTCAAACTCACCGAGCAGGCTTAAAATTCGCACGTGCGCAGTACCAAAAACCTGTTCCTGCTTCCCTATGGAAACCTGCTTTGCATTTGTTTCTCTCCCTTCCTTTATCTGACGCTTCTTCCCGAGCTTTTTACCAAAGAAAAAGAAACTTGCTCTATCCGTAGATAGATGTATTGCAACAAAGTCTAATGCACAAGACTTGCCATGTTTTTCTGGCTAGTGAATATATACCAATCCGAGGCCGCTTCTTTGTTCATTTATGGAAACTTTTTTTTTTTTTTTTTTTTGCCTTTTTTTGGATCCCCTCCCCACCTCCCCCTTTCCCGTCTCTTATTGAATTACATATCCACTTTTCGCAGACTTAGCAGACAGTAAGCTATTTCCGATAGTCTATCATGTTATCCGGACCATCTCTGGAATAATAAAGTAAATGATATTGAAAAAGATCAAGCATGCAAAAAGGGCTTTTTTTACGTGACAAGGCAAAGAGAAATCGTCTTTGCCAAGTACAGTATATGCAAAAGGACAATCGTGCTGCCGGATCTGTATTTTTTTTTTTTTTCCTGAACAAAAAGAGCACAAATGAAGAAATTTATTGAATGCTCCAATCATGGGAGAGCTTTTTAGAAATTGAGAGAGTCTCTTTTAAATCGTATCTAATTACAACCTCTTTCTTTCCCTCTTTTATCACTCATTTATCTTTAACATTCCTATTCACCTCTCCATACGCGCTAACTCTCTTTCTCATCTATCTCTTTCTTTTTACTGATCTTGTATCCCACATCGCATACAGCAAACGCAAGACTTTATCCATCATGGTCAATACAAACACTCGATACAGTACAATACCTGTCTATCTTGAACCAGAAGAAGAAGAAGATCAGAACGGAAGGAGCCAAGAAGAGGTCTCTTTATTGAAGTGCTCTCCACACTCGTCGTCTCCATTCTGGGTAAGAAAACCGTTGTTGGCCAAAATGCAACCATTATCTGATGCCGAGACAATTTTTTCTTTTTATCTGATTTTAGAAACGACGACCCTGTCTTGGTATTTTCATCGCTATCCTAAGTACATTTGTCATCACCTCCACCACCATCACGCTTTACAATAGAAAACAAACACAACAAGAAGGTAAACAGAGGGGCTAAAATATATCAGCATGAATGACATACACAGAACAGAAATCATGTATAACGTGATCGTCCCTGTGCCTTAAATAATTCATTTAAGGAAATTCAACAAAACAAAACAAAAAAAAAAAAAAAAAAAAAAAAAAAAAAAAAGGTACTAAATAACCTTCCTCATGGATTGTAGCACCCATTCTTCAAGGCAAGAAAAATGTCATTATGATGATCAGTGATGGCTTTGGACCTGCTTCAGAAACATTTGCAAGACAGTATTATACATGGCTCGGCAACCGATCGGTGACTACCATGCTACCTTTGGATGAAATCCATATTGGCCATAGTCGTACCCAAAGTTCCTCCAGTCTCATCACCGATAGCGCAGCAGGCGCCACTGCTTTCGCATGTGCGAAAAAGTCCTATAATGGAGCGATAGGAGGTAATTTTTTAATTTCTTCTTGGCCTCAGACGGGGCAGCACCCGCCTCACCTTTTCTTTTTTTTTTTTTTTTTTCTCAACAGTGGATCCACACGAAATTCCCTGCGGCACAGTATTAGAATCGGCCAAGATTCATCAAGACATGCTTACAGGTCTTGTCGTCACTTCCCGTGTCACTCATGCTACCCCCGCTGCCTTCTCTTCTCACGTCGCTTGGCGTGATTGGGAACCCTTGATCGCTGAACAGCAAATAGGTTTCAACCCTTTGGGTCGAACCGTCGATCTCATGTTTGGAGGTGGACGTTGTGAATTTACACGCAACTCTTCTGCCAATAGTTGTCGTGCAGATGATCGTGATCTCTTTCAAGAAGCCCAAGACAAGTTTCAATGGAATATCATCTTGTCGAAAGAAGAATACGATCAATTGAATACGAAAAATGTACAATTGCCATTAATGGCACTCTTTTCATCTGGAGTAAGGCCCCTTTTTTTTTCCTTTTTCCACCCAAACTTTGGAACTAACCCTCACTCTATTAGCATATGGACTATGAAATGGATAGAAAGCCAAATGAACAGCCAGCACTTCATGAAATGACACGTAAAGCATTGGACATTTTAAAGGCAAAATCAGAAGAACAAGACAAAGGATTCTTTCTCATGATTGAAGGCAGTCGTATTGATATGGCCGCTCACAATAATGATCCCGCAGCCCATTTCCATGAAATCTTGGAATACCAAAGGACAGCTGCCCTTGTGAAGGAATTTGTAGAAAACAATCCTAATACAGTGATGATTTCTACCAGTGATCACGAAACCGGTGGTTTAACGGCTGGTAGACAAGTGGGCGAAGATTATCCAGAATATCTATGGTAAGCGGAAAAAAAAAAAAAAAAAAAAAGAAAGAAACACTTTCGATAGACCCAGGCAGGAGAACACTCATCCTCCCGTGTGCCCCCCCCCTCTCCTCCTTTAGGTATCCCGAACGTCTGAGTCATGTCGCCAACTCTTCTGAAGCATTGGCTTTTGCTTGGGATATGGCTTGTCATAAAAAAGACGTAGACGAACAAACCAATATGGATTACTTGAGAGAAATATTGATTCGTGCAGGTCTAGGCATTCATGATGCTACCATCGAAGAGATTGAAAAGATCAAAGGTTGGATCACTGCCAACAAGACCGTCTATGATTTGGCCTATATGTTTTCTGACATGACCTCCCAACGAGCATTGATTGGTGTAAGTTTGCCTTCATGACTATGTGTCTCACTCCCTTTGCTTTTTCCACACACACACTCACCCTATAGACAATGCTTATGTAGTGGACGACTCATGGTCATACCGCTGTCGACGTCAACTTGTACGCTATGGGTCCCGAGACAGAAGCATTAAGAGGAAGTCATGAAAACATTGAAATCGGTGAATTCATTTCAAAGTTCCTCGGTTTGGACTTGGACGATGTTACCAAGCGCTTGGTAGATGGAAGGTAAAAACCAAAAAAAAGAACCCACCGCATCCCATGGATCAATAGAAACGGATAGCTAAAAAGGAGCATGGGCTTTTTTTTTATTTTTATTTTTTTTTTTTGCTTTTTTCCTATGGCTAGTGCTGCCAATATAAAGGCCTTGACTGGAGAAGGCGAGAGACACCTTCAAGAGGAAGAGAGATACCATTTCTAATCCACCCTCACCCATAGCCAACGATCTACATCTATAAGAAGCACAACTTGAGTGCCTTTCTTCTCATTGCTTGACTTTTGCATACCCCTCTCTTTTAGCTCACACAGTACGAAAACACCTTACTGTTATCTGTTGAACCCGTATCATGCATGCTTTATGAAAAAATAAATTTGAACCCATTCCCCTCTGTGCAGAATCTGAATTTTAAAAAGGCTTAACTGAGAATTTCTTGCGTAATGCAATGATCATTAATTTACCCGAGAATTGATTAAAATAAAAATAAAATAAAATAAAATGTGGGGTCCCTTTCTTTCTTCTTTTTTTTTTTTTTTTTTTTTTTTTTTTTTTTTCTTTGTAAGCCTTACATTTTTTTAAAAATATCAACAATGCTTTCTCTTGCTGCACGCTCTATCAAGTCTTCCGCTTTCAAAACAGCTTCTCTTCGTCCTTTGACTGCCATCCGTACAAAGGTTACTTTACCCGATCTTCCTTACAAATACGATGTAAGTTGACAAAGTACACAAAAAAACGCGTCCATGACTCGCAAAATTAATTTTGTTAACAATGATATACAATGGGGGTGGGGCGGGGCATGAACAGGCTTTGGAACCTTATATCAGTGGTAACATCATGGAGGTTCACCACGCCAAGCATCATCAAACCTACGTCAATGGTTTCAATGCCGCTGAAGAAAAGCTTGAAAATGCCTTCAAGTCAAAGGATCTTACTGAACAATTAGCCCTTCAAAATGCCCTTAAATTCAATGGTGGTGGTCATATCAACCATTCTTTATTCTGGGAAAATTTGGCTCCTCATGGTAAGGGCGGTGGAGATTTGCCCAAGGGTGCTTTAGCCTCTGAAATTGAAAAACAGTTTGGTTCCTTTGACGATTTTAAGAAAAAGTTCAATGCTGCTGCTGTGGGTGTTCAAGGTAGAGTCTCTTGTATTTTTTTTTTGCGTTGACTTGTAGTAGTAAAAAAAAAAAAAAAAAAAAACACATGCTCATCTCATCCTTTATTTCTTTCCTGAAGGTTCTGGATGGGCTTGGTTGGTAAGTTGCAAAATTACTGTTGTGAAAGCACCCTGATGTCATTTTGTTTTTTTGGGTTTTTGCGGGGAAGAGCTTCCCACAAAAAGACAAAAGACGACTACCCTCCACCAAGAAAAGACCCTTACTAACTAGCTCTTTACAGGGTTATAACAAGGAAGCCAAGCGTCTTGAAATTGCCACAACACCTAATCAAGATCCTTTGCTTCGTAAATGTCGTTATTTTTCTGTTTGTTTTAGTGTCGAAAAAAAAATGGATTAGTAATGGTTAACGTTCTTACATTTTTTCCGCTTTCTGTATGACAGATTTGACTCCTCTTTTAGGTGTGGACGTCTGGGAACACGTGAGTGACCTTTTTTTTTAATTTTATTAGCGTCTTTTGCATGAATTTCTCTGACCCCTCCCGTGTTTTACTAATATTCTCTTCCATAGGCTTACTATTTGCAATATAAGAATGTTCGTCCCGACTACCTTAACGCCATCTGGAACGTCATCAACTGGGAAGTTGTTGCTGAACGTTTTTCCAAGACACAGTAATGACGTCTGGACAATAGCGTCGACCACTGAACGAACTTGTAGCGGTTCATAGGGCTTTCTTTTTTTTTTTTCTTTCTTTATCACTGCTCATCCTCTTTTTAAACCAAATGATATCTTGATAACAAAAATAAAAAAGAAATGGGTTGATACTGAAATGAGATAAATATATGTCAATGTCGGGGTAGATAAGTTCCCTTCTCTTTATTGTTACTACTATATCATGTTGACTACGATATCAAAACATAATGACGAGATGGGTGGCTGTTAAACTCATGGTGCGTAGAGGGTGAGGTTGACGTAGGGTTTGTGAGGGAGAGAAGAGCCAGAGAATGTATCTGGAGTATAGAGAGTGCGTATAAAGAAAGGAACATGCTTTCCACAAAAAGAGGATCATACACTCTTTCTTTCTTTTTTTATTGATACGAGTTTTTTCTTTTTTTTTCTTTTTTTTTTTTTTTTCTCCATTCAATTTAACATGCGCAACCATTACTGTAATCTTTGTTGTTATCACTGTCAATTCGAATAGGATCGCTGACATCACTATAGAGCTCGACATCGGTTTCCTGTTGAAGAGCGTTCTTTGCAATCGTTTGGAAAGCTTGTTCTACGTTAATAGCGTCCTTAGCTGAAGTTTCAAAGTAGCTAATGTAAAATGCATAGGGGTAAGTTGGTTTGTCGAGAGCTATGTATCGATAGCTGTTGCTATCTCCACTTACGGAATGTTTCCCTTGGCCTGACAAAATGCCATAGCACGCTTTTGAGAGACCTACAAAGGAGTGATAACCCGCCCCCCTCATCAGTTTATGTGGAACGCTACGTATTTTCTATTTTTTTGCCATGCCATCTTTACCATACGCTTAGATTCATCCACATCAATCTTATTACCCAACACCACAAATGGGAAATTTTCAGGATCACGGGGCGATGCTTGTACTAAGAATTCATCATGCCACTGACTGAGCGATTCATAACTCTTATTGTTGTTCACGTCATAAACAAGTACACAGCAGTCGGCACCACGGTAAAATGCAACGCCTAAAGATTGAAAGCGTTCTTGGCCAGCAGTATCCCAAATCTGTTGGCGTTGTAATAAACAAGAAAAAACCGGCCGTCAGTGGAAAGAGATACAGTAGCCCCATCTACTCTTCCTATCGCCCTCGGCATCCATCACTTTTTTCCCTTTCACCTACCTGCATCGTAACTAGTTTGTCATCCACCATCACTTCCTTTGTCAAGAAATCAGCTCCGATGGTAGCTTTGTATTGTCCACTGAATTTTTTGTTGACATATTGGTTCATCAACGATGTCTTACCGACGCTATAATCACAGAGTACATAGTTGTTACCCACAGTAGGCAAAGTGAAACAAGACAATGGAGTAAGCATGTGAGAGGGCCCATGAGGCACTCATTAGGTCATAGACTGGGATTTTTTTCTTTTTTTTTGTTGTTTTTACCCACTATCACCTAGAATGATAACCTAAAACATGGAATAGGGTCTGTCAGTTGCTATCGTTTCTTTATAAAGTTGCTTTTCCGTCTCTCATCATTTACTTTCAACAAAACTTTCTTTCTGGTAGCCATTGCAATGAATTTATAGAAAGCAGATTAAAACTTCAAAAAAAAAAAAAAGAAAAAAAGAAACTCAAATTGGGAATAGAACAATGGAAAGAGAAAAACAGAAAATAAATCACATAGCACACTTGCTGTTGGACAAAAAAGAACCAAAAAGCAGAGAAAGAGGCCCAGTGGACCATGAACTCCGATCATCGTCCTCAGCAAGCACACCCCCAACCTGAATCACCACCTCTTTTTAGAGTCTCGCTTATGACCAACGAGGAGCAAAACACGAGGTACAGTGATGTACCTTGCATGAACCCCCATACATTCTAAAAGCCGTAGAAAGAAACGGTCTATAAAAGACAAGTATTTAGCAGTGAAGCAGTTGTTACATTATATTACTTTTATTCTGTAAGTGGTAAAAGGGTTTTAAGTTATGAAGGGTAATATGAGATAAATGGTATGTTAAAGACTTGGTTTTTCACAAATAAATAGGCTGTGTAAAAAGGTTACATGATAGTACAATTACTGTCTTTGCTCGAATTTTTCGCTGCAACGGCACTAGCTGAGCCATGGATAAAAGAGAGCTTTTTGTCTGGCAAAAGCGTTGTAGCGCGTTTTCTTTCATTCTTTTGACTTTTCACCATGGTTTCCAATAATTGCAGACGAGTCGTCGCTTCTTTATGCCCTTTTCCTTTTCGAACTGCTTTTGCATAATAATACTGTGCTCTTTGATAATCGCGTGGTACACCAATACCCACTTCATAATACCATCTATAAAATTCTCTCTCTTTTCAATATCCATTACCTTTCCCTACAATGATAACAACTCAAGTACTTACCCTAATAAATAGCAGGCATCGGGCACACCTTTATCTGCAGCTCGATGACACCATTTGAAAGCTGCGTCTTCATCACGCGGCCGAGACTTGACCCAATGGGATTCGTCTTGTTCAAATAAAGCCATTTGCTCTTCTAACTGCTCGGGTGGTACTTGAACACCTTGATTATACAGCCGACTCAATCGAACCATCGCGTACACGTTATCATTGGTTGTAGCAGCAAGCTCATAAAAGTGGAATGCTTTAGCGAGATGAATACGAACACCGTAAAGGCCCATTTCATAGATGTAGCCTAAACGATATTGGGCAGCCGACATACCCATCTCAGCAGCATGTTCAAGATAGGTTGTAGCAGCAAAAGTACCACCGTAATTTTGAATGAGCTCACTAAACAAAAAAAAAACAAAAAAAAAACGTACACACCTTGATGTCAGTGAAAAGAAACGCGGAGTAGCATCATCATTTTTTCCTTCGTTTTTCTTTTTTTACCTGGGTATATCAACGGAAGGGTAATCGTTGGTAAGGAGCAAACCTAAAGTGTAAGGTGCTTCTGGGCATGTTCCGGTAGACTTTTCTGACGCTTTGATGAGTAATTGTATAGCACCTACAATGTTTTTTCTGGACCCAAATTCACCATTCAGGTTGATCATAGCAATTCTCTATTGTATGAATTAAAGTACATGCATGCATGCATACCATGCATACCATGCTCAGCATCCTTTTTTTTTTTTTTTTTTTTTTTTTTTTTTTTTTTTTTTTTATCTTTCTTTCAAATGTATTCAACTTACATAAAATGCCTCGACTAATCCCAGACTAGCTGCGTCTTCGTAGAGTTGGAATGCAGTCATATAATCTTGCTCCTTTTCGTGATATTGGCCCACGGCAAACATGGCTTCTGGCACCTTTTCTTTTGCTGCAATTTCGTAGTATTTCAATGCTTTGGTCGAGCTCTTTCTAAAGCCATACATGCCTCGATCCACCCATAATCCTAGCAAATAAGCCGCTTCACCTACATGTTCATTGGCTAATCGTTTAATCCATCGAATGCCCTCGTTCTCCAGCATCTTTCTCTTTTTACGTTTGCTCGCACTCTCTTCATCCGCACCCTCCAGTAGTTGCTGAGTAAGCGCCGAATCTCGTCTCATCCCTCCGCCCGTCGACGACGTGAAATGCGTCTCCATACTGCTACGACGGCTTGCTGTAACCGCTCTCTCGTCTCCGTTCACTGTATGGACACTGTGCGTTGAATGCAAACTGGTGTTACTGTACCGACGCTGACGATGGTAATGCTTCAAGGAGACCGGTAAAGAAAGGGACAGATGGGGTCGGAAAGCCTGTCGCTTTTCGTCATACAGACTGGCTATTTCTAACAGGTACTTGGCGTACGTCAGTTGCACTTGTCGATCTTTGCTTTTGGTCGCCATACTACGGTAGAGTTTAATAGCGTCTGGATGGTTCGTTAAGCTGTAAGACGCTTTAGCATAGCGAGAAGCTGCCATACCATGTTGTTTTTGCATATACTGCTGCTGTAACATACGAGTCGACAAGGAAGGTGTCATCGACGGTGCCATGGAAGGAGTCAAAGAGGCTTTACGATGGTGTTCAGAAAGTGGAGGCCGTGCACCTGTTTGTCCGAATTTCTCTTGTTGTTGTTGTTGTTGTCGTTCTTGCTGCTGCTGTTGCCGCTGTGAATGCTCGTTGTCAGCCGTTAAGGCTGGTGTGGAAGGAGGCTGCGTCAATGCTATGTCTGGCACAGGCTTGCCTTGCGTTATCTTCCGTTCCTGCACCTTCAAGCCCTCCACATCAAGCTCCTCTGGGGATTCCGTCAACCCATGGACCGTTGTCGAGACAGTTGTATGAGTAACAGATGAGGATGGAAGACTCTTTCTAGCCGAAGCTAGAAATTCTGCTTGGTGTCGTGGCAATTGCGGAGGCTGCGGAAAAGGTGCAGTAAGAGAAAGTGTTGAATGTCCCACCTTGTCCTCTGATCTGCAGCTGTCATCACTACAAATAGTAGCTTGTTTATTGTTGTGATCACAGTCAAAAGCAGACTGATTGCTATCCAATGTAGGGGACAATAAATAAGATTCATTGATTGTTAACAAAGATGGAAATACGTCGATAGGAGGCAGCAGTTCCAACTCTTTTTTCTTTGCCGCATATTCATGTTGTTCCACTAGAATTTTCGATTCCTTCCTGCCAACAGATGCTGGTGTGGATGTGTTATTATGTTGCTGTTGCTGTATACTCCCTTCGATTCTTTCATTGACATGATTGTTATTGATGTACGAATTGGGCGAATTTATGGGTGGTGATACTGTCACCATAGAATTCTCCTCTTTTTCTGTTCCTAATTTGTTGTCTAATGGCATTGGCTGTACTGTTACACGTTTGTATTCGGCTGCAGGCATTCTTGTACTGTGGTGGGGAAGAGAGCCCATGGATGTGTTATGGGAGCTTAATTCACTATGATAGCCATTCTCATCCTCCTCATCCTCCTCCTCTTCATCATCATCATCATCATCATCATCATCAATAATATCAGGGTTCACCACTCTTAATCTGAAGGGTGAAGGCATATTCGTAGTAGCCGTGCCTGTATCAGATTCTACGGTGATTTTACTGTCGTTCATTATCAGATCGCCATTACTGCTTTGAGTCGTTGATCTCGTCGTATCCGTGTAATTCTCAGCGTTCGCTGACAGCATGTTTATCGTCATTCAATATTTGCATAAAATGGCAGCTGGTGAAAAAATGCTTCCAAAATAATGAATAAAAAATAAAAAAAAAAAAATTCTTTGTTTTTCTACGCAAAATAAATAAAAGAAAAGAGATGCGAAGCACAAAATGGAAAGGAAAAAGAATAAAAATAAAGCCTGATTCCCATTAAAAGCAAATAATTCAAGGCACAATGGATTCCATGTGATGAATTGAAAACGAGCTTATTGGTTTGTTATTCAATGGCAGACGAAACGATTCGTTGACTAAAAATAGCATACCTTTTTTTATTATCAGTAACACGATTTTCGCAGATTCATTCTAAAGAATAGAAAGTACACTTTATGGGCTAACATCTTATAATGCGTTTATCAAACAGTTCCAACTTTTGTTGGAACTTTAATAGCTTCAACATGCAATTGTAAACGAAATGGCGACATTGCAGTGGTTCTAGACCCACTCTTTCGAAATGACGAAATCACCCAATCAACTATTATGTTTATTTCTTTTGATGGAACGGAAGAGCATATGCTAGAATATTCTGTACCACGCAAAGCACACGTTGTGTATAAATAGCACTACTATCCTACATTGGAGACAGTAAATAGCTGTCTTGCCTTACATGCGCTTGCTGTTGAGCCAACTTGTCTAAACTTTCTTCGAGCTTCTCAATCTTGTTCAACAATGCTTGATTCAATTCTTCCAGTCGGTTCAGTCTTTCACTGTCGTCTTGCTCCTCTTTCTGTAGTCCAAGTGCTCTGTTAATAGGGAAGAAACTGTAATCCGCATTCTTCAAACAACCTGCAACATAGGATTCCGGGCCTGTGTATTCTGTGCGATCTTTATTTTTCAAGTGTACCAAGAAAAATAAGTATTGCCTACAATTTTTCCATGTGTAGCCCAACAAAAAGTACGCGGATCAGACTATGCCGCATGCTTTCTATCTGTCTCTAATTTTGCACTTGTATCGGAATTTTCTTACCAAATATTGTGATCATTCTTTACGTGATCTTCGAAGCCTTTTTTCGAATGACGCTGGAACTCCACGGCTGGTAGACTACAAATAAAGCAAGCTATCCTCTCTTCTAGTGAGTTATCTCACATGAGCTCAATGGCTTTGTTCAATTCTTTTGAAATTGAAAGACCTACATTCTTTGATATCCTGCTGAATAGCCGATCTCTCTAATAGAAAATCGATAGCATGAGAAAATGATAAGATTCATTCACAAGTATTACATGTCAACAAGTATCCTTACCATCACGAAGATACCCAAAAGTATCAAATATAATACCAAAAATGGCGTTCAACAAGAATACAACAACGACCAAATAAAAGGACATTTCAAATATGGTTCGCCATGCACTAGGCTTTTCGACTTCACTGGGCTCGAGTATGTCACCTATACCTCCTCCTGATCTTACCCTTGAAAAGACCATTGTGGATTATCAAAAGATACATCATGGATCAATCAAGCCGCTCAAATGAAACAAATGCCTTTTTTTCATTTTACCCATGTGATAAAACTGTAACGAAACACTCTGCAAGCGACCCACAGAACAAGCCTTTAGACTGATCAAATTCCTTCCTAAAATGCATATAAGCAATAATACTGTGTATATAGATGACAATTATACCCAGTACCGCCTAATTAAGAATAAAAATGATATGTAATGAGAAATAAACAAGTAATGTCCCTCATGTTTGACCTAGGGAGCAGCCGCCAGTTTATACTTACTGTTCGAGAGATTGAATTGACATTCAACGTGATGCTTGAAATGACACCTTGCAATATACTATCTCTAAATATAAAATCTAACAAGTGGAGAGCATAAAATGCCGGGTGCCTTAAACCGAACATGGAAAGAATGGTCATCATGATATGATACAAGAAACGGGATTAAGTAACAGTCGCCCAGAAAGGATGGATCATTTTAGGGCCATATCGACGGTTAATGAATACAGGCAATTGGATAAAGTAAAACTCAATGGTTAAAATCATCCAAAGAGTAAGATGTAAAAGCCCGCCAACCCACCAAGAAGAGAGAGCCAGTAAAGGAACATGAATATCATCATGTGTAAGGTGATCGAGCAATTCTGGGTAAAACATGAGCAGTAAATTTAAAAAGATGGAAACACCATACGCAGATTCCCACCAGAATGTGCTATGGTTGGTCAGAAAGGACAGATACTTATTATGAGCTACCATTGCCTGATTTTCTATCCTAAAGAGTATAATAAAAACTAATTGAGCACGTCGTTCATTCACGCTTGATTGTTAGTAAAAAGTGACCTACTCGTAAATAATCATCTCTGATTGTTGGACAAAATCTTCAATTTTACTGGAAGGAGATTCTCGATTAACATGCCACAAAAATCGATCCTTGGTTTGCGGACGCAGATACTGGCACACTTCAGGAATAGGGAATAAAACTCTACTCAATTGCTTCTCCTGCCCATAGTCCATGACAACTTCAATTGTCCCTGTATGGCTTTGAAAATATTCAAATGCAATATTGTCTTCGAAAAACATAGATGCCTAGTTCAAGAACTTTCAATACAACATCCCCTTTTTCGATTGCAAGATGTATGTCAAACAAGTTAGTATCGTTACCTGCTCCTTTTTCAAGGCTGGAGATAATGTCAGCACAAGAATACAATACAAAAATCCACATTCTAACTTGTCAAAAATATTTTTACTTCGTAACTTGTCTGTGTTTTCTGTGTAGATTGTATTCATGTTGCTTTTTATAGCACTCAAATCCAAAGACTCTGTCATCTCTTTGAAAATAATCTCGCTATTTTCAACTCCACCTTCCAACAGACTAAGCAAGCAGATCACAACCTTTGACTATATATTCAAGAAAGAAACGCTTTAATGGAAGCTCGTCAATTTCAAGCTCGTGAAAATTACTTTGCCTTAAGTTCATTCACTTGGTTATAATCGCATGATTCGTAGTTTTCTCGTAAAATTGCATTCATTGGGTTTATAATCTTATTATTGAAAATAGTAACTTGATTTTCCAAGCAACCCTATCAATGAGAAGAAAAAAAAAATAAGAATTCAAACCTCCCTCATGGGCGTCGATGGAGGCAATACCTGAGCCAGCTCTGTTATGGTATCTAAAACTTGTATAATTAAGCGAATATTTTTCTCGTCGCAGAGAGGTACAATGGCATGGAAATATTCTACTACGTCCAAAATAATATTGAAGCTCTTCAGGTTATCAGGTTGTTTTGCCAAATATCTTTGTAAATGAAGATTATGGCCCTCCGCCATTAACTGCAATACTCGCATAGTATCTTGCATTATCTTGTAATCCTTCACTGTTGATCCAAACTCGGACGTAGATTCACTATTGGTCACCATCAACAGCGAAATTTCTTGATATAATTTGCTTATATCGTCCGTTATCAACTGTGGTTGAGAAAACGATGGGCTTTCAATGAGACTTGCTGCCTTTTTTCTGATGAGTAACAAACTGCTACGTCGTCTTGTAACAGCAGTACTGTTGTTATTCTCCATCCCAAAGTCAATGAATTCGGCTGCTTCATTGTCCTTATCAAAATCAGTTCCTAAATGATACTGCTGTAACTGTTGAAGCTGTTGTTGTTGCATAATATTCTCCAGTATATGCTTTTGTCGATTTAGTTTGTATAACCTTCTAGATAGGTAGATCTGGGAGTCTTTTGAAGAGTTGATACCACTCTGCAGGCGCTGATGAAAAGAATAGAAGAAGCTCTCCTCTCTGATGCTATAGAAGTATTCTTCCATTTTATCCTACAAAAAAAAAATTATTCATGATCAATATCTCATAGTAGTAAGCATTTATGAAGCATATGTATTCAAAAATACTCACTTGAACGTTCTTGTTTCCACCATCTAATAAGGATATCAGTAACCTTAATGTTGCATCAAAAATTTGCTTACGAGGGGAAGACAATAACTTTTGAGCAACAAGTGTGCACCCCAGATTATTAAGCTTGTTTTGTGCATATTGCTTTTTGCTTTCCAACACCTCATATAAATCTGAATTTTGTTTCGGATCGTTCAAGGCCTGTTGATCAATATATTGTTTAGGAATTTCCTCTAATATCTTCATAGTAGCCACTTGGAAACATTCCATTCGTCGAGAAGAGTTAGTCGTTGTGATGGTTGAAAGATAGGTAATCAAGGATTCGATACTGTCACTCGCATCACTCTGCATATCTGTTAGATTGAAATGGGAGCCTATTTGTACAGGATAAATTAAGAATGTGAAAATGAAATACCTGACTACAATAGATATCTTAAATAGAAGCTTGAACTCTTGATGTTCATATTGCTCAACAGATTGACTCAATTTAATGCTGTCAATAAAAGCTTGGAAACTCTCATTGATGCTGTCTTTCAAGGGCTTCAGCCTACTGGATGTTGTTACATTCAATTGCTGTTCGTAACCGCGAGCGTAAAGTTTATTCAACCTGCTGGTAGCATCTTTAAGCGTATTCCGTAACTTATAAGGATTCATATTGCCTCGGAACCCAGAAACATTGATCATGCTATCCAAACAGGCTAGCGTTGCTTGAAGTGCCTTTTCGTCATCATAGGCAAGCGGTAAGAGTTTAACAATCGAATCTACCAGCGACGAATATTTCAATGCAACATCGGTAGCCACTTCTATTGATATATGGTACTCGAAGGCAGATCGAAGAAAAGCAAGCACACCACGAAAAACGTAATTGTAGAATGTTGTGTTGACGTTAGGCTGCTCTGTAAGACATTGTTGAATGGCCTGCTCGCATGTATCTACAAGCTTTAATATATTTTCATTATCATGGAAGGAGATGTCTGATGATAGTTCCAGGTCTTCCAAATAAACTGACGCCAAGAACTTCAACATGACTGATTTGAGACTGATGCAGATGTTCTCATCATCGACAACTTCATATATATCTTTAATAGAAAATATGGTTCGTGCGAATGACTGCCCAAAACTATTCTCACCTTGTGCGCATATAGCCAAAATACTGATAAAGTTGATACAGTAAGCTGAATTATGCATACTTTTCAAAGAATCCACACTATCAAAGGGTATATAATCCCTACGGTTATCCATGAAAAATTTCATCACAATATCCTGATTCTTCTTGACGAATTTGCCTTGCGTCTTCATCAGATCATGCAATACCAGTAAGTGATCATCCTGTTGTCCCTTTGAAGATCTTAAGATACGTATGATGTTTTTCTCCCTCATATGAATGCTCAGATAGAGATTGTTGGAACATAACTGAGCAAAATCATATGCCAATTCCGGTAATGTTTCAATAAAACTGATGAGCAACTCAATATTCGCCAAGATGAGCTGACTTTGAGCTTCTTTATCATGCCGAAAAACGTTGCATAGTAATTGAAAGGTAGAATGAAAAATGTCAAGATATATGGGAGAGCAGTCGATAGACAGAGTTCGAAAAGTTCTAAGAATATCTATCATTTGTTCACATCCGTTCAAGTTTTTGAATATACGGCAGTACAGTGTTTCATCGTACTTTGGCTCTATCTTATCACTTTTAAGCGGAACGATAATAAGTTGCTGTAAGTCCTTGATAGCATCCTTGATTTGATGTAGCTGATTTGAGCTTTCGTATTCGAAGCTATGTTTGTGCAATATTGTCCGGAGAGCCGCCAATCGCTCGTGTATTTTATTGTAAGTTTGATTCTGCTCTTTTTCTACGAGGACGATGGCACTAGCTGCCAACCTAAATAATTCTACAAAAGAATAAGTGAATTTCTATTGTTGATGAAATCATCAACTTTGGTACAAAGATACATGGCTACTTAGCTTACCTTGACTATCACTAAACAACCTGTGCATTATGATGACTGCCATCTCTTTTAACGGAGTATATTGATATTTCAATAAATCCTTTAAAATGGGCATCAGACCATTTTCTCGTTCCCGTAGCTGCGTTTCCTTAAAAATCGTAGTAATCAAATGCAGCTCTGATTCGCCGATGGATAAATCAATAGCAGATTTTCCACTGTTATTACATTTAACAAAAATAAAAAAAAAGTTTAAGCAAATAATAAGCGATGATCAATTTCTGTGGACCTATCAATACTTTTACCTATCAGTTTTACTCTTCCAAGCCTGCGCTAATTTCGACATACGTACACGTAATCTCAGATCAAATATTAAGTCAAAAATGCGTAAAATTTGGATCTTTGTGTTCATCGCGAATAGATTCTTCTCGGTCAACACATATCTCTCATACCATGGTCTGGGATTGGTTTCGTCTTTTATATACTCGTAATGCTCCTTATTCCTATAATATATCATTAACAAAATGCCATGTTATATATTTCTTTTTCCTTATAGCCACTAACCTTGCATCCGTACGACCGTCCAATATGTGAACAAGTGAACGAAACAGAATTTCTATATCGCGTTTAGTTTTAAAGAACCCAAGTTGCAACTGCGCATGAATAAGGTTTAAAACCGACGACAATAAATCGATCTCGTCTGTATTGTCTGTAAACTGTATAAATAGCAACTAAGTTATTCTAGTATTTTGGTGAAAGTGATGAGAAATAAATAGTACCTCATGGTGAATAGTATCCAAATATCTGAACGTCCAATGCTTTAAACTTTGAAAGAAGTCAGAATCAAATCCAACAGATCCCAAAGGATAATAATTGGAACCTTGTACAATGGCATTTGCGTCCATTGTGAAATCATGTAAAGCCACCTTTTCATAGCTACAGTTATCGACATATAAAACTATGATTCTTGTTAGAAAATCCTTGTATGTACCAAATATTTTAGTCTATTTACTATGGTACCTTTCAGTAAATCACAAAATTTTGTTTTGAGACTGTAGAGCAGCTTATTATTTTTTAAGCATTTTAAAATAACCTCCTTACTGATTAACTGACAAGCAAAATTGTTGGGCTGCGCATGAGGTTCGTCAGAAAGAGCGTAAACCAAACCGAGAAAGCTTTCCATAACGGATGTCATTTGTGGCTGTTCCTCTAATAATGAATTCAACTCTCGCCATATATCCTTTTTGAATTTTACCTCAACGAGGTTTTTATCTGAAACCCTACTTTGCATCAGACAAACGTTATTTTGATCAAAGAGCCGGTCACTGACTTGGATGCGATAAGACGTCGTAGTTATTGTCTTAGGTTCGAGATATTCTATGTTTGTTTGAGGAGGAATAAATTTGCTTCTCTGGCATAATGCACCCAAGAGTCGAATACTAACAATGTAGTCATGCTTCTTCATAACCCTATTGCCTTTTCCAAGCTCTTCAATAATCTCATCGGTTTGAGTAGATGCCTTCTCTATGAAGGCATCAAGAATAGTTTGTGAGATAAGACTATGTTGTTCAACCACTTCTAACAGATTGATCATCATCGATTTTGCACCGATATTATACGAAAGATGTTCGATGAATAATGCCATTCCTTCTTCACCTGCCTTGTGAAAAATGTAGTACTGATTTCTCAATGCGGTCTCATGTGTTTCGTGATTCTGCTGCCCACTTGTCTCAATTGTAGCTGGCCGAATCAAGAATACACGTAGCAAACTGTAGCATAACGAGAGTATAATACGTAGCTTCTTGTTCGATACTATTTCGTCACTTTTGGCTTCTTTTTCAGTTCCCTTCAGATATGACTGTTGTTGTGTACTTCCACTATAAGTTTGACGTGCTCTTCGTCTAATCTCTTTCCTTTTTTGGAGGCTGAAAGGTGCCATGATCATATCAATCACTGTTTCAATAATCCCAATGTCGCGTAGCAAATCCTGATGTGCTTCGATAGGTATACCTTTTCGGAATCTGAAGTCGTCTTCATTGCTTTTTGTACAGAACCGAATTAAGGCGTCTAATATATTAGCTACCGATTCAAATTCTTTCTCACTGATGGTGTAGGACAAAGATGAATGACCGGAAACAGTGCTGATTTGTCTATCTTTTGAAAGGTATAGATGGAGTTGAGGTAACATCTCGTTAGCGTAATTTACTTTATCTATTAATTCTTGATCGACAAAACTGATCGAAAAGCAATCGTGATAGTACATATCGGGGCTTGACGAAATTGTATAATAAGAAGTATCTGGGTCAAGGTTGTTTTCAAGAACAAAAGTTGAATTGAAACTTTTTGCTTCGAGTTTGCCATCGATCAATGATTGATTGCAGACAGATGACTCTATTGAATTTAAATGATCATAATGTGAATGGTATAATGTTGGTCTGCTAACTGGACTCGTACGCCTTTTGATATTGCTGTAAGGATACAGTTTTAAATACTCATTGGCGACAGAAGGGTTTAAAGAGAGCGTTGAATCATTCTGTTTCTCAACACCCGAATCGATAGACGCAACATCTTCCTCGCCTATAGGAGCATGTAACCAGCTGTTGGTAAGGACATGCTGAATGCGCACAAATGATCCATGTGGAATGCCTGAAACTGTAGGTGATGATACTGGGACAAACTGAAATACGGTGGTATCCTGCATCGAGTCAATAGGACGAGCAGGATTTCGTACAAGTCTTGATTCAAATATTGTTTTTCCAGTTTTGATATCAATGCGAACATTATCAGTATCAATAGACAAGTAGGCTCGAGAGATGACATGGCGAATTCGAACTTTACTGTTCCATCTAATTTTCGAGCCTCTTGATCCGTCTACATTTTCTAACTTCAAGCATAGATAATGACAATGACTTTTTAATTCAGGCAACAGTCAATATGATCCAGATTTTAATTTTACCTCAGAACGCTTGTGGTGAGTCTGTCTCCTTTGAATCCAAGGGGTTGATGATATGTTTTTTCAACAATACTAGATCCTCACTAGTCAATACGAATACTGATTAACTAACTAAAAGACACTTCGCTATCTTGAAGATTCCAATCTACCTGTTAGACGATGGGCCTTCTAGGTAAGCTTCAATTTCCTTATGATACATTCGAATATATTGACCAGACATTGAAAATTTATACTTCTTTATGCTCTGATTAGCAACGGAAGAACATTGTAGTGTTACCAACCAAGCCGACATTCGTGTATGAGAAAAAACGTCATAGCCAGTACTGTCTGCTGCCAAGTCATAATCTATATTTAAATACCCCTCAGGTTTTACACATTGCAAAGCGACTGTCTCTCCAACCCTGACCAGGTCTCCTACAAATCTGATACGATAGCGCGGCATAATGCGGAAGAACCCAACTGAGTCACTTGACAGAGTAGATCGTAGACGGTGTGGTTCTGATGTACTACCATTTAACTTATCTTTCCCTCCACCTGTCACTGTCAAGTACTTTTTAAAATGATGATTATGAATTTGAATTACTTGGCCGTACAGAATAGGTTTGCCAAAAAGTCGGCGCTCCTCTGCTTTATTTTGTGCTTTCTCCTTTGCTGCCTTTTGTTGAAGGTACTTCAGTTGCTTTAACTCCTCTGCCGAGGATTCGCAAAGAAGAGTATCTAAATCATCGTTGCCTATGAAGACGTCCAATTATTTTTGAGCAACGTGCGATTGTTGCGGTTCTAATCGGAAAATGGTGGATCGGATGGCATCGTTCGAAGAGATGAATGCCAAATTTTTTGGTCGAATACAAACACGGGTATTGAGTGAGTTTTCGGCCGTTAACACGTTATTATTAAGGTCGGTGAATGTTATCTCATCACCTAATCTCAAGATATCTGAAGATAGGTGCTCTAATGCAGTTGTCGTCGTGAACTATAGTGCACCTTGGTTCCCGTGTTCCTGTCAGTACCTGCAGCATGAATGGGCATTTAGCAGAAAACCAAAAATAAGGCTGTGAGACACGAATTGTCTGTGTACAAAGATTTATTGGGTAAAACTTTAATTCCAGAACACAGGATTGATTTTTATGGAAGGTATACGGATTTTCATGAAGATCATTTTGAGTGCTACAACTACTATTGTAATGCAAGGAAAAGTCTAGAATAAATTAGCAGAGTATAAGACATAAATAAAACAATGACGTGTATCAGATGGCTAAAATCGATCGTAATATGATGATTAATGTCTGATGCCTTTTTCAATGGTAATGGTTATGAACAAGCAACCATAATAAAGAATTTCTAAGCAGAAAGGACAATCAATCGACAGGCTACACCAAAAGTGTTACTAAACCGTGAATAATTCCAAAAAGGGGCCTACAAGTTTGTACAGTGAGTAATAATCGCTATTAACTATAGCATTACAATTGCAGAAAGACAGTTGAACATCCCATCCACATGTAAGATATTATTAGAGCAAAAAGGCTTCATCGACGATGTATGTTTTACTAAACAGAAAGAGATGTCAATTTCTCTACTTTGATTAGCGTTGAGGTATCACAATTTTCTTCGAAAAGAAGATAAACATAATAAACATACGTAATAAGTTGATACTATAGCACAATATTTACCAATAGGGTAGCAAATTAACGCAACAAATCTTACAGACTTCGACAGATAAAAGTGCGAATGGCATGTTTAAGTACTGAATTTCACAATTGTCAATAATAATAAACCTATTTGTACGTAAACACACGTATATAAATTTATCTTCTCTTTTCTTTTAATGGTCAATATGGCCATCTATGTTAGTACCCCTACTTATTATACTTAATTTGAAATCATAAACTTTGCTGAATAATACTCATACGTTACCTATATCTAGACAGAATAATTCTTTACAATGCTTCAAGCCTTATGTAATATACTACTATCTACTAATAGCTTTAGTATACTCGCTTTATTGAAAAAGACCAGGAAGGAAGAAGGGGTAGGGAAGAAAAGTCTTTGTATTCAAGCCTTTGATACTTAATGCCTTTTTTTTTTTTTTTTGGACAAAAAACGGAAATGCTGCATGGCCGCAACTGATATGCTTGTTATTCACATAAAAAGTGATGTGGGTATCTGGTTAACCCTATTCTCTGGTTAACTATATCTTCTTTTGAAAGCCTTGAAGCCAAAATGGCGCCTATGATGGCTTTCCCTAAGTCGGCCCTTTCCTTACCCTTCCAGAAGAATGTGAGCTTTTTAACAAAATTTATGCTATCCATTGCCTAGACATGCATAATCGTTTGTTTATATTTATCAAATTTAAATGAATGGCGCTACTCCAGATTAACAGGTTGCCTATCATATTATGGAAACTCTCGACAATTTCGGCAATCATCTGCCTCTCACAATGGCCGTTTGAGTGCACAATACTTCATGAAATGGATTATTTAGTAATAGTCGATTGTTAGAGCAGGCAAGAATGTCCAGTACTATTATTTGTTCAGCAGTTACTCTCCCTCCTTTATAGACACTAATATTATATTTTCTTTCCTCTTCATTTTCCCAGTCAATCCAACTGAGGATTTCCTTTCTGAAAACACTTTTTGACCTAACGAGAGCAATGCGGCATATCATAGATGCCTTACGCTCAACAGTCATGAAAAGAATTCCAAAGATAATAATTTTTTTTGTTTAAATCGTAATGTGCTGTTGCTGAATTTAGTGTAATATTGACTCTGTGCGTCAATTAGCGAGGTTTGTTACCAAGCTGAACGTGATTACATCCCTTACATAAGCATTTCTGGAAGCAAAACAGAAATTCCATTTTGGGGTAGGCCCTAGGGGGACAGAATTAATCTGCGTACATGTCGTTAAAGGAAGTGGGGAAAACGTTAATGTCCAAATCCATTTCTTTGTTTGTGTTTCTATATTTTCATTGTTTTCTACCCAACCCTTATTTATTTTCATTTTTCTTTCCCTTCATTAATCATTTATTATTTATTGCCATTCCATTTCTTTAAAAACCAGAATGCCTTCCACAATGCAAATGCAGTCCATTTCGGGCATCATTACCCAGATTCATGCTTCCTCGAAGGAAGTGCCTCCAGCTTTAGTGGGTGCATCAACGAATATTATTGGCAACAAAATATATGTATTTGCAGGACGACTCGCTACGTCTCGAAAAATGACAAATTATCTGTATATACTTGATTTAGACACACTTTCTTGGACTCGGCATATACCTCCACCCGATTCCGATAAACCACCTACACCTCGTTATTTTCATTCAGCCAGTGTCTATCAGCAGCAATTGCTGATATTCGGAGGTATGGGCTATTCAAAGGAAGAAGCGACATCAACAGTAACAACAGCCGGTCTTTCTGTATTAGATGATATGATCATATTTGATACAGAAACAGCATGTTGGAAACGGCCAGAAATAAAACCTTCTCTATATTCACCTCTAGCACGATACGCTCATCTTTCTTCCGTTACTGAGGACAAGTTCCTAGTTATCGGCGGACAAGACCTAGACAATAATTATTTAGATGAAATGAGTGTGTTAAATTTGAATACTTGGGAATGGGAGCATCTGAATACATTCGATAAACATGTGGGAGCCTATAAATCTATTGCTGTGAAAGCTCCTGCGGGTGCTCGACTTACAGCAACAAACGGAACCAATACTATTAACAATGGATCTGCGAACGGCAGTACAGCGAATAGTTCAGAGGTGACTATAACCGAACCAGAAAACACTTCAAATGAAAATAGTACTGTTAACACAGCTACAGAGGACACCAAGAACAACAACACTAACGGTTCTAAGCCGCAGCAACAACAAAGGCAACGTAGTAGTAATTATTTACCGTCTACAACTACCACTGTACGCCAGACTCGACCAGCTCCTATACAAACAGTAGATGAAGTGGCACCAATTTATTTATACACCAACTACAATTTCGCTGATGTTAAACGAGAATTAAAACTAATATTCCCCAGCAGTTACAAAGCAAACGTACTGAATGTAGAAGATTATTCAAGTACTATGAATGGAGTAACCATGCCTCCAGGTTTACGTTTTCCAACAGGACATGCTTTAGGCAATCACCTTATATTAGCAGGCACTTATCTATCTCCAAATGTTCAGGCGTACGCTATTTGGGCATTTGATATAACCAAGCAAACTTGGTCACGCATAGAAACAGGCAATGTTCTTAATTCAGGCTCATGGAATCGTGGTCTTTTGCATGAAAAAACCAATCGATTTATTGTGTTTGGCAATACAAACAGAAATTTATTAGACGACTATAGTCATCGACAGATCAATTTCGAGCACATTGCTATCGTCGACCTGGAAGCATTCGGCATCTATTCCTTACCCATGTCAACATGCTCATCCTTGGCACAAGAGATGGGATTACGACTATTGAACGAACCAGCAGTTTCCGACTTCTATATTATCACACAGGACGACATGACTATTCCTGTTAATTCAGCTGTTTTATGCCAGCGTTGGCCTTATTTTGCTGATCTACTAATAGAGAATAAGAAAAAGATAGAGACAAAAAGGGCAGCGTCTAAGCAATCAATAGGTGAGACATCTGGTCCAATCGAAGGCGAACAGAATAACAGCGAAAATGAGTCCATCTCAGCGAATACAAATGGAAACATGCCTGAGGACAAGGGTGATAGTACAGTAATGCAGGAAAAAGAAGAGGAAACACCGATAAGAAGTCAATATATGCTATTTCCATATCCGTATTCGGTCGTTATCGCTCTATTACAATTTATTTACACGGATAACTTACTAACTGCTCAGCAATATCAGCCTCCAATTTTAGCCCAACTCTTACTACTATCCGATATGTATCACTTACCTCGACTGAAAGAGTTGGCAACACATGCTCTTCACCAAATGTTAAATATTACTACTGCACCTCTTATTTTTGAAACAGCCGCATTATCGCATCAGACTAGCCTGCAAGTACGCGCTTTAAAAATGATGATAGCGGCTAAAAAGATGATCCAGGAACAGCAATTGCAACAACAGCGAAATCCACAAAATACATACCCATCACATCCATTTCAGCAGCATAGTGTGCTGAGGTCAAGAACGGTATCAACACCTGTGTCGTCCTCAACCGCACCTCATATGGATCGGACATCCAACATCACACCCTCACCATCTGTATCTTCAACAAGCTTCGCCCGTCTTCTTAATAATGACTCCTCACCCATAAAGGCAAGCACGCCTATTCCGAGAACATCAAATGTCAATAATTATATTGATCCACAGCAACAACACGAGACACCTTCTGGCGGACTAAGTCCAAGCAATAGCAGTACCATATTGTCCCCGACGTTGCCAAAATCATTCATAGGGCAATCTGCTCCTCCCTCCTCCTCTGCCAGTAACAATTATCAACGACGAGCTTCCACTATAAAGTCCGTTTCCTCTATCCCGTCATCCCCTCGGCCATCTCAAGCACCACCTGTCAATAGCAATCTCTATACTCTTCCTACATCTGAAACAACTTATCAAGCAACACCAGTGAACACTGCATACCCTACTTCCCCCGGTGTCATTACGAATACCACTACTTCAGCTGATACAGCAGCTATAGCAAATGAGCAGCATAATCTACAACGACCTGGAAGCCCTTTACAACAACAAACATCACCACTTAGTCAAGATAATGATAATAACACTATTACCACTAAAGTTCCAACAGTATCAAAACCTACAAAAGAAAAAAAGAAAAAGAATGCCTTTTTAGGCGCTTTCAGCAAATTCTCTTCAAAATCATCATAACCCTTTTTTAGGAAAGAAAAACTTTAGGTATTCCTAGTTGTTTTTTCCCCTTGTGAATAATACATAATAAAGTATATAGCAGAATTCTCATCTACATAGTTAAAAAGATTCTTCAGAATGCATATTTATTGCAACACTGTGTAAACGGATTGACTCTTTTGTGTCTAAAATCAGTTCATATCTAGAGCTGACCATCTTACTTCTTTTTTCTTTCTTAAGAACGAATTGGAAGGACTTAAACATGATTTTCTAAGGGTATTATTTATAGCGACTGGATGAACGGTTGAACTAGAGGTAGTAGGGGTGGGTGAAGATGGTATCGTTCCGCCTGCTGCAGTGTTCTTTACTGGTGAACCTTCCATCTTCTCATTTTTACCGTAATGCCGCTGCTGATAATAACTTAACTTGACTTGCATTTCGTCCAACTGTCTTTGCATCTTACTCACCGTTTGTTCCTTTTCCAACTCGACCTGCCTCAACTTGGACTTCAATTCTTCAATTTCTTTATTCTTACGCTCCAACTGCTTGGCCCTGGATTCAAGTTGGGCTTTGAGTGTCAGGCATAAATCGCCATCATCTTGTGCACTGGGATGTGAGAACAACTCAAATTCTAAAAGTTGATGGGCGCTTGGGCGGTAGTCGGGCCGTTTATCCATCATCCACAGAATTAATGCGCTGACTTTAGGATACAATTCTAAGAAACCCTCTGGGAAGATGCCTCGTTTGAGTTTATCAATAGTATCTGCTCTCTCCATGCCCGTCGAGAAAGGTTGAAAGAGTTCAAAGAGGATGATGCCGAGGGAGTAAATGTCAACTTTTTCATCGTAGGCTTGAGCAGGAACCGCAAGTTGTTCTGGTGAAGCGTAGGTACGAGTACCCACACCGACAGTACGCATTCTTTGCGCCTTGGGTCGTTTGGGTTTGTTCTTAATGCGAACAGTCGCTGCTGAAGTAGTGGCACTTTCAGCCTGGACACCGCTGGTATTGCTGAAACTCATACTTGTCATACTTCCCGGACTAGTGACTACTTCGGCAAGGGTTGAGTTAGAGCTATTTGATGCAGCAGAGGTGGAGATAGGGGATATTTTAGGGCTCGGAGGTGTTGAAGAGATAGGAGTAGGAACAAGAACGGTATCGCCACTACCTTCTTCATGTATCGCTTCAGCCGCTAAACCGAAATCACCGATCTTCGGTACCAAGGATTCATTCCACATAGTAAAAATGCTGTTGTTGCTATTGTTGTTATCAAAGACCGCTAAAAGGGCGCTGTTGGGATTGGGAGAAGCAGCAGATCCCAAGGTCATAGAAGCAGTTGGCGTCGGATTGTTGGTTTGCTGTGACAGGCCTACATTACTCACTCGTCGACGCCTTTTTCCATCCACGTCGTTCACATAGGTTGAGCCAGAAGGAAGGGTTAGGAAAATATTGCTTGGCTTCAAATCTCTGTGAATCAAGCCTTGATCATGGATATAAGCAGTTCCTTCTAATATTTGTGCGAAAATTTCAATATTGCGTCTACTGTCTACCACGCTCAAGTCACCATCTTCTGCATATTGTTTATTACGAAAACGAATATAATCGTGAAGAGTTGCTATAGAAATTGCATACAATGAAAAGCTTAATTGGTATAAAGTTAAACTCACTCTACATTGTTTCTTTCGTGTAACCTACTTGGGCATAATTGCATTTGAATAAACAAAGTCCAGCCTGTACTATCATTACTGCTATTTTTTGTCTTTGTATTTTTGTTACTGTTGCTGTTACTGTTTTTTGTTGGTTTTTTGCGATGTTCTTTTTGTTGCGATGGGTGTATATTACAGTTTGTGTTTTTGTAGGGTATATTCATTGATAATGATGTGCTAGCATTTGTGGTATCATTTGCGAAATAGTCACTGGACTCGCCAAATTGTATCTGAGACATGCCACTTACTTCATCACCGCCGCCAAAAGAGATATCAGCACCTGCAGAGAAGGAGAATGAATGTGAATGATCGTCGCTACTGAAAGTTGGATCTCTTCCTCTGAAAATGAAGCTTTCATCTTCGTCACTTTCAATATAAGATGCCGCTGTCGAATGATGTTTATGGTATGATTGTGATGTATCTTCTTCCCAATCCGACTCATCGGTGCCTACTTCTTTGTCGTCATCCATCTCTGAATTCATGTCGTATTCTAACCAAGAAGAATAATAACGAATCACGTTATTGTGTTCGAGTCTCGCCAAATTCTTTATTTCTCGAAATATCTTTTCGTAAGGGTTATCTTCCATGGAGGATTGTTGTGCCTTTTCTTCAATATCACGACCTAGCCGAATTTTTTTTATTGCGTAATCAACACCGTCTAATTTATTACGTGCACGGTAAGCGCTTGCAAAACCTCCTTTACCAATCAAATTCAATTCGATGAAATCATTATTGTATCGTGAATTTTGTACACTTAAATTATAAAAGAAATCCACATGCGGTTGATGTTGATGCTGAGCACCGCAGCCGCTCATAAACGATTGGAAACTAGTTGAAATAGGTGAATGCATTTTATGACTGTTGCTGACTACTGAGGGGTAAGAGTTACTAAAACTAGAGGATAATAGATGCTCTTGTAATTGCATATGTTGTTGATGTAATGACACGTTGGCAGTTTCAGATGATGTCGCTTGTACTGAAAAATAATCTGGCACATCGTTTCTGAAAGAAGTTCTTCGACTGTTGTAATTACTACTATTACTACTAGTGTCACCACTACTGCCAGGCTCAGCACTAGTAGTGCTACTGCTTCTAAAAGAGCACTCCTCCTCTATGTCTCCTTTTTCTACAGCGTTTTCATTGGCCGGTGCCGATTTAATCCTCATTGCTGGTAAAGGATTGTCATCAAAGCTTAATAAATCTTGATTACGGACGGTTTGAACAGCGGTATAGAATAATTTATTGAAAGCTTGTTGAAAAGCCGAGCGAACGCTTGTCATTTCATCCACAAACTCAGCGTCAATAATTCCTAAGGAACGTAAGGTTTGACAAATTAAGAAGAATACTTTTCTATTGGCATCGGGTGTATCGCCATAGCTTCGACAAAAATGCTCAATGAGTGAGGCCAGTAGCATTTTTGTTTGATATCGTTTTGTTGAATTATCTCTATCTTGATGATTGTTGATGACTGGTTTGGCAATAATATGCGTTGACGTAGCTGTAGCTAAAGGTGGTGGTTGTTGTTGTTGTTGCTGATTGCTGATACTGTTGCTACTGTCGTTGGTACGGGTATATTGGTATCCAGGGGAGTGCGTCTTAACATCTTTAACCATGTGAGGAATGAAGATAGTAAAGAGCAAATTAGTTTGTTTAGCGTTTATTTAAGTTCATTAGCCATGTCTACTCCGTACCTTTTCTCTTATTTTTTGCAAACATGATATATGACCCTTCTTCAACTTCCTTCTCTAAGTCGTCGCCGTCGTCGTCGTCTGTTACTGGTTTTCTCCAAAATTTATTGTCAGAATCAATAGAATCTTCATTGCTACTATTAGAATCTACATTGGCCCTAAAAGACATTGCATTGAATTTCCGCGTTTGTGTATGAGAGTGACAGAGTGGGTGTGGTATGGATTTATATTGTACGTTTTCAACCAAGAAAGAGTAAGAGAAAGAGACAGAGACCGCAGGGAAAAAAAATGGAAGTTTGATAGTTTTCTAAAAATCGAGAGGAATAATACATTATTTTAGCTCGTATTTTAGACAATTTACAATTTTTGATGGACAACATACGTTTTAAATTTAGATTTATTAAAAAAACTTTTAGAATAAAGTTTATAGTATTTTGGATATCAATTTAGTTACTCAATTTTTCAGTGATATCCAAGCAGCATTAAGGATGACATACAATCAAACCCGAGAAATGAGTCTCCATCAGTAAGAAAGTCGCCAATAATGGTCTTATTGACGTTATCTTGCAATAGGCCAAATTGCGAAAAGCTTATTAACTTTTTTTATTCAATGACGATGTGTTCCGCGACAGTTCCAAAAAAGGTCAACTTGTGAATTGATTGACATCAAACTATTGATAGAGGGCTGAGGGCCATAGTATCATAGTGGAACGGGATGGTTATATTATCTGTTGTCAATGTTTTTGTCTCACTTTTATTTCACGTTTTATGATGCATACGATGACCCATGTTTAAAACAATAATTTATGTAAAGAAAAAGCAAATCTTTGAAAAGAAAAAATAAAAGTGCTGTTCATGGTAACTTGCCTTTTGAATGCCTATCTACCTGATCATATATATACATATAGATTAATTATTGTGTACTGTTAGACGTAACATGTATTGATTGCGGTAAAGGGGGTCATTACACCCAACAATACTTTAAATGTGACTTTTATGAGCCAGAAACTGCAGATCAAGGTAAGCACGTCATGTGGCTTTAAAAGTTGGTAAATTCATCATTAGTACGCGACCTTATTGTACCTATGATTGGTTCGAAAGGTAGAAAACGCAAACAGAACTTTGAGATCAAAGAAAAGGATGAAGACCCAAATAAAGACAGTTGTACCAAATGCAAGCAACCAGGGCATAAATCGGTGCGTTCTCCTCTGTGACCTCAACATGTATTATTAAAGGCAGAGGTCTTTCAACATCATTTGGGGAGTAATTATAAGGCGTTTACAAGAAGGTTGCCTCTTGCTAATTGTGTTTTTAGTGACTATCGCAACACTTTCTAATCAAAAGTGAAGAAGAAAGTATCACCGTAGTAAACACGGTTTTCCTTATATTTTAAGGATTTAGATTATTACGGGTGAGGAATAGTATTTTTTCTGTTTGTTTTGCACTATTGACAAGTTTTTGAATTTGAATCATTGGTTGAACGGTTTATATTTTCGTCTACAACACAATTGCAACTCATCTAAAATAAAACTATTAATCGTCCAAAAAAAAATGTATTCATCTAAAATATTAGTTAAAATACTGTATTGGATGGGAAGGGGCCTAGCCCGCGGTGGAGGTAGTTAACACCTTTGGCTTTCCAAACCAACGATTGTTGGTTCGATTCCTGTAGCCGCTGAAATTTTTTTAGCTTTAATCCCTTTCTCTCTGCTTCCTAGGGTTTTTTAATGCCGCTATCAAGGTGGTTCTCGGTCGGTGTTGGTGTTCAAACAAGTTATGAATAATTGCGGTGCCCGCCCAGGCTTAATTAAGCAAGATCCCGAACCGCGCCCAAAGTCTTAGCCTACCAATTATAATGATTAGTTTAGCCCCTTCCCCCTCCCCCATTTAGATAGTATGCTTTTTCGCCCACCACGGCACCCTGACCGACACTATGCATCGCTCTATTCTCAACTCGAGCTGCCCCGGGCAATTTTCTGATATGTAGTTTATCTGTGTGCCCATTGGGTTTAAACATTGTATAATAAAAATCATGTTTAATCGTACTTCATTGTTAAGCTTTTATAGAGCGTTGCAATTATTCAATAGATAGCGTGACTGCTTCAGGCCACTCACTTACTTGGTATAAAGTCTGAACAAATAATTTGGCTGATAGATTGTATTAAAAGAAATACAAGGATTAAACTAGATGAAAGTACTTTTTGAAATATGCCAAAATGTGGTTATTTTTGCTAATATGATCTACAATAAAGTGAAATAAAATATATGCTTCTTTTTTTTTATTGCTCTATCAACACATGATTGCTATTTTTGAGTTGAACTTGGACTAGTCTAGTAATAAAATTAACTAGCAAATTACCTATGCAAGCATACGCCACTTATCAGATTTCATCATAGCGCATTGAGCACAGCATGAGTATACCACCTGGTTTATTTTTGATATTTACCCTGAGAACTTTATCAACCAAAGGCTGTACGAGTATTTCTGGTGGATTCCTGACTACACACTTTTATCACCTATTTAATTTTTTTGAGCGAGACGGTTGGCGTAGCCAATTATTTTCTCCTGTATGACAAAACCTTACAACAGACTCAAATGAGGCATTATACAGCGCCTGTATACAATGTAAGAGCGCTAGGAAGAGATATACTATGAACAGGAGTTATATTTTTTTTTACTATATATAATATAAATAATAATAAGTGTCAGAAACTAGGATAAAAGCAATAAGTGAAAGACAAGTTGAGTTTATTGAAAAGGGTTTTCAGCATAGAGGAGAAAAAACTAGTCATTCTTCTTGAATCTGTTGTACTGTACGCGCAATACTTCAGCATTCTTGTATTTAATAACATCGGTTTTCTGTTTAAGTTGAGCATAGCAATCGCGCCAGTTCATGCGTTTGCGAGTTGATTTATAGGTTTCGACAAACCTCATAGTATTCTCGTATCTTTCTTCATTTGCACTTTTACCAACTGTCGTATCGTAAGAGGGTTCTTCAGTATCCACTTCCTCAAAAAGTCTTTTTACTTGTTGTAGCTTTTGTATTCCAGAAACAGATTCTTCTTGTAATGAAGGCGAGTCGTATTGCATACGTTCTGTAGTGTTTAATATTCTTTCGTAATGTTGGATACCAATATTACATATACTTATTAACGTATTTAAGAGCTCTGTTTCGTGTTTGATAGACTGTTCTAGAAAATCCTTGGCTATTTGAAATAGTAATTGAGTTACAGGATCCTTCCACGAATTGCTTTCCAATGGAGGTCGTTCGAAAACCACATGAACGAGAGCATACTACGGGAACAGGGTTCATGCCAGTGGGGACTGATATATTGGGAGAGAAGGAGCGATTAAACCCCTTGGCTTCATCCAAAAACTCATGCGTGACGAAAAAAAGGGAAAAGGAAAATTTTAAAATCGCGCAAAATTTTGTGGAGTATTTATAGTTTTTCGGTTCTGCCTCTCTCCAACTTGCATGAAGCCTGTTCCCATAGTATGCTCTCGTCCATGTGGTTTTCGAACGATCTCCAATAAACATGTTTGTTGTTTTATCAAAAAAACTGCTATTACAGTGAATGGGTGAAGCTCGTTGTTGGTTTCAGAAGAAACACTCTTCGCGTTGACTAGATAACATTTCTTCGCCCAATACTCGCACGATAAAGACAGAGCACTAAACTTGTTGAGGCTAGATCTATCATTTGTATTTATGCTTGTAGTTTGAGTGTTGAATATAAGCAAAATAGGCAATACTTTATATCTGCGATACGCCATAATACAGTAGTGTGCTACCCGGTTCATAAAATCAGCGTTAACCGTTGCTTGTACTTCTACAATAATGGGTGGTTGATCAAAAGACACATGCATAGGCTCATATACGACATCAGATCTGAGGCCGTGATCCCATTTTGAGTCGCCGATTCTATAAGCATCTCCATTGGTATCCATTAAAGCTCTTGTGATTATGCTCCTCACGTCAGGATGTTTAAGAACGAATTTACTCACTTGATCAGAACCAGGGCGTTCACCGAAGGGTGTTTTGTATGTGAATAAGTCTTCTATTTGTATGGAGCAATATTAACTTCTCAACCAAATGGAATAAATGACACTAAAATCACCTTGAGAAGTCATGAAAACGTAAGAAAACCGTAACAGAACCGTAACAGAAGTCGCGGTTATAAAGTGATGTGTCTGCCCCCATATTCGCTTGAACTAAAACCAGTTGAACAGTTCTGGGCAATTGTAAAAGGAAGATTGAAGTGTCACAGGTTGTTGACTGAAGAGAAAATGTCTGAGGCTTGTAATGACATACCTGTTAAAAATTTGTACCACTTTGCTAGTCATTCTAAACGACAAATCATTCATTGTTACAAGAAAACCCCATTCTAAATATTCTAATTGTCTAAAAAAACAATATATTAATCGCAAACTTATATTGCAATTGACAAGTATATTTTTGTAAAAGACAATTTAACTTTTATTTGGCAAATCGGTTTTATTTGGGGGCAATTGCTTTTGGCTTTTTAGTGTCATTTAATTTTGGCAAAGTGACAATATTTACCGTTCTCACTACCCATGACACAGTTCGCAACCTTGCAAGAAGCACTCTAACAAGCCTTAATGTGCTTATAAAGCTACCCACAACAGAAGGCATATGGCTTAAAGCGAAAAGGCTGTAAGATAGTTACATACTGCTCTTAATATTGCGATACATAACCATTCAAATCTTGCTTAGCATACGGAATGAGGAAGCGCTCGACAGCGCTTCTTACTACAAACTGTATTATCAGAACAGATGAATTTTATTAATATTGAATGCTGCAGTGACGATACTTTGAGGTAGTATTGTTAATCATTTGGAGTAATTGTGTGGCATGGAGACTTTCAGAGAAAGAAAAAGTTGAGTTGTCGATTGGTGATGATTGTATTTGGTAGCAGCAATGCCAGAATAAATGGGTGACGCGCAATAAAGTACGGATATTTTTTAGTGTTATGAATGAGTGAAGAGAGGACAATGAATTAGGCAGGGTGATGCGGCCAATTTCTGTCATGGTAAAGAAATGATTATGTACCATTTGTGTCATAAAAAAAACTAATTGATATCCTACAAAGCATTGTGAAATAGTTATGATCCAATATCAAATGTAGTAACGTTTTCCTTCTTACCATTGACTTGAAAAGTGAGAACGGGATGGCCATACTTCAAGACGCTGTTGCGCGACAAGACGGAGAGCCTGAGAGTGTCCAGGCAAAGGGAATGGTTGGTGGTGCTGTCGCCGCCAAGCTTGACTTCCCCAAAACCAAGGGATTGCCCAAATGTGCGTTGGACCATGGTGGATACAATGGCGTCCGGTCGAATGTCATTGGTCATTGTGTCCGCTTTGTTCGGCCATCGTAATACAACTTTCCTCGTTGTATCTGCCAACATGGACGACAGCAAAGGATCAAAATACCTGGTTTGCATGTCTACTTCTCCAAACTGATTCTTGTCTGCGATGGCGTCGAACGGTAGTTTGACTAACCTACAATGAAAATAGATGGGGGATGGGTAAGGATTTCATTTTAGTACTAAGACGCTCTTTTCTCTACCACACTACAATATTTACAAATCAGCAATGCCTTCAACAATTGGCCGATGAATATTGAAGCAGACGGTGAAAAATCGAGATTGTTCACACGAGGTTTGTGATGGTGGCGGGTGTAATCTTAGAGCTTTGAGGATCAAAGCAGAATGAGGGGAAATATACCGCGAGGCCTTCTTGCCATATCTGCCAGCGTTGAGGACAGTTAAGTGTGAAATAATCAAACGTCGGTGTCATAATTACAAAGTCTGCAGGTGTCAGATGGAATTACCCCTGCGGCTTGTAAGACGTATAAGCATGGTAGTTTTTTCAAAATAGTACAATAGCCTAGGCCACGAGTCGGAAGAAACAAAGGAAGAGACCAGTATGATATTTGTAGTTGTTTTATGTTTAGTGAACGCGACTTATAACTTTGATATAAACTGTAAGGTGAAATGAGTCTCCTTTAGTCCTTTTATTATACACTGAAAATCAGAGAGGGAAGCGTTCATAGCGAATTGGATGTTTGTATTGACAACAAAAGAAAGAAGGAAAGGAAAGAGATACCAAAAAAAAGGAGCTAAATACTCGTTCTTAACCAGTAGGAATGCAGCATTATGTATGCGTATGTCTTTAGAGTACACGACGACGTGTGCAAGTGTTATTATGATTCTATGATCATAATAACGAGTCAAATGCTTGAAAGTGTGTCTAATTCGTCTTTATATATTATAGGAGGTATGGAAATACCACAACCAGAACAGGTTGAATATCCATTTGGAAATTACCCCTATTCCTGATGCTTGTTGTAATTGTTTGGTATGATAGAGCCTGGACGATGAAGCCGAATAATGATGCCAAAAGGCACTGTTGACCAATTGTCGAGTAGTAATTTTTCCAATGCCATATCTGAATCGTCGGTAGCTATAGAAGAGCTTACCAGCAATCTATTAATAAAGGGGTGAAGCTGCACTGTGGAATCTGTGAGTGAAATGTGAAAGCAACCGCGGTTTCACATTATATTCTCCTGGTCGTTTCAATAGAAGATGGTTGGTGAACTGACCGTGAAGGAATAAAAGTGTTTGCAAGCATCTTCGGATGGCATTCTACCCAGTGCAACTCCGGAAGGCTTGTAAACAAAGAATGTAGTGGGAAAAGTAATAAGCTCTCTAGTGGAATATCCTCCAAAGGGAGGGTAACATCCAAATGATCAAAGGCTGTAAACATAATCGGTATAACTAAGGTTGGGTGACTAAGATTGGGATTTCGATAAATATCACAAAAGAAGGGAAGTATGGGACTAGTAAATTTAATGCCCATCAGCCGAAAATGGTGTCGAAGGGATGCTTGAACTGAAGAAGATGTGGTGAAAATAACATTATTAACCATTTCATTTGCAGTATTAAATGTTGTACCGCAACGAGTAACAAACCAGCTCCTCCTAAGTTTTTGGGCATAATCAGGCGAGCATTGGAAACTAGTGGGAACTTTTTCGCCACACAAATTGATAGCTAATTCGCTGTATGGTGATGTGGAAGGCTTTGGTAGGATGGAATATACGAAGACAGTGCTAAATGTGGACAATATTAGTGTATCCACTATCGTTACTCGACCGCGCAGTGATAATTTGTCTTTGTGAGTATTTCATTTTATTGGTGACCCGAAACTTATTGGAATTGTAGTTTATGTCCCATTTTCAAAAGCCCAGCTCAAATACTTTCCAATGGCTGTAATTACATTTTCCATGTGAACGAGCCACTCGACTGAATTGCCTGTTATACGCTAATGATATGGTATTGAATGCAGACCGTCACCATCTACAACGTCTATTACACCATTGTGAAATCACATTTAAGTCCTTGGTTACCGCTGGCACCCTGATAAATGTGTTATTCTCGACTCTCATAATGACTCTATAACTTATAGTTTTTATGAATCTCCCTTAGATTCTGTTAATTCATTCCCCTACTATGGTGTTCCTTTCCGCTTGGGCGGCTATTTGTATTACAACGAACTCATTCGTATCAAAACCACGAAAGCATTGGCTACGATGAATATCCTCAGCTCTATTGGCCTAAACAACCATGACTTTGAGAAAATCTTGGCCCTCAGATTTTACGCTCAAATAATCCGACCGCAACTAGAGTACGGTGCAGCTAAATGCCTTTTCACCTCCGCAAACATCCTCAGGCTGGAGAAGGCCCAAACTACCTGTATTTGAAGGATCTTTGGTGGTTCGTTCGGTTCCTCTGTAAATTCATGCTCCACATGGCTGAACTACCATCTATGACGGAACGCTGTGCCATTCTCCAGGCTAAATACATACTTCGTTCTCATCACTACCAAGTGATGCTCTCTTCACTTTACTGCTCCCCTATATACAAGATCCATCCAGTAAATTAACTTATAGTTGTATCAGCCACTCTCCTATTTGGAACCGAGTTCAACAACAATCTTCTACAACCACAAAGTCCTCAGCCAATGCATTCATGATTTTCGCACAGAAACCCTACATGAACAGCAATAACCACGCCAAAATTTAAAGTTACTCTCTGAGTGTCGGCCATTCATCAGCTTAGACCCTATACTCTGGCTCCCCATGACTAGTGAAGAGCGTAGCCGCTGTATCCAATGGCGTTTCAGATGGCTATCTAGTGGTCATTCCAACTTCTGCTTCCATCATCCCACCACCACCATGATCAAACAATATGCCATACACTGCTTACAGATTCATCAACGCCTGATGATGCCACATCAATTTTAAATCCATTATTTAATCATTTAATCAACCTCCCACCCGCCCTCCGCGATCAGTTGCCACTTGCCAATCATGAAGAGTCCGTTGGCCGGCCATTTGTCACATTCTTTATGGACTTGACCACTTGTGGCATGGAATTGATCCACTAAATGAAAATAAGCTTAGTACTATCGCTTTTGTCAAAGCAGCAGCAAATTGAACTTATTTCATGTTCGTTAAAAAGCTATATTAGTTATGAATATACTAGGGTTTTTTATCAAATACCTGTATAAATTCTTCTGACAGATAAAAGATTGTTTTATCCAGTGATTGTATTTATCTGTCAAGCAACCAATATTAACGTAGCATCATTCATTAAAGCATTTTTATCCTCTATTCCTTTCGAACACAGAAATTGCAGCAGCATAAATATTATCATGTCAGTCGCACAAACATTCGATAAAACCATAGAAAAGTGAAAAGAGTATCCATAAAGCCTTTTGATCTCAATACATAAATTATCGAACTAGCCTTACTGAACATAATTTATGTGAAACATCATGTCAAAGATAAACAAGCTTTTCAGCCATGTACTATCAACAACCTACAACTAATCCATCATCCTCTCTTCATTCGTCTGAGCAAATTAAGGTAATATAAGACGAGATGCTTCTATACATACTTTCATTCAATCTTTCTGTCCAAGAAGAATCAACTGTTTAAATCTAGAATAAATATTACCACACTTAAAAGAAGGACATGGCATTTCATAACGAAAATTTAAGCTTTATAGAAACAAGAATGATTTGAACTTAGCACAAGCCATTCAAAGATAAAATATTTGAACTATAACAGTACTGATAATGATATTGCCATACAATTAATTAATGGTGCTAGTAATCGTAAAGCATTTGAAATACATAGCAGTAAAGTCGATGAAAATATGAAAGCCATTAGAGAATAAGTGAATGTAAATATTAATCAAAAACAATAAAATTTTTAAGTTGCGTTTAGTGTTGATTGTGGGGGATCAAAGGATAAATATGTCCATCTGATTTTCCGAACAAGCCCATCCGTTAACAGCACTCGACACATCTTTTTGTCCGGAATACATTCTTCAATAATGCCTTTTTCATAATCACCTCCTGTCCATTTGATGTAAATATCTCGATTCGCTTGAAATTTCTTACTTAGCTCTTCAAAAGCGTATTCTTGTTCGATTCGTCGTTCAGCAATCCGTTTCTATTATAGAGAAAAAAAATGGTTACAAACTAGCGATTTTGCGTTGAAACAAGCAAATTATAACTTTTACCGGATCATGTAAAGGACAATACGTATTGTATAGTGAATGTTGAGATAAAAGGTCACGGTTGGATAGTCGCTCCATAGTACCATTTGTATTCAACACGCAAGTGGCATGAACGGCTCTATAACATTTACCAATGCAGCATTGTATACAAGCTCCTGTTTTTTGCTTGCAAATGGTGCAGGTCTATATGTCATATTTTAGTGATAAAGGTTGTTTGAGCATGTAGCTGTTGGAAATTGTGTATATTGAGAATAACTTACCAAATTCCACCTTGATTTGGGTATTCGATCGATACCGTACACTACGTTGCCCTTGATATGTATTTCAGGTATAGCTTCCGCACATAATTGGTGTACCTTGTCAATAACATTGTCGGCTAATTGGAGCAGAGGTAACGTCTTATTATTCGACGAACAAAGTTTACATAATGTACTGTTGATGCTGCTATTGTCCATCATTAGTTTTCTTTTTTTTCTATTCATATCCTTAGAACGTCTGCTGGCACTGCTTGGTTTGTTGCTGTGACTAATATCATAAGTACTGTTCTCTTCCTCATCGTGCTGTCGTCCAAACAAGGAAGTGACGTCTATTCTTACTGAATCATCATCTAAACAAGTGCATCGTTTTGCCCGTTTGCCGATGTCTAACCAAGCTTCTGTAGCAAAATTAACACTTTCTGCACAATTGAAATCCAAGTTGTATCCTGCATGATAGCCATACGGGTAAGTAATCATGAATTCGCCTGGTTGTTGAACGCATCTTTGAAAAGGTATGTTATTCTCTTCCAGAACCTTGGGCGAAACAATAAATGTTTTGTGTCGTAAGAATTCATGGCAGCCTTTATAATGTTGGTAAAATGTATCTATAATTGAATAATAGTGGAAACACATGAGTCAGCATATATCATCTTTTACATATAGACATGATAGATATTATCAAAGCTTATAATCATACAATATTATAACATACTTTGCATAAACTTTTCGAATTTTTGATATGAGGAAGTAGGAATTGTATACCATTGTTTAGGAGCACCAAAATGTATATAATTGATAGAGTAGAGATCCAAATCCTAAAAGAAGATAAAAAAATTCAGCAACTTCTTTATACAATGGTTCCTTCAAAAAACCGCTACTGGCTGAACTTCCTGAATGATGGCATTTTATTCATGCACGTACCTCCACATGCCATGGAAAAGTTGCTTTCCACATACCAAAGTATAGATATGGCTTATTCACGCCGGGAAGTGTTTCCTTCATCGTGTTTAGCAGATTATCCAAATTATTAGGATTCCAATGCTCAATTGTTGTATCAAATAATGCTATCATCATTAAGGGAACGAGAATAAGAAGGTGACAAGCTTGATAAGAACTCATGTGGAAGGTACCAGTTTGTAAAATCATAATTACTTCCTGACATATCAGCACCATATAATGGCTGATTAAATGTAATATTTCTCCAGTAATTTCTTTCATATTCTTTATACTGATCTACACTTAAGTGACACGTTTCCGATACATAATCAATTGGGAATCGAGCATCTTGACTATTATCAATGAACATTGAAGTAGCAATAGCATTATGTGATGCTATCTGGTCAATTTTATGCTTTCTATCAGTCTTAATCGCTGTAGCAGCGAGGTTCATTTTCGGCGTTGACTTCGTGCGGTTGATCTTTGGTGGACGATTTTCAGCCCTTTGACATAAACTGAACCATTCCTCCACTTTAAATTTCTTTCTCTTTTCGACGTTGGTTTGAAGGAACAATCCTCGGCTACCTAGTATATGCTGCGTCTGAAATATCAATTTTAGGGATGTAAGGGGAAAAAAGGCAATGTAGATCAGAAACAGACGTCTTCTTGTTAAACTATAATACTAATCACTAGAGAAAGAAAATGAACGACATAGAACGAAAATACTGTACAATTGGCTTTGTGATGGTGATTTCATCAATTTTTTCTGCACAAGATTCAAATACATCCTTCCTCCTGAAGTATAAGAGTGGGTATGAACCGATTAGTGAAAGAATATTGTCATAGTAAGAGGACTTAATACAACAGCAGTGGTTTACCATTCTGGTGGTGGAATGACTTTGACAATACCCGCTTTCCGACCATAATGATCAATGCTTTGTGTAAATACCCTAAAATCTTTGAACTCCTCAAAAGTCGGTTTGAAGATTGGAACTTGCCCACCATTCTCCTTAAACAATGAAAAATAATCATGCAGTAACAATAAATAAGGTGCATGAAGAAAATATCGTTAGGTTACAGAATTTTGTTTGGAAGCCATCAGTTGAGTTGAGTGTATATAGGCGTGTTAGGCTTACTTGGTCATAATATCCGACTGGCTTAAGGTTTAGTGTCATGCTCCTCTTCACTGATTATGATATGAAAGAGAGACAGAAGAAAAAGGGAAAGAAAAGGATCAAACAATAAAAAATCAATATCAAAGAATCTAAATATGTCCACAAGGGAGCAAGCCTGTGTTGAATAAGCGAAAATAAAATAAAGAGACCCGAACAATAAATCCCCATTTTTTCCTTTCGTTTAAATTCAATATTTTCTATTTGCTAATGTTTGTTAAATCAAAGAAAACAATTGCATTGTTACTCTGAGACCTCTATTTTTTGCATAAAAATTATATTCCACCACTATCTCACTTGGATGGTCTATAAGTCAAATGAATTATCTTAAGATAATCACTCTCTTATGTGAGTGATATGCCATTAGCGCACTATACGATATATCCTAGCGAGACAAATTCTGCAATGTTCAATAAGCAATGATCTTCGAACTACTTTAGCAGTTGCGTTCTATCTACTAGTGTAAATTAAGCTTACATGGAGGTACAAGTTTTATGCAGTCTGTCTTTTTGCTTGTTGTGGCGTTCATGAAAACTCAGATGAGCTTTGGCTTGCTATACGGCGAATTCTTCAAAATTACTATATTTGGCATATGGTAGGCTCATTACATATGAGAAGGGTGTATTTATTGATTTATATGTGTATACAATAGTCAACGAACCTACTGTAAGCTTAAGTATACTGGCTGTCATAAATAGGCTTATTGTGCATGTGTTTGTATTCATTGTCTGTGCTTAAGAACAACCCTTTTCTTTACTGCTGTCTGAATTTGAAGTCTTGCTTTTTTCGACAAATCTGTTGAGCAATTTTATACGCGAACTTCCTTCCGTCCCTTCGCATCTCGTTTTTCTTCTCTTTCAGACTGTTAATCTCAATCTTCGAATCATAGTATACAAGATGACGATTTACTACACTTTAACATTTGCTATTCTCTGTATTGAGGTATCGTATCTATGATCAACAACGAATAAATTCTTGGTTTGGTTTGGCTTTTCTGATTATGTTTCATTTTTTCTTTTAGATGTTTTTATTTTGTCTGCTTGTTGTAAGGAACAGAACGTCCATATGTTCACTATCAACAGAAGCACCATTTAATCCTCTTGAAACATAGGTACCCCTTCCTGCTCGTTGGCGTAGAGCAATCCTCAAGTTCAGTGCATCTTCTCCATTGGTAAAATATAGTTGATAGGTAGCAAACGGATCCAAATGATCACATTGTATTCATGTACCATTATTTTAATTGTTAAATTATAGGTTGCCAAGGCTTTATACTTTTTGAAGATAATCTTTGCGTAATATTGTATATCAGATTATAAAACGAAAGTTTTCTTCATGATTCAAAGCTAACTTATCTTGCATAACTTCTTTAGATTCATTTTCGTTTTATTCATAGGTAAACATTTTTACATACAGATCAAAGGTCGGATTGGAAAAAAGGGATAAAATCTTAAGTAACTGTGTTCATTCAAATGTTCATAGATGCCTTTAACCGTTTGCAACATATCAGCGAACGTCGTAATGACGAACATAATCAACCTTCATACCATGATTATAACGCTGAAGCTGCTCAAAAGGCCAACAGATTCTATGCTCAAAGAAACCTTTATCTGTGTGGTTTCACTCTCTTCTTATCACTGTAGGTTATCGAAGATCGCATTTCACTTTGAGCGAAAGTAGAACATAGCGGACCGTTTCATTAACAATCCAAACTTTATTTCCCCATGTCTGATTTAGCATTCTTGAACGTACAACTACCGTTTTGAATCAAATGATCCAGCATGAGGATGAGCTCAATGAACATAAGACGAGAAGCGCTTCAAAAGAAGCCGACGAGAAGCGCTTACTCGAAATTCAAACTGGCTACGAAAACGAAATTGAAAAGCTTGAAAAGGAATTAAAGGAACTCCAAAGTCAGAATAAGGATATGAACGCCTTGAAGATGCAAGCTCAACAACAATCAGAAGAATACTCAAAACTTGCTGCTCAGAAATCTAAACTTGCCAGTGTAGATCAGTTACATGCCATTTAAGAGAAGCAGTTTATTGTATGGTTTAATATACAGATGACAGATGAAATAAAGATAAAAAAAAGAGTAAAAACTCTTTTACAAATGATGTGGATTGATTTGACACTAAAGACTATTTTGCTGCACTAGCTGTTGATTGTCGATAGTTGATCACTGAAATATTACAGTGCTAGCATAATATAACTACAATGATATTGTGGTTTACTTTTAAAATTGTCATATATAAACAGATGAATGAGGGTAATATGCTGCAGAAAACAAGTGGATGGTTTTTCAAACAGCAATGCTGGTATCTACTTCAAACGCTGTATCTTCATCCTCTTCTCCATCGACAAAATCTTCAGGATCGTAAATAACTCTGATGACGAGGGAACAAGTAGGGCAGCGAGCTATATCGTCACCATCCTTTATATCGTCCTATTACGAAAAATATTAATACTTTTTTATATACAATAGAAACAAAGTGAAACAAAGCTGATCACTTTACCAAGTATAACTCAAACTTATCCCCACAAGGACAAGGATATACATAAACTTGGTCTTCTTCAATGAATTCCATATCTTCAATTTCAACCTGCAGTAGAGAAAAGTTTACTAAAACCAAATCAGAGAAACTTCCAAAAAAGATTTCGTCTCTCTACCTCATCATAGAAGGAAGCCATGTTTTACGATCTGTTGTGGCAAAGTAAGAGCCGCAGAAATCAAGAAAAAAACAGGCACTTAAATCAAGTGAGGAAAACAAAAAAAGAACCTACCAAGGCCTTCAGACCAATCAAAAATCGTCCTACTGAACAATGAACTGTCTTTGAATATGCCAATTCTTCTCTACCATTGGGCGTGTTTCGAATCAAAGAGCAAAACTTCATACAGGATAAATGTGAAATGTCTTTATTTGCTATAACCAATAGGGAAAAAAAAATAGTAAACGGCTACTTCAGAATGGTTCCAAAAGTAGCTAAACAATTGACAAGAAGAAAAAAAGGGGTGCGAGAAGCAATGAATTATTGACAAAACCTTGTAGGTAGTGGGAGTGTTTTGAGTAGAGCTAGGACGGACCATGGGTTAAAAGGGAATTTGGCGAACTGCATTGAGATACTGCCAGGCCCGTTGGCTTTGGTAAGAAAAAGAATAATTAGTAAAAAAAAACCATTCCAGATTTAAAGCAAATTGTGATTATTGATACTAACAGTAGTTCCTGATAGTATCGTTGAAGGAAGGTTGAATAGTCTTCTAAAGTAAGATCAGCTTGCTTAACATTTTTGTCATTGGAAGTAGTTGATACTGCCTGTACAATTCCTAATAAACATAATCCTAGTAAGAAGATATGGTAGCCTGCACAGTGAATTTTCATCTCAACAATTTGAAGAATAATAGGGAAATTTTTCAAATGTGCTAGCTTAATATAATTCGCAGGGCCAACTTTTTTCCTTGTATAATTTATCAACAAATGCTATTGTCTGCTAGTTTTTAACCATGACGATTTTAAAAATAGAATAGGACTAAATTTCAACCTACAAAGATTTATATAAATCACATGCCGTCTTATTGTAGTTTTGACCTCCATTTGAAAGTTGCTCAGGCAAGATGAGGCAAAGTTAGTGAGTGCAAAAAAGCCGTTACTGGCATGCTCTGTCGTTGCTAATACTTCTTCAGAAGGATTATATTATAAGGTGGTATATCATTATACATCGATACATAAGAATCCGATATAAGACGAGAGAACGGATTTTATTTCATTATATACGAAATAGATTCAAGTACAAATCGAACTTGATGATACGTCATTATTGTTTGGGTGCTAATGATTGCTACTAATGTCGTTGGGAACCAATTGGAAACAACGGCGGCAATGGTGGAAGTGGTGGAAGTGGCGGAAGAGGTGGAAGAGGCGGCAAAGGAAAGAAAGGTGGAATTGGTATAAGACGGTTGCTGGTCTCAATTGCAGCAGGTCGAGCTCGTCGAACCGCGTCAGCATATTGAGTGGTCCTATCGCTTTAGAAGCCAAAAGAGTAGCGAATTTAATAATGGCTTGTAATTAAATCTGCATGAATGAAACTGACCGAAATTCTTTCTGATATTGATCATATAGCTTTGAGTAATCATCTGCCGTAACAATGCTAGCTTCCTTACCACCACTCCTACTATTCGTTTTAGCAGTCGTGGCTTGTGCAATCACAATTAGAAGGAGTGTTAAGAACAGTCCCAAAAGGTTAGTGAAATGCAATCTCATTGTAGGTTCTTGACTAGAAACTGTAAAGTATTTACTGGCTTTTATGTTGCAAGTATTCAAAATTTATAATGGATAAAACCAACTTTCATGAATAATTTATCATTGCTGCATTTTTCGACAATAGATGGTATCTTGTAGATCACATGGAGGCTAACATAACAATTAGATGCTTTCTTTAATATGGACGAAAGGTTCAATTATTAAACTTAAATGATATACAATTCTCAACTGATAAACAAAGTTAAAGCAAAGGAAAAGCTTAGCAAGCTTATTGACTATATCTACAGGTTCAATATTGATCGTCTTCATCTTCATTATTGTCCATCATAATATCTGCATTCTCATCGATGTGTTGTCTCTGCTGCCCTTTCAATACTCTTTCCGCTTCAATAAACGATTTTCCAATTCTTTCCTCTACCCACTTTATCCTTTCTAGATTACCTTCCTCTACCGCTTCTACTAACCCAGGAAACTGTATCGCCATGCCAGTACGAATGTGCGGTCCGTAAATTCTATGCTTTAACCATCGACTTTCAGGTGGGTTCAAACCAGCTTCATCGCAAAAGGCGCGTTCAAATCGCATGAGCCGATCATTGGCGTCTGCCACGCGTTCTTGTAATTTTCTCGAAACGTGCTTTTTCTTGATAATCCATTGCCGAGCCCATTTCTCTAACCTTCTGTCAAATTGTATACTTGTGTAACTGAGAGATGGTAAAGTAGCAGAAATGAATGGAAACATGGTGGTAAAGCAGTTCCTGATATTACCATCCCTCTGTACGTTAGAAAGTGCTGTTGAAGTCAATGATGTTAATGATGTTGTTGAAAGGGCGGCATTATTAAGCTGTTGTAGTGCCTGTACTATGTTGTTGGTATAGTCATGAGTCAACATGGGCAATATAGGGTCTGATGCCAAACGTAATAACAGCAAACCCCAGATACGTGTTAGTGTTTGGTGATATTCAAAAAGAGGATCAATATCATCTGATGACAGCATATGCTGAATTGTGTCCAGATTGCTGTGACGCAATGAAAATACTCCTTCAGTTGTACTTGTATTTTGCATTAATGTGTCATTGATTTCTTTGTTGCGAAAGCCAATCGAAAGGCTGGAAACACCTAAATGATGAAAAAAAGCTGTATGATCTAAGCTCGGTTCAAGCATATCTATTAGAGGAGCTAGGAACTGCGGTGATAATTGATTTCCATTTTGTGTTCCCTCATGTTCCTTTTTCACTATGGTTGATATCATTTTATCCTGTGCATGTTGTTGACGAAGGCGAAGAGAATCTTTTTTCCATCTTTCATACACTGTCTGACTGGTTTGAGGATCAATAACTTCATTAGTGACTTGATAAAGCAATCTGCTCAACAAGGGTGACGCTTGAGCTACGAATTGCTTGCCTGATACTGCATGGTCAACATTCAGATAAGCAACAAGTCGCTCTTTCAACCAAGATGCATTATCCTCTATCCATTCTGTAGAGCCGATTGCGCCATACTCTTTAGCATCCCATGAAGCAATCATTATTGTGCGCTTCGGTTTCCATCCGCGGCTTACAAGTATGCCAATTGTTCTTACCAATTCCATCTATTGTATTGATATATATAGTTAAAAAAAGAGAGAAGATATGAGCTTTTTAAGGATACCCAATAAAAGATGTGATTCTTTATAACATAAAATTACCATGACAGCAGATCCTGAAGAGGCATCAATGGCACCATAACTCCATGCATCTCTATGATTACCAATCATCACAATACGGTCTGGATACTCGCTTCCTTCTATTTTACTAATGACGTTATAAATTGGCCTAATTTGATACTCGTTCAAGTTGATTAAATTAACTAATGCTTCACTCGGGCCACTATGATATGACCTGTTCTTATCAAACAACATATGTTCTGGTTGTCTGCTTGCGAATCCATGGCCTTCTAATGCTTTCAAAAAAGGTTGAGCGTCTTTCCATGAAATAGGTAAGGACGGTATTTTGGGAATGTTTGTCAACTCATCATAAGGCATCCGAGTGATGTTTTCTGTCGCAGCAAAGTTAGGTGTAAAAGGATCACCTACACCAATACTATTGTATTGTACAGAGCCACGTTCAACATAACTGTATCTGTACGCAAAGATAAGGATTTCTCAATAAATACGACAAATAATTTCTAAAAAGAGATTGCATTACGCTTACAAAGTTGGCGAGATGGTTGATAATGATGAAACAACTCGAGCCATATCAGAAAACAAAATGACACCAACACAGCCCTGTTCTTCTGCCATTTTCACTTTCGAGCCCATGGTTATACCACCGCCCTGTCGAATCAAAGCAATGGTTCCGTTCAATAAAATACCTTGTTGAGTTAAAGAATCGAAATCTATCAAGCGGCCATAGTTCACATAGACTAACGGGCCTGTTACATTGCCATTTCCTGAATAAGCATGGAAAGCTGGTGTTGCAGTCCCTCTGCTCTTTCTTTGATAAGCTTCTGTTGCTGCTGTATGTTGTCCTGATGGTCCCTCTTCATGACTATCCGTTGTATCGGTATCTAGTACGGCTTCATATAAAAGATGTTCAGGCCCTTTGATGATCGCCAGTCGACGACGCCTAGGATAATTTAAGGTGGGATAATATGTTTCAATTTCTGTATCATTAAGTCCATAGTCCCGAATCCAAGTATCGCGTGTCCATTCTGCTAAGTGTTTATCTTGATCTGAACCAGCTAGATGAGGTTGAGCAGCGTAAGTTGAGAAATGATGCCTGATATGGTCGGCAGATGGAATAGATTGAATAAGGTCAGCTGCTGTTTCACTTGGCAGTACCTCTACAAATAAAAAGTCATATTTGCAACATATTAAAGGAACAATATATTTTCGTAGGAGTTTCTTTTTTGTTGTTGCCTTTGTTGCTATTCTTACCAAAATGTATATAGTGGCCAATAAAACGTTGAATAAAATATGAAGAAATAGCAAAGAAGATTACGGTACATAATATTCTTATGCCTTTACGTCTGGCTCGTAAAATTAAAGTGCGTGGTGTGGATTTTTCTTTTTGTCGGGAAGTGAGTAAGAAGTAACTTAAATAAAGCCAAACTTGTGAAAACCAAGATGTCGTGGTATAATTCCATCTATTGGCGTCAACAGAAGAAGAGTAGTCATCTTTAGCAGCTGAGATAACATTATAAGTTGTGGAAGATGTCTTCTCATGTTTGACGAGAAGAGGTGATGTGGAATAGGCAGTAGTGGTTAGAGCAGGGCTGTTGTTAAGGTAATAGTAGTTGGATTGTTGATGAATGTTTAAAACCAAATCTGCTTCTTTTATAGATTGATAAGATCTCTTTTCATCTTGGTCGTCTGAACGTATTGGTGATGTTAGTGAAGGTATCGGTTTAGATGAAGGAATGAATGAGTAATAGTGATAGAGATCTTGATGCTGTTCCTTTTTTTGCTCAAAAGTTTTATTGAATGGTCTCATGGATTATTGCTGTGGAGAGTAAACGAATAATAAGCGGTACTAAAGCAACATTGTTTGAAGGGTAGCAGTTTATTTATATAGTTTTTTTGTTACAGAGTTTTCGTTGTGTATCCAAAATAAATAGTTGTTTTACGTTATAACAAACTAGAACCTTAAGTCATAAAGCGCGTTCATGCGAAAACTTTAAAATGACTCAAAAAAGAAGGGAAAAAAAAAAAAGCATTCTGGCTTATGGATTAGGGTATGGTATGAGCATTTGTTACAATAGTGACGTATAAGAGCGTAAATCTTTTTATTAATTAGATTGAAATCAACCAGTGATTGAAATTGGTATATGTTAAAAATAGCTAAAGAGATGTCTTTTGCATAACTATGGTAAGCAATGAATATGCATGTTTACTCCAACAAAAAAGGAAAAAAAAAAGAATCCAAATCGGATATGATACAAATAGAAGACAAAGGTCACTCCTATCAGAAAGTCGAGATTGCCGTTGTCAAACAGAATCCTTGGTCTGGATCTTCGAATACTTTACCAGTCGTAGGATTAACACGCACAACATCGCATATGGTGACGGACTGATGAGAGTAAGGACTCAGAAAAGCAAGAAATGGTTTATACTTTAAAACACCTCTGACGACGAGACCATAAGGATATCTGATGATACGAGACCACCGCTCATTTCCACTTTTATCCGCTCCGGGTGATTTTATTCGGATTTGACTGGTCGCAGTTACCATTTTCTTGCTGAAGAAGGATGAAGAAAACGATAAAGGTTCGTCAAAATGGTAAAACCCACCCAAGTATTCAGCAGGATCTACACCTTGGTATACAGGAGTGCTGCTGCTGTCGTTGGTCGAAAACATCATACCTATTGCCCCATCATGGTCACCATCAATATCATTATCGCTATCTGGTACTACTTGACTAAAAGCAAACACGCTAATATCCGCATCAGCAATACGAACAGTCCACAAATTGGTATTAATTGCATTGATATGAAGGTCGAAAATAAGTTCCTTATCAGACGATAAGACACGCCCCATATCCACAGTAACATCTTTGAGAGGTTGTGAAATATAGGTCACAAAGATGAATAAAAGAATAAGGAGAGAGACCAGACTGATACAAATATTTCTTAACCACCTTGTACATGTATTTGCTTTCTGACCATGTTGCTGCTGTAGTTTGGTATGGTTGTGACGATAAGCTCGATGTTGTCTATAGGGTGGTATGGAAGCTCTTCCTGCTGCAGTTACTTCTTCGTCATCCGTTATATAGCCACCATCTATATTGATGCCACCATAGTTAGAATAAAATCGTCTAAAACCATTCAAAGGTTGTTGTTTTGTAGAATTCTGTTGTTGTTGTTGTTGTTGTTGTTGTTGTTGTTGCTGCTGCTGATATAAAGATGAGCTGTGTTTTCCTGCTGCACCTTCGAACCATTCATGCGCATGATGAAAGAGCTTTGATTGACTAAAAGGGTGATCCATAATGTAACTTCGTAATTTGGGCCTATTACTGGTACTGTTAAAAGATGGATCTTCATTTTGGTTCACATTATTATTGATATTGTTCATCGTATTTGATACTGCAGTAGATGGTATAATACCCAGCGAAGGGGTTAACGGAGGGGGTATAGGTGATGATGATTCCGATCTGCATTTTGATAGAATGGGTCGTAGTAATGTATTAAAAAAGCCTGTGGGTGTCAGTCGACCACCCTTATTATTACTATAATAGCTCGTCAATGTAGTATTCGTCGCAGCAGGTGTAAGTAAGGTCTCACTTGTATTATTAGTTGTTAAAAGAGAACGCGTCGACTGAGGCCGATAAAGAGACGATGTTGTTCGATAGAGAGTATCAGTTGAATTCATGTGATAGACAGTAGAGTCCGTATTATTACCTCCACTGTAGGGGTAAACGTACTGTTCGTTCTCGTCCGAATCTTCAGCATTAGAAACTGCATCGACGAGATTTCGGTGAAAGACTTCTGAGGGCGTCGCTGTATTACCACTTATGGGCGGAATTTTTTTCCTTTTCATATTGTTGTTATTTCGACGATGTTCCATCTCATTCTTCACTTTGGTGAGGGTTGACTTAGTTTGCAGAGCTGTGCTTAGATTACACGTTGGTGTCGTAGGATTACTACTGCTGTTGTTGCTACTATGAATATTATTGGTGGTCAAAGATTGCAGAGTAGTAACAAGTGGTAAGGTAACAGCCGAGGTTAAAGGAGGAGGCACTGCAGTAATGGTGGACAGTGCTGGAGTATCTGGTAATTGATGTTGCGATTGAGAAGTGGGAGTGGAAAGACTGGTAGTCGAAGAATGCGGAGGATTGGATATATTGTTATTATGGATATAATTAGTCGGTATATTTGTGGGAGTTGTCACAGTTGTATTTGCAGTTGTATTTGACGATGACGTTGCTGTAGTAGTGGTGGAAGTAGAGGTTGTGCCTGTGTTTACATTACTGGAAGTATCAAACCGTGCTTTTTCGGTGATTAGCGTTTTGTCAAATCCACCACCCAAAGCAGCAGCAGCCGAGTTGGACGCAGAAAATTTCTTCAAACCTTCGCCATGATGTGTTGTTACATATTTCGGTAAAATAGGTCGACTCACATTAGGTTTAGCTGGATTTTTTGAAGAGTCTTCTTCGGCAGTACCTGCTGTCTTATTCATGCTATTATGACTATTGTCAGCTGGCATTGTATTTTGAGGTTTTGATAGGAAATTCAAAAAGAAAGTTGTTGAAGATCAATGTAAGGAATGGAACAACAATTAAGTTGTGCAATGGACGAAAATGATTCAACCGGAATAAAAAGAGAGATATAAGTGAGTGAAGGTCCTTTCAAATTCTCAATTGCCTGCTTTTACGTAAGAAAGTGAATGGTTCAATTGAAATTTGGAACAACAGTTTACAAAAAAAGGGGACAGAATTTAAGAATTTTCGAAAAAGAGAACGAGTGAGAGAGAGAAGGAGAACAAGATCGAAAAAGGGCCGTACAAACCTGTCCTTGTTTTCCGTTTTTCTCATTTTTTTTTTCTTTTTTTTTTTTGTTTGGCTTGCTTGCTGTGAATAGCATGATTTTTTTTTTTGAATAAAAAAAAAATAGAACCGTTTTTTTAGGCCCCATGGAACCTGAGCATTGAAAATGAAGGGCGGTGTCTACTTTTTTTGGTTTCTCTCCAGCACCCTTCAAGAAGCAGGTTGTAGTCCGCGCAACCATTGTCCAGCAAAGTTCCCCTCTTTTAGCAAACCGTGGACAGATGTGCTTTTTTCGCTCTGACTAACAACGCCCAGACACCGATCATTTGAGTAGAATCATATAGCAAGCAGCTCATCCTGTTCAGCTGTACCTCTTCATACTATTTATTTTTTTGTTCGTCCACCCCTTTTTCAGTTTATTCCAAATAGGCTATAGTAACATTAATGATAATGGCACCCCACCCCCTCCTTCTTCTCCTTTCTCCTTACAATTATCAAAGTAACTGCACATGTTACGCAAAAATTTCAATTCGTGTCATCCTGCAACCCGTAAGACGATAAGCAGGTAGTCTGCATTGTTAGTTGTTGAACATTTGTTTGCACGTTAGTCTCAATTTCACAACTTGCCTATAACTGGTATCATCGCTTCCAATGAAGCAAGTAGCGTATCAAAAGTAGTTACCAGTAATTGAACACATTTTATTCATAAAGTTGTTAAATAATTCAAAAGTAAAGAAAACTTTATACAAAAACAAAAAGATATGAGGACTATATTTACAAGAAATTAAAAAGGTAGACAAGAGAGTCGGATGGTAATCATGAGTTAACCTAAAGTATTATTCCTTCGCATTGCTATTCTTTGTTGCTGTGATGCTGAGGACGAAGAGGATGAGGAAGACGACAAGGGATGTAGAGTATTAGTATTGTTCGTAGACTGTAATATGTTGTTGTTGTTATTATCTGCAAAATGATTGAAGAATGGCGTATTTGTCGTAGGTGAGGAAGGACTTTCCGCCTCAAAGTAATCATAATGGCTTGCAGCAATAGTAGTCATAGTGGTAGTAGTCGTACTAGTAGTAGTAGTAGTGGGTTTATAACTGAAGGATCTTTTTGGAAATGTATTTGTATAATTCAAATGATCATCATTAGTGTTCTGCTGCAGCTCGTGAGGATTCAAGCTTAGAGATCTTCTGACGCTTTCCCTAATCCTTTCCATAGTCAGTTGCAGGCTGTTGCTGTTGTTTGTATTTTCCGTGGTAAATGATGGGTTGCGAGAAGTGTCGACAGCTGTTGTCGTTGTTGAGTGCGCAACAGGATGACTGTTCGTCCTATGACAGCTACTACCACTACTACTTCTACCGCTGCTAATTGAATAAGCATCCTCCATATGCAATAGCTGATCCAAGCTTTGTTCTGGTGCAGGCGAGATACAAACCAATGGGAATGCACCTTTTTCACCCGTTGTCACGTTGTATCCCAACGCCCAACCATCATCAAAGTGAAATGCTATACAGATAATATCTCCCATATTGAGTTGTAATTCATCGGGCATCCGAGGCGGGTAAGAATGCACAACTACGAAGAACTCTTCATTCAAAGGGTTCGACGTCGTCTCATCCATGCTTTTGTTACTATCATTGTCAGTAGTTTGTGATAGTTGATTGTTCTTGGTATCAATGATTTCTAATTTATCATTAATAAATGGGACATTTCCCGGTTTTGTTGCTGTAGTGGGTGTTTCTGTGGTTGCAGGTATGCCCGTAATAGTACTGCTACTGGTAGTTGTCGTGAAAGGTATATGATGAACAGTATTTACAGCTGTTGCATTTGTGGTCGAAGAGCTGGAAGATTCTGTGAAAAGATGAAGGGATTTCAAGATTCGATGTCGTTTTTTGAAATAAAACCATAGTATACCAAAAACAATGAAAGAGGCACCTGCTAAAGAGCCAAAGACAATACCAACGATAGCACCTGACGATAAACCACAATAATCTACCATCTGACAGCAAGTATCGTCCGGATGCCGTTTACAGTGTCTACAAGCACGTTTTGTTTCATTACCAAAGCCTTCCCGTAAAAAGTAAAGTTAGTCTATGCTATTTTTGTTATCACTTTGTAACCTGCTTTTTCGCTAGGTATTCTTACCACATGAATAAGGCTCATTCGCTACACCCGAAATGCAATTCTCTGCAATGGTTCCATTATAGCCGGCCCATGTTTCACATTGGTCCTGAAACGAATTTAACGTATTATTGCGTTGACTCGTATCTGAACATACACGATGCGAGGCTGTGATCGATTCTATACTATTCACCCATTGTACACAAGTGGTCTTACATAAAGGCGGCGGACTTAGCGCATTTTCGTAGTTGCATGGTAGTGAATAGGTAGGATTTTGTATCATACCAGCACATAACCGAGTCAAAGAATAACGTGCATAAGGAACGGTAGGATTGTAGTTGGAACTGAGACAGCCTAAAGGGAATAAATAATCACTGGTCGAATCAGCATAATCCAAAAGTCGTTGATCAAATTCCTCAATGGTGGTAGTGTTTATTAAGAAAGGATAGTCGTACTCTAACCCTGGTAGACCGATATAAAATTGAGAAAATGCTGTACAGACTTTAGAGCGACGAAGAGAGACACAGTTGTTTTCTTTAGTTGCTGCTGTTAAGGAGATATCAGTATTCAATAGTGATATATCGGAAGTTATTGTTGACGTTGGTTTATTGGTAAAAGTAGCAGGAGTCGTAATTGTAGAAGTAGTAATAGTGGTAGTAGTAGTAGTAGTAGTGGTAATAGCAGTTGTAGTAGTGGTAGTAGTAGTTGGTGCTGTTGTGCTAGTTGATTTAATGGTATATTCTGTCAAAGCAGTGGTTGTGAATGGTTCACCTTGCACAAAGGAATTATAAATAATGAATAGAATGCAGAGTAGAATTAGCTTATACATAAAGAAGTAAGTGTTGTTTTAAGTAATAGCATATCAGCTATGAAAAGACAAAGAGTAGTAAAAGTGAGGAGTTGAAATAACTATCAAATAAATTAAACAAAGCAAACAAAAGGAAAGGACGCAATTAAGAGAACTATTTTGGGTGGCCAAGCCTGGTTTACTAAGGAAGTGCTTTCTTTAGCTCTCTTTCTCTCTTTATCTCTCTCTGTCCACCGGTGATTAATAGGTGCGGATAGGTGCGGATTGGTGTTTTACCTGGTGTTTTGGAGGAATAAAATAAGATAGCGAACACCAAGCAGAAAAGATAATAACGTTGTATTCAAGCGAAAGGAAGAGAAACCAAGAATAGAATGGATTCACTTTCTTTTCTCTGGTCAGATAAGTGGGTCGGTGTTCAAATTAAGTTTTTCTTACTGATTCTACAGTCTTTTCACATCAGATTCAGATACTTTATTGACAGTTTCGGACTACTCTCTTAACTAATTTGGAACTAATTTTGTAATTTGTTTTAGATAAATTTTAAAAATATTTGGACATTTTACCAGACTAGTTTAAAATACTCATTACCTTTTCAAGCACGTAATCTACTATCAAGGCAAACATCGTAATCTGTCTCTTTTAGTTTTGCAGCTACAATTATCAACATTGCTGATTCCGATGATCGTACTAGAACAGATGATGTAGCTACTCAGTACAGTAATTAGAAACACTCGTTAAAGTTACCAATTTGAACGATGACGTCGATATAGCGGAGGTGGCGATGAACAACGATTTAGCAAATCGAAGAGGTGCGCAACAATAGAAAGCATTGAACAGCGAGGCATCAGTTAGCGTACATTGAGATATTGGTTTCATTAACTCTTCAATCCAAAGAGAACAATATCTCTGCGAAAACTTACGGGAAGTACGGCACTGAACAGATTAAGCAGCTCTCTATAATTACCTCCGCTTCTTTTCTTTCTTCTTCAGCTAAAGCAGGCGCAATCCTTTCTTATTATCGTTGTAAGCTTTCACAAAACGCTGAGCTAATCGCTCCGTGAATCCTATGGTGCTTTGTCTACCAGACAAGCCCAAAAACTCAATGACAAGATACAATAACTTCTGACTCTTAATAGGATTATAGTTCGGTAGCTTCCCCATGCTTCACGTATAACTTTATTTTCCGTCTACTGAACCATTATTTTTAACTGAAACTGCTTTGCTGACTGACATAGCCTTAAGAATTGAAGATTAAGTCTGCTTAGTATTAGTAGGTATGAGCTACCCAGGCACAGAAGAATTATCAGCTTGTCTACGAAATAGACATAAGCATCCAAATCAACCCGATGTTCCATATCTGGTTTTAGTTCTTTCGTAGGAGGATTCTCAACCGCTGCTTGCTATTGAATCCACTGAATCTGTGGTAATTTTGTAAAGATCTAGAGGTTGGTCAACTGACAGTCATTGAACAGCCTCATCGTAAACGTTGAAGTTGTTCATCATTCAGTTGTTACACCTCCGTGATTGTTATTCATTATCAAGTGTTATATTGGGATGGCATGGAAGAAAAGGTACTCTATACTCTCACCCTCTACTAAAAACTTTTGAAACGCCAATCAATAGAATAAATCCGCCAACTTAAAAAGAAAAAAGCATCCGCCAGAAAATAATTTAGATCCCCTGTAAATCTTATCAATTAGGATTATAGTGGACTAAATGAAATAGCGAGACTATAAAAGATGTTGATTGTATTTCGAGTTAACATTTGGGTCTCTTTTATATCTTTTGAAGTAAGTAATTTGTTTAGGGAAAAGGCATGTTTGAGACCTTGCGAATAAATATGGGCAGATAGGAAAATACATGTAATGTTGTTTAGGTGAATATTTACATATATTTGGCCTAGGTAATATAGATGATACCACATCCCGCAATCGATCAACATAATAAACGGAAATGCTCATTGTTCCCTTTTTCCAATAGCATTAAGAACGAAATGCGTTGAAGGGTCCAACACTATGTAAAATGTTGGTAATGATTTAAAAAAGAAAAAAAGAGGTTTTCTATAGACTACATATAATAATTTTAAAACTTAGTACTTGATGGAAGGCATGCCAGGGAATAGCAGCGTATTTGTCCATGACTTATGCATACTGCCTTTACGGCTGTTACATCTTTCAAAGAGAGTCATAAACAAACATACTACCTAGACACACTCCATTACACCAATGAGCATATTTTATTGCGGTGAGTGCAATACGGTTGAATTGCTTTGCGATGCAAGCACTGAGTGATCAATTGTCTCCATCAGCAATCTCTCATTGACCTTCTCTTGTACTGTCTGCGCTAACTAAGTTAGAAAAGTATGTCAGCTTTCCATCCACCAACAGCATTTATAACCCACATACTAGCAGCGTTGCCATTAATTCATACATTGTCATTCAAGCAAATCTTGAGTTCCAATCGACTGGTATACATGAGGAGCACATTCCAACTATTTTCCCACTTCTTTTTAGATTGCTTGAGACTCAATTTCGTAAGGGTGAGCGTCTAGAATATCATTCGCAAACCTTTTCACAGGTTGTATCAATTCGATGCGTTCTTATTTTTTTTGTATAATGTAATTCATGGCGTTCGAACATTCAACGATCATTTTGATGGTACTCTTCAAAGTGTGTAGAACAATTTCTTTGTCGATGCCACTACTACATTCAATAAAAAGTTCCTCATCGTTCGTGTTCACACTTACGCCCAATCCATCAGAGAACTTTCGCTCGCAATCATCGAAGGAATAGCCGTTGAACTTCAGACTCGTTTCAACTTGTGTCTGAAGTTGTCTTTCACACCATGATATAATTGTAAAGCTAGTTTCCTGGGGAATATATTCAAAAGCAGGGACAAGGTATTTTACAAAGCCACTTCGTTCATGGCTTCCAAGGAGTAACGGTGACTGAGTACAGTTAGATGCAGAGTCTGTCAAAGTTAACGCTACGACCCTTGCAAATGTTTGGTCAGACCAGTAGAAGTATCATGTATGGAAAGAGTTCAGGCGGTTCATGGTAAGCTTGATACATCGCTCTGAATACAATCTTTGACATAATCGACGATTCCGAGGAAGTACTTCAACGGCTTTGAAGCAGCCTAATTAGCTGAATTGCTCTTGTATTCTTCCATTTCTTCGGTTCAACGAGGGTGGATTCATCTTTTGTAAGACTGGAACTACTCTCCAGGAACACCATTTCTATTGTACATACATCCTTCAATTGTTCTTGATTGGCAATCTGAATTTTGGGCTTGTGGGGGTAATGTCAGATAGGAAGCTGGGTGTAATGACCACCTGTCTCGTTAGTTACGCTTCAGACTAACCGCGTATAAATATCAGTCTGAAGTCCACTATTCTGTTCAATAGTGTTTTTATCTGTTCTTTGCTTGGCATAACCTTGCATTCTTGTCATAGTAAATCTAATTATAAAGTGATACCACATCTGTCCTATTGTAATTTATCTGTTCAGAGTACTTTTAACACCAATTCTAGTCTTGTCCTGGGCGAAGATCTTTCGGTCAACTTAGTAAATCACTGACATTACACTGGGTTGTAAATAGTGAACGTCTTTTGCTCCTTTTTTAACAAACTTGCTAAGAAATCAATGCCATTAGTGAAAAAGGTAATGTGTATATTCTTTGAATAAAATACCTTTTGCGTTCGGGATACGTCAAGTGTAGTTGCAGTTGTGATTCTTGCTGTGGCATTACTAAAATCCGTCAACATGGTTGAACAACGTATTCTTGTCTGAAATACACGATCCGACCGACTTGTCAAATCCTTTCCTAAACAACTGAACTTGCTGATATGTTCTTTTTCTGGCGGCATTGATTTCATTTTCTATTTGTTCTTCTGCAATGCGATTTTTTGTTCCTCCGCCTCTTTAACAACATTTTGATGAACTTTTTCTTGGTTTTTTCCAGTGAGAAGTCAAAAAAATTCAATCTGAAGGTAGGCATGAACATTTTCTCGTATTGTACATGGGCCATCTTGGAAACGCATCAGAGTCTACGAAGCATTTTTTAAGTCATTGTAAACATATTGCGCCTGACTAGGCGTCATGATATTCTTTGGTAATGAATTAACATGATTTTCTAACACAGACAGTTTAGATACAGGAGAAAGAAGACCCACTATTTAATCAAATTTAAATTTTTCAAATCAGATAGAGCTTGAATAAAAGATGACTCTATGTACTTACAAAGTGTTTACTGAATAGTTCAAGATGGGAAATGAGAAGTGATTTTTTCATATAAGTTTTTAACATGGTTTTCGGGCCATTTTTATTGGATAATTTTGGATTACGCTCAAACTCTTTCTTCTTTTTGTACCCATCTCTTTTTGCAAACATTGTTCTGAGTAGGCTTCAATATGCCTAATTCAACCCTTGCCATCATCAGGAGTAACGGTGTTACAGGCTCTATTAAAACGTTGTGTCAAAGTGTCATTACTCTTCAAAAACTGCCTCCTAAATGTTGATCTTGATATAGCCCAGCACCCCTCAACGAGCTCGAGGAAGGGTAAATTCGGCGGTCGTGAACAAAGATTTATACCCTCTTTCGTTGATAGCATCCATACAAACGAATTTTACAAATATTCAGAACGAGTAAGTAACCTTTTTTTCCGCACTTTTTCCAAAAAAAAATAAAAATTACAATGCCTAGAAATATCACAATGTAAATGGCAGTTGTGCCCTTTGGTACAGGTTGTTTGACAGTAGTACTTCCAACGGTCTTCTCCCTTGTTCGGCTTTGGTTGAACAAAATACTGTCTTTGTAGGGTTTCCGGAATCAGCTGACTTCATCGGATTGTTTTGGCCATGTACAACCGATGTTGACGCTGGTAGGTATACCTACTTTGATCCACGCTCAGCATCTAAGTATTTGCGAATTAAAACTAGCTTCATTACAAAAATGCAGTTATTCATGAAGACAGCAGCTGACCATTGTAAAATGGGGTTGGCGCGAACTCAAATGTCCTAGGAGCATTCCTCTCGTTAGTGTACTTGGTGGTCTTTTTGAGGGGAAGACAACATTTCTCCCTGACGTGTGTATACAGGCTCAATAAAGCGCTTCTCGTAATGTCCAGAAATTTTGCCAGAAGTTAGATTCTGACTTCATCAAGAAGCTCGACTAAAGACTTCATGTGTTCATGGAAGAGTTTATATAGAACCATTTCCGTTTTTTGTAATATTTCCTCACTGTGGAACAGTTTCGTTGTACCCCTTACTTATGTAAGAAACTGTGCTTTTTTATATACGCTATTGCAGCTTTTTTGACGAGACATGCCTCCCTCCTGAAGCAAATACAAATATCACTTAATCTGTTCAGTGCCGTACTTCCCGTAAGTTTTCGCAGAGATATTGTTCTCTTTGGATTGAAAAGTTAATGAAACCAATATCTCAATGTACGCTAACTGATGCTTCGCTGTTCAATGCTTTCTATTGTTGCGCACCTCTTCGATTTGCTAAATCGTTGTTCATCGCCACCTCCGCTATATCGACGTCATCGTTCAAATTGGTAACTTTAACGAGTGTTTCTAATTACTGTACTGAGTAGCTACATCATCTGTTCTAGTACGATCATCGGAATCAGCAATGTTGATAATTGTAGCTGCAAAACTAAAAGAGACAGATTACGATGTTTGCCTTGATAGTAGATTACGTGCTTGAAAAGGTAATGAGTATTTTAAACTAGTCTGGTAAAATGTCCAAATATTTTTAAAATTTATCTAAAACAAATTACAAAATTGATTTGAAAATAGCCCATAAAATAGTCAAAATTGTTAATGAAAAGTCCCGATCTTCACAATAAAGACTGTATAAGAAATGGTCTTTTGGGATATTTCGGGATTGAATTTAAGTCAGATAAACTGCGGCTGTCCTTATTTTTTTCTTTTGCTTCTGATACACGAATAATAAGCTCGCATTAGATTTTTGTTATTTTAGAAATGATGCTCGTTTTAGAAATCAGAGATTAGGAAACAGTAGATAAAGGATAGAACTGTAGGCTATTTCTCCACGATTAAGAGTGAGTCTTTTTCTTCAGTAGAAAGGAATAGGGTGGTCCAAGCTTTTGAATCGCGCTACAATCTTACCTTTTTTGATATAGGAAGTACAACTCACATCCAGGCTTGTAACAGTAAACGCAAAAACAGGGGCAGATGAAACAGAAAATCGTCCAAAATTTATTGCCAAGATATTTTTTAGAACATGCAGATGATAAATCAAAAACAAATTATTGTGCAAGTACGCACAGTTTAATGCGTGTCAATACGGCCCTACTTCTGCGTACATTATATACGCTGAGAACGAAAATCAAACCATATGTCAGCAAAAGAGTCTTGTGTCCCTTGTTCGTATGCTTATTGAAAAAGTAAAAGTGCGTAAATTCTTGTTATATTAACCACCTCAAGTACAAAGCTGCAAATATTCAGCACATCCAAATGAACAGCAACTGTCAGAGAACCACCGTCCTACAAACCGTATCACATGTTGTACAAGTGTCTTACGAGTGATCTCATTCAAGTTTATGCAGCTTTAAACACAAAGATAGTTTTCACATAGATATATACTAAGTCATAGAAGCTTTCTTTGAGGAAAGACTTTAAGCCATACGTTTAAAAAGTTTAGGGGGAGTTTCAAGTAGAGGTTAGAACAATATCTATTTGGTTGTACCACATTGTGACTTTTCATATCTTCTAAAGCCACTTTGCTGATGAATGGATTACACATGCATTTAAAGATCTAATTTTCCCTGTGTCCAACGGTCAAACCCTTTCCTCAAACCGTAAACTCAGGCTCATAATTGCTTAGTTAAGGCTGTATAATCAACTTTTCTTTTTCATTTGCTTGCCTGATCTGCAGTACTCGGTTGCATGAACGACAAGGATGGAGAAAGATGCTATACTTTCGTTCTTTCCTTTCACATCACACGTTTCGTAGGTGTGCGCTGACGCTTGTTTGAGACGTATAGGAAATTTGTAACAATGAACCCGCTTCTCGGTATTACGATTCAACCGACAAGCCTGAATTTTTTTCTATAGTAAAACAAAAAAAAAAACAGGAGCGAAGAATTAGTTCATTGGTAAACCATTAACGAAGGTAAGGCATCTTTAAGGCACCGGCGAACTGATCATACCATCCTTCGTGTAGCTACACTGCTTTCATTTTGTGCTGACTGTTATTACAACTCTTTGCAAACTATATACATAAATACTGATTAGTAAGTGTAATTTTTATCGTACGAAAATACATGCTGAAGGAGGATTTTGCTTGAAAGATCAGTCATATCGAACATCATTAATTTTTGAAAGGATTCAAGTTTTTTTTTTTTATGAATTAAAGATATTCTTTTGCTCCTACAACTTTTTTGGTGGCCATTCAATTTTTTGTAAGGTAGTTTACATTTTTTAGGAAAGCAATTCCAAGTTGCAATCTAGGTTATGAGCTTGTGAACTTTAGCATTGGTCAATGATGATACTATGACTTTATATCTTGAAAAAGAAAAAACATGGGTCTTACCGTAAAGCAGTGTATATATAGGCGCTACGCGCCTCGTTTTAATTCTGGTGAGCGTCTAGCGCTTAGTAGACTAAAAAACGGTCTAAGAGTAGCAGCTAGAGTAATCAAGCACATGACAGAAAAGTAAAATTGCAAAACTATTTTCAATCCAATCAAGGTCCACATATTTCAGATGGAAAACTGACAAAGAGAAGAAATGCAAGACGTAGTTCATGTACTTGCAGTCATAAAAATGTATTCGACAGATGAATTTTATCAATATTGAATGCTGCAGCCACGATACTTGGAGGCAGTATTGTTAATCATCTGGAATAATTGTGTGATATGGAGACTCGCAGAGAAAGAAAAAGGTTGAGGTGTCGATTGTTGATGAATGTGTTTGGTAACATCAATGCCAGAATAAAAGGTCAAACGCAATAACGTACGGACGAATGTCAATGGTCCTCGTGTCCTCCTTGTTCGGCCATCGTAATACAACCTTCCTCGTTGTATCTGCCAACATGGACGACAGCAATGGATCAAAATGCCTGGTTTGCATGTCTATTTCTTCAAACTGATTCTTGTCTGCGATGGTGTCGAACGGTATTCGGAATGAGAGCAAGCAGTTCTGAATCAAAGCCTTTCTGCAAAGCTACAGTTCGTCAAGTCTGTTTAATATGCCATTCACTCTTAGGTATTGTAGGTATTCAGGTAAACATATCTAAAATGTCAATACAGCTCCAACCAAGCTTAACCCCGTTCTCATGTACGATCTTCAGTATATGGAACTATGATGAAGTCGGTATGTTTTAAATGAAAAAAGTATTTTCATTCAATTTGTATGAAAGCCTGGTCACTTACCTTATTCCATACCTGTTCACATAATCCATTGGTTCAATTTGAAGTTAATAAAAAAACCCAAGTCTGGATTCGAAGAGCCAGCCATTCTGATTCTTCCTTTCTTCCGCAAGATCTGAAACTTGTTTTTGCTGAATTATAGACTTAAGGGTGTCCTTTGTCATTTTCAGCACTAATTCTGTATATTATAATTGATGGACATAAGAGCTTATAAAGGTTATAATGACAAAAGAAAAAAATAGGAAGATCAAAAATCTGCAGGATTGTGTACCTTATAATATAAAGTGCTTTCATAAATGACGTAGTTCAAGGTCCGTTTTCTTTCATCGCAGTTATGCGTTATCCTTGATTTATTGTATATCACGATCAGTTAAATTAGTTTAGCCATGGAGAGCAAAGTTAGCATAGCATGAATTTAAAATGCGTAAAGCTGCTAGATACAACGCCATCATTCTATCAAGGTATGTCACCCTTTTATCTTTAAAGTATGTCCTTCTTTCCAACGTCAGCAGATTTTTTTATCTCTGAGCCGCAGCGTCTTTTTCCTTGTTAAACGTTTTAGCACAACATTCGAACACTTCACTCTTTAACATATTCTTTGTTTACCAGCAATGACAGCCGAAATAGCTTCATTATCAGCTGACGATACTGTTGATAGTCAGACTTATCACGGTTGAAGACGCTTCACTTTGAATATTCTTTCAATCATTTAAAAAACGTTAATAGAGCTACAATAAGGTATAGCCATCCTTGAACAAACTCTGAATAGCAACAAGAGTTCTCGTAACGACCACGAACATAGTGGGAGGTTCGCCAATAGTTCATTATTGATGTTGTTCCGTAAGAATTGCCACTACGTGTTCCTTAGGTTGTGTGTTACAATATATGTTATTTATTAAATGATACCGTGCGTTCCGGTAGAAAGTTTTTCTTTTATCAAAGCAAGAATATATTACCTCTGCTATAGCATAATTTAATGAGGTGGATAACATAGAGATATACAGAAAACATTCACAAGGGTAATTCCAACAATTGGTTGTTTGAAGAAAAGAGTAAACAGCGTTGGGTAATATAGCAGTATTTGAATGGGGGTATTATTGGCGTGATGCAGTCAGCAAGCGATGCTCCATTTCCAAGTTTTGTAGTTCGAGTCTTCTTGTTTTTGCTCTCTTATGTCTTCTGCTGTCTTCACATTCCCGAAAAGCTAATTTACGTTCTTTATAGGCTAATTCGCGCTCCTTTAAAGCCAATTGTCGTTCATGCAAACTTTGTCGTCTGATATCGTTGTTATCCTCCGTTAAGGTAGAGTTATTATCAAAAGGATTATACTGCTGCTGTTGCTGTAATGGAGATTGCGAGCGTACTCGTCGCTGTTGCTGTTGGTCTTCTCTTGTTTTGAACGATTTGCTCGCTCCGGTAGCATTATGTGATTCGAGGGTATCGATGGCTACTACAGGATGAAGTGGTGCTGATGTTCTTGTTTTATTATTTGATACTAGCGTTGAAGAGTTTGGTGTGTGGACGCGCTTGCTGTCACCTGTTAGATCTAGAATTAAATAGAAATCAGGGCATCTTTTCTTCATATATTCATTGAACGTTCGCTTTCTCGTGTCTATCTTTTTCGAATCCTTGCTTTGTTCGCATAATTTACAATAATCTTTGTAGGACTTTAAGACCGCGTTATAATTGTCCAAGAAAAATGTATCGATATGAGATCGAACAGACCCTACTCGTCTATAGCGAATACCTTGGTTTTCGAAATATTTGACAATTTCATTGTATAACATTTGTTTCTTAGTAAACGGAGAAGTTTCTAAATCATACAGATATTTGAATAGTTCGTTGTCATCCTTTTGTAGGCAATCTAAAAGCCTTTCATGTGAGGTTCGTTGATCTTTCCCTGCTCTGTCGGTGAACCAAGAAATGGTGTGCTTTATCTCTGAATTATACATATCATGATATTTCTTAGTAGCAGCATCCATCTGCCACTCCTCCTCTATCTCGTCTTGTTGCTGTTGCTTCCCCTGCTGCTGCTGCTGCTGCTGGTTCTTTTTCGTATCATCGACATAACTTTCGTTGAGAGCAGCACGGTTCTCTTCTGCATTTCCATAAACAATATCTTTATCATTTGATTCATCATCCTGATCTTCATCGGAACTGTTATCATGCACTATTACTTGTGGCTGTTTCAAGTGAACTCTGATAGATTCATTATTATCATCAAGGTCTTCTTCGATATTGTTGAAGTCTCTATTCATGTCCATATCAGAAGGGGAAAGAGCATCAGCAAATTCTGAAGCTGTATCGTTATCTGTAATATTATTGTCTCGTTTTTTTGACGTAAGTGTATTCTGTCCTTTAAAAGGATGATAGCCCATGATGCCAGATGAGTAAATGTGGAGATTGACAGAGAGGGGCAATGGATGGATATTTATACTGTGTATTTTTCTTTTTCGTGGGATTTCCCAAGCAGTCACCATGGATGAACCTCTTTTAATGTTGGAGTCCGCACGAAGGAGGTAGTTCTAGGTGCGATATTGTACAGATAGCACGCTATCATGCTCTCTTGAATTTTGTTAAAAACCTTCTCCCAGCCACAACCATGGTTTTCTTTATCATACATTGCCAAATCGACCTTGGGCTGATTTCAATAGATGTTTCTTTCTTGTCTTTTAGAAATATAGAGCTAAATCTTTGTAAACAAAAAAGCTGTCTGAACAATCAGATACTGTGAATACTTTATTCCAAAATCGCTTAGACTATATGTGCTATATACGCGTATATATATGTATATATATATATATAGATATATATAGACTGGTAGTGCGGGTAGGGAAGGGATAAGGGAATTCGGAATTAAGTGTTTTTGCGTCTCTCTCTCCGTGTATGTATTTGGAGAGGATAGTACAGGTTTAGGTGATGAAACAGCGAACTAGGATGTATGTATTTGTATGTGAAAAAAAAAGACAGTAAACCAATAGATGAGACGTGCATCAGCTTGATAATGTGTATATATATTTACCACAGACGCGCAGACACAAATTCATTACTGAGGCTGCTGTAGAGAGAAGTTTAGTTTCTTTGAGGGATTAAACCACTACTATCCTTTCCAATTTCCATCAAAATTTTTCCTCTATCGGTTGGCTGTTTTGGTTGCTGTTGATGAGGATTAGTGATGATATGTGGTGGTTGACCTCCTCTAGCCGCTGCTCCATTGGTCATACCAGGATGATGTTGCTGAGGGATGCCTGGATGTTGAACCTGCGGTTGCTGACCCAGGGGGCGGAGATGGGGTGACCCGTTCATAGGACGAAATTGCTGATGTTGTTGCGGAGGATATTGTTGCCATTGTGTAGGTGGCGTTTGATATGAGGGATGTTGTTGTTGTGGTGGACGTGATGGGTGCATGTTGGGTTGTTGATTATACGCGATTGCAGAAGGATGTTGTTGGTACATGTTTGGACGAGGTGGGCGATGTTGCTGTTGTAGCTGTTGTGTTTGAGGATGATAATTAGGAGGAACTTGTTGAGGATATCGGTTAGGGGGACCGATTTGGCCCTGCTGTGTGGGCTTTGAGAGAGGAGGACTCGAATGCTGCTGTGGTTGTTGTTGTTGTATCGCCTGTTGCTGATAACGATTTGAAGGCATAGGCTGATATCTTTCATCTGATAATCCGGGTTTGTCAACGCCGCCAATATTCAGTTTCTCTAACGATGGAGTCACTTCTGTCACTGCGTTTCCCTTGACAATCTTACCATCGCTGTTTAACTCATTTTCTATTACTTCCTTGACGTCTTCCTCCTCCGACACATAGTCATCTTCATCATCCTTATTCTTGTTCTTCTTCTTTTTCTTTTTCTTTTCCTTTTCCTTTTTATCTTTCTTTTCTTCTGCTGTTAATTCGTTATCATCGTCCTCTCCGTCTTCTTCATTTTCAGCATTCTCCTTATCCTTATTTTTCTTTTTCTTTTTCTTCTTTTTTTCTCCGTCCTCGTCTACGTCGTTGTTATTGTTGTCGTCATCATTGTCCTCTCCTTCTGCCTTTGCTTTCTTCTCCTTGTCTTTCTTCTTTTTCTTTTTTTTCTTTTCCCCAGACTCGTCTCCGTCAGTATGAGCTAGTGGACTTAGACTAGACATACTCAAAGCATCATGGATATAATGTGCTTTTACAACAAGCATAGCCTCGTCATATGTAAACTGTAGAAATGACACCATATTAGCACAAACAAATGCTCCTAGGAAGATATCGAAAATGAAACAAAATACTATGGTTCTTTCTTACCCAACGTCGTTCACGCTTTTTTTGCTCAGGAAACTTTTTACAAACTTCCTTGATTTCCATCTCATAAATCCAATGATGCGCTTTTACGCCTCCTCTGGTCTTCTCTGCAAAGACACCAATGTGTCTAGTAATGATGCCTTTCACACCTGCTTCTTCCCATGTTTCTCTCATCGCAGCTTGTTTTTGTGTTTCATCCTTTTCCCAACCGCCTTTAGGCTATTTAAAAAAAATAGAAAAGTTAAATACTATTCTTTTCGGTTCTTCGCTGTTCCAAAGGCTCAGTTTTGCATTTGTTAAAGACTTTACAATAACCCACACTGTAGGATCACTCGACGACGAGACGAGCAAGAATCTTTTATTGATGGGGTCTATAGGTAAGCAACCTGCTACTTGTCGAATGCCGTTTTCATCAAATACATCTTGCGCATGTCCATGGCGAGGTGTCATGCTGTAAATAACTTCATCTTTCTTTTCCATCCCATTACCGGGCGGTGTTTTGGACTTTTTCTTGAATAGCTTCATCACCATAAAGATGCTACTCTTTTAGCTTCAAAATAAAAAAGAAATAACAAATATAAAATATGTTGAGTAATGGAAAAGAAACTGCAAAAAACCAAAGAAAAAAAAAGTAGAAGAAAAAAAAAAAGGATACTTTTTTCTTTATGGGTTTCGCCCGTTTTTTTTTTTTTTTTTTTGCTCAAAAAAAAGAAAGATTTCACATATGATATTTTTAGCCTTTTCTATATTTAATTTGCTACAACGTTATACAGACCCTCTTTTCTTCTTCTGACAGATGTCTGTATCGTGTTCCTTACCTTGTTCTTTTTTGTAGCCAAGGAAGTTCTTACGTTTAAACCTCTTCCGACTGACCGATGACGCTGCCAAACTCCTAATGAGGTAGGTTGGCATATGATCAACTTGTACACACACACACCGAGAGAGAGAATTGGTTTTACTTTATTCCGAACATATAACCTTTTAAGGATATAGCCCTTCTTTTTAGATGAAGGACCGTTGTAAAAGGTTGAACAGTAGTAGTTTACATGATTTATTAAGGAGTAGGTCATTATGTTTAATGTCGTAGTCTACGTGTAGGTAGTTGAGCGTTGATGTGTCATTGATTTATAAACTTCAAACGTCATTCATAGCGTGCTGAGTAGGAGTTGTTTTGTTTGTTTGTTCTTTTTTGGTAGTGATAGGTTAGATTGATCATCCTACTACTATAAATTTAATACGAGTCCCATTTATTACGTAAATTCTGATGACGTCGTTCTATCCAAGCAGCTTACCTGCAGCAACGATGGGTTTCTTTATTTCTGCAATTGCTCATGCATAACGAACAGTAGCATGTTGCCATTTGCACCACACGAATGCAGCTACAAAATATATGCAATGACTCGTATGCGCCAACGATCAACTTTCTTTAGGATTGATTGTTGTATTGTTGCCTAGACAACGAGGCAAAAAAAAAAAGTGTTGCTAAAAAACCTTAAATTGACTGAACTCGCCACATGTGTTTTATTCTTTTTGCACGACCGGAGCGGAGAGCTGCAGAATCCAAAAAAGAAAAGCTCTTACGGTCGGCGTGGGGCGACTATCGACACGATTTTTTTAGCGGGAGTAGAATAATCCTACCATTTTCGTTTTGCACACAAGCCCATAGTCAGTCTTTAGTCAGATATTTGTAAAATGATACCAGGTATAAAAATAAAGGCGATCTTTTTTTAAACAAACAACTGTACTGCTTTATTGTATGAATAGAAAAAAAAAAAAAAAAAAGAAATCATACGTGGTTGAGGCTTCATGGACGTCCTCCCCTTCGGCATCTTTTACAATACCATTCTTCAATCGGATCCGTTTCTGCTATACCAATACAACTACCATGAAACCAAGTACTACATTGGTCGCAAGCAATCATAAAAGTACCATAATCCACTGATGGGTTTTCACAAATACAATTGATTTCTTCATTTCCTGTTGCTGTTGCTGCTGTTGATGGGTATGCGGAATAGTCATTAAAAGAAGGAGAGGAGGAAGAAGTAGTAGTAGTATTTGGTATCGTAAAATGCATAGGATGGTTATTGTGTTTGTTCATCTTGATACTCGCTGTAGGAGTAGGGGAAGAGGTAGTATGATGATTTTTATTCATGACGGTTGTTGTGGGTACGGGTTCACTCACGGTATCAGCATTAACGAGTGACGAGGGTGACGAGAATGATGTAGAATAGGGGCGTGAGGTATTCAGTTGTCCAGCACTCACTGGTTTTGTTGAGTCGGATGGTGCTGTCGTGGTAGGCTTCATCGCGCCACCATTAGAGATAGGCTTTGCATTATCAGGGCTTTCCAATGTAGGTGTTTGTTGTTCAGGAGGTTTTAATTTGAATCGAATGCGTGGTGTGTTACCTGTTGGCGATGCTGCTGCTGAGTTGTCTCCGTTCGACAAACGGTGCTTATTTTGTGATAAATTTAATGTTAAACTAGGTGTTTTTTTTTGTTTCTTTTTCTTTTCTACGACGACAGTAGATGATGTGGAAGGCGTAGTCGAATTGGCCAGATAAGACGACAAAGAAATAGGCCCTGTTTTAGCGGTTGACGCGGCAGCTTCATTGGGTGCTTGTGGAAGAGGTGAGCTTCCCACAGACGAGGACGACTCATTCGAACCGCGTCGTTCTTGCTCTACGGAGAAGGATAGTTTTCGTTGTGGGCCTGGATTATAAGAATATGAATGGTCTACCGTGATATTGTTGGGTGGCGATGTTGGTATCTTGTGTAGAGGATGATCCTCTTGCTGTTGCTGCTGTTGCTGCTGCTGTTGTCGTTGTCGCTGTAGTTGTTGTAACTGTTGTTCCCGTTCAATCTCTGCTGTAAGTGTCGCAACGTCGGCATTAGGATTTTCTTTCAACCTTTCCTCTAAAAGTCTCTGACGTTCCAAAGCGGCCTGCTTCTCTGCGAGCATTTTCCTCTTCTTCATCAGATATTTACTCTCGCCTACTTTCTTTGCATTAATATCCACGCTGTGTTTACTGATTGCCAAACCGGTTTTTCCAAACTTCTTATTGTAATTCTTCTTCACGCTCGCACCTTTGGCCAAAGCAGCCAACATACTGTTGGATTGATATTTACTCGGTTTATGGTGTGCTGTCTCTGGTGATCCTGCTCTGGAGGAGACCAACATACCGCTCGTTTGAGTGGAAGTCGTTGGTGTCCCGGGCATCGAGGAAAGGTTGTTATTGCTACTGCTGCCACTCGAAACAATAGCCACATCCGTTAATAAGTTGGGGGCCATCAACTTTGAAACAGCGATCGGAGGAGCGATACATTGGACAATATCATCCAGCATGCGATCTTCATGGTAAAACATATGATTGCCAGGTGCTGCTGAATTTTCCACCTGTTTCTGTAACAACTGATTGTATTGTTCGCTACACACCCTTCTACCCTCCTCTGTTACCATAAGTCCTTCGCCTAGCTGGTAATCAGACTTTGTCAAATGTTGTAATGCATGTGCTAAAGATCGTGTCGTAGTTGAATGCTTCGACTTTCTTCGTTTACTGTTGTGATGCATGACATCCGTACTGTTCTCCTCTTCTGCATCCGCTGTGTCATTGCGTTTTGTGGATTGTTTGAGTAATAAGAACAAAGGCTTTTGTTGTTGCGCTTGTGATAAATGCGAAACGGGTGATGGCTGTTGTGCACCTGACTGCTCATTGCTTAAAGCAGTGCTTTTCACAGTATCCACTTCAGTACTTTCTAAAGCTAAACTGGAATCCTCGTATGGTATAAGATGGGTAAATGGATTATCAATCGGTTTCTTCCTTTTCTTTACGACATTAGGTAAAGGTAATGCGGAAGATTGTAATTGTTGCTGTTTCTGCTGCAGTTGTTTTTGTTTCTCGGCTTCCAACTGCTGTTGCTTTAACATATTAGCTGCTGCTTCATCTGCATCTTCGTCTTTCATTTCAGCAGGGAAAGACGGGAAATAAGCTGGAACATAGTCTGGTAAATGCTTTCTCGCACTATTGGAAGGCGTTGCAGGTGACTCTTCTGTATCCTCTTCGATATCATCTGTTGTGGCTGTGGCTGTTGATAAGTCTGCATCTGGGCATAATGTAGGCGACAAAAGCTCAAATTCCGAAACATCGCCAAATTGATACTCAAGGATATCCTCAAACGTTGGTTTACCACCATTAATCACGCCTATTATAAAAAAAGAAAGAAGTAAAAACATAATATATATTATTAACTTTGTTCATCCATAAAACTAGGACTACTCGTTTCCAGCTGAAAGAGGTTCTGTGTGTTTTGTTACAAATCTATGTATTTTTATTTACCTTGTAATAATCGACCAGGATCCGATTGTGCTGACCAAGATGGACTGAGTGCTTTACCATCTTTCTCCGTCCATTCTCTCAACCCTTTCGCATCAATATTCAGCTCCTCTAATGTTTCAGACACATCTCTTGCAGTGCCTGTCGTTCTGTCATTTAAGTTTGCGTAAGCTGTTACAGTAGAGCCTAGTAATTCAATATATTTTTCAAAGACTTCCGTGAGCGTGTCAATAGATTGATTATTGGCGCCTTCGAATCCTGCACTTTGGATAATTTGCTGTGTGGCGGTTCTCAGAATGGAATGACAAACGTTATCGGCCATTGAGTAGAAAAAGAGAGAGACAAAGAAAAAGAAAAAAGGGACACGGTCAAATTCTTGAAGCGGGGAAAAAAACCAGATTAGAGAAGGGTGGTTATTGATATCTTTTAGCAGGTATTTGATAAGTGCAGTTAAATGTGCCTCTCTTTTCTCTATTATGTAAATGTTGGTAGTGAAGTAAAAAAAAAAAAAAAGGAGCAAAAGTCAATATCGTGAAATTTAAAAAGTTACGGTGGGCGTTCATTGGTTGATGTCGTCATCAGCCATGCAATTTTAAAAGAAAAAAAAGCTGTACCCTTTTTTCCCAACTAAGGCGGGGAAAATTTTGAGGTAGTCTCTGTTTCTCGCCCTGAATTCTGGGTTGAATCAAACTCACATCAGATTTATTCATTTATTTTGTCATCCATCTTTTTTTCATTCATTTTTCCTTCATCTTCGTTCGTCCATATTTCTGTAGCTTTATAGTCTGCTTGAATACAATGACTTTGTCCAAATCCGATTCAGTATCTGACATTGCAGAACTTTGCACTAGCAATGATCCTTATCACCCAGCCAATTTGATACCTGAATTATGTCGACTCTTCTACCAATTAGGCTGGGTGACAGGTACGGGTGGAGGCATTAGTATTCGAAATGGGTAAGCAAGAGCTCCTCTTATTGATGCTGATGATGAACATCTCTTTTTCCCTTTCTCACTGACGCTTCACTACTAATGAATTAGAAATCAGGTATACATTGCACCCTCTGGTGTCCAAAAAGAACGTATGGAACCCCATCATCTCTTCGTTATGACCCTACAGGGTCGTACACTTCTGCGGTCACCTTTAACTTTCAAGCCTTCCGCTTGTACGCCCTTATTTTACAACGCCTACACCTTGAGAGGCGCTGGTGCTTGCATTCACACACATTCCCAACATGCTGTTATGGCGACCCTTTTATATCCAGGAAAAGCATTTAAAATATCTCACCAAGAAATGATTAAAGGAATTCGTATCGGTTCTACAAAACAGAATTTGAAGTATTATCACACGTTGGTTGTGCCGATCATTGAAAATACACCGGAGGAAGAAGACTTGACAGATAGAATGGCTAATGTAACGCTTTCCGGGTGTACTATTAAACCTATGAAGAGAGGCATGATCTAACAACTCACATTATTTTTTATAACAACATGGATGGTAGGCTATAAAGGAATACCCTGATACAAATGCTGTGCTTGTACGTCGTCATGGCGTTTATGTTTGGGGAGGTTAGTTTCGTAAAGCTCACTATTTGCTAAACATTTGGGGCTTTACCTCATCCTATCGTCATTTACATTTTCAATTCAAACATATAGAAACTTGGGAAAAAGCAAAGACAATGGCAGAATGTTACGATTATTTGTTTGAGATTGCAGTCAAAATGAAGTCGATAGGTATTGATCCTGCTGCAAAACCTGAAAGCGAGCCAGACTACGAAAAAGAAGAACAAGAACAGATGCAGCAGCAGCAGCAACAATGAACAAATATCCTAAGCTAGACAGACAATCTGCTTCGAGGTTCAATCATCCTATGTATATACAAGTATGCTCTCACAATAGATCTGTCATATGATTGAATATGTCAAAACATAAAACGAAATATAAAACGAGATGCCGATCATAATAGCCTTGCAGCACCCGGTTGATCCATTAGATATCAGTCCTATACATTTGACTTTTAAAAAATGAGCAAAAACACTGCTTTAATCCAATTAAACTTTTAAACAACTATAGTTTTGTTTTTAACATGGCCGAATTGCTTGTTGATATTTGTGTCAGTCATACAGGATATCTACATGCATCGTTATTGTTATGAATGCAAAAAGAGCCAATCAAAAGGACAAAAAAGGAAAATTATTGCATAACCTTTATTTTATTCTATTTTTTTTCTATAACACTTTTTTTTTCACTTCTTTTTCTTTGAAAAGAACGTTCCTTTCACTTATATACCTTACATAATGGAAGATGATCTTGTCAATTTATACAGCGTATTAGGTTTGACTAAAAAAGCATCACCCGATGAAATTAAAAAGGTATCATTATTTCGAAGGTCTAGCCTTCAAATCAATTTCATGAACCCTTGTTATATGAATTGCTAATATGTGTCATTCACAAAACTTCAATAAGGCTTATAGAAAACTAGCTTTACGCTACCATCCTGATAAAAATCCAAATTGTGAAGATAGGGTGAGGACTTGGTTCATAAATCATGTTGATGACTTTAACAATCAAGGGCTTAAACAATTATGTTTGGGTTGTCAATAGTTTAGAGAAGTAAACCAAGCGTACGAGGTATATTGCAAAATACAGACGGAGACAAAAGATGGTTGTATAAGCATTCATGCTTATCAATTATAAACAACTGTTTCGAACAGCGTAGATTCTTTCCGATACGCAGAAGCGACGTATTTATGATCGCTACGGTAACTTAGGGTTGAAGATGGTAGACGCCATGGGAAGCAGTGCATTTTATTTTGCTGATCCAGGAATAGAATCGACACTACTCTCATTTTTTTGTCTCATATCCATCATATTGTTATCTTTATTGATCTGGATTATTCTCTTGTGCATCAAAATAGACCGCACAGTACATTGGTCGTGGACCATTGTCTTTCTACCGATGTGGTTGATTGATTCAGTGGTACTGTGGGCGACCATTTATCGTATACGACATTATAATTCAAACACTTCCACCGAACAACAGCATCGTTGGAAACTATCAGACGAAAATGATCAGAGTATGATGGACAATAATAATACGGATGAGGATGAAGAAGAAGGAACGACATTGCTGGGTAGTCACCGTCGAAGGAAACAATGGAAATTAAGAGATAAACAACAAATGATACAACGGTTTCGCAACCAATATTTACCCTGCGTTAATACTTGTCTCTTTATTGCATTCCAACTCTTTATCGTGCTTCAGCTAGATACATATACACGTTGGAGCCCATGGACACTATTTTTGCCTTATTATGTTTACGAACTACTGAGCGCCATCCTTCATTTCTTCAGCAATGCCAAAGGAACGAGTAAACGTTTCAAACTAGCATGTATTCTACAATTGACATGTATAATGCTGCAATTGACTCACCGACATTCTTACAATACAACAGCGGTGTCATGGGCCATAGTCTTTATTCCAACTTACTGTTTGGGCTTGTATTACACTTTTTTAGTATGGAAACAGTATAAGCGATTTGTGATCCTACCCAGAGCAAATTCACAACAACCGCAGCCACAGCAGCAACAAGCAAAATTAATAATGACAATTGTTTGTGTGGTCTATGGATTTATTTTTGCTTTGAGCTTTACTATGTTGGGTCTGGTAATCGTCAAATTAGACGATACCTTCAAGGTTAGGCTAAGCCTAGTGTTCATCCCTGTCTTCATTGTACTTGTAAGTAGGCCTTTGCACTCTTGTATGAATGATAGGTGTGGATATGAATGACAACTTATTATGTTCGGAACGACTCATTTTTCTCTTTATTTTAGAGTTTGTTACTTTGCTGTTTTGGCTGTTGTCTTCCTTGCATGCTGATCGTACCAACCTCTGATGATGATGAGGATGTAGAAAGCTCTTTTGTAAACCAACAATTACCGATTTTGATCAATGCAAACCGAAGGATCACGCAAGGATGAGGTTCTAAGGGAGATATCTGTAAATACAATATAGAATATTGATGGTATGTATTCTGCATTACAAATAACAAAATGTAAACGAATACATAAGCTTTGTTGAGATAGTAGTAGAGAGGTTACTTTTAAGATATGTTGAGAGTTTGGATTAAAAGGCAATATGAGTTGTTGTGACAAGATGGGAGATAAGTAAGCAAGCATTCAATATGTGGACTCGTTGACACGAAACGAAAAATTAAAATCAAATCGCTATTTCCACCACTTTACTGAGTATAAAATTGCTTGCTGCAAAGTCTCTGCTTTCAGCATTACTGCTTGTATGAAATTTGACCTCAAGCACTAGTTTCGATTGTTGGGCCATCTTTAGCCATTGTTACTAAAAATAGAATCATGCACTGTGTTTGGGATAACTCTTTTTTTTTAAAGTATTCTTTCCCCTGAAAAATAAGAAAAATAAGCTTTTCCTTTCTATTTTTTTTTCTTTATAACGGTTGAGCAGACAAAGCTCTTCTACCTACTCTCACGTCATCATGTTTAAAGTACTCAATGATCCTTTTAAACGAAGGTTGACTATCTCTTATGTATACGACTGGTTACTGGTCGTCATTATGACAGCTGTCTTTTTCGCCATCGACAAGATTACGCCATTTCACAGAATGTTTTCAATAGAAGATAAAACTATCATGTTTCCCCATACAGAGAAAGAAACCGTTCCTGTGTGGTTATTAGTGGTAAAATATCGTTATCTTTTCACTAAAATTTCCGTCATAATCCCTCATTCATCTCTAATAATTTAATTAGATCATTTGCCTCTTGATACCTGCTGTCATTATAGGGGCTATCTCACTCAGTGGCATAGGCTATAAGAGGAGTCTCCACGATTTTCATAGTGGAATTCTTGGTAAAAAAGAAAAGTTGAATGCATCTTTCCTGTTTGTTTTATACTAATACAACGAATTCTTTTGACGTAGGCCTATGCTTGGGTTTATCTATGACTATTATGCTAACGGATATCATTAAAATCACAGCCGGTAGACCTCGACCAGATATGCTATCACGTTGTAAACCACCACCAACCGCTGTAGATCCCCAGTTCGGACTATTGAGTGTGGATATATGTACAACGGACATTCATTCCAGCGTTATGATTGACGGGTTCAAGAGTTTCCCGAGTGGACACTCATCATGTAATTAGAATAAAGAAACAACGATATATATAGAGTGTGACACTAACCATCTTGTATAGTCTCTTTCTCTGGCTTGGGTTATTTAGCATTTTATATTGCCGGCAAAATGAAAATGTTTGATGAAAAAGGTGTAAGTGTCAACCATATACGGTTTATCCTAACTCTTGTAGGATACACTGAAATCTTAAAGTACTTTTTTTAATTATTAGCACACGTATAAAGGCTTCATCTTTGCTTTTCCTATCATTGGAGCACTATTAGTAGCTATATCTCGTACTGAGGATTATCGTCATCATTGGCAAGATGTCACTATTGGTGCTTTATTAGGCACTTTTTGCGCATACTTTGCTTATCGCCAATATTACCCTAGTCTCGCCACAGACGGCTGCAGAGATCCTTACTTGACCCGAGTGGCGCATATTAAAAAGTGTGACGAAGAATTAGGCATGGTCCACCATAGCAATGGAGGCAGAAGACATGAATCTGATATTGCCCTACTACAGCCTCACCACGGTATACCAAAAGATACCACCATGCATAACAACTACGACGACTATTTGAATCACAACAGTGAAAACGATACGGACCACATGTCATTGAGTACACAACAGCATCAATTCCAACAGAAATACCCCTCGGAATATGGAGACAGTAGCAACCATCTTACACTGTACGATACCAACAACTCTATCAACAGTAGTGAACCTTTAGTGACTACTACAGATAGCAGCAACAATTACATACCCTCCAAATGAAATTTAAGCCATCCAAAGAAGTGCTCGTAAAATAAATTTATTGTGATCATTTATGTGTACTAATCTAGCTCACGTATATGTTCAATGGTATCACTTAACAACGGGCCAATTCCAAATATACAGATAAAAGTCATGATGAAGCCAATCCAAAAGAAGAAGTTTGAGTAAGCATCAAATGGTATAAACAATTGAGGATGGCTGATGGAACCTTTCACTATTGCCAAACAATAGGGTAGAAAGGCAGTAGCTGACATATGTGTATCTTTGTATCTTTGATTGCTCTACAAAAAACGCCTTTTTTCCGGTTGATGTCGTAGCAGTTTTTTGAGTACAACCTTGCCGTTGCTGTGAGGTTTCGCGTTTAATGGAATGAAATGGGTTAAACAAACGGTCTTGGTTATCACAGTGAGGAAATAGCTGTACAATTGAAGTCATCCAATCTCGCAGTTTATATACTACAAAAACAAAAAGATCTTCATTAAACTCAGTGATCGATGATGCTATATGCAGCAAGAAAGATATAAAGGGGTGCGTGGGCGGCGGGGAAAGACCTTTCATTTGCATTATGCAACTTCCAACTTACTTGTAAGGCTGTGCATTATGTAAAAAGGACAATAGACCCAGTTTTGTGAAACCTTAAACCAGACATTGAATTGCATACATGTGGAACACAAGCACTTTATCTTTCTATTTTTTTATTTTTTTTTTTATTTTTTTTGGTTTTTTACTATTTTTCCCGCTTTCGAGGAATCTTATCAATCAAGAATAATGAGTGATTACGATCAACGAAAATATGATATTGGTATACAATAGGACACTTGTTCTCCTTTAGTTGCATTCATCAACTTTAAACTCATCGATTACTAATGTCCTTACATCGTGAACCAGTGCTGTTTGGCGCTACTGGATTCACAGGCCAACTCACAGCAGAGTATTTAGTCGAGGTTCATAAACAAAATGTAACGGAAGAGAAACTAACGATTATATGGTCAATAAATGAAACAAGGAAGGAAAATTCACTGCTAACCGTATGATGATGAAAACATTTAGAACTTTTCTTGGGCACTTGCTGGTCGGAATCTTGGCAAACTTGAAAAGGTGCGAGATCGGTTAATTGAATTAGATTCATCGTTGAAAGTAAGGCGCAAAGTGTTGATTTTCTGATTACGTGTAATAACTGATGGTGAGCAAAGAAACAACCAAAAATATTAATTTGTATTACAAATGCAACCACAGGATCTTGATCTGATCATCGCCAATACGAACCAACCAGACAGCCTCGATGCTGTTCTTTCGCAAACACGTGTTGTCATCAGTACAGTCGGCCCTTTCACACTCTACGGCACCCCCCTTGTCGAAGCCTGTCTTCGTCAAAAAACGCATTACGTTGATATTACAGGGGAGTCGCCATGGATAAAAACAATTATTGATAAATATGACCAACAAGCCAAAGACAACCAAGTGATGATTGTTCCTAGCTGCGGATTTGACTCCGTTCCTAGTGATTTAGGCGCCTATATGGTGTCGCAATACATGCACACTCACCATCATTTGGATTTGGCTTCTCTTAAAATGTCCGTGACAAAGTTGAAAGGTGGCTTCTCTGGAGGCACTATCCAGTCCATGATGGAAATTATATACCAACAACAACAACAACAACAACTGCACAATGATGGAACGAAGGAAAATATGAATGATCCTTATAGTCTAGCCACCCGTCGTGGCGTAGACAAAGGAACCCTCATTCCCAAATTGCAACGAGACCATGATTTTGGGCATCAATGGCAGACGTTCTTCATCATGTCCGCTATCAATGAAAAAGTCGTGCGTCGTAGCTGGTCTATTTGGACAGATCGCGGTCAAAGTTACGGGCCTCTTTTTACCTATCAGGAACGAACAAGCGTTCCTCACTTTTTAGTTGCCCTGCTCCTCACCTCGGCGGTATGTACCATCTTTCCATTATTGACAGCTATGGCAAGATATACACCGTCGTTCTTCAGGAAGCTGATGCATTGGTTACCTGGCTCGGGAGATGGACCCACTGCTGAACAGAGAGCGAAAGGAGGTTTTGAAATGCAATTTGTAGGCGTGTCAGAGAGCGAGCCGTACGATGAGGCTAAGCGCATTCGAGCCATTGTCAAAGGTAAATAGACTGCTCCTAGGAAAAAGGGTAATGTATAACATAAAACCGCTAACCATTCTTGCGCTTTCGTTCTCAGGCTTCCGTGACCCTGGTTATGGTGACACGTGCCGTATGGTAGCTGAATCCGCGTTATGTATAGTCAAGAGCTTACATCAATTGCCGGGCAATAAAGGTGGCATCTTGACTCCCGCCACAGCATTTGGCCAAATCCTGATCGATCGCTTGACGAAAGATCAAGGTATGGTTTTCCAAGTGAAGGATTTGTAAAATCTATTTGCATTCCATTCTCCTTTACAAACGACAAGTAAACTTCCAGAGATATATGTTATTATTATGTAAGTTTTTATTCAGAATATAATGACCAGCAGATTATATTTCCTATCTTGAAACGTTTGTCAAACAAAAGAATTATTGCTTCAAATTGATATCCTTGGCGATGAGTGTAGCAGCGATGGGATGGTAAAAGTTTTTGTGTTTTAAGAATGTTTCTTGAGCCAAAGAAGCGCCATTCTTAGCATTGTAAAGATAGCGATACAAAGGACGCACAAACTTCATGCGGCCCTGTTCTGTGATAAATTCAACGACATGAGGATAAATCTTTTCATAGCTGGCCATGACACAGAGTTGTTGCCAGCGGAAACGAATATCAGCATTACGGATAGGTGTCATTTCATAAAGTTGATCCATCTTTTCAAGCAAATGATGAGGGAGGGGCTCACAATCTGTCAAACGTTCCAAAAAGACGACTGGTGGAAATTGTCAATGGTATTAGTACACGCGGCGCCGAATATAGATTGCAAGAACATGAGTACTTACTCTTTTGCGTAGATGTAAAGCTTTCGACATCCTTAGATGAGAATCCTGACAAGTCATCTGATTGACGAGCTTGGTCCCAACGTGCAGCCAAATTATAACAAGCATCAGCCAAGCTGGTATCAAATTTGGGATCTACAGGTGGCATACCAGGACCAGAAATCCAACGGTCCCAATCAATCTGCTTCAACTTATCAACAACTTCTTGACCGTGATGTTTTTCCATATATTCATGAAGATGAGCTAACCATTGATCTGTAGTAATTGACTTATTAGCAAAACGCTCCACATGAGCCTTCATATAAGGCTCAAAGACTTGTGGACCACCCACGGTTTTTTCAATATGATACAGTAAATTGAAACCCTTTTCGTAAGGAATAGAACTGAAATAGTCATCAGGATCAATGCCGCTGCTTAAATCAGGCTTCAATACAGTGGCGGGTGAGTTTTCACCAAAGAGTTCAACACTTTCTTTCAATGCCTTCCAACCAATAATAGCGCTGAATTGTCTTTCAGGTTCACCATGGAGACGAGCTAAAATGAAATGTTTGATTGAAATTAGCAACCTTCATTACCTTTATCTACATTAAGATAGAGCAACGAGGTACAAAGACACTTACAAGCAATTTTACGTTCGATGAATACAGTCCAGCCTTCATTTAACCAAAAGTGCTCCCAATTGGATGTGGTAACTAAGTTACCCATCCAACTATGAGCAATTTCATGAGCAACGACATCAACAGCACTCTTGTCGCCTATAAGAGTTATTCTTTCAGTTTAATCAAAAAGATACCTTTTCCGCATACGTCTATTTGTTTTGCTTCTTTTTATTTTACCTGCCAGTAATGTTGGTGTGACAAATGTCAAACAAGGATTCTACGCAAAAAGAGCAAAACAGAAATTATCAATAAACTCTGTAACAAAGTAATATAGAAGGGCATTTATATTACTCACCTCCATACCACCGTAAGGGAAAGAAGGTGGTAAGACGAGAAGATCATAGCGACCCCATTCATAAGGAGTCAAAAGACTTTCACCAGTAGCAATGAACTTTTCTGTATCCTATTCGTCCAGTCGAGAAGTTTCAATATCAAATCCTTATGTCTACTACACTAAAAATCCTTACCTCAAATTCCCAGGCAGCTTGCTCAACAACCTCGGGCTCACACCAAACGGTGGAACGAGGACCAATCTCACGACCGGCCAAGTTACCAGCGGCAATAGCAATCAAATATGAGGGAATGGTCGTATTTTGTTTAAAGTGGTAAGTCTTTGTACCATCATTATTATCTTCTGATGTACCGGATAAAAGTGCTGACATAACAACAGGCAAAGGAGAAGTGACGGAAGCGGAATAAGTTACCTTGACAGACGGAGAATCTTGAAGAGGAGCCAAAGCACGGGCGTGGATCTGAATAACGAACACGAAGATTAATAATTAGAACTTCTTTAACGGGTATGATTTCTCTTTTGGAAGTGACAGGTCATATTGATACATTACAGCTTGACATTGGGAGAACAAATATGGATGCTTTTTACCAACTGTTTGTCTGTAAACGATAAAAACTCGTAAGCACGCTGTTTCAAGGAATAAAATTCAGGAACATATCGCGTTAAAACTTACTCAGGTTCCAAATATTGAACAGCTGTGCATTTCTCAGTGGTACTATATTCAATCTTTACTTGAAGTTTTGTGCCTTCCTCAACTGTTTCAGGAAGAGTGATGGTCAAAGCAGAACCAAGGCTAGGGTGACGATCAGCGACAGTGTACTATGGAAGGGATGGGAATAAGCAAAATGAAAGAATTTTAAACTCTCATCCTTTTCAACAATTGCTGAGACGCTTACTTCCAAAGGCTGTCCGTTCAATTGAACACCCTTAATATCCAAATAGCTTGAATCCAAAACAATTTGAGCTACACGAGGAACCAAAGTCACCATGTCCAATGTGACATGACCGTGGATTTTCTTTTCAGTGAATGAAATGGTCCAATCAAAATGAAGGTGTTTAGTGACGACCTCAGAGAGGTTGGCAAGACTGCTAGGGTCGATGACTTTATTGCTGTTGGCCATTTTTTCCCTCTTTTCAGTAAAATAAAAAGGTTACAACACGCCTAAGTATTCCTCAGTTAAGAAAATATAGAGAAGTGTTTCTTTAAATTTTTTTTTTTATTATTTTTCCTTTATCTCTTAGCCCGTGGGATACTGAATTTAACAAACGCGCCAATAACGATGATCGCAGAAAGGGATAAGCGAAAATTTTAAGGTTATGCCCACGATGTTTCTTACCCGATCTCAGATCCTCTTTCACTTCTGCGTTAGATGTTTGTTGCTCTGTGAGAAAACATGGACCTTATTGTTCATTCCGCATGATGTTCAGCTCGCTCTTGCCTACTATATTTTGGGTGTTATACCACGCATTGCTTAACAATCTATTTTTGGGTTATTGGCTCGTCGATAAGAAGCAAAAGACTCAATAGTGCTATAATTTCTCTCCGCACACAGAGTCCCTTTTTTGATTTGAGAAAAAAAAAAGACCAACCAAAAACGTAGCCTTCAGTTACAAGCTTGTACATCCAAGTGGCCCGTTTTCTTCTATTTTCTTCACTCTTCATCCTCAAAAATAAGACACCCATGTCCCAGGTATAAGCCGACTTTGTTCTGTCATTACTTAACCTCTCTAAGTGTAAGCGACTAACCACACAGTAGCTTGTTCCTCAAGATAAATTTGCACCTTCAGAAGTCTCTTTTGGTGCAGGTGCACTTTCAGGATCTTACGATGACTTCACCCAAAACGATGCTGTCGAAGCTTGTAGAGAAGCTTTACTCAATGGTGCGTAAAAAAAAAGAGAAATAGTGAGAGGAACGATCTGATTCTTATAGATATGTTTCGGTTAGGCATCAACTGTTTTGATACATCACCTTATTATGGACGTAGTGAATATGTCTTAGGAGACGCCTTACAAACAATTTCTAAAGAGTTTCCTCGTCAACATTACTATATTTCAACAAAGACAGGTCGATTTGGTTATACCACTAAAGATTTTGACTTCAGTGCGAAAAAGACATATGAAAGTGTTGAGAAAAGTATGAACCGACTTCACACAGATTATCTCGATGTTGTTTATTGTCACGATGTAGAGTTTGTCCCTATGGAGAACATCGTTGGCCCTGGTGGGGCACTTGAAGCATTGTTTAACCTGAAAGCACAAGGCAAAGTGAAATACGTCGGCATTTCGGGATACCCATTGGATGTCTTGTTGAAAATTGCGCAATACCAATTCGAACAGAAAAACCAACCTTTAGATATCATTCTTTCTTATTGTCATTATACCCTGCAGAATACAAAATTGGCCGATTATGCACCGAAACTACGCAAAGCAGGTGTAAAATACATCATGAATGCCTCTCCTTTGTGTATGGCATTGTTACGTGAAGGAAAGACACCAGATTGGCATCCTGCCCACAAAGAATTAAGGGAAGCTGCTGATAAAGCAGCCGTAGTCACCCGAGAACAATATGGACTTGCCATTTCTGATCTGGCTTCTCGATTCTCATTCCAAGGCAAGGATGAAATCGGTATCAACTCAACCTTGATTGGGCTAGCCAGGAAATCTGAAGTGCAAGATGCTTTACGGTGCTGGAGAGATGGGAAAGAACGAAAAGAGAACTCAGAGAAGGAAAACCAGGCCTATGCGCTTATTTTTAAACTGTTGGAACCCTATAAAAATTACTCATGGCAAAGTCCAACCACGAAAGAGCTAGCTCAATGATATTAACCAACTTATTGGCCTTTTTTTTTTTAGTTGACTGAACCCATTGTAATATTTTGAACCTTATCCATGAGCCCATGCATGGTCATTGCCCTCTGTTCCCTCTCTCCCTCTTCCCAATAAACTCAAATACACTCGTATCGCTCAGATATTTCTTTGTGTGCATTACTGTGAACACATAGATTAATATAGTTCGGTTTGGTTTATTGTTGCATCATATACTATTCCTTTCTTTTTCTCACACAGTCTTAAGCACCATAACCACGAATTTTTTCTGCAAATGACCATTCAGTATCCAATGAGTAGGGTTCGGTGATTTCTAAACCGCTTTCTGTAATCTTTGCTCTTTGGTACTATTGTATTGATGTCAGAATTATGCAGAGTGAGTGCCTTTGTTTTGTATATATACAAGCTTCTTCTGCTCCGTTACATTTCATGAATCAAATTTACCTTATTCAAAGATCGAGCATCTCTGTAGAACAATACACGTAAGCATTCATTCATAATCTCAATTGCTTCTTCCTCTGTTAAATCATCCTCTCTTCCTTCAACTCTTCTTCTTAAAATAGGCTGTGCTAAATGTGCTCCGAATCCAGTGGCAATGGTTGTAGATTGATATGTTGTGCCCCTTAAATCAACGTAGCCAAGGAACTTTTCTCCTTTGTTGATACCACCGACAACCAAGGCATTCCAAAGAGGATTCATCTTTGATCTTCTATTGTACATAACTCTCCACAAATATTCATAAATGTGTGGAGTACCCAAAACATGTCCATCGTCAGCACAGTGCTCCTTTACCCTAAACATGCGTTTTTACTATATGAGTAACAAAAAGAATCCTTGTGCTTTGTTTTCCTTCTGCTTAGCGGCATAATTTCTTTCTTACATAATTGAATCTAAAAGATGTTGAATATATTGATAGTCTGAAATATCACCCGAAGCACCCACGACTGTATGTTCTCCAACGGGATATAATCTTTTGATATCACGGAAGCGAGCCAAAGAGCCGTATGAGCCTAAAATTGCAAAATGATCAATATACAAACGTTAATGTCAAAGCTAGGAATGATGCCTGCGAGATGGATTAGTCTGTCAGTTTACCAAGCATATCCGCTGCCATCATAATACCGTCTCTGTATTTGAAAGCGAGAACCGAAGTACCAGTAACCAAAGGTTGCCTTTAAAGGTGAAATGGAGAAAAATAAAATTAAAAGTGTTGGTGAATTGTGTTGGTGGCAAATCAAGTTGCTTTCCATCATGTCTAGTGTTGCTTATGTAGAGCGCATTTTAAACTTACTGAGTTCTAGTCATAGGCCCGTATGCTGATTCAGTCAAGTTGTCGGGAACACTCTTATATAAAGGAACTGTGTTGTAGGTATCAGTGTTTTCGGCACGAGGTTTGCCCCAATGTGAAGGAAAGTGATCCATTTAAGTTCTATTTTTTATATAATGTGTGTGGTAAAAGAGAATTTAAAAAAAATGCAGTATAGAGTGCGTAATGCTCGGCCGTTTAAGAGAATGATTGACGCGTCGTCGCTTTTACAAAATTCTTTAACAGCAAAGCGAAAAAGAGGGGACAAGAGCAGCCCGCCCCACTGCCGGCAATCAGTTGTGACGTCCGCACAATTTCTTGAACCAATCAACAAGAAATTAACGTAGAATGGAAAACCGTACTTACACAGAGTCTTAGTCAATGCTTACTTTGTAGCTTGAGCTACATATAAATATATTAACATTGTTATATGAGCCAAAGTATTCAATAAATGTCATATAGTGTTTATGAAACATAATTATATTCGAGGACATATCGTCTACAATATTGATAATACGCTGTAAAAGAAGATGTCCAAACAATTGTGACCACTTGAAAGGGCTAAGCGCTGTATTAACTCATTAATATCTGGCTAGATTATCATCATTCATTCTCACTTTCGTCAAAACGTGACGCGATCGTTGTTGTTGTAGTGATACCCACATCATCACTGTCGAGCTTATAAATATCACAACATTTTTGGCCTACTGTTCTTTTATTTGAAGTGTTTCCTGTATTTACTGTAATGCGATTTGCTCAATTCGTTCAACATAGCAGTAATCAAAAGTACTTGCGGTTCCCTTTCAACAATTTCACATACTGTTTAACTCTCTTTTCAAAGTTTTTTTTTCATCTTTCCCTCACGGTACTTGTTCGCTATCGGTCTCTCGCCAATATTTAGCACCCTTTCCATCAGAAATTTGGGTTCAGTCATATTACTTAATATCTGAGAAAAACGATGATGTTGGAGGCGATCCTCTTGATATTCTTCAAGCAATATCTTCTTTTTTCTGTCAAAGGAAGGCAACGCTTTTTGAGCACTCACATAGCGAAGACAACGTCATAAAACTTGAATAGCCAAAGAGACAACAGTTGAAGAAACTCAGTGGGAGAATAACTTGCGACACACTTTTGATATAGTCTTGTCAAGTAATGAGAAATGCTTGAAACAAATTAAGAAGTCTCTAGCAGGTGTTCCTAATATCAAAAAAGCAGAAAATGTGAATGAAAAGAGCCTTATGCACAATTCTAGAGTGAAAAGGCAGCTTTCTGATACCTCCACAGATTCTGAAAGTGTTTTAGAATTCCCTGACAAGTGACCTGTTGGTAATAAACGTTCCGGGCGAGGAATCTCACTTAGCAGACGAAATCACATTTGTAAACAGATTTAAAACGAGGGCTGGTCGTATGGATTGGACTCAATGTCTCAATGAAGCACACGAAAATCATCTGTTATTACGTTACTCAACTGGAAACAGCCCTAATTTCAATAAATATGTTGAAAATGCGTAAAATAAATCATTTCGGTAAGTAAAGAAAACCAACAGGTACTATCATATATATCAGGTGTATCAGGAGCCTTAAGTGTTTCCATTTACATACCATATTGGAATAAGATTATGAACCCTTAAGCGCAAAACTTTAGTAATACTAGTTTTAGTTGTTGACCTAAGGATATATTGTTTGGAATTGCTTCAAGAATCTTTACATTTTAGCTTGATACCAGTTTTTAAACGGCTATATAACGCTTCTAACGAAAACGTGTTTTTGTTTTTTGGCCAATTAAATACGTTGTATCGTTCGCGAAGCCATTTGAGTATATATTTCCTCAAAAAGAAAAAGCGACTTTAGCTACAGTAATAACTTTAGAAGTATTTGAATTAGACTTAGCTTGTATATCTGCCATAGTTTGGACACGAACAAAATATAAGCCACCTGTAATGGCTGAACTCATTTAAAACTGCCATAAAAGCCTAAAGAGAATCTAAATTTACTTACAAGCGCCATACAGAATGGAGAGCAAATGACGAAACAGTATTGCCTGGAACATTAAATTTACTGAAAACCATTCATAACTCAGTAACAATTACTACGAAAACCACCCAATCTGTATTGTCAAAGATGCTATCGACCTTCTTTCTTGATGCTTTTGATAATTTGACAATGAGAAGGATAAAATGTCTTCAGTTCACACTAGCAAAGCTGGACATTTTGGAATGTATGACGATTTTCTCAAGAGCAGGTTTCGAGAATCAAAAACTACAAAGGAGTGCCAGAAGATTTTGGTAGCAGAGAATGCTCTTCTGCATTCATGGAAAGCTATGGAATGCTTTGGGAAGCTTAGGAAAAGTTTAGAGGCCTAGAAGCAATGCAATCTGTCACAGTGATCGACATTCAACGAATTATTGTTTCCAGAATGATACACAGGTATATTACTCACATATACTTTTGATCTCAGAATCTTGGTGAGCGGTGCTTCAATTGCAATATATTTTAACTTTTTTCCCCTTTCTTTTCTTTCATTTTCTTGCTTTCTTTCTACCATTAAAATTCAACGCTTCGTCAAGAATAGAATGAAAGAAAGACAAATGATAAATTACTCAATTTTTAATGGACTTTTTGTCGACTTTCTGCGTTGAATATACGCCAACTTCAAATATGAGTAACTAAGCTTCACAGTAGATTGTACTACAAACGCTTTGCAGACGGTAGCTTTTTTTTTTTTAATTGATTTGTATTTTTTGAACGAGAGAAGTAAACGTATCCTTGATACTCTATCTAGATCGTACTTTACGTTGGACTCAGGCACTGCGGCATCTACCAATATATTTACTTTTCCTCGTTTTCTCTCCTCATTTGCGCGACTGTTGCAATCCATTCGCCTGTCTGTTTCTGGTCTCCACAAGCTTTTCAATGGAATCAAAAAATCAAAGGTACCTGAATTTTAAACTTAACACACCCAAATACTTGTTTGGCAACGCCAAGAAGGCACCATTACAATAAAAAGAAGCCTGTAACCTCTGCGGATCAAGATCCGAGGACTGGGAGCAAATGTTACTTTAAAGTAAGCCTTCTTTTACTATTTTTAGTGGTGTGTAAATATTAGGTACGTTTATATATGACTTATTTGACATGTTTCTTCCTTTCCCTCCTTTTATCATTGACAATTGAGAAGAAGTATTTTACGGCCGTCGCGTGGATCAATATTTCATTTTCCCTCTAACAATGGTGAATATACCCGCATTAAGAAGGTAAGGTAAAAAAAATGATTATAAAAATTTAGCATTTTGCACAGACTTACAACGTTCTTCTATAAGAAATTCGAGCAATATATCTGTGCCTATGGGTTATTACAGAAATTTCAGAAGGACAAGGACAAACACAACATTCGAATGGTCCGTGGACTAACGGATGACATTGAGCATAGGCCCGCACATTTTTTCTTGGAGCAGTAAGAAAATACGAAGTGCTTTTCCCCTTGTTTGGCGAGCATTGTTCTGTAAATAATGCTTAACTTTGTGGGACCGCTTTCGCGATCTAGGGGCGTCCGGGAAAAAAAAGAAACGCTGCTATAAGAAATGTAGGATTGGTCGAGCAATCAAATGGCAGTCGTATCTGTAATTATTGATAAACTTCCTGAAAACGTCCACCTAGTCACCCAGGCGGCTGAGTAACAATCACTGTAAAACTGCTATGAACTTCATAGCAACACCGCTATCGGATATTCATAACAAAACTTCGAGAAAGATACCCCATAACAGCTACTTTTAAGGCGTCGACATTATTGTATCGTCCTGTTCTCTCTCTTTCTCAAGATCACAGGCGGCTTCTACAGCATTGAGGTCCTACTTTTTTTGCCTATTCAATACATTTGTGGAGGCGGGGGGAGGACTATAAAACAGCCTCGGAGAAAGCTATAATTTTTTATTTTAGTTGGTTCTCAAATTAACAGATCTCGATTGCACACGTCAATAAAACTGATGGCAGCTTTAAACTTTCTCAAATCGATATTTTCTTCCCTTCTTTCTTTTTGGAAGAGCGGATGCTTGTTGCATGTTTATAATGTATTGCAACTGACAATCTCCACGCCACAATGGTATTTTTCTCCGTAGTAAATAGTAGTATACACTTATAAGAATGGAGTGTCACTTGCAGGATAACTTATTCTTGCTCATCTTCCTTTGTCTTTTCTAACGATGGCTTACGCGGTCGAATTGTAGGAAAAGCGAGAACTTCACGGATATGCGTTGCTCCTGTCAATAATTGAACAACTCTGTCAATGCCCATGCCCCAGCCAGCTGTGGGTGGTAAGCCATATTCCAATGCATTGCAAAAATCTGTGTCTGGTATAGGTGCTTCCAAATCACCATTTTTCCTATCCTGTAGTTGTAATCTGAATCTGTCCCGTTGTTCTTCCGGGTCATTCAATTCTTCGTAAGCATTCACAATCTCCTTCCCTCCCACAAAGAGTTCAAATCTGGCTGACACAGTCCTTCCCTTAAAAATGATTAAGTTACTGATTCAGTGCTTAAGTCTTTGTCTACGATTACATACATTCCTACGAACCTTCTCGTCTGTAAAACTTTTCGCCAAAGGGCTGAGTGAAACAGGGTGATTGTATAGAAAGGTAGGTTGTGTACATTTAGGCTCAATGTGTTCTGAGATGAGGCTGTCTAGTAGCTTTGGCACAGTTATTTTAGAACTTGGCATTAGTCCTTGTTTAACGCAAACAGACAATAGCTCGCTTATCGAATCTGTTGTTTGATCATTTTTTTTTCAATAAAAATATCTAACTTTTAATGTCGAAATTTCGCATTCATAATATCTTACCAGGCTTTTCTAAAAATGATAATGACCTTCCTAGCTGTTGTTCCAAAGCTTCTGTAACATCAATTTTACGAAAAGGGACATCAAACTTTATATTCACTCCGGATTTCAATTGTAGAGTATTTCCACCACAAATAGCTTGCACCATTTCTTTTAGTAAAGTCTCTGTATCATTCATCAGGCTTTCCAAGTTACCATAGGCTTGATAGAATTCGCAAGTCGTAAATTCAGGATTATGGTCTGCATCAATACCCTCATTTCTAAACTGCTTTCCTATCTCATAAACACGGTCCAGGCCGCCTATCACCAACTGCTTCAAATACAATTCTGGAGCTATTCGCATTTGCATATCCATATTAAGAGCGAATGCGTGTGTTTCAAAAGGGCGCGCATTTGCGCCTCCTGCTTTATCAGACAGAATGGGTGTTTCCACTTCCAAAAATCCGCGTGCATCTAAGAATTCTCTAATGAATTTTATAATCCTTGATCGTGTCCGTAAAATATGCGCTGACTCTGTGTTCACCAACAAATCCACATGTCTTGCTCGAAATCGTTTTTCAGGATCAAGCAAAGACTTTCGCGGAAGGTCTTGTAGGCAAGGTGTTAGAACCTTCATTTCATTGGTTACAAAAACACTGAGCTGTCCATGCTTTGTTTTTCCCGGTACTCCTGTAAAAGCTTGAAAAGTCTAGGTTAGACCATTGGATGGCCTATTGATAGATGACAATATGTATAGAGACGCTTACAGACAATATCCCCTCTTCGTAGATGTTTTGTACATTCACTAAATTTGCTTTCAGAGCCATGGTATTTTCCTTGTGAGGCCACCACCTGCATTTTTTCTCCATTTTGCATAATATCATAAAACACGAGCTTTTGACTCGATTCTCGTTTGGAAACTATTCGACCTGTCAAAGTCACTAAATCCTTTTCTGCCTTTTCTCCATTTTGCAATACATCATATTTATGCAATTCTTTTACAGTAATCCATTTGCCGTGCACTTTAGGATTGATGCAGAAACGAGGATAGTCTAACGGTCTATCTCTCCGTGCAGCTGCTAGTATACTATTGTGTACCTCTACACTAACTTCCTGTCAGCTCCCTTCCTATTTTCATACCGAAAAAGTCGAACATTTTTCTTAAATCTCTTCCCGCTACCTGTGGTATAAGATCGCTGTTGTAAGACGCACTTGCTGCCTGCTTGTGTGAATAGATTAAGGATCGATCGTCTTCTCAACATGTCAATTAGAAGTGAATAAAGTGAAAGAATCTCAAAACGAAAAGGGTTGCCCTTGTTCAATTTCATATTGGCACAGCTTATTGGCTGTTTATTTTTGAAGCAGCACAAGTAGTTCCCCTTTAACTGAATTTAGAATTTGGGAACCTGAGGCTACCACCATATTAACATTCCGCCAGCGTTTTGAAAAGTAAACTCAAGCAAATCCTGAAATTTGAACTTTTTGTAGGATATAGATTAGTGGGGGGGGGTGGGCAATGTCACTGTCATCAAAGGACGTTTACATCTTGCAGAACTGGCAGGTTTAATCTGATCACAATATCCATGTTTGCATAGTGATCAAGATAAGAAAGCTTCATTTTACTTCTCAGGATTCACTCACTTTTGAAGCGATCGAGTGAAGATACAATTTTGGAAGCGCGACGTGAGGTACAGTTCATAGAATGGAACTGGTTGATTTAAGAGTACCATCTGACATTTCGTTGAAGTACATTTGACTTCACAGTCGTTCAGACAGCTATATCTGCCTTACAGTAATTGCAACAACTTACCATATGAAACCAGAGCATTTTAAGTCTGTTGAGGCCTGAAGCGTGAATTGAACAAGTCCACAAACCTACTTTTTAAAAATGCAAAATCTATGAGCAAGAATTGAACTAGATTACGGCACGATATCACTCTCAAGTTCAGTGATTAGGGATCGATCAGTTCCTGGAATAAGTTAAAAGGATAAAGTGTTAGTAGCGCACGAGCCTTTTATTTAAAAAAAAAAAGAAAAAGAAAAGAGTGCCTTCTTCAAGGGTCGAGAAAATATTGATCAATGCATATAACATTACATATGTGTGTAGTATTTATCTTCAGCCCATAAGTAGATGCCAGAATATGGAGATAAATTGGTGTAATACTTTGTAAATCTGACCTGTCTAACCTACTGCCGACATTTAGTGAATCAAGTCTTATTTGCAAGGAGGTCAAAACGGCGCGTTTTAATTTCGATTTGAGCGATTAGATTAATCCTATCTGTTATAGAAGACCGTTGATAGCGTCCATCTTATCAACAAACAATAATGCAGTTAGGTAAGGATGTATTGAGCGGGCTCGTAACTGAGACTCCTGGTCAAGAAACCTCAATAGCTCCGATAAGAAAGGAACCAACCTCCGAACTTTTTCATTGTTTGCCAGCTGTACACTTGTCGGTATTCCTCTTTCTCCTTTTACTGATTCGCGTCCGAAAAATGGATTCACCTTTGATGAGGACAGAAAGTCCAACACCTTTAGGTAATTGGAGATACCTCCTCATTGAGCTGTTTCGGCTTTTTATGAAACTTTCCTTCGCTCATTGTGCGACCAACAATAGGGAGCCTTTCACAATTCTCCCAAACAAAGCCTATATACCCCACACGATGCATTCATACTATTTCACAAGAGGATCGTAATTCAGTTTTATCTCTCGTTACCAGTCAACGTTATCTTTTCAGTGGGAGTCAAAGCTCTCAAATTCATGTAAAATAAGCTCTTTATTGAGAGACATCATATGTAAAAAGGGTTACTAACAGGACAACGGCAAAAACAATAAAAGGTTTGGGATCTCCAAACTTTCACTTTAGTTACAGTCTTACGAGGACATAAAGGGAGTGTACTTGGATTAACATTATCTGAAGATGAAAAATATCTGTTTAGCAGTTCTAGTGACGGAACAGTGAGAGTAATGTCATGCTTTGCTTCCCATATTCTTTATTCAGCGAAATTGTTTTAACTGATAAGGATTGTTATCTTCAATCATAAACATAGGTTTGGAATACGGAGACATTAAAATGCGCCTACCTTATTCAATCGTGTCATGATGTAGGCGATGTTTTTTCAATTTGTTATTCGGATTTGAATCATATGGTTTATTTTGGTAGTCAGAATACCAGTATTCAGGTATTGCATTTCCCTTGGCTGGTACAAGAGAAGCAGGCAGATTATTAAAAGATTTGATAACTAATTTCTAAAGTGGTACAATCTTACTGATGCTCAAACGCATGGTGTAAGCGTGGATAAGACTACCATCACAAGAAGATGTAAGAGCCAAGTGATCAATTTCTTCGATAAGGATGAAAGTGCAGACGATGAAAAAGAACGATTATTACAGCAAGAATTGGATAGAGATGTGATAAAGTGTATTGTAAGAGAGAAGAACATATGCAATAATGCCCACAATGGTTATGTTTATTGCTTACTGTATGCAACTGACATTCCTAATGTGGATGGGGAAGTTTTGATAAGCGGCTCCGGAGACGGTGATGTCAAGGTAAAAGAAACATAAAAGAGAGAAAGGTTGAATGTGATGAATCTCATAAAAGTATGACTTGTGTATCTAGATATGGTCTATCAAAGAATCTGGAATTGAATTAATCCATACATTAAGCGGTAATCCAGATAAAGGTATCTTATGTCTTGCCCTGTCCGAGGATGGTTATTTATTCTGTGGCGTTCAAGGTGGCGATATACAAATTTGGGACTTGGAAACTTTTCAAATGATTCGATCTGTTATGGCTCACAATGATGATGTGCTAGCAGTGTCTATCAAGAGCCCTGGTTTTGTTAGTGCTTCAGCTGATGGGACGATCAAAATATGGAGTGAGGGTTTCCTGCTTACGGAGAGCCTAGTAGAGCATCAGGGCATTGTTTTATCATTGGCGACCAGTGGTAATTACTTGATATCGGGAAGTAATGATCATACCATCAAGTTCTGGGATATGCCTTTGCCTGTGCAAACCGGATTCGAACCTTTCCGTCGGAAAAGCACAACTATTAGTGAAACACCCACGAGCGATACTATGCTTTACGTGCTCGAAAAATGGATTGCAATGCGTACTGTTAGCGGTGATCCACGATACATGGAAGAATGTAGAAGGGGTGCTCGATTCCTCAAAAATGTGTTTCAACAGCTTGGGGCTGTTAGTCGAATGGTAAGAAATCATGGAAACTATTTCTATAAAAAGGCGGCATGTATCGTTTTTTAAAACTGATGATCATAATAGATTCCAGGTGCTAGTGGCCGGAATCCTTTGGTTTACGGTAAATTCACAGGCAAGCGGAACAATCCTTCCAACGACGCTAAAAAAGTACCTACAGTCCTCATCTATGGTCATTATGATGTTATTTCTGCTGAAAATGAGAATAAGTTGTGGGGAAGTCCTCCTTTCAATTTGACAGGAAAAAATGGGTATCTTTATGGCCGTGGAGTTAGCGATAATAAGGTACTTTAACCTTTCGCTAGTCGTTTAGCATCCATATTAAATAACTTTTTTTTTTTAATGTATAGGGACCTATTTTAGCATGTGTATTTGCTGTGAATGAGCTATTAAAGCAAGGACAGTTGGACGTGAATGTGATTTTCCTCATTGAAGGCGAAGAAGAAAGCGGAAGTGTGGGTTTTTATGAAGCTGTTACGGAATCTGCAGAGCTATTTCAGGATGTAGACATGATTCTGTTGAGCAATTCATACTGGCTTGGTGAAGATGTTCCTTGCATTACTTATGGGTTGCGTGGCGTCATTCATGCTACAATTGCGATCAGCAATAAGCGTGCTGATTTGCACTCCGGTGTGGAGGGCGGTGCTGTCTCGGAACCACTCATGGATCTTATTCATGTGCTTGGCAAATTAGTAGATGATGAACAAAACAAGGTTCTTATACCCGGTTTTTATGACCATGTTCGACCTCTGACACCATCGGAAGAAAAGCTCTATGACCCAATCGTCGAATGGATGCGTACATCAAAAGTACCAGCAGCAGCAACAGCACCAGCGCATAATCATTCAAAGCGTGCCACGGCTCCTCATCAGCAGCCTAACGTTGGATCACCTATTCTTGGTAAGCAATCGTTGAACCAAGTAGACCATCCCCAACAAATCAAACAGCAGCTTATGTCTCGTTGGCGTTACCCTACATTAACTGTGCATAAAATTGATGTGTCCATTAACAACCCTACCATTATTCCTCGCAGCGCAAAAGCCGCCGTAAGTATGCGTGTTGTACCGGACCAAGATATATCCGATATCTGTAAACAATTTGAACACTATGTACATAGCGTGTTTTCAAAGAGTACACACTCAGATAATACCATCTCGGTGATTATTGAAAGTGCTGCTGAATATTGGCTAGGAGACTTGAATAGTAAGTACTTTAAAGCCGTGGAGAGAGCTATTCAAGATGAATGGCAAATGAAGCCTTTATACATTCGAGAAGGTGGCTCTATCCCGGCCGTGAGATGGCTGGAGAAATTCTGTAACGCACCAGCCGTTCATATTCCCTTTGGACAATCATCGGATCAAGCTCATCTCCACAACGAACGTATTCGTTTATTGAATCTTCATGCCGGCAGAAGAATCATTAAAACTCTATTAAGCGATATCCCTCATTTGTGATTTAGTTTTTAGTGTATTTGTATTGAAAATATTTACATGATTTGCTTTGATCTTTTATTGCGATATAAATAAATTAGGTGTCCAGTATCCCCTTCCGCTGTTGTTTATCGTGTGCAAAGGATCAATTGTTCTATGTAGGGTAAAGAATTCTATACTAATGATTATATTACAAAGTTCGATCCATCCGTTGAGTAACGTAGGTTACAAAAGAAGCATATTTTTTACTGAACTGTCAAAATTGAGTAGAGGATAAAAGTACTGGGATATTTACTGTGAGTCTATACATAATTCGACTATTTCCGATGATGACGAGGATGATGACCTTTCGTTTTCTATTCTTAAATTTGATTGAAGGTGTAGGAGTTGTTCATAGACTACAAACATGATGGCACTTTGTAAGCTTGTCCAAAATACTCGTGGGCCAATTCCTCTAAATAATCCTGACAGGCCTTGATGCTTATAATTCCACATCATTCCGTCTATAATGCCACTGTAATGTTTGACAGGTGGATCGCCCGGCTTCCGCGGTGGTGGAGGAGGAGCGAGAGGATCTTTCTTAGAGTCATCGACTCGTTGTTGTGTTTGTAATAAAGTCTTCATAACGTCCAACGGTGTTGTAATGGCTCCGGCAATACCACCTGCCAGTGAACCTGTCACTAAATCGATGGTTACAGGTAATTGTTCACCGGGCTTTACAAATCGATTCTGTGCAATTTTTTTGAATTGTTCTACAAAAATGAATCGACGTATTAGTAACCAATAATTTATTTGCAGATGTAGTCAACAATCATTTGTGTTTTTTTTTTTTTTACCATAGCAAGCAAACTGAATGGCTGAGTAAGGAACATCTCTCAATATGGTTGCTTTGAACCCATGAAATAATGCTCCAAATCCGTCTTGCTTGATAATCATCCTTGTCGCATGCCATGTATTTTTATAGTTATATCCACTGATAAACTGGGTATTGTTATATCTTCCTTGTAATTGTAATCGTGTTTTTAAGACTTCGGACGGTACATATATAACTGAAGCGACTAGGTCACCTATAGAACCTGCACTCAAATGTGAAACCACTTCAGGAACATTAAGTTCGTTGAGAGTACGTTTCGTTAACTCGTAGATTGCAAAATAGAGTGTTGTTCCTGGAACTACGATAAGTCCAAATGATTACAAATCGATGTTAGTCAGCTATTGCCTTTTATATTCAACATGAGCGGAAGTAGGAAATGATATACTTTACTGGATCCAATCATGGCAGGTGTAGCGCCAGCATAGAGTCCTCTCATAACACCTTCTTGCTTGAATATCAGCTTATAAGCTTGGACCATACTTTTATATTTCTTCACTCGAGTATGGGGTTGTCCTTGTAGTCTAGTCTTGACTGTATCCACACTAAACTTTCCGGAACCGATCCCCAGATTAGTCAAATATGCACCTATGGAAATTGACAGGTACAGCCGTTTGCACTTTACCTGTGCATAATAAAATCAGCAGTTGCTCCACCAATACCACCCGCAATACAGGCCTATGAAGGATAATATGTCGTTTAATACAAATGGACGTAATAAAGAATCATCATTGCTTGATTTACGTCGATGTAAGGCGGGTATTTTGTACCTCCATCCATTTGAATTGATGGAATCACAAATGGATATAGTGTCGATCGAGTGGCGGTGGTAGTGGTACTTTGACTGGTTTCAGGAGGATGAGTCATAACAATGTGTGATAATTCAGTACAATAAATAAACAGCAAGAAGTAAAACAGAAAGGAAGGTGAAGGACTATTTGAAAAGGAAATATATAATAAACAAATAAAAAAGAGAGAAACAAGCGACGCTCTCCAATTTTTTGTTTGGTAGGCATTTCGTTTTTTTTTTTTTTAATTTTCAGGCCCATCCTCAGGGAGGGAGTAGTGTGACCGTAAGTGATTTTTGGCGGTGTGAAGTGAGGACAGCAATAGCATTCAACCATAAAAAAAAAAAAAAAAAAAAAAAAAATACCGGGAAAAGAACTTCACTTTTGGGCTTTTCCGCTTCTTTTTCTTTTGCTTGACTCATAATTTGAACTTCCATAAAATGTCAGCTGTTGCAGCCGTAACAAATGACATTGCTACAAACCCAGTAAACGATACAAATGTATCAAAAAAAGCCAAAGAAGCACAGCAACATAAATTGAGACGGAAAAACAAGAAGAAGAATAAAAAACTGCGTAAAGAAGAGGAAGCTAGACGTAAAGCAGTAAGTACAATCGGGCGATCGATAAACGTGTATGTCTTCTTCTACTGCTTGCAGCATATTCTTACCACAACTATTTGATAGGAACTCGAACAGCAACAGAAAGAGAAAGATGATTCCCTTGATGTTGAAATTGAATATGTTGTTCAACCCGTCGATATGTCTTCATTGAAGAATATTGATGGCTTGTCCAATGTTGATGATAGTACTCTACAGCAGTTTTCTGAAATATTCAAGCATTTTCAAACTGGTAAAGCAGAAGAAGATGAAGAGGTAGTTGAACAAGCTTTGTTGGAATGATGACAATTTCAGTTTGGCGTAGACTTTGTTTTTTTTTTAAATATCTGTTTGTTGTTTTTTTCATAGGAATTTCCTGTGCATGATAACTCTGCCGCAACAGATCGCAACAAGGACGATAAAGATGATGACTCTGACAAAGAAGGCGAGGAGATGGATACAGATCAAACATTATCAAAAAAGAAGATGAAAAAGTTACAGCGTTTGACAGTAGCAGAATTAAAGCAGCTTGTGAAAAAACCAGAAGTCGTAGAATGGTGGGATGTTACAGCAAACGATCCTAAATTGTTAACATCCCTCAAGTCCTATAGAAATACAGTACCAGTACCCGCACATTGGAGTATGAAGCGTAAATATTTACAAGGAAAGCGTGGTATTGAGAAGCCACCATGGGAATTACCTGGTAAATAAGATATATTATATGTATTTTTCGGCAGAAACGACGAGTATTTCTGGACTCGTATTTCAATTTTCTAACATCAAGTTTCGGTTCCTTCCTATTTCAATAGATTTTATTAAAGATACTGGTATCATGGAAATGCGTGATGCTGTTAAAGAAAAAGAAAATGCAGCAGGATTAAAGGGAAAAACCAAAGAAAAAGTGAATCCGAAAATGGGTAAACTTGATATCGATTATCAAAAACTACATGATGCCTTCTTCAGATTTCAGACACGTGGTAACTACACTAAGCATGGTGAACTTTACTATGAAGGAAAGGAGTTTGAGACGAAAATAAAAGAACAAAAACCCGGCCAACTGTCAGAAGAATTAAAGGAAGCCCTCAACATGCCACCTCTAGCCCCTCCACCATGGCTCATCAATATGCAGCGTTACGGTCCTCCACCTAGTTACCCCAATCTGAAAATACCTGGCTTGAATGCTCCTATACCAGAAGGGGCGCAGTGGGGTTATCATCCGGGTGGTTGGGGCCGTCCTCCTGTAGATGAATATAATCGACCTCTGTATGGTGATGTGTTTGGTGTGGCTCAGCCTTCTGCTGCTCCACCAGAGATTGTCGAGCCTGTCGACAAAAATCTGTGGGGTGAGCTCGAATCAGAGGAAGAATATGAAGAAGTAGAGGAGGAGGAAGAATCGGAAGAAGAAAGTGAGGCCGAAGAAGCGAAGGAAGAGGAGCCCACAGGAGCAGAGATGGCCGATGGTTTGGTCACGCCTTCGGGTATGGCTTCAATTGCATCCGGCTTAACTACTCCCGATCATATAGAATTGCGTAAAGATCGCAAGAAGGAAGAAGATGAGGGTCCTAAGCAACTTTATCAAGTATTACCAGAAGTATCCAAGAATATTACTGGATTTATGGGATCACAGCATGGATATGACTTATCAGCCGTGAATAAAGCTACCCTGGGTGTCGAGATGTCAACAGGAAGAGCTGGTAAACGTAAAGCGGAAAATATTGACGTGGCTATTGATCCAAGTGAACTAGAGAACGGCGGTTTGGACGAGGCTACCTTACGTGCTAAATATGAGGCTCAAATGAGAGCCAAGTTACCAGTAGGTGCAGGTAGTGAAGATTTATCTGATATGTATGCTGAGCATGCCAGTAGACAAGCTAAAAAAGCAAGAACTCAGGACAGTCGAAAGGAAGCTAAAAAGAAGGAATTTAAATTCTAGATTGTTTCCACAGCCTCTTTTTTTTTCTTTTATCGTTCTATAAGAGATATTTTTGTTATGCTAAGCCAACAATAATAAAAATGCCAAACAGTAACGTGAAAATGACCAACTGTTTCAATTAAATTAGTCGCAACAAATTAATACTCTACGATATAAACAAACTAAATAAGTGATAAGTTCTCCGCTTACCATAGCTTTATAGCTGAGTGGTTCTATGAAAGCGTTCATTAATTCACCAAATACTTGCGCAATGATCCTTGTCTTTCCGAAAAACTGCGGTCGAAAGGTACTGCATCTATCCCACTCTTCACAGTATTTCTGCCATGTGGGTCCTATCAAATCTGGCCCACACTTGTGTGTGATATAATTGCTGTGACATATTTTCGCTTGTTCAGACAGATCTGTCAACGTACAAGTCAAAACATAAGAATTTCCATTTTATTGATATCTAACCGCTAACGGGATTGGGTTACCTTGTAACTTCAAGTAATATCTTGCTTCGACTTCACTATGTAACGATTGAAATAAGGTGTACATCATATATAATATTATACTTATACCAACGCAATGATATAAGACTTTTGCATAACTGAGAATAACTGTTAGTTATTGTTGTTGTTGCTGGCCGAACTTTCAGCGATCTATTGTTTACCTTGTAAATATAAGAGGCGCATCGGGTGTGATCAAAAAATTCAAATGACGTGCCATGGTCCTTTTGGCTAAAGATTCAGTTCTTGTTTTTGGCTCTTGTAGTCTGCGTCTTTTCACTGGTCTTTCATCTGGATTAAGACTGTACATTCACAATCAAGAGTGAGAAATCAAAGGGGGAGATAGTAAGGCAAGTTGGGTAATGATGGAATGATAAATGTTGGCCAATTAGAGCTTAAGGAACCTGCATGAATTTCGTGCACTACTTCTAAGCAATAAAAATGCTGGGTTTTTTACTATTCAACTCTTTTAATTGATCCAGCCCTGTAGGGTAAACACAAATGCAAAACCTACAAGAAGGCTTCAGGGACTCTTTTTGGCTATCATCTTCTTCTATTACAAATGTGTCTTCCCACTCCGTACCTTCTGTAAATACAGAGTCCAACATTCCGAACTATATAGCGGGTGTTACCAAACTTTTCCACAGGTTGACATCTTGCATCAGCGAGAATAAGTCCATCATCGAGTATGTCCAATGTCGAATGGACACTGAAAAAGCTTGTGCTGAGTTATTTGAAAGAAGAGCGCAAAATAATTTGAAGAGTCAAGTTGATATAACAACATCAGATATGAACGCTACTTTGACAGGTGCGTTCACAATGTTGTGCAACGAGGCGAAAGAAACAGCACATGCGCACCGCGTATGTGCCAGCTTAATGGAGCAGGATGTTTTGGAACCATTATCCGATTTCACAAATTATTTTGAAGAACAGTTGAATATAAAGAAGTCCGAGATTGAAGACAAGATACATGACTTTGAGCATGCTGCTCAAGCCGTTTTGTTACTTCGATCGGTTTATTGGTCAAGGTGCCGAGCATTAGAGATAGCTAGCCCTGATTTTAGGCCGCCTTTACCAATAGGATTTTACGAAGAAGAGGAAGACTTAGATATTGTGGATCATAATGACGCTGATATATATAGTGAAAATGATGATTTCATGCAGAGTGATACATTTGTGAGCGGGCGGCGCCGATCTAGCTCTGTCACCTCGGAACTCAATGTGGATAAAGGAGGAGTTAGGTTGGGTAAATTTACGATTGTGCCCTATCAAGCAGTGGCACAATCTATTAATCGAATGCAAAAACTGATCGAGGGTACCCTACAGAATACGACAGCTATACACCAAAAGAAGTACCGAGGACAGAGAATTTTTGAATATATACGTGATTATTTCGCCTCGCCACCACCCGTCTTACAGCAACATCAAGAGAATCAGAATCTTTCTATTGATACAGAAGCTTTTGAAATATGCCAGCATTTAATCAGCCTGAAATTTTTGAAGGCTGCAACCTTAAAAGATAGTGGGCCTTTCAATTTGGAAAAATTTTATGTGATACAGCAAAATGTCGTAGATCGATATATAAGGAAGACGCGTGTTAGACGCAGTGTGGACCAAGGAATAGGAGTTGATGTCTCAAATAATGATAATGATTCTGAGACAACCACTTTGGCAGTTCCTTCATCTTCGCCAACGAATGCTGCAACTACTGATCTTATCAGTAACATTTTTTCTGGAAAGAAGGGAAACACTAAAAAAGTCTCACTTTCAGATTCGGCAGCGAAAGCACACAGTGAAATGTTAGAAGCAGATAAAGCTTACAAGAAAAAGATACAGACGCTTGAAACGTCGAGAAAAAAGCTTGAAGAAAATCTGGTAAGGGAAAAACAATACAATGGAATTCTTCAGAATGCTTTTCACTAAAAATCTTTATCAAATTTTCGGTTACATTTAGCTTGCCTACTTTGATGACATCGAACAGTTAGAGAAGGAGAGAGTTGATTCAATAAAGCAAGGTGCGCTATTTAATAGGATTTTGCAAATACTTGATGTAACAGCTGCCTCGATTCTAACAATAATGCCTTTTATAACAAAAATAGCGTTCACAGCAATGGCTACTGCACTAAAAGGCACTGTACCTATGTTACAAGAAACATACAACAGTATATCACTTGTTCAAGAAACCTTAAAATCTGAACAAGACATTCAATATATCGTAGAACAGAATAAGTTGGGTCCTTATTGTCCAAAACCATATATCTACGAAAATTATTATTATGGCTCGGCTATAGACCAAATATTTGGTGTACCATTAGAAGAAGTAGCTCAAATTTACGGAACTTACGTACCACCTATCATCAGTAAAGGCATAAAGCTTATAGAAGAAGGTAGTATTTTATTCTTACAGAAAGATGCGACTACGAATTTAAGCAGTAACATTTCTCTGTAAAACTATACATTAGGCCTACGACCAGATGAAGCAGACATCACTTGGTCTAAACTGATACCAATGGAGGAAATGAATAGAATTATTGAGCAGATCAACAATTTAGCTGGATCTAAATTGAAGAAAAAGTTAGAAGAGTTTGACAATCTTATCATCCTAGCAAACATTATTAGGGTCTACCTGTTAGAATTACCCGAATGTCTATTGACGTACGACTTATACGAACCCATCAAGATTTTGTATGCTTCCCAATACCATGATGACGAAAGCCGACTACTATCCATTAGTAAATTATTAGCTACTTTGCCTTCGCCAAATTACTATACCTTAAAAGCGTTATCCAAACATCTAAACAAGTAAAATGCGGGAAATACATTGCTTTACGGTTTTTGTGCTAACATTCCCTTTTCTCTTTTTAGAACATTAAAGGAAATGAAAACCGATAAACTATTGAATCATCTTATATCCAACTTTGCTCATATATTGATGCGACCAAAAGTATCCACGCCTGTAAATGTCCATGATCGCCACCCTAAGCGAATTGTACGCGACTTGTTTACACAATACGATATTCTTTTTACGAAGAATATGAATTTGGTACAAAAATCTAACGAGTCAAGATCAGCTATTGTAGCTAATGATGAATCCTATTTTGCAGCTACATTTGAATCAGCGCCAAGTCGGTTCCAGCAGCAGCCTCCAGAAACAAATACGAGTACAGAATCAACTCTTAAACGTACATTTTTTAGTATGATACGGCATAATTCGTCCAGTGCCTTGAATACCAATTATAACCGACAAAATAAGAGTAACAATATAAGCTCATCTGTATCTACAATTAATAGTAATGCTGGCCCACCTATCGTTCCACATTCAGCTACGAGCATCACTTTATTTGAGGACCCTGAGTTTAATGAAGATGATACATTGTACACTAAGCAGCAAAATAGCAATCCATTGATACATGTTACAGAATTTTGTAAAAATGACGAGGATCTGAATGGCCAGACGGTTAAATTCGATAAAATTAGCAATAGACAGAACAAAAAGGAAGAGGATGATGACGTATCATACAAGACGAACGTCTCTTTTATGCTAAATATGGAAGCTCAGGATGATGATGCTATTGAAATCAATACTGTAAATGATGATATGGTAACAGCGTCTAGTTCTGCTGCTGCTTCACCAACAACGGCTAATACAAAAGAGGTAATAAAAACGCGCTCGCGTTCCTCCACAAAAGACACGTTAGAAAATATAGCGTTGGACCCCTTTTTTGAAGATTGAAACTTTCTTAAACGATTAAAAGAAATGCATAACCAAATCCAAATGTACACAACCAAATCCGAATATACACTAACAACAAACATCCATAAAATTAGTAGCTTATAAGACATACAAGAAATATATTCTGTACAAATAGTATTCAGTAAATAAATATCCTTTGCAATGAAAAGCAACAAAACTGATAACAGGTGCTGTTTAATGATTTTTTCGTGATTCAAACGGAAAGTTAACTATCCGTTTGATTGTTTAAGCCTTGCTTCTCGTTTTTCTTTCCAACGAGGGCCAAATTTCAGTAACACGGGAACAGCAATGTTAGAAACTGTTACAAATAAACTTATAACAGTGAACATCCATCCGATACCTATACCCTCAATTCCTGGATCAATAGCAACAGTTGCTATCGCGCTATGATAAATTCATGTAAAGCAGTTTAGTGGTCAGATTCGTTTAAATCTATATTCTAGTCTCTTACCCGAGCATGCAGCGAATAAGATTGTTTGAGGCGGTAATCGATGCACCTTTTCCAGGAAAAAGATCAACAATAAGCGACTGCACTCGTATTGTTGTTGAAGATGTGCTAAACCCAGCTATATGAGATTTCATAAGTCTACATTGTAAGGTACATACAACTGTTTACACATTTGAAAAGGTACATAAGATTATTGAGCTTACCAATAAACTGTATGATTAAAGCAGCTGGTAAAGGAGCGTTTGCATGCATTGCCCATCCATATACTAATGGCATGGTATCTGCAAAGAATAAACTAATCCAACTTGATCGTAGCCTTGCGGTGTATATGGATGGCTGAAGGTCAGGCTGATCTGGATGCTTCAAACGGAATTTTCTTCTCACGGATTTATATTCTCTGTCAAGAAACATACCAGTTATATACTAGTTCAAAGAATTTTGAGTTAGATTAAACTAACCTATGTCTTAGAATGGTGGGTTTTCAGAAGTTTTCGACTTACTGATCCTAGCAATGTGCCTCCGCCTTGACACAGAAAACAAAGTCCAATCTGAAGCTCGGACAAACCATAGTGAATGTTGAATTGCTTAGTAGTTGAAGTTAAGAAAGAGTAAAATGATGTATAAAATATTCCACTATGCAGAAGGGCAATCAGAACATCAGGTTCTCTAAGATAGATGAAGGGTGCCAAAAAATTCATACGACTACGAGGACCATTTGCTTCTTTGATAGCTGCAACTTTTTGTTCGTCTATTTTCCCCCTTTTTTTCGCGTAATATTGATAAGGCGTTGGGTTGGCATAGCCGCTTCCATTACCAACTAGAGAACGCAATGTTTCAGGCACAAAAAAGCCAACGAATGTTATTGAAGTTCCTCCAAGGATCACTAAAATCCAGAAGATCCATCTAAATGATGCCGTTAGAAAATAAGTAACCGAGTATTATCTAAGTCAATTGGCTAATACCTCCAACCAAGTTCCTCCGTTATTATACCTCCAAGAACCTAATTCCGCCAGTAAATGGACGCGAAAGCTTTAGTAAAATTTAGTGTTATGCTCAAGATGCTGACATGAGAATTACCGGTCCTAAAGCAGGCCCCAGCAATTGCCCCAAGGAATAGACGCCAAAATATGAGCCACGTCTATACAAGAAAAAAAAAAGCAAATGTGAATAACAGCTTTTTTTGTCAATAGAGGAGTTGAATCACTCATGAAAGGCTATACTTTTTCGAATCGACAATATCTCCCAACAAACCAGCACTGATAGCTATGACAGAGGATGATCCAAAGGCTTGTAACATTCTAAAAATCGTTAAGGCTGCATAATTAGGCGCCAATGCTAGACCGGTACAAGCAGCGCAATACACGAGCATAGTAATCATTAATACTGGTCTTCGTCCATAGCTGTCAGCAATTGTTCCCCAGAAAGTCGGAGATACTGCTTGAAATACCATATACACCGTAATCGTTAGATTTACTTGTTCTGTGCTTATTTTCATTTCCTATCATAGGGAGAGAGTATGTGTTACAAACGCCGTTACTATCTTGAGCAAAATGAGGGAATTCATAATATTGACAAAATTATACATTTTCGATCTGTAACACTGCTGGCAAATAAATACTAGCTGTCAATGGAGAAATCATCGCGGTCAACGAACAGATAGTCAACATTCTTATCAATTGTGGGGTTGTGAAAATGCTGTAAGGTTCTTTTACGCTTTCGCCTTTATCCTCTTCTGTAACAGCGTCCTGTATGCTGTATTTTTCTATATCAATGTTTACAGGAGTTGCTGTGGCTGGCTTGTGGCAGCTGGTATTATCATTAAAGTCATCATTTATTTTAGAGGAATCGCTTGCTTTTGTGCAAAGATCAGCTTTGCTATGTGCATATATACTTGCTTTATCGACTACACTCATTTTAAACAATTTCAAAAGGGTTCTTGAGTAGATAAGTAGTCAATATAGATCAGGTAATTGATAAAAAAGAGAAGAAAGTCATATAATTTATGATGTAAGAGAGATCAAGGTTCCTTTTTAATGCTTGTTGGTTGCCTGGATTTTTATTATCCGCAGAATTCCGGGGAACATCAATTTCCCGTCAAGTGTGTTTGCGTTAAGCTATGTCGAAGAAAGAACCTGACAATAATTAATTGAATTGAAAAGCCATGCACTGCAGCTCCATCATTTATACGAGGATCAACATTGCTGTATACATGATACAACAAAGAGGCATTACGTCCATTTTTTTAGGAATAAAAGGACGATCTAAACAGTCCTTTCCAGAGATTAGTCGTTGGATTTTATGAAAAAGTGCTTGAAACATTACTACAAGTTCAGACAATGCATCAATATATGATGGCAAGGCTTTCAAGTTCTATTTGGGCGATCCCTAACCGGGATTAATTTTACCCTTAAACTGTCTTTGTCCAACATTGAGTGGAAACCACCTGTGACTACCGGAAAATTCTGTAATCGCTGCGCGTTTGTCAATGGTTCCTGAAAATCAGTACTCAAAGTAGCTTGTAAAATATGAAAAGCATAAATTCTTTGCTTTCATGCTTATAGTCAAGAATGTAGGAACAATATAATTTTAAAATTACAGATGGACTTTTATTGCTTGTTGATCACTCGGGAAAGGGGGGACCTAGATTGATTCAACATTTTTTTACGCTGTTCTTAAGATCAAATGGACACCACTATCGGTCCAGACAGGTTTACTCAGCTCTCCTACTTGAAGGGCAAATGTAGCGTCCTCAAATGGTTTTTGCATTTGTCCACGTTCGAAGTAGCCCAAATCACCGCCGCGTTTCGCGCTAGGACAATCAGAATAGTGAGTTGCCAAAGCAGATAGCGTTTCTTCACCAGCTTCAATTTTTCTTTGATATTCTTTCAAAAGCTCCAACGCCTCTTCTTTGGACCTAGTGATGTGTTCCTCTCTCCAAGAACTCGGTCTTCTGGATTCTCTGCTTTTTACTAACAAATGACTAGCCCGCACTCTTTCTATCTGGTTTGGCGTTATAGGGGAATCCCAACGTGACTCTTTTGTTACCATATTGAAGTAGTAGTCTTTATCATATGTACGAGAATGTCGTATAACCCAATTGTCTGGCAGTTCCTATGATTGTGAAAGAGCTGGTTATATTTTTAAATCTTGCCATAATTTGTGACCCTTTGAATAGCGCTGTTTATTCATGGCAAGTTTCCTAAATAAAAATCTGCCCAGCGTACGCTACTATTTGCACCGCTCGATCATTCCTTCTTCCTGTTTGAGTGAGCTACTCACCATGATTGTTATTTTTTTATATATATGGTAACTGTGTCCGTTTTTAATTTAATATTGAACTGGAGTGTTTTCAAATGGTTGAAATCTACGATCGCAAATAAGTGGTGAAGGTAGAATAAAAAGACAAGAAATTAAGAAGCATTCTGAAACTCGTCGGGTCATTTTTGCTTTGGAACGAGTTGAGGTTCCTTCTCCGCAAAGTACGATTAAACATGATTTTTTATTATATAATTTTTAACCCAGCACACAAATATACTACATATCAGAAAACTGCCCAGGGCAGCTCGATTTGAGAATAGAGCGATGCATAGTGTAGGAACCTTAAATTTTCAGAGTGTACTGCAGATACGCAAACCTGTATATCGCTATTATTTGTTAATTACTCTATAGGATCAAATGGTTGTTTAAAGATCAAAAGGTCGCACCATGAAAGACTATAAAAGCAGGATCAAAAAAAAAAAAAACGGGAACTCTATTGAAGGGAACCTTTTGATACATTTTATTTGCGCTTAATTTAATTTTAAGTACGTTAAATGGCGAAGGTATTAGAGAGCAACATACGATAAATGTTTGTACTATTAAACGAATTGCTATATATATGTACGTTTGACAACCAGCAAACCCTGGGGAGGTAAGTTCGAATGCAAGTATAGAAAAATATATCCGCAGGTGATATAAAAGGCAAAATGGGATATTTATTGCCACTTGAGGTATTGCATTTTTAATTGTGGAGCAAATTTCGCGTAAGATGATTCAACAGACTCTCTATCTTAAGTTGCCAATAACTGAAGCTGTTTACGATGACAAATGAGTGAGGACAGCAAGTGAAAATGCATTTACTCCCAGAGAGATTTCGCATATCCATAGCGCATAAATAAGCACCATTTATGTATTGTCGGATTGTATCAGCTTACGTTGAGGACGCGTATTATCGTTTTTACTGCTGAATCCACTTTTGTAAATGTCAAGTTTTATTTTACATTCACTGAGTTTCTCAAACGTACTTTATAAACTTATAGGAAGAATGATTGCGCTGTGTGCATACTGGGACAAGTTTTACCAATTGGTGTTTTCTCCCCACAGAAAAACTTTACTAAAGTGTAGCTGATAAAATCTTCTTAGATAGGTATTCTTCAATTCGGTAAGAAATGTAATCTGTCTTTTTAGAGGATAGTTAAATCAAGCAACTGGAGTCCGCAATGCTTTAACATAGAAATGAAGCCCATAGTATAGAAAAATTGAGAAATGCTTCATTTTTAAGTATATTTCTTTTATTTATTACAATCTTCGTATATTGATGAACAGGACGTGCTTTGTAATGAACTAACAGCTAGCGCTTTTTTTAATTCTTGTACTTAGTTTCGAAATAGTTAAGAGCAGCAGACTGAGCCATTTTTTGAAGTAAAGATTGTTTCTTTTCCTTTTGTTCCTCATCTTCGTCGTCATCATCATCATCAGTTCCGCGTTCAGTGAACATTTTTACCATTTCCTTGGCAGCGTAAGCAGCAATTGCTTCCTTGGCTCCTTTGAAGCGAACTTCTTCGCCGTTTTCTTCTTGCTTTTCCATATACATTTTCACAGCTTGTACAGCAACGGCACCAGCAATAATTTCGTAGCTGTGAAACACACAGATCAAAATTAGAAAATCAGGTTCTCACAGAAAATGTAATAATATTGTTGCGAACCTCAAATGCGATTTCTTCTTCTCATAAACTTTCTTGTGAGCCTTTTGTAGTTCTTTCTCTTGTAACACCTCGTTCTTTTCATTATGGCCCCAGCCAAACCAGTTGCCAAACCAAGCTGTTAAGCGAGCACGCTTGCAATCATCTTCTTCATCGTCGGAAGAATCTAAAACGCGTGGAGGATCAGCTAATTGTAAATCCCAGAGTTGATTGATACCTTTTTCAGGTGTCTCTGCCTTTTTATAAATCATAATGGTAGCACCAGCTTCCATTTCTTTTTTACGTATGTCAACAACTTGGTCTGTTTCTGACAGAGTATAAATGTGGCCGTGCTCACTAGAATATCCAAAACGTTGATCATCTGCCTATAATTACGGACAAAAAGGTTCATAACGTCAAACTTTAGTGTTACACTTTCGGCTTGTTATCCGATTATTTAAGATTTCTAGAAGAAGTAACATGCATGAAAGCTTACATTCTCCTCATGTTTCATGACATCAACATATAAATGGTCATGACCAGTAAAGATGTCTATGTACAATGATTGATTGACAAAGGTCCTGATTAAAATTGACTTGCATGAAATCACAGAAAGGAAGTTGCTATTTCATTACCTATAAACTTTTTGGATTTACCGACATCGAGAACAAGGCCGCTAAACTTATTAGTCAGAAAACCTTTCATAAAAAAAGGATGAAAATAGTTCTTTGGTCAGCATGAAAAAAGCAAGACTACGAAGTAAAGGATAAAGAAATCGACGCGTTTACCATTTTGGTGGATCCACAATTGGCTATCTCTTTCAGGCTTCCTTTCTTCTTTGAGTGCAGTAACAATACGAGTTCCAGCCTAATAATATTATAGATAGATACTAAGTGTCGAAAAATACGTTTCTTTTCAAGTCTTTCATATATTACACGTAATCTTTCTAGTTTACCTTGACACCATCATTCTTATCGATATCCATAGCCATACCATTCATTTTTGAAATGATATAAAAATAGCCAACAGGAAAGCTATCAGTTTCGACAGTCATCTTTAATATGCACCTTTTGTAAAGTGGCAGAGAATAAGTAAAAGAAAAATGGATGTACAGAAGGCCGAGTCCACGTTAAATATGAAGCTCGTAGCACAATAATTTAGAATTTGCAATAAAGCGGCAGTAGATATTGTTGTACATATGCGGTCCAGAGGAATTTCCTTTATTAGTAAAATGCCCGACAAGTGTTTATGAATTTGCATAAGCTGCCTATGAACGTAGAAATAGCAGCAACCGCTTAAAGCAGTGGCATAAGGTTTTATTAATGGATCACTATTTAAAGGGCCATATCTTCAAGTAATGTGTCCAAGCGTACATATGTGAACTGGGATAACTCTTTCAGTTTTTTTATGAATGTCTGTATTCGATGCACACAATCTGAACATATAATAAGCACGAGTGAGTACATACGACTAGACTCAAATAAACTTGAAAGGCTGCAGAGTTCTACTTACTTTGTTCAGTATCAGTATACTGTGTTCTATCAGTATCTACTTTAAATAATTTAAGAAGATGACTCAATTGTTCATACAATGTTCCTGCTGAATACTATAGATAGGGGAGGAGGAGGAGGAGGACGAACGTAAGTCAAAGTATAGCGTAAACAACTCTTTTTTGTCTACTTTACGACATAATTCAGCCTTCCCGAGCATAGTGGTTGAAAGCAACGATCGCCTTCGTGATAGATCTTGCTGTTTGTCTCACTCCCACACATTATATGATTGCATTTCAATGGGCTTCTATAATACCTTCTTATACTTTCATGAATCAAGGTTATTACTTTTGCCTCAATTTCATTTGTATCAAGCTTCGCCTCGCACTTTTTACAACTGAGACGAATAATCTTTTGCGTCAGATGGCAGTTTTTACATTCAATGATGGGCGTTTGTATAACCTCATACACTGTTTCCTCTTTGTCTTGTTCTTTCTCGGATACTACGCTTTCTTCTACTTCGTCGGTTAGTAAATTATCGAGATCGATATCTATAAGTGCAAAATAGATTTGGAAGGGTTGAGTAAGTGGCCCTTCGAAGGTGTTAACTACGGAAATTCGTTTACTTTACCGAGCCATTTCAGTAATTCGTTAAGTGAAATTTTATTGATAGGAAGTAATAATCGTCGAACAGGTGGCAAGATTTGCCTGACAATGTACCATCTATAATCTGAAGACAACTCAAGAGTTTACAAGATTGTTTTGGAACGATAATTTGCAAAATGAATTTGTCATATGTAATTAATACTTACCGAGTTCATACTTCCCGTCAGAAACATCCTTGGGTGCTCTTGGTTCGGGAAATCCCAAAGAGTTCGACCCTGATTTACACATAACGTAAGGTATTTCATCTCCTGCTTTAATTGTAAATCCTAACTTTCTCATATGCGAAGCAACAACAGCGTGAGGGTTGCGTTTCGGATCAGAATAGTTTTCAGGATTCCGGCTCAGATGCTGTTCATAGAATGTTAAACACTTGCAACGAAGAATGGCGCTTGCAATTATTAATTTACCTTTCGTATTATAAACTGACTGAAATCATACTCTTTGATTTGCTTGGTCACTCGGATCAAGTATTTACGAATACTTTGAATAAGTGTATCATTATCCATTGAGTTTGCAAAAATCAACTCTAGAACATCCCTTTTCATCGAATATAAATCAATTACTTTACTGAAAAGTCTGTTCATGACCAGTTCCTTTTTCATTACCTTGACACCTTTTTTGATCGTTCACACCAGTCTCTCCTCACCATATCCAAACCTTTCACTTCAAGCGTTTCCACTAATGTTCCGTCATATCTAGTTTGCACCATCAAGGCTGCATATTTCTTTTTTCTCAACAGTAAAGTACGTCTGAAAAACGCATCAATATCCAATTCTAGAAGCGAGTAATGCTTATTGACTTCCGTAATAAAGCGATGAGCAATTTCTTTTGCTTTTACCATACTTTTTCTATTCGTATAGAGCATCACCGAATCCGTATCACCATAAATGACATGAAAGTGACGTTCACGAGCTAGATTAACGGTGCTTTGAAGAATCTCCCTTCCTTTACTGGTAATAAACTTAGCCAAATGCCTCGCTTGAAATCTGGAGAACCGAGAACCTAAGCAACCATAAATACTGTTCGCTGTAAGCTTAAGAGCTGTCTGACGGGAATCATATTGAGCATAAGTGGACCGAGAAACTTGGTTATCTTTCATTTTGTTTTTTACAATTTTCCGTTCTTGTACAAGTTGTTTAAGAAGGTCTGGCAAAATGCCACGTGTTGTGGTAACTTCGGGGGTATCAGGTATATCGGACTTATCATTCAACGGCATCGTAGTGAAGCAGACGTTGTATTCTTGGATAATAGAGGGGTATAAACTGTTGAAATCTAGCAATAGAACATATTTATCGTAATAACCAATCTCAGGTTCAAGAACGAGGCCACCGCTAAAAGTACTTGCTGTCTTCATAATACGATTAGTGTCAATAACTCCAGTATAGTCAAAATTTACAAGATCTTGCTCAGCGTTTTTCTTCGAAGGCTTATCAGGGCAGATGAACCCTTCATCATGGAATTTATGCAAAAGTAAGTATTCAATACGTTGAGCACGTCCACCTTTCAGCGAGTCTGACCAGAGGTTTCCCGAAATATTAGTTAATTGCTTGGTAATCGAGAGGAGCTGGAATTTTATTGCAAGCCTACAAGTGGCATAGGCTTCAAACGATGTATCATTAACTACATTCATAATGTTTTTTGCGTCATTGTAGTATTCGGGAAATGATTGATTCAATAGTTTTGGGCGTTGTAGATGAAGTTGTGTCAATGCTAACTCTGTCAAATTGTACGACTTGCTTTTGATGTATTCTTTGGCGCCTTCGTATGTATCACATAGTACGCGCCCGTTCAGCTTTTCATAAATGCTATCATTTTCAAAAAATGTAGTTATGTGATTCTTTCGACGAAGTCTTCCTAATTTGTGATCTATTTGCATATTGAACGCCTTCATTCTTGAAAGCAGAATGTCAAACATGGTAGTGACATTATGACCAACGATAATATCAGGGTCAACCCGGTCCATGTAGGCTGAGAAATGGCAAAAGAGGTTCGGTTAACTAAAAGATGAGAGCGTTTTGAGAAGCGGTCGTGTACAAAAATGCAGATCTTACATATAAAGGTCGAAATTAAATCTTTTTCATTGTTTTCATTAAGAATTATATGATTTGTTTGCTCTTTCTCCCCTTGTATATGGATAGCAAGATCATCAGGTGGTGCTCTTCCATCGGGTGAGCTAACGGCTGTTATGAGTGAGCATTCGGACGACTCAATGGATTCACCATCGTCAACATCAACTGCATAGAACAACAAAATGTTGATTAGAAGCCTGCTAATACCGTTTAATCGAAGTCAAGCTTACCATCTTTGCAAATCAATAAACTAGCAGCGATAATTTGAGCTCTTTTGGTATTATTGTTAACAAATGTTTTCAAACTGATAGACATGATTGTTAAAGGTGGGTTGCCGTTCTCTTCTGCTATAATCATTGAACAATCCTCAGGTTGAGATAAAAGTAGATTGACTTGAGAATTCGTAAACTATATAGAAATGGCGAGATTATTAGTGAATAGTCTCGTTGCAATCATTGCAAGCTGACCTACAGGCTCTGATACTCTAGAAACATTCTTAAGCTCTAACCAACAGGGTCCCATGATTTTTCTATCAATGACAAAGTTCTCAAAGGGACCTGTATCTATTCCATAAATTTTGCTGAATGTCTTTCCATAGAGTCCATAAGGTAATGCAATATCTAACAATCAAGTTAGTGAGTGGGTACAATAAAGGAAGAAATCAGAAAACCTTTGTCACTGCCCTTTGCCCTTGCAAAACTTCCTTATTATATACCTTTATAACTATATCTCAATCTGACATAATCCTTTTTTTTGGCCTCAGGAGATAAATTCTTTCTTCTGACTGTATCCATCCTATACTTTTTGATGCCAAATTCAGCTAGTGTTCTGGCGATTTCTTTTTTAACGTCATTTATAGAAACTTTTTTGAAAATATCATCACTTTGTGCTAAAGGAAATGCATATAAGTAGGCTTGAAACTTTTAACGTAGAGGTTCAAGAAATACAAAGAAATACAAGACTTACAATCGAGCTCGAAAGGCCTTGGCTCAATGTACATAATCCTATCAATATTTGGGATAGCGACCGTACAGGTGACAGCTGCACCATTGCGATTCAAAATCTTGGTTTTCGTTTTTGTTGGATTGTGGATTGAAAGAATAAGAATGTTTCTTAAGTCTTTCTTTTTTATTTCTCGTTTGTATTCGTATCAAGATGAAACAGCTTACCTTCCCAAATAAAAGAATAAAGCTCTGTTTATGGACTTCGTAAGCATGAAACCACCACACCTTTTCTGTTTGCCCTACTTCATAGAATTGGTCGTTTAAAGCTTTTAAGGGAAGTGATTTTTTTCCGCTTAATATCATTGTTCTAGCTCCTTCCCAAGGTTCGACAAGTTGTTGACTTTGGGTGATGGAAATAATCACATCTTCCATTTCTTTGTCATCAGCCTCGTTATCCATGTCAACTTTGTTATCATCCTCGGCATCCATGAAAATATCATCATCTGAATTAAAGCCAGCAGCGTCATTTCTATTTGGATCGCCTAGAACTGGTGATAAACTACTGTCGAAAGTGCCTATTACTCTACTTTGAGGCTCTTCCTGAGAGGAATGTTGAGGACTTGGCATTTCATCCGTTTGAGTAAGTGTCGGTGGAGAGATACTAGCAATATCTTCGAAAGATGAAAGGATCTGCTGGCCTTCATCGTCATAAATATCTGGTAGCTCAGTTGAAGACGTTCTCTGAGGTGAGGTGTCTCCATTTGGGTAATGTATATGATTTGTCGGATCATCAGCTTGCGTAAGATCTATTGTGGACATACTGGAGATGTCTAACGAAGGCGACTGGGCCTGTTGCTGCTCTATGGTATTGCAACCGTCCGGTTCTACCGAAGAGATTGTCTGCGTCGAAATGGCTGCAGCAGGAACACGTTGAGAATAACAAACAGGAGATTTACCCGAGCTTTCGTCAGTTAACTCATCCACAAGTTCGTCATCACTAACTTGAGCTGTTTCGTCCTCATCAAATTCGTCGCTTTCCATATTAGAATCGGCAAGAAGCATATTATCGTTGTCAACGCTTGGCTGTTTATCACTCTCACTATCAAGCTCATCGTCCATTTTCCCATCTTTTCTACCCTTGCACGCATTATCTTCAGGTTGTGCATCATTATTTTCCTCACCGTGCTCTTCATCATCGTTACTCCTGTCATGCTTAACGTCATAATTTTCAAACACATGGTCATTATCGTCCAGAGTCTCCTTATTGAATACTTTTTCTCCTTCTTCCTCTGCCTCTTCTATAGTTTCTGCCATTGTAATTATGTCGTTATTCTCCTCTGAAAATTCTCCCTGAGCATCAGAAACCTCAACTACCGTTGTTACAATAGAGATATCATTCTCGTCAGCAGTATGCTGTGATGAAAATTCTGGATCGCTCGAAGTGGTAGCAGTAGGATCAAAAGTTGTAGCTGATAGCCCATAATCTTGCTGAGATTGATGAGTGAGAGTGGTCGCTGTAGGAGCTGCTGTATTGGAAAAATATTCGGTGCGGTTTCTGTCGTTTAGCACAGCTAAAGCTTGCAAAGCTTCGTAGAATTCATCCCCTTCTTCGTCTTGCTTGAATTCAAAAGCAGTTCCTGCTATTTCAGGAAATACGTCCTTAGTAATTTGATAGAATATCTCATTCAAAGGGCTGGAAGCATAAGGAACAAGAGCATTTGCGGGTTCATTTTCGTCTACGACGTCTGAACAATTGTTGGTTGCATCAAGCTAAAGTTTAGTAGGAGAGAATTAGATCATCGATGGATCAAAAGATTACTCTTCGGTGAAATTAGATCTGCTTGTCTTTTGACTTCACCTTTCTTCTTTTACGCTGCGGATCTGCTTCTGCTTGTCGTTTCTTTGAAGTGTGCGACATGACGAGATCTATAACAGACAGTATCACAACGCGACAAACGAAAATGATAATGGAGAAAGAAAAGGCCCGAACATTTATGCGGCAGCAAAGAATTTCTTTATGATGTGGTTTGCTTCACCCCGAGGGTAACCTGTATGTGGTTTTCTTAAAACACTTGTTTATAAGAAAGAGAAAAAAAAACTTGGACTATGAAGCTAAACAAATGCGATCGACAAATACGACGTAGTGAACTACTGTTCAAATGTGATTGATTGACGCTATTTCTTATTCAGTGTAAATTTCAGAGTTAAAGGTAAAAGGAAAGGAAAGAGCAACTTTATATTCATAACGATTTCTTTCTTCCTTGCTTCTTTTCGATAGACGGTAAGTTTACCAAACTAAATAGCACAGTTGATAGTGTCAAAGATATGGACATATCACCCACTTATGACCTTGCTTCCTATATGACTTTGACCTCTTTTATCATCCGACTATTCTTCTGCCTCAAAACTGCTCATATATCAACGTTTCTTTTAACTACAATTCATATAATTGAGGCAATTTTGGAAATATTGTTACGAAAAAAAAAGGGCGCAAGACTGATATATACAAAGTACTTTGTCCTTTCAATGAATATCTGTACCCAATTCAGCAGCTCTCGTAAGGTGACGGTGACGATCAGGCAGTTTAAAAACCTTTGCAAGTCGGAGCCAGTAGCAATGTAAGATCAGCTGACTTAGCATCAATATGGTAGGTTACTGTTTGAAGGAGGTGTCTCATAGGTATAACACTAAGCCTTTCCGTTTTCCCCCCTTCGATTCGGCTTGAACTGAGTGGGTATCACACAACCCTGAATCTTTCAGGAATGACGCTACCTACAACTATGATTGCCTGAAGCTCAAAGTGAATTTGTTGAATACCAACTCCAGGTTCATGTGATCTATTTTAATCACTCGAGCGACATTAGAGTGAGTTGATTTAGAGCATACTATAGCGGGAAACCGCACTAGGAGGAAAAATGAAAATCTGGAAAAAAAAAACCATAATTGAAAAGAAAGTTTCGTTATTTGTCGTACAATGTCAATATTGAAGTCTTTTTTGTAACTTTTGACAATGAGTACGTTTTTGGAAGTAATGGGGGTAAGAATTTTCGATTCTGTTTTACTTTGGATACACATCAATCAAATGAAGGGAGAGACGCTCTTCCTAGCGTTGACTGAATAACCGTTATATGAAAGCAATAAATAGCATGAATACCATTGAAGACAATTTGCTTCAGGGTACGGTCAAACGATGGCACGGATTTACAATGTCAGTGCTTTCTTCTTAGAAAACAATACGCAACATCGTACGATACGATATGCCACTTGAATAAATTCAGGGGAAGAGAGAAAAGGCTTCTGGAAGAGCAACATAGACAGAGATGTTGTGTTACAATTGGTAATTTATTTCTTTATTTTAAGAGAAAAAAAGTAGAGGAAGCAAGTTGAAATGCAGATAAAAAAAAAGAGAAACGTACGCGTAGTCATAGTAGTAGTAGTAATTGGTTAAAAGCATTGAACGAAAGAGAAGAGAAAGTGATCGAGAAATACTTAAAAAGTGTATGTAGAAAAGAAACTATATACATTAAAAATTTTTTGAAAAAGCATATTTATGTGTGTGTGTATGTGAGTTGTTGCTGATGTGAGACTAAAAGAACGAAGAGAACGAAAGGTATGTTTAGGTTTTTTTGGCCGATTTTTTGTGCGTGTGTAAGTGATTGAGAAAGGCATAAAAATTCTACTCTGTGTGTGATTAGACAAATGTGTATGTTTTTGGTGGTTTAATAAAAAGAGGCGGAACGTAAGGGTATCAAAAAATCGCAAAGTTGCTATTGCCTGTGCATAAACTGATCAGAAGCAGTAGTTGTAGCATTCAGCATGTGTGTATTTAAGAATGTGTCGTTATGCATCATAGGGAAGGTTGTGGTAGTGCTTGGGTTAAACATGGTTGTGGTTGTTGTTGCCGAACTTGTCGTACTGTCAGAGGAAGGAGCACTCATCATGCTGAATGATCCAGGTAAAACGGTTGGTTGATGAAGAGCGGTTTGAAATTTTGGCATCATCATGGATGAAGGGTGCTGTTGTAAATTGAAGAATGGCATATCAGACTTCATAATAGTAGTGCTAGGTTCTGATGTAACCATAGCGGGAGTGGTCCAGTTACTGGTAGCAGTTGTAGATGCAGTGGTTGAAGCAGTATTATTGGTGCTGTTGGAAGTATTTATGTAGTTCGGGAAGCCTGGTACCGATGATGGTAGCACAGGAAACTGATTGCCTGATTTATCGTTGATACTGAGAGGAGGGGAAGAGAACTTTTGGTTGAAAGTGAATTGTTGTTGGTTGTTATCTGTGAGAGAAAAGTTATTTTGAATGGCTGATTGCTTAACAAAGAAGCTAGAAGATGTAGTAGCTGACGGTTTGATGGACTGCTGTAGATGATGTTGCCCGTTTTCTTCATCAAGGAATTCGTCGTCTTCGTCTCCATCTTCATAGTCAGACTCCATTTCTTCTTCGATAGTGTTTCCTTGAAGATGTTGATGACTTTTATCTTCCATGACTGGTGACGAAACAGCAGAAGAAACCATTTCAGGCACCATTTCTGGAGAGGCGGTACCGGCCATCGTTTCGTCGGAACATGCTTCGGGAACAGTCTTCTTGCTGTTATTGTTCTTTCTAGCCTTTTTCTTTTGCAAACGCTTGTCAGCCTCGGATAACAAGTAACTGTTGAATTTCTCAAGTTCACTGATACGACGTTGATAACGTTCTTCTTTTAAAAGAGCGTTTTTTACAAAGTCAAGAGTGCGGTCAATGATGGTACTTTTGGAAGGACGAGTATCGTTTTGTAGATTGGGCAAAGTGAAAGCCAATTGTTGGAATTTGACATTTAGACTTTCTCGACGAGCACGTTCAATAGCATTATGTTCAGCTCTACGTTCAGCTTTGGACAAAATCTTGGCTGAACTACTGGAATTGGTTGTTGTAGAGGCCGAACCCCCAAAAGCTGTAGTAGAGTTACCAGTAGTAGCTCTATCATAGGGGCTATTCGAAAACCCACGTAAGACTATTAGAATAAAAAAATTAAAAATAATTAGTTTGTGTAAGGCTGAACAAAGAAAAAAAAAAAAAACGACGAAAGGGGGCGGAAAGAAGAGTCAAAGGCGATAATTTACATTGTTGTTGCATAAGAAGATCTTGTCCATTCTGAAAGCTCAAAGGAAGCTGCTGTTGAGGTTGAGATCGTTGAGAAGAAGGACGAGGGGGTACTGAAGCAGCAAATTGCAAAGGTATTTCATTTGTGCCAAATCCGCCGTTCGCATTAAACTGCAAATTAGGAGTCGGCTGGCTAAAGAAATTGGGTTGAGACATAAGCGTTGAAAATAAGCAGAGAAATTATAGTGAAAATAAAGACAAACAAGAGAAAGAAGAAACAAAGGAAAGACGAAAGAGAAGAAACTGTTTTTGTTCCCCTATTTTATGAAGGCATTCTTATATGCTTTTTATAGCATTAGTCCGGTTTTTTTGAATGCTAGATATACTAGAAGCCTCACGTTACATTCCAATTTAGTAAGTCGGTCAAGCCATTCGTGGGTGTTCCGAAACCACATATTAAGCAAGAGAAGCAACATGATCATCTCTTTCTCATCATACATCATTTCTTTGTAACTCAAAATGCCGTCATTGGAATAAAAGCAAGAAATACGGTCCATAGTATTCGAATTGTGAGAGAAAGAGCTTTAGTATGTACTGAAGAAAGCAGTTCTAGGCATAAAAGGCCTACTCTAGCTTTCAATAAATGGAAAGCGTCTTTGGGCGAAATAAACAAAATTCGAAGTTTTACATGTACTATGTTCCCTATAAAAAAGAAAATCAAGAGAAGGCTTGTTCTCGACCATTACCATTGCACTTGATAGTAGAATTTGGTAAAGAGTAGGTAACTTTTGTCAGCCCCATGATTTTTTTTTTTTACATAATTTGTGATTCATTATATAGCGAAAAGTCGTTTTCCGCCTTACTGTACTTAGAATATAAGCAAAAGCAAGCGAGTTACAATGATTTTTGGGGAGTTAAAAAAATGAAGAATAAAAGCTTCTTTTCAGTAGAGTAATATACTTTCTGAGTGTAACCTTTTTTTGCAGAAGTGTGATACAGGACTCATCAGATTGTGTTATCAAGTACCGTGCAGATGTGCCTTTGTACAACCAGAAAAAGTTGCTTAGAGTCTCTGTCTTTACCAAAGAAAGTAACCTCACTTAAGCCTCTCGGTGGGCCAAAACGTTGTATATCCGAAGCAAAAAAAAAAAAAGAAAGAGAACCTTCCTCTCACCTTTGCTGCGTTGTTGAGTAATGAGAGGTGATGTGTAATCAACACATAACATCAATTATGAGTGGCCGTTGTATTCAATGGTATAACGAAGAACCCATGGAAAATACGGACATGGTCATTTCGATGACTCTATCGGATAGATAAACGCACTTTTTGCACTTAAATCGTTACATAGATCGACTTTAGATGATTTTTAACAAGAGATGTATGTAAAGTGCTCATTTCTCAATTTGGGAAATAGTTGTAAAAATAAAAAGGGATTTTTGGTAAACAGTGGAACTAGTTTGCGGGACAAAATGTCTGTGTTCTAGCTTTTCACAATGTACTAGATTGAAAACAATGAAATTGAATTCTTCTCTTTCAGTCAGCTGATCGTAAAAAGACCTGATAAAAAAACTTCACAGGACAGCAGGCTTATCAATGCCAGAATGCTACAACTGCAGGATCGCCGTATATGTTATGCATAGTATTGTAACTAATGGTCTACATCACGTCTTTGAGCTGGTAGAAACAAATATGTATAAATACCTAGACATCCTGTATTCTCTTTTCGATTACCGATTACTTGAGTTTATGACGATGATTGTTGAAAACATCTGTGTAATAACATCGGAACCATCCGGCACTTTAAGTGTTGATATAGAATTTGTACTGAAAACGTATCTTCTGTTGTTGGCCTTATTTCAATGTATGATATATACTTACAAAGTAAAAGTAGCTATGGCCTCTTTACAGTTTATTGTTTTATTTTCATATTGTAAATGTAACTGATCAGGGTCCTTACGTGAATAGTAATGCATTCTATCCATATACAAACACAACGTTAATTCAGCAAGAAAAGCAAATTACAATTAAGCTTCTTGATAAAGATGCTTTAATGTGTATTGTAAACATACGCGCACAGATAAAAAAAGTCGGATCTCGGTATTGTTAAACAGATAGCTTGATCGGGTGTTCATCCGATTAGATATAGTTTGTTGTTGGCGAAGGAGAAATTATAGGCCAATAACTAAAAATATGTCCAACTTTTTTGAGGAAGAGAGAAGCACTAGAATTTGCATGCTTGAGCATCTAAAGTTTTATATGCCAAGATAAGGAAAAGACGTCGCATAGTATACAAGTATTTTTAAAAGAGCAAATTCTCCAGTTAAACTAAAGTTATACGGAACAAAGAAGTTATTACGCTATCCTACCGAGGATTGTCCTGTAGGATATCAACAATAATATCGTCAAATAAATAGCTTCAAATTATATCTATTGGAGAGCACTGTTATGATCCTTCGCTCCCATGACTCTTTGTCTTACGTTGCATTTGTTAATCATTTTTGTCAAAATCATTTTAAAAAAATGAGGCAGAGGGCTCAAACCATACTAAATGAATGATCAAACAAGTCTTCTTCATATGATATATGTGTATATATTTTTAATCTGGTAACATAAGTACTGGAATAAAGGAATTAAATTAAAAAGATAAAGAAAAACATAGATATGTTTACGTACGAGAACTATAATGTATGCATTAACGAGATTTTGTATGAATTTCAATTTATGCGCAAGTTTAAGTTGAAGAAATGCAGTAACAATGGGAAGGTTGATAACAAATGGAAGTCAAACATGTATAGGGAAGAAAAAAAAAGGAAAAGATGAGCGAACTTAAAACAGAAAGATGAAATATAGAGCTTTAAACAAGTATGCGAAGGGTGACGAAAAGCTTTTTAGGTCCTTTTTTTTTTTTTTTTTTTTTTTTTTTTTGTTAAAAGGATGCGGGCATAAAGGTTGCTGCAGTAGTAGTAGTGGTTGATGTTGAAGCGGGTGTAGAGCTATGATTGGCATTGCTTTTGCTGTTCGTACCATTGTTAGTGCTCTTGTCCTTTCCAGTATGGCGATGAATACGAATATGTTGATTTAAATTGTCAGATCTTGAAAATCTTTTCGAACACGTTTGATAAGGACATTCAAAAGGCTTTTCTAAAGTGTGAATAGAACGAATATGACGCTTTAAATGTTCGGACCTTTTAAAGACTTTGCCACAGTCATCATAATTGCAAGTAAAGACTTTTTGACCAGCCACAGTGGGTGAGTTGGAGACTCTTCGGCCACGCGAGCGTGCAGGTTTATTGCCAGTGGCGCCTTTGTTGGCGCCCTTGCCGCGACGACCTTTTGCGGCGGTTGTAGGGCTATTTATTGTGGGTGCAGTGATGTTATCTAAGGGTTCCATATTATGTGTCAAATTTGTAGCTGTCATGGGTGCGTGAACTTCATTCATAGCTGAAGTAGTAGATGACGACGACAATAGAGAAACATAAGATGCAGCACGTTCACGGAAGGCAACGTCATCTGTGGCAGTGTTCTCCATCATATTCATCATTGGATTGAAAAGAGAATGATATTGTTGTTGCTGTTGCTGCTGTCCTTGACAGATAGAAGCAGCATTATTATTCAAATAGGTTTGTGGTGAATACATGTCAACAGCAGGATTGGCGTAAACCATAGGTGAAAGTCTACTGTTAGAGCTGTTGTAACTATTGGAGTTGTCACTTTGAGAAGTCGTAGTAGAAGAGCTTGCGGAAAGACTAGCTGAACTGGTATTGGAAGCATTAAACCAAGGATGAATAACCGCAGTATAACCGAAATCAGTAGTGGCCGTGGTACTATGAGCGTTAATAGAAGCCGTAGGCGTAGGTTGATGCTCAAAGGAAGCATAGTCATGAGGTTGATGATTCAACTCGACTAGTGTACTTAATCGGCGCTTACTATCCAAAGGGTGAGAGTAGACTTGCTGTTGTTGATGGTAAGGATGCTGATGAACATGATGATAGTCTTCATAACTATTGAATGGACTAGGAGTTTGCTGTTCATGATCAGAATAACTTGCTTCACTTTGAGGATTGCCGATCAATAAACCTGAAAAGTTGTAGCTTGGTCGACGACTGTAGTCAATACTGTCACGTCGCTCAGCAGAGTAACTGTCTGTAGAGTTTAAGCAATGTTGATCAAAATGAATGCTGGGAATTAAACGAGATGTTGATGTTGCAGCAACACCGGTAGCAGCAGCATTGGCATTAACTCCAGAAGTGTCCAAGCCAAATACACTAGGTTGATAAGTAGCAGTTGTAGAATACATTTTTCTAACAGAAAAAAAAGAAGATGAGAATTGAATATCTGATTTATTGTCTTTTGAAGAAAATACTAGCTTACCAGATAAGTTAGTTTAGTAGTTAAAGAGAGATAGGTCGACGGTTTATGTGTCGTTGAGGTATCGAGATTGATTTAGAAGGAAACAAGAACAAGTGAACGTAATATATTAACAAATTAGAAAGAAGGGAGAGTAGTTTGGGTCTAACTTTCTGCTTTGAGTAAGGATTGGACTAAGTTGAGATAAAGGATAATAAGAAGAAGGAAAAAGAGAACAAAACCGCATCGCCTTTTATAAACCTCAATGATTACTATTCAAACACATTGCTTTACAAGCTATTTTTATTTTTAGCTTTTTCGTATGGTTTTATAAGTTTAAATGGTAAGTATAGGTCGTGTAATCGACCATGATTTCGGTTATTTTGTTTATTTGCTCTGATCTTTTGAAGAAAAAAGGGATCTGTCCCCGCTACAAACCCCCTCTTTTTCTCGTAACTTACACTTATTTGGTTGGGATCACAGAATGCAAAAGGAAAAGCTTTCGTTTACTCCTTTTCTTTGTTTCAGTGTAACTCAACTATGCTATAAAGAAAATGAAAGACAAGCAAATTGCTCCAAATAAACAAGTTCTATAAGCCAGAATCATTATTTTGCTATGCATCCATAAAAAAAGCCCATTGACAAAAAGAATAACAAAAATGTTCTATGCAACTGTAAGTAAGAGACCTATAGATATAATCCAGACCAAAGGATAAAGTTTGCTGTTGGGTGATAGAAATTAATAATGTTGCATTGCAGTCGTATTAATTGGTGAAAAAAGTGGAGAATTGGAGAATATCCGACACTACCACGAAAAACGATAAGGCATTTGATTGACTCTTGATTTTCGTAGGGAGGTCCATTGTTGACAGACTTCAATAGGACAGTTCTACTTTGTATACCAAACAGAACGCTAACCATAAGTCAAAAAAGTCATTGGTACCATGTGTTGAAATATTCATTATACTCTTGGTGTTGACATATCTTTAGCAAAGCAGATGCATATTTATCTTTTCTTTTTGCCTTGTTTCTTATGAAGTAAATGGTATAGATTGACTACGCTGTGGAATAGTATGCTTGTGTATAAATTATCTTATTCACCGCTTAGAATTGATCTGTTTATCATATTGTGCTTATGCCCCTGAATTACTGCATTTAGTGTTGTCTCATATGGCTTAACTGCTTGCTGTTTCTTTCATGCAGCAGGATCCAACCAATGAAAGCATTGGCCTCATTTCCCAATAGATACCCAAACTAGGTGCAAATGCAAAATTCACGGTACTGATTTGCACTATCAGAATACGTAGGTTAGTAATAGTTATCAATGATCTTGATTGTCATTCAACGTACATATGTACAATTGAAGATCAAAATAATTGTTCGATAGATTCTGTTCCAGTATGTCCAACGTTTACTTTTTAAGAGCAATGCTCTTTTCACCACAGTTAGGAACGTGCTAATAGTTTTATGGAATCGTTGATATTTGCGAGAAGAGTCATTTATTGATTGTTCTTTTCACTCATAAATCGCGTGCTTTCATTTCCCTTTATACTTAAACCAAGTTGCTTCCTACTTTTTTAAATCATGATTTACACTAGTTAAGGAGAACAAAAAATGCCCGGTTGGTGTAATACATGACCGAGAATCTAAAATGTGTAAAGAAAAAAGGAGAAGTGAATTCTCTCGACACACACATAACTACACACACGCGCACACTGAGAAAGAAACAGAAAGCCAAGGTCAATTAAGTCAAAATTAAACGGGATTTGTCGAAATGAGGCCTATACTTGTCTAATCAAAACGTGTCATGTAAACTTTCTTTTATTCACAATACATACTTCTATACTCAATCTTCTTCTTTTTCACCCAGCCATAGAATGATTTCAAAAGTAAAAATCCAAGTGCTGCTTAACGGTAAACGCTCTCGTCAGAGTGAAATTACTGTTGCTTTCCTGACAATACAACATCCATGTTGGCCCCGTGCCAAATGCCGTATAAAGCTAGGGAAAGTCCCCAATTTCTTTCTTCTCGTTGATCAACAATCAAGATAAATTCCTGGAGGGTTGTATTACAGAAGCCATAATAGTTAAAAGTAGCTGTCAATCGAACATGACTAGAAATAAATCTATTTGTATCTACTATATCTAAAAATATCTATTTTTATATACTAAGGGAAACGTATTAAAACATGCAACATGTGGTGATTGCATTTGATCCTTATTGGTACCACCAACACATCAATGCTGTACATACTGTGCGCATCCGAAATTGTCATCATACAAATGAATTCAGATTTTTGTGCTATGTCTACTCAAAAGCCATGTACAGTACACTTACAAATAGAAGAAAACGCATAAAGGACATACATCTCTTGTATTACGAAAAACATCTACTTCTTTTCAACTTCTATTTTACCACCCCCCTGAAATCCTTCTTTCTTTTTCTGCAGACTATAATGACGTTGTAAGGAAAGACAGAACACTGCTTTTAGACAGCAAAACTGGTATTAAGTAAGGAGACTCAACACTTATTGAAGTAATCAATACAAAGCTAAGCGTTTAACCTTTTTAATCAGTAAATGTACAAGTAACTGTCATAGTAATCTTACGCTTTATTATTATTATACACGTATGTTTATTTTTTTTTTTATCTTACAAAGATTTAGATATCTAGCCTCAAAATATGAATGTTATTTTTTATTCGCCAAAAGCAAAGAGATACGCTCCATTACTTGATCGTGGTCTCTGTTCTTTATGATGTTATCATCTGTTTTTACAGAGGGTGTTTTGATATTATTATTGCCAGCAAAACTGTTATTGCTTCTTTCATTGTTACTGCTAAACTTGTTATTCATGTAATTCCAATTCGAACCAAGCTCTTCACTGAAAATGCTACTACTCCAGGCTGTGCGCTCTCTGGTATCTAATGCTACTTCTACGTTAGGTCTTCCACTATCATCAATTTCTGCATTACGTATAAAGAATTGACGCACTGATCTATCACTGTTGTTATAATTCATAAGACTGCGTTTATCCATGTAGGCTACAATACCGCCAATACCAACAGCATATTTGTCATTCATCATATTCAACAGGCGTCCTTCAACGGGGTAATCCATATCTACTTCATAATGAGAGTAAGTAGGGCCAACCACACCATCACCCGTACTGACAGGATCTGATCCCGTGCTTGCTGTGGTTGCTGTCGTTGAGTTTATCGCTGACGACGACGAAGAAGTTGAATCATTCATATTGAAAGTAACATTGATATAATCAAATACTTGGTCGGATGTAACTTCCTTTTTCGCTAGCTGTTCCTGGAATTTTGGAGCTTTTGATTTTTCTATTGATTTCAGTAGTCGTTGGAATTGAGCAGCTGTCATGTGAGCGACGTTGATTTTGGGATCTTCTTCTGATCGTGGTCGAGGTTTACGAGAGTTGGGGAAGTTTTCTTTCCAGCGTTTTACGAACAGGACTTTACTGTTGCCTGACTTCCAAGGGGTTTGATGTTCAGCAGTATCGAGAGCATTAACAATAAGATTTTTGGTTTGAATGACAGTGGGCAGATTACGTTTCAAGCCCCATTCACCAATTTTACGGTAAGTTTTAGGCGATTTGTAGACTTGTTCTAATGTACGATCATAAGTGGCTAAACGTGAATGTCGTAGTATGTTTGCAAATGACTTCTCCATTGATGTGTTCTTTTGTTGCTCAGCCCAATATAACTAGTGTAGAAGTTGTATATTGTGTCAATGTAATAGAGGTGTATAAATCAAAGGAAGGGGAGAGCAAAACTGCTTAAATTCAGTATGTCCCACATAAAGTTGCCCCATATCACCCCGGTTTCTTGAACAGGGAAATGAAACTCCACATGTGTTTTCAGTGGGATAGAATAAAGGCGGCGGATCATAAAAAAGCGAATTCGATACATAGACTTAAGACTTCAAAGCATCAATAATTTGTCCTCATACTGTTTTTTAGGAAGCTTTTTATACGGGCTGTCCGTATTAAAAAATGCAAAAGTATTTCTACTTCATTGAGTATCCCAAAACGAAGACATTAGAGTACAATTTAAAAGGAAAAATAACATTGCTGCGACAGTTGTGTGTCGTTCTGAACAGAAACGCTTAGCTGTCATTTATTTGTTTTTAGTTAACCGAAAATAAAATATACCATTGACAGATTCCGATACAAGCTTTGAACCTTCATGGCTTCAACAATGAAGCTCCAAGATTCCAATTTTTTGACTCGCTGTCTCACCACCTATTATTCATATTGATCATAATGATTGCTGTTAATAACAAGGTTAGTTATTAACAGTGGGTCTGAGATTTTGGTTTCTCTAATAAGTACATTCAAAAAAGGTATTAACATGAAGAATCTATTTTCCAACATTTTTACTTCCTGTAACTGGTATATGAAAGTATATCACCATGAATTTTCGAAATAAGAACCTGCATAACATTTTAAACAGTCTATGATAAATTTGCTCAAATAAGTGCTTAAACCTCGATCAATCATTTAGAAGAATGAAACGCTGTTGAAAAAATTTATTGTTGGTTTTTTTTTTTTTAGAAATGAACACAAGTATGAAGCGAATCTGACAGCATAAGAATGAGTATTGTTATTGACATAATAAGGAAAAGCTGGCTAGTACTCACGTAAAGAAGTTGACTAATCGGAATCGACGTCTGACAAAAAACGGGTCACTACGACACAGTAAGACATGCGGGTGAAGTGTATTAACAACGGAAATCAAGATAATTTCCAAACATGCTTTGGTTACTGTTATTATAGAAAGACAAAAAGATAGTCCTGCTGTTATTCTTACAAAGAGGCTTTTTTTATTCGTAAAATGCTTAAAGCATATAATAAGAGATATTATTAGATATTTGGATATAATTTACAATAGATGCTTCAAAGAAAGAGAAAATGACTTTTAAAATATACTATTTATGTAATGCATTTAGTATTTAATACCGATTAGGTTCAAATGATGTTTTAAGCTGCAAGAGCATCAAGCTTAGCCTTGATGTTGGCAACGTTGGCACCAACAACTTCATCAACCTTATTACCATCCTTGAAGTACATGATGGTGGGCATAGCACGAACTTGATATTTGGTAGCAACATCCTACGTATTAGACCAAAATAATGTATTTTAAATTAATATCTTTGCTATCTTTTCTCTCCCCTCCCACTACCGTACACTTTTTCGTTTGGCTGTACTTACGGGAACTTCATCAACGTCAATCTTGGCGAAAACAACGTTGGCGGTTTCTTCAGCAAAAGCCTTGAACTTGGGGGCAATCAACTTACAGGGACCACACCAGGTAGCATGGAAATCAACGACAACGAGAGAGTTGGAGTTGATCAATTGTTCGAATTCGGTAAGGTTCTTGGGTTCTTGAATGGCCATGTTGTATACAATATTATCAATAATGATTGAAGTGAAGTAAAAAAAGGAAAAAGGGAAAACTTTTTTGAACGCGTCCTCTTTTATAGGAAAGAATATTTGTATTTTTTCTTTCTTTAGTTGCCGACTTCATGGGAAGGGCTTACTAATAAATCAACTATTGGCCAAAGCCATGATTATTAATTGATGCTCCGCTGCGAATTAACGAATAAACAAACGTAATGACCCGTCAGCTTCAGCAAGGAAGACGCAAGAAAATCAAAGAAAGGAGCTTATCACAGATCTGATATCAATACACAGCCTGATTAATAATATTTCTTTTGCACCCATTCATTGGTGAAACCACAAAAAAAAAAAAAGAGCTTGGTATCATTATTCTGTATTTTACAAAAAAAAGGGTACAATAAACTAAGAAAAGAAACGATATAGATTTGGGGAATTGTTATAAGATAAATAAGATAATAAATAAGACATGGAATAAATAGATAATATCGAAAATTTTCAGTATCAATGCTTCTGCTGCTGCTGGTTCTGAAGATATTGTTGTTGTAACTGATACAATGGTTGACTAGGACTAAAATTTGTATTTTGCAAATTAAATTCAAAAGGTTGAGCCTGTTGCTGGCTTTGCAATAGTGCCATGATTTGTTCATTTGTAAGCACAACATCATCACTATACAATGGTTGTCCAATCATTTCTGCCATGCTCATATTGATGGTACCTTAATTTAAAAAACGATAACCGCCAGATTTTTGTTAAAGAAAGTAATTATAGAAAGATCATTATCATTCTCCTACCTTGTTGTAATAATAGATCGAGTATGGCAGGCTCAGACCAATCCATATCATCGTTTAGATTGTTATTATTGTTGCTTAGATTTAAATTTATGTCAAGCGACGCCCTGTGATGCCCACCGACAGCAGTAGCAAAGCCATCATTATGGTATAAATTAGCAGTGGCGTAAATAGGATTAGTGAAATTTGCTGGTGCTCCCGCAAGTGCTGGTGCTGGCGCTTCTTCTCCCTTTTCTTCGATAGACAGTTGGTGGGAGTCACTTGTGGCTGTTCTATTCATATAGTATGCATCAAATGGATTCACATCGTCATCACGATCTGGTGTTGCTAAGGCAGATGACGTGAAAGGTTTATACGATTTCTGATGACCATTATAAAATCGATTGATGGGCCTAGTTGTTGTTGCCGCCGACGCTCCTGCTGCAATTGAATAAGACGAGGAAAGAGTCGTGTTAAGGCTACTGTCGTTTGTGTTCTGATAACCGGTACTAACGTTTGGTAAAGAAGATTGTGTCGGGACTGACGATGAATAAGCATGTTCAGGACTGAGATGATACACCGTTTTCGGGGAACTACTGAGTCGAGGTGAGTAAGGTGAATATCTCCTTGACGAAGAGCTGTTCATTGGTGGAGATTCAATATGTAAGTTAGCAATAGATCGATATAATTGTCCTCCTGGAGAAATAGGCGGATGAGCATAGTTTGAGCCAGTAGACTGACCAGCTTGTAATGGATGACTATTGTTACTGTTGCTATTCTGTATTGAAACCGGTATTGAAGACGACGTGGTAAGGACACCTTGAAACGATAGGGGTCTTTGTTGTTGCTGTTGTTGTATTGATGTATTCCCATCACTGCTGCCATTACTATTAGTATTATATGACCTTGAATGAGGCAGAGGTTGTGAGTGACGATTTGCAACACGACTGCTCACGTTGATATTAGGACTTTTTGCAGAAGCCTTGGCTCCTGCTTTGACTAGTTCTCTCTCTACTTGCAATCGTTGGAGTAAGGCAGCCTTTTTACCTGTAGCTGGCTTGCCTCTTTGTCTTAATAGTTCCTTCAACTCTGCCACTGTTATATCGTCAAAGTCCACTTTGTCCAATTGTTTATCGAGCAATTTTTGATGAGCTTCAGCATCTTGCGTTGTAGATGACGTGAGCGATGCTGTGGACGATAGGGACGGTCGAGAAACGCGTTGAATTTGGATGGGCATCGTTCGTGAAGGAAAGGATGATGTAGACGAGGTAGAGAAGCTATATTCTTTTGAAATAGGACGTTTATTAACGGTATTTACTGAGATATGTGTAGTGCTATTTTCATAACCAGACTTGGCAATGGTATTGCTCGTATTGACTATGATACCATTCATAGGCATGGATGTTACGCTGCTACTGGTAGTTGTTGGCCGTTGTTGAGCGACTGGTATTTGAGGAGATAATTTGTTGGTTTGATCATCTATTGTTTTTTCGCTGTTCATAATTCCTAGCGTCGAGGGTTTTGATTTATGTGTATTGGCGACTGATTTTGCCGTATGCGATGTATTTTGCGTGGTTGATTTTCGTGCATAATTGACCCTGAATCGAGCTTGAAGTTCGTTAAAACGACGCTGATGATCAATTTTATTCGTATCTTCTTTTTTATCACCGCCATTGCTACATCCTGCCTTATGATCATTGATGGAGCTGCTGTTAACTGAATTGGTGGTAGTCGTAGTAGTACCGGGCTTAGCCAAAGCTTGTTGACGACGATTTACGTTACGTTTCTGTTGCTTTTTGACACTCGGCAACTCAGCCACTTTATTATTGGTTAGAGCTTTCACCTGTAGTTGTAGAGTTGAATTGATGGGCTCGAACATGATTGTCAAATTAGATTGCTGCTGTGATTCTTGCTGCTGCTGCTGCTGTTGATGCATCATCCATTCTTTTTCCTTTTCTTTTTCAGGTTTCTTCGGCTCAGCTACAGATTCTTCTTTTACGTTTACGTGGGATGGCCTTGAAGTATTTGATTTGCCTTGATCCTGTAGTATTTGGTGCTGCCCTGAGCTTTCAGATTCATAAAGTGGAAATTGTTCTTGTTGCACTTGCTGATTGATGGTTTCCCATTCCGTACTATTGTTGTTCCAATCAATAAGTGCATTATCATTCAAAATACTATCAGAGTCGCAGTGATAAGAGGAAAAGGAGTTGTCAGTCAGTTGATTGTTCAGTAACAAATCGGACGGTGGTTGCAACATTTGATTGAAGTGGGACAGATCCAGCTGTTGTTGCATGTGTTGATGATTGTTGTTTTGTTTGAAATTGTCCTCTTCTTCCTTGCCATAATAATCGATCATTGTTTCAGACGGGAAGAGCAGATGGGTATATGTGACGCAGAAGCGATGAAAAGAAGCAAAAATATGAAAAGAATTGAAAGAGAAAACTGGTCAAAGAAGAAGAAAGTAGAAGAAGGAAGAGAAGATGAAAAGAGAGAAAAAGGAAAGAGGGAGTATAAAAATTACGACAAACGCTGATAAGTCAGAAAGTCAATGAATGGTGCAGCTTCTTGTATCCGATCTATTGGCGTTAACAATGATACAGGAGGTGATCTTTTTCGCTTGTCTGCATCTTTAGATAGTCATTTGTATGCCACTTGTATGCCAACTTGCACATAATACGCATGAACTTGCTTCAAAATCTGAACTAGGGTCCAGTGGCATGAAACAATCTATTTCTTCAAGTCAATCTCTTCGATATTGAGTAGTAGTTTTGGATCGATTTTCTAGCTTTAGATCGATATTCTTCTATGTTTCTTAAGTAGTACAAGACTAAGGTTCATTTAGGCAAAAGAACCTTCTTTTTTTCTCACTTAGCTGACTGTTTCCTTGCACCGACGCTATATAGTAAACCTGCGTTTAACAGCAACAATGATAAGACAACTCGTGCTGTTACGGAAGCAAAGACATTAGGTTCCGTAAAAGAATCTACAAACTTCTGTAATACAAAGACGAAAAAATTTTCTGCAAAAAACCAAAATTACTGTTGTATTCTTTCATCGTCTACTTCATCTATGCCCTCAAATTTATTTCTGTTTACATGATGAACGTGAAAACTAGAAAGAAAATGATAATAGTTGCAAATATCTTCAAGAATAGCCATCTGTTCGAACTTATGCTTGTGTAGTATTTCAATAATTCTCTCTGTGCTCCCATGATATTCATTTCTATATCGTCAGTATTTTGATCGATTCTACAATAAGAATAGTGAACAAATAGATATATCAGACATACGCGGTACATAGACATAAATGTGTATACCTCTCATGTTTACCTTTGTACAGTTTCTCTTTGTTCTGCCACCATGGTCGCTAATTGTTGAAATATCGACCCTAATTCAGCAATCGTACCTTCAATGCTTTCTATCGCCGATGAACGATGGTCTATATATCTGTCTTGTTCTCGAACCATCATTTCTTGTTGCTGCTGCTGGGTTATCATCGGTATGCCCAATGAAAGAGTCGATTCCTCTTCTTTTTGTTGTTCTTCTTGTAATGCAACTTCTGCTTCTGTTTGTTCTTGTTGTTGTTGTTGTTGTTGTGTCCCTGTTGCTTTTCGGCGAGATTTCATCAAAGGTGAATTCACTATTTTCAACCATTCAAGTAAGCAAAATATTTGCTGATTTTGACAGAAATAATCCCTCATTCTACTTTATTTTACCTAACCCAGAGTTACTTGTTTGTTCGGCTGTCGAAAATAAAAATTGATCTCGTTTATCTTTGGACATTTTCATGTTCTAAGGATTGTATAAAAAAACTTTGGTTAATCTTTCTAGTAATCAAATTACAGGAAAAGAAAAGCACTTACTTCTGTTCTGATTTCCAACACATCTTTGAAATTCATGGAAGTATCTGCTAGTTTACTCTGTAGAGCAACCACAACATTTGCAGTATGTTCCGTTGCTTGCTTAGATGATTGTTTCTGCTGTTTAGTGTAGTCTTGAAGCATCGCAATTTGCTTATTCAATTTAGCAATATCTTGTTTTATGATGAAGGTTAATTCCTACGATGAATATTACTTAACACACAATTTGACAATTTTATATTTTTCTTAAAAAAAGCAGCAGTGTTGTTCATCGCTTACACCAATTTCAATCGGCTTGTCATCGAACAATGTCTTTCTTTTCGCCACTACAAAGAATTCAATGTGTCAGCAATTGTTGATGAGTTTGAAAGACAGAGCAAAACCATACTAAGCCAATGAACTGCGAGATTTACACTTGGTAAGTTTCTCTAGCTTTCCTGTTGTGTTTGTAATTTGTCTACTGATTTCGGCTGCCATCATTGAGAATTCTGAACGAGCATGTTTCGATCTTTTACCACTGTTGTTTTGTGAGGATGACGAAGCGTTGGGTGATAACAAAGCTCTTCGCTCTGAAACTGAAATGGACGTATTTGAACGTGTACGAATACGTTCGCACATAGACTGAAACTCATTTGTTCTGTCTTTAAATACGCTTGACATTGGTAATTAAGAGTAATTGTTTGGTATACGAAAAAAGGACTAAATGGTTTATAAAGCAAAGAAGCGGACGTCTTCACCTTCTGATCCCAAAACAAATTTAATTTCAGACGTTCTCTTTTGAAAAGACCTCTTTTTTAAATCAGACGTTGTCCTAAACTGTAGGCGGGAATATAAACTTCACCACCCAGAAACCAAAAAACAGAGATTCTTCCCCCATAACTTTTGGAAGACGACTCTACATTAAATCCATAAGAAACACGTTAGCCACCCTTCAGATCACCAACAATTGCTGCTAAGTTTTTAAAACAACCGAACTTTTGAAAAATGCTACGATCGGTAATGCAAAGTATAAACTATGAGCTGGCCCAGCGTATCAGTCTGTCTTCCAAATCGATCAACAGGGTCGTCCCTGTAATGTCAGTCATTTGTCGAAATAATTCCACTTTCTACAAGCCAACTACTAGTAAGAAGAAGGACAGCACTCGAACTCCTTCTTCTCCTGATAATCCTCAAAGGACAAAACGTCGCTTTGTGAAGATTGATTCCGCTTTGTCAAAAGAGAATAAATACTTGTATACTCTTCCAAAAGATCCCTACTTCTCAGCCAGTAAAATCAAGAGGATCCTGGAACTAGGAAAGGCTGAAGATGCCTTAGAATTCATCAAGGCGCTTCCTTTACGATTACAGGCAACTGCCACTTGGAATGAAATCATTAGTCATTGTGTTAATGAAGGTAGAGTTAAATTTGCAGAATCGTGTTACTCACAGGTAGTGTAAATGTTTATACATACTATTTCATTGGTAAGACCTTGCTCAAATCTTTAAAACATTGATTAGATGAGGAAAAGAGGATTCGCGCCGAATGAATATACATTTACACACATGTTGAAAGCTTATGTGAAAAGTACCTCACCGAATGCTGTTGAAGCTGCCGAGAAATGGTTCAAGAGAATGCAAGATTTCGGTATATCACCCTCAGCAATTCATTTCACAAATTTAATGCGAGTCTATAACCACAACTCACTACCAGACAAAACAGTTGAGTTATTGAATAGAATGTCAGAGCTGAATAGTGTTGCACCGGATACATATACATACACAGTAGCGTTACAGGCGTGCTCTCAATTAACTGATCCAATACGTCAAAGAGAAGAGACAAGAGAGATTTGGAAACAAATCCTTGAACGAGCAGGACAGCCTTTGAAATCGCAGAGTACGTCTTTATTATCGCGAAAAGCTTCCCAAGTAGCGCAAGAAGTGAAATATACACACTTGAAGAAACTGAAAATCGACGATGAACTAGTAATCTCCCTGATTATGACAGCAAAAAGCGTTGCTAAGAACAGTAATGATATGACGTTAGGCCTTGAGATGATCAATACGTTATTTTCGACGCTGCCGTCTACAGCAATCACGAAGAGCAAAATGGTCGGTAATTTGGCCTTATTGCGTAATAAGCAACAGCAAGGTACATCAATGCTGATTCATCACCCCTTCAACGTTAAAATTCTTGATGCTGTATTACGGTTTGCAAAGGATTTAGAGCAATGGGAAATGTGTAAAGAATATTTCGCGATGGCTAAAAAGTTATACCCAAACATTAATCCTGACGAAGTAATTGTTAACATGGTTCAAACATGTGACAAAAAATTGTCTTTAAATGGCAAATCATCATCTAAACGAAGCCGTTAACTAAGCAATAAACGGCACGGATGCAATTGAAAAGACTTGTTCTAAATTAAGGATAGATCGAGGAAAGAGCTTAAATCAATTATATTGATATAAGCTCGTGAGATGAGGCATATGATTAATACTTCAATCATAAACTTGAAAATTTTGTTGAAGGTACCAACTCTTCGCTAGAGTCTTGTTGTGGGGGTTATGGATTATTTTTGTAAAGAAATAATTGCAGTCGTTTAAAATAGCATCATTTTGGCATATTGTCCCAAGAATTTAACATAATTCATAAAAAACAAGTTTGCCTAAGACAAAAATTATGTCAACGACCATCGAACAGTAAGCGATCAATGCATCATGTCTCTGAACGATTCAGAAATATGACAAGAATATATACCCATATTGATCGCTCTATAATGGGTTTGTTACCTGTTATTTTGTAATCCAGGTCTATTTTAAATTTTAAAAAAGTGCTTTCATATGAATTTCAATAGAACAACATTGTGTCGCGTTTTGAAGCTCATATTTTTACTAAATCAGTGCTCAGAGAACAAACGTTTGTCCTTGACTATGATTACCATTTCGTAACAATATATCCAAGGCATTAACATACCTTTTGATAACAGATTTGATAAGAAAAGCCGAGTTATGCATGAAATGGTATACCTTAACATGATTAAACATCCACTATATATGCTTTTATTCCTTTTTTTTTTTTTTTTTTCTTACTTTGAGATTCGCTAGCCTCTTTATTCAAAAACACGGCATACCATTAATTATTGGTACATTCTCTATTCGACGATTTCTAACCCGTTGTACGGCCCATCACAGTCATATTCCAGTAGATTAGGTTCGGAGGCTATTGATTTCTTTTATGCAGCTCTTCACTAACAAACCTTTTCTTATTTGTTTTTTGTTGGGCTTTAGATAGAGAGACAACTCTGTTAACAAAATCCACAAATGTGTTGATCGCATTTTGTTCAACAGACCGGTCTTCGATCAAGTATTCAGCAAACAGAGGCCATAAATGGATACCGGATGGTTCTTGAAAAACAACTACATCTTGAATGCCGGCACTTCTTGCTCGCGAAGCTAGAAGACCGCCTTCATCTAATAGCACTTCTTTACCTCCCAAGAAGAACAATAAATGTTGAGGTAGGAAGGTTCCTACATCTACTGTTGTTGGAAGATAACCGAACGGCTTTGGCTGATGTGGATTTTTATCAGAAAAGTCAATATCATCGTTTTCATCAAAGACATCTTCGCTTTGTGAGCCTAAATACGACAATTCCATATACGTGATAGCTTTTTCATTAATGAGATCTTCACCTAGGTTGGCCCTCCATGATTCACCACCAGCTTCTAAACCAGTATAAGGCGAAACACAGATCATGGCTGAAGGTCGCTGCTCAATTGATATCTTTGACGACGTGAAAAGGGTATCTAAAGCAATGGCAACGCCGGCGTCGTCAGCACCAATAATTATTTTTCGAGGAACGATTTGATAAGTGCTAATAAGCCAACCATAAGCATCAGCAATGTCATCAACAGCGGCAGGAAATATATTTTCAGGTCCCAGTTCTAATGTTTGGAGGACAAGCATTAGACATGCAAAGATAAATAAAAGCAAAAATATCTGACATCATTATTCACTTACTATAGTTCGATACAAAAACCATACTCTTTATGTTCTTATCCGCTTCTAATGCTCGCATCCATTTAGCAAAGGTTGGTGTATACAATTCGCCCAAGTTAAACCGAAATCCGCCACCTTTTCAAAGAGTTAAAATTGAAAAATTCCTAAGTATTGTTCTTCCCAGTTTTTCTTTCTTCCCTACCAGGTATCCAAAAGAATATAACGTCGGCTTCACTAATTCTGTCCAGCAAGGCTTCTTTTTTTGAATTAGCTTGTAGGTCTTCAGCGATCCAATAACCGTATGGCTCATGTCTCTGAATCCAATCACTTCGTGTATTAAACAAAATCTTTTTCAAGCAGTGGATCGCTTTACGCGCGTAAGCGCCATTAGGGAATGAGAAGGCAAACCTTAATATCCACACTAATAGCCACCTTTTTAGTCTTTCAAAGATGGACATTGGTGATCGTTTTTTTATTGCTGTATCGATTTCAGCAGTAAAATAAATAAATAAAAAAAAAAAAAAAAAAAAAAAAAAATGAGGCGGGGAGTGTGTGTTCAATAATGGAAAATGGATTCATTCAAAAAATGGTTAGGATCAGATGGGGACACTTGGCACTTGATTCTCGCTGATAAGTCTCCTTCTTTCCTCATCTTCTGTATTCCATTTAACATCGGGTGATTCATGACTGTACAAGACGTAATGTTGCACTATAAATAAAATATCAAACGATATTGACAAAAGTCCTAGTCCACTATGGTTATGAAAAGTCAATAAAGATTTTTGATTCATAATCTTCCCTAATGATACCTACAGTTTTGCTGGATTCTATGTAATTTTTAAAGTTAGCAATTAAGGCGAACAAAAAAGCCAAGGACAGACACTTACTCCTGTAATCTTGCTCCATTCACCGTCTATGAATGCATCCAGAAATAATTGTGTTATAGACAGTAGTCCACCGGTGAAATCCTAGAGAAAGGATGAATAGATCAGTAACCTCAGACCTCCGTTTATTCCCACAGCAATAGTCGTGTTTTACCAATAAAATGTTATGGATACTCCATCCAATTGTTGACTGACGCTTATAATTCAAATAAGCTTGAGGTATATATTTGATAAGACTGATAATCAGTTTGATATAGCTCAAAAAGTATAAAATATCGATCCACATTATTAATTTTTGCTGTCCTATCAATGTTTTGACAAATATAGCGAGTAACACGCCTGCCGCTGATAATGTTATAAAATATTTTGCACCTTTTGATAATTGTTGTGCGGAATCCCTCTATGATTGAGACAGTTTGCTGATTTAATCCTTGTGTTCTTAAAGCCCTATCATTTTATTTCCTTTTAATGTATCATTCTGTTTACCTTGTAATAAAACGTTTGTGATAAAGTAAATGACGAGATAAGCAGTGCATGACTAGCGAACATGACATCGTTGAAACGCACGGTAGAGTCTCTTGAGGAATTCCGCTCCTTATCTGTCGAAATTTTTAAAAAGTTATACTACAACCAAATGTCTATTTCCACATATAACAGCTTACATTCATCCTTAATCGATTCGCTAAAATAAAATGACATATTGAAAACCTACGGTGATTATGATAAAAGCTGGTCATGAATTTAACAGTGTGGGGTAACTTTTTATGCAGCGAAACTTAGTCTTTCCTCAAAAGTCATACCCAATAACATAGGAATCCATAAATGTTGTAGTAAACAAAATCCATTGAAAGTCCTTGTACACTACATATGGGTCAAAAGTTCAGAGAACAACAATATTAGTGAAAAATATAATATAGTGGCTTCTACCTCTTCCTTTGCCAATTTAAGATAGCTTGAGGATAAAAGCTGATCGACCAAGCGAGAAAATAACCCTGTGTGGAAGCAAGAAAATATGAGACTTGCTCTGCAGTGATTAAGCGGTAGAATATAAAAGTTACCCAGCCAACGATTGTTGAAAAGATCGGCAGTAATTCGACATTTTGTTTCTCGTCCATGATTGTTGATGGCTACAAGGAAAGCAGCAAGTTCATAAAATAGTGCTGCCGTTTTAAGAAATTTGTTTCACACTCCCTTTTTGTCGCTCGCACCCTTTAACCTCAAACCGTACTTCTAATGATCCTCCATTGACGATGTCTCAAAACGAATTCAGTTTAATAGAAACCATTCTATTTGAGCCCAAGAAAGGTTACTTTTATTTTCTTAATATTTGAAAGCAGAGAAAGAGATGAACAGCATCCTGAAGCAATTTTCGTATAGGGTTCTATCTTTTGGATTTACACTTGAAACGGCTTCAGACAGCAATTTGTGATTTCAAAAAGCTATTCCCTGAAAGTTTTCCAAAGAAGTTATCAAATACCGAGATTGCAAGTACTCTAAACGAACAACTAAAGAAAGCCTGTGATTATTACCGTGTAAGATTTAAAAAGAAGCAGTGGGTACGGTACCTTTTCCATGTTTATGCCTTCAGTTATTTGTAGGTACGATTACTTGTCGATACTCGCTCAGAGATTTCCATAGAATGTGCAATTTTAGATAAGTCAACTATAATGTACGACAGTCTGAATGATGCTACTATGTCTGATCCACTTTGTCTGGTTGTCCTTGATAAGCAAGCCATAAATACTGATACAAGAGATCCTTTCCTTTCGCACAAAACAACTAACCGAAGCGTTTACGACATCGCTCGAGAGAGGACACAATGTACTTGGGATTTGAAAGCGGTTGGAAAGCCGTTTGATGTTATCCTGTGGAATAAGAATAATCATATCACCGAAACCAGTATAGCTAATATTGCTGTACGTTCTAAGGATGGGCAAGGGAACATGGTATGGAAAACGCCCAAATTATCATGCGGTTTATTGCCTGGTGTCTTTCGCACATCACTCTTATTAAGCCAGCGCGAACCCTTGATTGAAGATATAATCACTGTAAATGAGCTAATCAATGTACACAAGGTATAACAATGACAGTATTTTTCGAGATTGTTTAATTCGCGATAAGGAGCGCTGATTGTTTGTATTAAATTTTTGTAGAGGGGCGATCCCATCCTATGTTTCAATTCTGTAAGAAAAGCGTATAGAGTACAGCTTTTATTGACAATATAACAATAAATTGTATTTCTTCCTTTCATAATAATCTTTTAAAACCGTTATCCCGCATGCGCTTTTAAATACTGTGACCAATATAACGTAAGTAGGTTTCTTCAAATCAACCCTAGATATGAAAAGTGAATTTGAGCCATCATGACCTGCCTACTCTAATGAACGTTCTCACTTACTTATACTGAGGTGGTATCATGGGCGCAATAGCATTGATAATTTCTTCTTTTGTAATCAATATATTGTTCCGTATCTCGGTGATGATCGCTACCGTCTCTGTTGTATCAATTTCGTTATTCTGGAAGTAGTCTTTCTTTACTCTCTCGAAACATGATATGATACGCTCTGTAGTTGCGGGGCAAATGTAATCTAAGGGTATCCAACGCTAAACATAAAGTCAAACATAAGCATACCTCACACTGAGCGAATTATTTGTATATTGTCATACGTACAGCACAATGTCGTAATTTCGCTAGCTCTGCCTTACGCTCTTCATCTGGTAGTTGTTTAAGGTAATCTGAAAAGAAACGATAATGAGAAACTCTAAAAATCTGCTTTCTATCCTATCCTTCTTACCCATCAGTTTAAGGACAAAGTCAGTGGGTTTCACGTTGATTCTGAACCTGTAAAACACCAGGCCACCGCAGGCGGCATCGACAGCTTGAAATTTCTTCTCCTTACGACTTTCAATAATCAATTTCTTTTGCTTTTCTTCGTTTTCTTTCTTCTTCATTTTTTCTTCATCACCGTCTTTATCATCGTTATTATTGCTCGCTAGTTTTTCGTCATCGTCGTCGTTTTCGAAATCGATTTCGTCAATATCCAATTTCCCCTCAAATCGAACCCAAGTTGTTTCGTGTTCAGGGAATAGTTTAACGATATATTGCTCTAAGCATGTCGATACTTGACCAAGAGCACGTGTTTCGGCATTGACATTACAGGAAACCAATATACCACATGCGTCGTCAGAACGCTTAAGAAGGTGGGAATGTTTAGTTAACCATCGTTGCTTGAAACGTCCACGAAGAATAGGTATAGTATCTGTTTCTTTCTTTTGCTTTTTGTTGTTATTTAGAAGCGTCTGGTCATCATTTTCGCGTTTCGTTCCTACTGTTGTTGTTTTTTGTGAGTCTCCCATATGTCAAAAGCTGTAGTTTTACACTCCTTATGACTATATTCGATTCAAGTGCCGTAATGAATTATATTTTGTTGCTGTGGCTTAAATTACACTAAATACCGAAAAAAAAAACGAAAGAGAAATCTTATGCGGGAACGCGAATAGAAAAAAACCAGGTGAACTGTTATCATCCTTCACAGAAACAGCTTTATAATGGCCTTCATAATTTTCGATATTTTATTGGTTGGATATCAGTCGAAAAACTATTTTCTGGAACTACGCATGTAGGTCATTAGATAGGTGTATGTATTCGTAGAGCAATAACCATTATTAAATTCACAAAGAGTCGTGTTGGAACGAAACCTTTATCTAATGATGATATGCTTTTTAAGCGGGAGTAGAAACTGACCCCTCCTCGTTTGGCATCTTTTCTATTCTGAATCTGAAACCCGGCATTTGTAGTGCACAGTTTCGAATGGGCTTTATTTTCGTTTCCTTGACTTTCAATCGAACCTTATTAGCGTGTTTTCCAAAGTCTTGCATTGACGCACAACATTATCGGACCAGAAATATGCTTATATGGCTACCCATGCTTTCTTGTATTTCAAGACGTTGGTAAGTCCTTTCGCTTTTTTGCTAAGTTGTTTACAACAGGTGCAAAACGGTAACTACGTAATCATATCGTCAATGCGAAAATGCACAAAAAAAAAAACCCCCAATTCAAAAGCCGATAAAGAACAGGAAAGAACACGATGACCCTTTACCAAGCGAGCAATAGAGAGACAGTGAGTGAAAAAAAGAGAAACACTCACAGAACACGCACAACACACAGACGGATTATGAGATTCATGGAAAATTCGTCGAATATGTCATTTTCGGGCTGAATATACAATACAAAACATCCACAGTCACCAACCGAAAGTTCATAAGGGCTTTCCTTTCTTTTATGTCAACTGATCCCTTTTTCCAATATCTTTCTATCCTTTTCTTTTTTTTTCCCTTATAAAAAAAAAACCACACCTTCCATACTTGATACCTGACCTTTTCCTTTTTTGATTTATTTTGAACTCTTTATAAATAATCTAACAGTAAGTTTCGAACTATTTTTGCTACACTACATGTTTAAACAGTGACAAAGATGACAGTTCTCTAACGTGTCATTTACTGATATTATGCAACGTTTAGCACAAAAAATGGCAGCAGATAATACAGGAAACAAAGATGAAAAGAATCTTCGCTTATTAGTAGTATCCAACAGATTACCTGTTACCGTCAGTAAGAATAAAGATAGTGGAAGATATGAATTCAAAATGTCTTCTGGTGGTTTGGTTGCTGCTTTGAGTGGTTTGAAAAAGATGATGTCTTTCACTTGGATTGGTTGGCCAGGTAAGCAGAGAGAAAGGGCATATAAAGACAGAGACGATTATAGTAAAATTGCTTTCTTATAACCGTACCCTTTTTGTATTTTTTTTTTTCATTCATTTTTCCAGGTTTGGATGTTCCTGCTGATGAAAAGAAAGATCTTGAAGATAGATTGCTCAAAGAAACCTCTACCATGCCTGTCTTTGTCGATAATGAATTGGCCGATTTGCATTATAATGGTTTCTCCAACAGGTAAGTAATCTAAAGCGGAAAACAATTTTAAGAGAAAAGTGAAACAGGGCTTTAAACAGTGTAGGGGGCATGACACTTCGTACATAAACGAACTATTTGTTTCTTATTAAGCATACACATATCTGACATCGCCGTTTGTTAGTATTCTTTGGCCTCTCTTCCATTATCATCCAGGGGAAATCTCTTTCAATGAAGAATGGTGGGATGCTTACCAAAGAGTAAACACTTTGTTTGCCGAAGCTATTGACAGAATTGTTGAAGATGGTGACCTTGTCTGGATTCAAGATTATCATCTGATGTTGCTTCCTAGTTTGCTCAGAAAGATGACCAAGAAGAATATCAAGATTGGTTGGTTTTTGCATACGCCTTTTCCCAGTAGTGAAATTTACAGGTAAGGAAAAAATTAACTCAGATGAAAAGCATAGTAAAGGAATTTTTATCCACATTGCGCTATAACACCTACTCATTTTCAATATCGACGTAGAATCTTGCCTGTTCGTAAAGAAATCTTATTGGGTGTTTTAGAAAGTGATCTTCTTGGTTTCCATACATATGACTATGCTCGTCACTTCTTGTCTTCATGTACTCGTATATTGGGACTATCTACTATGCCAAATGGTGTGGAATTTGAAGGAAGATATATTCATGTCGGAACTTTCCCTATCGGTATTGACCCCGAAAAGTTCACAGATGCTCTAAAAGAAACAAAGATTCAAAACCGTATTCAGCAACTTAAACAAAGATTTGGTGATTGTAAAGTGATTGTTGGTGTTGATCGTCTCGATTATATCAAGGGTGTGCCTCAAAAGATGCACGCTATGGAAGTTTTCTTGAGTCAACATCCTGAGTGGGTCGGTAAGGTCGTCCTTGTGCAACTTGCTATTCCTTCTCGTGAAGATGTTGAAGAATACCAGCATTTGAGAAGCACTATCAACGAGCTTGTGGGCCGTATCAATGGTCAATATGGTACTGTTGAATTCGTTCCTATCCATTTCATGCATCGTTCCTTGCCATTTGATGAATTAGTCGCGTTGTATGCTGCCGCTGACGTGTGTCTTGTCTCTTCTACTCGTGACGGTATGAATTTGGTATCTTATGAATACATCTCTTCTCAGCAAGAAAAGCATGGTGTCTTGATCCTTTCTGAATTTGCTGGTGCTGCTCAGTCGTTGAACGGTTCTATTATCGTCAACCCCTGGAACACTGAAGAATTGGCTAACGCTATTCATGAAGCCGTCACAATGCCCAACGATCTTCGCAAAGCCAACCATCAAAAGCTATATCGTTATGTTACTAAATACACCGCTGCTTATTGGGGCGTCAGTTTCGTCAATGAATTGAGACGTGTCAGCGAAGAATTTGGTCAACGTATGTCTATTCCTCAATTAGATACAAAGGTTGTCATTCAAAAGTACCGAGAAGCCAAGAAGAAGAAGTTGATCTTGTTGGATTACGATGGTACACTCACTACTACTCACAAGTTACCCGAATTTGCCAAACCTTCTCGCACTGTATTGGATCATTTGAAGACTTTGGCTGAACAACCTAATACCTATGTCTACATCTTGTCTGGCCGTTCTCGTCATCATCTGGATAGCTGGTTCGATTCCACTGGCGTCGGTCTTTCTGCTGAACATGGTTGCTTCTATAAGCATCCTGCCAACATTAGAGATAGCATCAGTCCTGTAAACGCATCGAATGAAAACAAATTGATCAAGGAAGAAGACAATAAATGGTATTGTCTCGTTGAACAAGTAGATCCCAGTTGGAAGGAAACAATTCGTCCTCTTTTCCAACATTATACAGAACGTACTCCTGGCTCTTTTATTGAAGAAAAGGAAATCAATTTAACCTGGCATTACCGTAACGCTGATCCTGAATTTGGTTCATGGCAAGCTACAGAATTGCAAGTCAATCTAGAGAAACTGTTGAGTCATATGGCCCTTTCCGTAAGTATTTTGTGTTCTGAATGGGAGAAAAGAGAGTGTGACAATATGAACTTCACGACCTGTAGGAATACTAACTGAGTCCACCTTTTTTCCATCATTTACCCGTCTAGATTGTGCTTGGAAATAAGACATTGGAACTTCGTCCTTCTTCTATTGATAAATCAACAGCTGTCCGTAATATTCTGAAAGACCTTGATCTTTCATCTATTGACTTTATTTTGTGTGTTGGAGACGGAAAGACGGATGAGGTTGTATTCTCTCTCTTAAATGAAATTCCTCAAGCCATCACCAGCACCGTTGGCAAGAAACAAACTGAAGCACTTTATTACATTCCTACTGTCGACCAAGTCAATAGCCTCATTGAATCTCTTGAGGAAAAATCTTCCAAATAAAAAATAGACAGATAATAAACCCACTTTTTTCCCGTTATTCTTCACTTCGAATGCAATATTATGTATTAAAACCTCCCATGAAATACTAGTGTATCATCATCCGAATTGTATAAATAAAGTCATTTGAATTTTAAAAAAAAGAACATTTGCTCTTCCAGAGATATTGAGAAATTACTGCTTCGTATAAAACGAGCCTTGCATACAATAGTGTAGTATTTAATAAAGATATCACTTGTCCATATAAGCATTAGAGGATAATTACGTAAATATACTTAATCAGAAGCAAAAATATGCCCTTGTACTTGTATTATTATTGGCTGCCCAACCTACTTGCTTTTCACCTTGAATGACTTATTAATTAGTTGAATCGTTTTGGCTACATTCAGTTTTACATATTCCAAGTCCAATGATTTCACATGCTCTTTTTGCTATGTTGTCCAAAAAGGAAAAAAAAAAAAATAAAGGCAAAGGGGTTAGATAAATGATGCTCCACGTGTTCCTAGCCATACATAGCGCACAACATACACACAGACATACACACATCTTTATATGTTTGTTTATCAATTTACCTTCTCTAACAAGTCGTCTAATTTTAGGTCAATCTCCAATATTGGTTTTTCTCTTCCTTTATAATGTAAAGAAATAATGAAGGTTCCCATGATAGGCGACTGAATCATTAAATAAATATTGGCTCTTCTATGATTTGGTACTTCGGAATCCAAGATAATTCCATCTTTTTCTAACTGCTGATGTGAAAACTTGAAGGGGCCATTATTTGATTTCTTTTTACTATGATAGTTCGAGTTTATATTCTTCCCATTGATGCTAGGTGTATTTAAATTACTACCCATGCCGGCACCACCACCATTTGCTATATCCATATCTAAACCGCCTTGCATATGATGGTGATCATGATGCTGCTGCTGTTGCTGTTGCGACTGCTGTTGCGCATGATGATGGGGTTGATAATTTTGTGATTGTTCAAACGTTGCTATTTCAGACGATGGCGCCTTGGTGGTAGAGAACCCAGGCACAACTTTGCTCGTGGATCCTCCGCCTTTGCCACCACTTCCACCCGCACTTTGCATTCGTACATTTTGCAGATATGCTTTGTAGGTCTCTAATTGACTTTGTAGATAGTTGTTGTGATCTTGAATGGTTCTGAACACCTGCTGTAACGACTCCACTTCTACTTTGACACGTTCTTTCAGATCGCCGAGATGGATAAGCTCTTGTTTTATCTCCTGCACAAGTAGCTCATAGTGGTTTTTCCGGCTCACGACACCCGCTTCTTCCAATTCTTGAAGCATGGATTGTACTTTTATTCCTTTACTCACCAGGAGCGCATCCTTCGCAGTACCAGCTGCTTCAGAAACGCGTATAAGGTCCAGATGAGACGAACTCGTAGTGCACATTTTTAAGATGTGTGGCATCGACCGCAGAATTTGCACAAAAATCGATTTTGTTTCCATGTAAAGCAGATCGTTTTGAGTGATATTATTCTCCGGTGTGGTAAGAATAAGCGCTGTGTCCTGTTGTTGCTGCTGCAGGCCCATCACAGGGCCTCTTTCCCAACGGCTGTAGAGAGGTAGTTGGACGGGCCGATTGGCTTGCCGTGGTATCTGTGGAGGCACAGGACCTAAATCCTGAAGTAAGATTCTCAATCGATGCATTGGCTCAGGCGCAATTTTCTGAATATGCTGCGATAACAATGCCTGTGTGCTGTACATTTCGTTGGGCGTGATAGAAATAAAGATGTCCTTGCGAGATAGAGCCATGTATTGGTCCATCTCTAAGGATTCGTAAAAATCGCTTACTTCGCAAATATCGTTTAGAAATTTTTGAATTCTTTGCTTGTTTTCTTCTACAAACCGATTGGTGGGTATCATATATGCTTCTTTGGCGTAAGTCGGCTTGTTAGCTAAATTCTGTAAGAGTTTTGCAATCTGTGTCAAGAAGAAGAATAGAAATTAGATTGAGTGAGCTGTTTGAAAAGGATACCGTGAAAAACGCGTTGATTCAGTGTCACTTTTTTCTGGAAAATCTTTACAAGTGTCAGAGTTGTTCTGGGATTACTACTTGGATAGGAATCAATCAACATATAAGCTTGTGGGGTGACAATAGCTGGATTGACGAAACGTAAGAAGAAGAATCCTCCTATAAGCGAGGAGATGGCTGTCTCCGTAGCCTGAGGATATTTTCTTTTTGTCAATGACCTTATTTGCTTGCAGATCCAACGAATGCCATAGGGTATATTGTTTAAAGAACGGATGATGGTCGTTAGGAATTCATTGGCGACTTCGATGAGCTTGGTTAAGCGTGGCTCAATGATCGCCTGCACTTCGGGGTTGGCCGCTGCTATTTCGGGTGTGACACTTTTACTCAAATTGGGTGGCAGAGTGCCTTCTTTACTTAGCTTTTCCGTAATAATCTCATCATACACCTACAAAAAAGAGTCAATGTTAGATAAATAACAGGTCATCCGTCTGATTGTCACTTTTACCTTCAATGGATTAATTTGGAAATTCATATCTTTCTTCTCTATCAGTTCATTAATTTTTTCTGAAAGCACCGACTTTAAATAGGACTGTCCAGGTCCTCGACGGGTATAAGTCATGAGCATCCTTGACACTGGTGTGTTTGCCCGTAAAAGCGATCCAAACTCAACCGTGGATTCAAATTGTGCTGCCAAAACATTCTTATTTATAAAGAAGACATTGAGCCTTTATATCCCTCTATTTCCTTTGCAAAACGCGTTTATTGTGATCTCTCTCTCTACCTGAAACATCGTCAACAGTAAATTCTCTTCTCTGCTTTCGTATTGATTACCATATAAGGTGAACATGACTGTTTGCAATAAAGTGTCAATTTCTGATAAATTTACCAGTCGGCATAAGGAAGCGATATAGCCTGGTTCGTTCTGCAGTAAGAAAAACAAATGACTATAATGCTGTAATTTTCTATCGTCCAAATGGTGTTCCATATTCCTCTCGTCATGGTCGTCCAGCTGAGATGATATATCATTTTGCTAATAACATGATTGTACAACTGTTCAATGCACTTTTGATCTGGACTTTTGGTTGCCCCTTTTCCAAATGAAACATACTTACATCATCCACAGCCATTCTATTTTGAATAAGCAGAGCTATTCTGGAGTCTAAAAACCTGACATCCTTTTCTAATAAAAAATTATTTTTGGACTGTGCTGAGATATCTGCTTTCAATTCGCGTAATGATTTCTGCACTAGAACAACAGAATTATATGAACATATTGGCAAAAAAAAAAAAATTCTGATATTTTTATCCAATAATAAATTACCTCGAGCCAGTTCGTCTTCAATTTCGCTATCTTGTTCGGTGGCCATTGAATAGAACAGTGAGACTGAATAATGCTTTGATGCTCTACCTGACGGTATCTGCTGAGACGTTCGTTTTATGTTGGCAGCAGCAGCGGTGACCGCTCTACTGACTATTCCTCCGTTGGCGGGTATCCCAAAGGAATGCACCATCCCACTTCGTCTGTCAGACTTTCTCTTGACGTTGCTGATCAATTCAGTCATGAATTATACACCAAGTTTATAATAAAAAAAAGTTGTAAAAAAAAGGGGGTTGAGGTGGAAGAGAGAGAGAGAGTGAGAGATAGAATAAAATTCAAATTAAAAATATAATAATGGCGAAGGAACAGGAGGTGGATGAAATGCGGTTTGTTTTTGTTTAAGGTGTAGACAGCGAAAAAGGAGGTGTTATCGCAGTATTAGAATTAGTTGCTTCGACAATACTAAGCAGAAAAAAGAAAGAGGGGGAGGCTATCAAAAAGATATTTCTTTAGAAAAATTAAAACAAGCAGGAAATTAAAATACAACATTACTAGTAATCACATACAAACACACACATTCCTTTTTGATCTCGTTTCAGTTTAAATGATTATTTGCCACTTTAAGAAATTACAACTGGTACAGAACATGCATAGAACGTACTGTTTGTGTCGTTCTTTTAAATGGTCTCTGAGCTCCACCAAAGTTATCGTCTGTTTGCCACTTTCTATCCTAACCTTAAGTTTTGTTCCCATTCCGTATAAATTATCCTCATCTTGACGGAAAATAAAATAACCCGCAGACATGAGTTTTAGACGACAGCTCCTAATTAAAAAGCTGCATTAAACCATTCTATTCATATCGCTTCATCCTACATAAATTCAGTGTACGCCAATATCACTGATACCTTATTTCTGCAGCGTTTTGTCTATTGCCACTGTTTATAAGCAAATCTTACATTCAGCTGATAAAATTGTTTTCAAAAAAAGCGTTGTCGACAAACGCTTGCATAGTGTATGTGCGTAATTTACACTCTTTCCTAAAATAATATCGCACTTTGAAAAGTTAAATACAGCATTTCTACGATGTAATTTTTTTGGATGAAATAAAACTTATTCGCCAGATGTTTAGCTTAATTTTTTGGATGAAAAAAATAAAATAAATTAGACAAAAAAGTTCAATTTGAGACGAATAGGAAATAATGTTAGGCTTTTTGCCTGTAATAATTAGTGAAAACTTCATATATTCGAATACTGTCGTGAGCTTGATTATTTTAATATCCAGCGAATAAAACGCCTCAGAACTTTGCAGCCTCTGCTATTCCACCTTCGGTGCTGTCGATATCAAAGGCTTCCAGGGAACAGGTTGTTTGTCACGCAAAGAACGCCAGACTGTCTGACAGCGGGATGTTAATGCATCTTTGAATATGATGACGATATCGTTGTCGATTTGGTTAAACAAGAAAGACCAGCAGGATGTCAGCAGCTTAAAAAGAATTACCTAGCAAACACGGCTCGATTTAGGTCACTACAGGTAAAAAGTCTAGACATAAATTCCTATTCGTCTCCAAACTGAAGTTTTTGTCAGTCCTATTTTTACTTCATTTAAAAAACGTAAGCTAAATATCCGAAAACCAAGTCTTACTCGTCCGAAAATAGTAAACATCGCCTGAATTTGAAAAAGCTGCCCATAATTGAAAATAAATTTGTCGCATAATTTGGGAGAATTTATGCAGTCAAATACGTATCGCAGTGTGGATAAAGAAGACTAAGTACGGTCAGCGAAAGTAAAACATTGTACAGATTCAAACGGCAGAGTCATCTAGACGAAGCGCTAAAGAATTACAATAACTATAGCAAACAAAAATTAAAGAGAATACCGCGTATGCTATAGGTCTTTTTTTGTGGGGCAAATCAGCTCTTACAGACGTACCATGTTTAATGTGTCCAAGATGGCGCTGAATCAGTCTTCTTCAGTATCAATCTTGCGGCTTTTCTCTGTAGATGTCTAAAAGCTAGAACGGCGGCGAGATCTCAAATAGAAAGCCAAGTGCCCCAATTTGGTTATCAGTAGTTTACTTGTCCAAAACACAAGATTAACCATTTGACGCTATTGTTTGCTGCTGACTAATTAATAATCGAATAGAAACTCCTTTGCTGATACAGCAGTTGTCATTTCGAGTGCAAAGACCTTGCACCGCTAACCTAGGATGGCAATTGTATGCGTTATGAGTAGAAATAGACAGTCAGGCGTTTAAAAGTGACATGGAATGAAAAGATTGGATGAAGAACACAATTACAATACAGAAGCAGTCAATTTTTTTGATCAAAGAGTGTGAACAATACTTACTATTAAACAAAGCCTCAACTTGATGTGAATTACTGATTTTCATAACGCAACAAATGAACCTTTAAATAATCCAACGTTCAGTCTTCAATAAGCAATGTTCTATTGTTTAAACTGTGCATCAGGTAGCTGCTTCGAACCAATTCTTTTTCTTTAAAAAAAAAAATTTACTTTACTGAATATAAATACAGCAGCGCAAAAAAAGAACCATAAAAAGAACATCTAATTCGACGATTTCTAATGAAGTCTTAGGAGGCTAGAAGAAGTAATGATAATTGTTAATTTATAAAAGTGATTTATTCGCTTGGTTGATTTATTGTGGTTTTTGTGCAGCTATTAGAATAGTAGTAATATGCTTACCATTTATTTTCTTTTTCGAACCATTCAAAGACGAGTGAGCAACTCTCACAGTAGAAGTAAGATGTTTAATTGCTTTCTATAAATTTTTATCCTTGAGAATAGAAAAAAAGCTATTCGCCTTTGTCTTTTTTTTTTTCGATTGTCCGCACTACTTTGTCTGAACTAATATTGCTTATTGACAATTAAGATGAGGATGCAGGCTGTGACTCATATTCGTTGACAGTTGCTTGGACTTGATCGCTCATTAAGATACTCAAGCAAGGTATATTTGGACAAGTGCATTCAATTGAAGCACCTATTTCTGTATACCATTCTATATAATACACTTGAGATGGAACATGTGCATATATGTGATAGCATCCGACGAAACAGGCAGCAGTAATAAGCATGAATTTGTGTTGGTTTCTCTATGGCATTTGTCTATGAAAGGCTTAGCAAGAAGCTTGCCTTTGCAAACCAACCTGGTACATTGAACACATCTAATCAGGAAATCTCAACAGCGAACACTACATGTGGACTTGAATTTTCATACCTGCAGGTTCATGTGAAAGAAACATCCCTCTATTCATTATTGAAGTAATTAAGTTAGTAGTCATTAATCTGATCTTTTTTACATTAAGTAGTCTTTTCAATCCCAGTACAGTTTTTTGAGTTTCACAGTGATTCGAATACGAGCCTTTGGTTGATCTATATAAAAAATCAAAGGCTTCAACGAGGATAACATCAAAGCCTTTGACAGCCTCCGCCCCACCCTGGCAAAGAGAATATACAAAGTAATTGCTTTGATGAACAAAGGCCGTGACAAAAATTTATAGAGAATATCGATGTTTAGAACGATGGTGAACATAGATAAAGCAGCTGTAGCAGCAAAGTCTGTAGAACCTTGGAGACATTCAAGAAAAATCTTAAAGAATTCTAAGTCGGGATGAAGAAGGTAGTCAATGATCATAAACTCATCTGTTTTGAGACAGGGCGACAATTGTGTTGAAAAAAAGGCGAACTTGAAACTCACTATGATATCACTCTTCAAAAGCCAAAGCTACATAGTGAACGTACGCTTATAATCATACACAGTTCATTTTATATAGTAAGCTTCCATTCTTCAGTAGATAAGGCTTTACATTTTTAGAAACTCACCGTCTAGCTGTTTCAAATCTTTGACAAATATTGGGTCTTGCAGGCCTGAATTACACTAGTTTTCCCAATCTCAGCTTGTTTAATTTTATAAGACGTTTTGTGAATCATACATTTAATATGACAAATGAATTATTATATGATTTCCAGTTAAAACTTGCTTACAGGCATCTTTTGTAACACCAATAGATAGCATTCACCCCACATTTTCGGAGCTCTCAGCGCAGGTTAAAAAACCACATCTCATTCTAATTCGATGTGGTTGATCGTCAAGATGCGATAAAGGGGGCAGAGAGGTCCCCAGTTGATATTTCCTTTTTCTTTTTCATCTTGTTGTTCTTTTACGCCGAACGTTTCTTTCTTCAATAACAGTTTAAGACTTATATAACTTTTGACTTGTTGACATAAGTGCTCAGGTTACTGTATAATCAAATGACCGGTGATTTGGAACCGAACAAGAGGCAGAGGGTCAGTAAAGCTTGGTAGGTAAAAAAATATTAGAATATAAAACATCGCATGAAATGTATGAGAGACGAATGGCTAGTCGCTTTAAGCATGTGAGCAAGTTAATCATAAGGCAGCTGTGTCCTGTATTTTTAGTGATCCATGCCGTAAGAAAAAAGTAAAATGTGATGGCGGAATTCCTATCTGTAGAAATTGTGAAACTTTGAACATCGCTTGTCTATACAAGGAAACAACAAAAAAGGTTGGTATTTAGGATATACAGAATTGTAGAACGTTGTAAGTGTTGATAGAGTCTATTGACGATACTATCTCTACATTTTAGAGAGGTCCACCTAAAGGTTATATAGAGGCTGTAGAAGGCAGATTGCATAGACTGGAGGCTCTGCTCAACAGCATTATACAAGAGGATGATCCACACTCCCAAGCAATTTTAAATGAGTTAAATTCACCACTCGAAACGGCTTATGGAGAATTGGTTCGCCCTCGTCCAATCTTTCGAGAAAGAATTCCAGATTATAACACATGTAGTGGTTTATTACGGCTGTCACCTGATCCATCAACATCACGTCCATCTGTTACAGCAAAAGATAACAACAGTGATTCGGACTATTCAAAGAGTTTAGGGAATTTATCAATTGATGAGAGTGGACAGCTTCGATATTATGGAGGATCTTCTGGCTTCTATATGTTAAAGACAAGTAAAAGCCTACAGAATCGAGCTTTTCATTTCAATTCAAAAGATTACATAGCTAAGAACAACAGTAGTAATGGAAAACGGAGAATAGACACAGGCCTTGAAGACAGAGGATATCGTACTGTGATGATAAACCCTTACGAATTACCACCAAAAGATCTGTCGGATCATCTACTTGAGCTCTACTTTAACAATTTTTATCCTCTGTTACCGCTGTTACATAAACAGTCTTTTCTACAGTCTCTCCAGGATGATAGAAAGGCAAACCCACCAGCGCTCTTGCTGAATGCAATTTATGCAGTTGCTTCACGCATATCGTCAGATGTACGAGTTCGGGCTGATCCTTTAAAAGCTGATACAGCGGGTGATATATTCTTCGAAAGAGCACGACTGTTGCTAGATTTGGAATGGGACAGTTTCAGAGTTTATACTGTTCAGTCGTTATTATTGATGAGCAGCCACCAAAATGGCGCACTTAAACCCACGAGAGGTTGGCTATACAGCGGCATGGTAAATATTTGGCAATATACTGAAAAATAGATGACAAAGGCAGCACTGGAAAAAAAAAAAATGAACGTTAACTTTTTTCCTCCCGATACTTTTATTTCTTGTAGGCAATTCGGATGTCTCAAAATCTAGGGCTCCATAGAAATTGTGATCATTGGAATTTGACCCCCAGTGAAAAAGAAGAGAGAAAACGAGTGTTTTATTGTTGTTTCGTGTTAGATCGATTGTCCAGCGCAATGCATGGTCGCTCCCCCATGATAGATGACAGAGATTATGACACGCCTTACCCCAGTGAAAATGATGACGATGACATAACTCGAACACCTCGCACTATGGAAAATTTCCATCATTTGATTCGAATATGCGAACGGTTGGGGGACGTTATCAGGGACTTATACATGGTGAGAGGCCGAAAACAATTAGCAGCTATGCCTTCTGCAGACATCATCGTCTCCAAATTAGACAAAAGACTGAACAGTTGGCTGTCAAACTTACCAGCAGACCTTCAATACCATCCTCCAAACACTAGATTGAACGAAAAAGCGCCAGCACCTGCTTTAGAAGTATGTCAACTTCATATGCTATTTTATACAACTTCAATATTGACACATCGTCCATTTATACCCGGTCCTCGCCAAGCAACCGCTCCTTCCATATTCCCATCCGCCTCTATTTGTACCTTTGCTGCGAACAAAATTCTTGACATAACTGAATCATTGATGAATGAAGGACGTCTAAAAAATGTTAACAACTATACACTTTTTTTCATGTTCACAGCAGGCATTATCTTCATTCATAACGCAGCATCTACAGATTCCATGTTTGCATTTGAAGCAAAAATCAGCATCAATAAAATTATGCACGCTATGGACGAAGTTGAAAAAACATGGACAACGTCTGCACGGCATTGTAATATATTGGGCGCTCTCGCCGGATTACGAGACATTGATCTGGATTGCGTTGATGAAAGTTATATCAAATTGCGAAGAAATGATGTTTTTCACCAGCCAGCATCCATTGCTGTTCCAAATTCTCCGGAACCAGAAGATAAGATAATATTAGATAACAATGTTAAAGGACAACAACAGATCGAAGAGGAATATTACAGAGAACGATTACATTCTACCGTAAATGACGGAGGCGTAAGCAGCGTTATTACATTTGATGATAGGTCGATCAGTAGTGATTTCAACATTCCATCTGTCTCTATTTATAATGGCCAGTCGCCTAAAACTACCCAGTGCTATACCCACCAACAACAACCGCAAAAACTCGAGCAGACAAACAGCAATGACAATATTGCCGAGTCTAATCCATTCGATCCAAATACTTCTGCTTTTTGGAGTGTACCAATGTCGTTTGATATTGATGAATGGAACAGTTATTTTGATAAGCAAAAGCTCAGTAGCAATAGCAACAATGAAGTAAACTATATTTTAAATGGCTCATCAGCGGTTTCTACCGACACAGTAACACCTACTTCTAGCTCTTTCACTACTACTACTACACCCGTTCCGCTTCCAATAAGCCAACAATTTCAATCACCTTACATGCAAATGCCCACTGACTCTAGCAGAAATACCAATGATATTCAAATACCTCATTGAGCTTTCTATAAATTCATTTTCTTCACCTACGGTTACGCTTATGCCATTTATTTATTTATCATTATTAAACATGCGACGCAATTAACCCACAACGAATAAAATGAAAATCAGATATGCCTTTGAGCGAAATAATCATAATGCAGTTAGACAGAACGCGCAGATCTAGATCGTGATTAGCGAACTCTTATTAGACCATGTTCAAAATAAGTAACACGCCAATCGGTCGATCTACATATTGATCGAAAAGCCTTAAAAAACAACTTTTTCAATTAATCATTCATAGCATATCAATTGACGCTGCAAATGATGTAATTCTGTGAAGAAAGGTTACTTAACTGTGAGCCTTTCATTGTGCAATCATAATTATTCTGTACTGCGCATAGAATTCAATTGGTTCCAAAAAATGCTTTTCTTCCATTTCCATTCGATGACCAAAGACGGAACGGCCAACTCTATATAATGGATATAGAAGTTTATATTCTTTCTGCTCATCACTATGACAACATTTACGGGGAAGGATGTACCTCTTGACAGTATATGTCTATGTATCAGTTCAGGTATGCAATCATTTTTTCTTGTTAATTCATACAGTGGTTTCAAATCTTATATATATGAATTTAAAAACGGGAAAAACCTTATATTAAAAAGTTGCCTTTAGTAAAAGAAGAAAACACATAAAGAAAAACCAGTTATTTTTTTTTGTATAGCGACAAGATTGATGAGACATATCATCATTCCTAGAGACATACAGGTGTCCAGCAATTTCACTATTCTTCAGATGAAAGCTTTATGCAATTACATTCTTATCTTTTTATTACAGTTCATCCAAAGCAACCTCTACCAAGTAGGTCATGGTTGAAAGGTATTGGCAGCCTTTAGCGTTTGAATTTAGGTATCATAGACTGCTGTTTATGATAATATGCTTTGAGTCACTTTATTGTTTATTGGAAATTTAGGGAACTGTAAGAGCCATCTTGTTCAGGACGATTTTTGACGTACAGTTTGTTAGCATCCTTAGTTTATGCTTACTTTAACGCGGGCCGAAAATATTTGAACACTTTTACAAGCTTTAGCTCTTGCATAACCACATATAGCTGGTTATAAGAAAAGGACGGCGCGAACAATACAGATCTAATTGCATAAGACTGAATCTTTTCATCTCTATTGATGACATAATTAAAGAAAAATGTACGCGGAAATGGTTGATAACGACAAAGCCTAAAGAGTCAATCACCACTTTGTCCTGTCTTTGATTACTTTCTTCTAGTTGATACTGCTAACGATCAATTGAGCATATTTGAAGCAGGGCATATGAGTGTTTAGATTTAAAAGAATACAGGCATAATATATCATAATACTACTTGGATTCTTTTGTATCTATGATCTGATCATTCGGCTTTCACTCCAGCCATTCCCATTATATGAATGTGTTAACATATTATTATACAGATGCTGCTGTTTCGGTAAGGTAGACTTTGATGCTACAGAAGATAGAACCTGTTTCCTTGCCAAAACATCGTTAGTACGTACTATCGATGCTGCATTGCTGTGCTTGGATTTTTCTGAAGTCGCTAGTGGCCTCTTTTTGTTATGTTGTTTAGGTACTTTTGAAGAATTGTAAATGGTATATTTTGATTTTACATTATCGTAAAAATCTGGGTGTTCGGACTGGTGACTGATGCCTAAGTTTTCAGCGTTGGTACCTAGTCGTGGAATACGCACATATGCATCTGTTCCGAATCCATCCATTGGTATCACTTGTAGTTCACCTCCCCAATATTCAGCGTATATACGGCTCATTGTTAGTCCCAAGCCTAAATGTCGATGGCCCATTTCGGAAGCCTGGCTTACTCTGTCATCAATAGCTACTGGTACTTTCGAAACTTGCTTCATCTCATTAAACTCTCCCATCTGTGACCGTGATTGATAGGACCAAAGTTGTTCAAAGCGTTGTGAGCTTATGCCACCGCCCTGATCGGACACTCTAAAATAAACATCGGACTCATTGGCACTGACAGTTACTTTAATAGGAGGGTAGTTTCCGTCAGGGTGTTTCAGCATGGTAAATCGCACCGCATTGTCTAATAATTCGTATAGAATGCGCTCTAATTGCTCAGGCACCTAATGAAAACAACATCAGTATACGTTTTGCATAGATACTGCTCATCAAACTACTCACGTAAGCGAACAGAATTTCACCATTCTGGCTTTCATTTATCGGTGTATTATTCTGTATAGCTACATCAATTTTTGGCGGTATCATCTGACAAACGTTGTCGCCTGTATGGTACCGATGTACATTTTGGAACACTAACTGTTGTGCCCTTTTTAGTATATCTGAGGCTGAACAATGAACGAATATAATCCCTACATAACCATCTCCAAACCCTGTGTGCAGATCCCACTGATGTTCACACGCTTCTGTCAAAGCCAAGTGCTGTTCTGCGATGACCCTTCTTGAAACGTACGACCTCAATATTCTATTCAAAAACAGATCTAAATCTTTCTGTTCAGGGTTCTGGTAAAAGCGGGCACTTTCGCCTATGCCTTGTGCCAGTCGCGGCAACACCAACAGCCCATCCTCTAACAAATTTTGTAGGAGCTGACAAAATTCTAAATTGTCTTCATGCGTTTTAATAGCTGGAAAGGCGCGGATTGATTTGAAAGCTCCCCAATAGAGTTTGTAAACGTACTCAATGTGAGGATTAGTACCGACAAAGAAGGGTAATTGTTGAAAATCTCTAATGCGATGTGCTAAACGAACCAATAGCTCATCGCGTACCCAATTGCCTGACTTAAGCAGACGATCGGTATTCATTTGTCGACCAAAAAATATAAATTGCCGAAGGGTGCTCGCATTAACAGGCTGCGAGGCATACTTCTCAATTATCTCGTTTTCGTAAAAGTGATATGGTGATGTTGATTGTATAGTATCCAAGTGGATGGCTCTTGGTGCTTCGGTTTGCGGTTTGGCCATAACTGTGATCGAGTTATCCATAGTAGTTGAATTTGCAGAAGACGTCGTTGAAGTAGAAGAGTACGGTGGTGGTGTAGTAGTGAAGGATGATACATTCCTTATCAATGATGTGCATGTTCTTACTCTCGTTTCTTGACTTTGTCGCAGACCATTGATAACTGATCGATTTGTTGAACTCGAAAGGTGCTGAAACAGTAATTTTTTTGTCTCTGCTGTGAACGACATCTTTGTCAGTTATTAATTTTCTATCCTGAGGTATAGTTGAAGAAAGAAAGAGAGGCGATGCAACGAAAAGAAGGCTTGTCTTCAATGAACAACAGTTTAAATCATATTACTATAAAAAAAAAAATAAGGGAAACTTTTTTTTTTTCATTAACATAATTGAGTCATTGTCATGCTCCAATGATATTGCACATATGATTATTGTACGCTCTGTTGTACAGATAATCATTTTATGCAGATTAGCCTCATAATTTGTTATGCACATAATTGATTTCAAGATCTACCAATTTTGCATCCAACGTAAAGGAGCACTAACTGGTTTTTTTTTCATGCCATTTATAACGTGACGTGGAACAAGGTAGCCTCTTTTAATAAATATAATAAGTTTAGCTGATGAGGGTATGTACAAGGTATTCATTTCAAAGCAGAGATCATTATTTTGTTTTCCAATCATCTAAGTAACAAAAGTGATCTTGAATTTATTCAGAAAAGAACCTTTATAAGCCTTGATATGCTGCTTATCTGCTTTCACATTTTCGTGTTCTAATTTGTAACGTTTTTTCAATCTTTGTATGCCGTTGATTAAGCCAGTATCGCACATAAAGAGATCCAAACGCATCTCTTCTATGCATAGCAATGACGTTATGAAGTCTGAAAGAGCCATTTCAACATCATCAATATTAGTATCAAGGGTGATAGGGGTAGTAGTTCTGACTGGAGTGATATTTGTTTCCACGAAGGGTTCTGCTAATCGACGCTTGCTTAAAATAGTTGTGGGTGAATCCCGTTCACCTTGACCTGGCCATCTTTTCATGGAAAGATATGTCAGTTTCCCTGCAATTGGTATGTAACACGTCCGCCATACTTTTGCCGTAAATGAACTGACACAATCCAATGTTAATGATGTGAGGTTAGAAAGGTAGCTGAAAGCTTGGTATTTTGAAACCAAATGGTTCTCTGAGGCAATCCATCGATCCAACATCATATTTATTTTTCGCTGTTGTTCTTCATTTAGTGGAAATGGAACTGAATGGATGAAATCGCGGTCAGTAGGTCCAATCAGTTGCTGTTCATAGTCTAATACATTGATCATAGAGAAAGCCTTCAGTGAAGCAGGTAGTTTTCGTTCCGAATTAGATATTGACAAGGGAAACAAGCTGACATAAATGCTGCTTAAAACTACAGGCTCGGCAAATTCAACGAATAAATGCTGCAGTTGGTATAATTCAGAAAATATATTGAGATCAAATGATTGAAGTGGTTTGTATGTCTGTCTGGATTGGTGCGTTCGGATTTTTCGACAAGTAACAACTTTGAGAGTGTCCTTTAACCAAGTAACAAGGCATTTGATATCCACTAGGCTTATGTTGATTAAACAAAGCTCTTCTACCCGTTGGAATGGTCGGATCTCTATTTGTCTTCTGTTGAAAGCAATCATTACATTGGGAGCCTCTTTGTTGGTAATGGTAAGCCGTCGTATAAAATGCAATTGCTTGAAAGATCGTTGCAATTTGGGCAGCATGGCTAGTCTGTTGTAAAACTGTGTGTATTCGAATTGTGTATCTCTCCACTTTAACGAAGGAAAATATAGCAATTTTAGCGAATATAATTTTCTTTTCTGAGAAAGCTAGACTTACAATATGGGGTTGACTGGCCAATCGGCGCCAACGTTGGCATACGCTCATCATTGTACAATAATCCTCAAAGCATGAAAGATATCTAAAAATCGTCAATAGGCAGTCATTCGGTAGCTTGGATATAGGGGTATCTATTTCTTGAAAAATACTGCCTTGAGGTGAGCGTGTACTTGCTCGCTGTTGGGTTCGATTTACTAAAGGTTTGTGCTTTTTTGAAGTTTGTGATAGCGTTTGCATTGAATTTGCTCTTTTAATTAAAGATATTGTGGGTAACACTCGTTTGGGCTGGGTAGAAAACGACAGATTCTGTTTTAGTTTTGGTACTGTAGGTTGCTAGTGAAAGACAGATCAGTACGATTACAGCACTTTAGATCAGAGTTAAGTGTGGCCAAATAGTTCAGCTTACTGTAGCTCCAAAACTTTTCGAAGTGATCAGTCCGTGTCGCAAAGCGCTTTTTGATCTTTGCAACAAATGCTTTGTTGGTTTTTCCTCTTCAGTATTTTCGTCGTTTTTATGTGCAATATTCGTTTCAATCCGACTAAGGGGCGATCGTCCAGATGGCATACTACTATTATTATTTGAGGGTATAAGATTTTGGTAAAAGAAAACCTAATCTCATTAAATTCCGTCAACTGACAACCAAAGTCCTGCAAACGCGATTTTTTTTATTTTTTTTTATTTGGCGGCCAAAGTGACGTTTACGCGCAAAGCCGAAACTTTTTAAATTCTAGTTGTTTCTTTCTTCTTGTTCTCTTCCTTTCCGGAAATCTAGCCATAAACCGCAGACAGAATGAATGAACAGTTCTACAGACTATTACAAGAATACCTCTTACAAACACTAAACCCTTCGACGCAAAAAGAAGGTTGTAACAACTTCACATAAGAACAAAAAATCCTTCGGCCATATCTAACGTGGATCTCTTTGTTGTTACGGAATAGCTGCTCTGAACTTATCGCAAGCCGAAGGTCAACAAGGGTTTCCTATTCTACTTTTAAGAACCGTTAGCGATGAATCAGTTGATCAAACCATTCGAATGGCAGCTGCCGTTTATTTCAAAAATTATGTTAAGCGAAACTGGGTCAGGGTAAAACAAAAACTGCTATTTATTTTGAGTGCTTTCATAGTACTCACCGTTGTGTTCTACTACTCCACGCTTCTGAAAGGATAACGAACAAGACGCTGATAAGATCACTCAGCAAGATCGTGCCGAGATCAAAAACCAAATTGTTCAACTTATGATTACAGTACCTGAAAAACTCCAACTTCAAATCAGTGATGCTCTCAGTTTGATTGCAGACGCTGATTTTCCTGCTAACTGGGAAACCTTGCTACCAGTAATTATCTACATAGAAAAGCCTTTCCAATTGATATTGAAGTTTACTAACACTAACATTGTAGGAACTCATCAGTAAGCTTAGTCCAACTGACTACAGAGTCAACAACGGTATCCTTAGCACTGCACATTCTATTTTCAAAAAGTAAAAGAACAGCCAACAAATTTAAATTCTCAGAACGGTATTAACCTGAACATTTCTATAGATGGAGATCTCAATTCAGATCTGATGATCTTTTCATTGTCATCAAATATGTTTTGGACCTATTCTGTGAACCTTACAAGCAACTCTTTGAAGTAAGCAGGAGGAAACGAAAAGATGACAAAGAAACAATCGACCTAACTTGCAATAATTGATTGGTGAAATAGATCACGGATAAACTCATTCAAGAAAACAATAACAATGCACAAGCTCTTAATGTTCTAGCCCGCTCATTGAATTTACTTATCAAAATCTATTATGACCTTAATTGTCAAGATCTTCCCGAGTTTTTCGAAGATCGTTTGCAAGAATTTTCCAACTATTTGCAAAAATACCTTGTTTATCACAACCCTTTATTAGCCACTGATGATGAGGAAGAAGAAGGCCCCTTGGAACAAATCAAGACAAGCATTTGCGATGTGCTAGAACTATATGCTTCTCATTATAGTAGTGATTTCCCTCAATTAGAATCATTCGTTCCTATTGTCATCAATCTTTTGACCAGCGCTACAGGTGAAGCTAAATACGATGCTGTAAGTTGCTAAAAGTGACGGCATATTAGCGGTATCGTTGAAATCTACAAAAGGTATACTGACTTCTCACTTGTGATATGCATTACTAGTTGGTTTGCAAAGCGTTCTCAGTATTGAGTGTGGTTGTTAGACTTGACAATTCAGGAACCCTATTTGCAGATGAAAATTCATTGAAGGCTACTATTGAAAGAATCGCTCTTCCCAACGTTGCTTTAAGAAGTAAGTTGAGGAGTTCTTTCACTGTCGAAAGAAAATAAGCGCGCACTCACGCAAAATGCCCTTCCTGTACAATAGCTGCGGATGAAGAGTTGTACGAAGATAATCCAATTGAGTATATTCGCAGAGATTTAGAAGGATCAGACAGTGATACCCGCCGTCGTGCAGCCGCTGACTTTATTCGTAATTTATTGGAGCGATATGAGCAAAACGTTACCAAAGTTATGTCAGAATATATCAATCAGTATTTGCAGAAATACAATACTAACCCTCAAGCTAATTGGAAAGACAAAAATACAGCAATTTTCTTGCTCGTCGCCATTGCCAGTCGTTCCATAACCAGCTCACTCGGTGTTACTAAGGTCAACTCGCTTGTTGACATTGTTGATTTCTTTTCGAAGAATGTGCTGTGCGATTTGCAGTCAGATGTCAATACTGCAATTCCTATTTTGAAAGTGGATGCTATCAAATACGTGTACACCTTCAGAAACCAACTTACCAAGGAACAACTACTGACTGTCTTTCCTCTACTAGTGAAGCATCTTGAGTCCACTGATTATGTGGTTTATACATATGCTGCCATTGCTATTGAACGAATTTTGTTCATCCGTCAAGGCAAGACCATGATGTTCACTGCTGCTGATATCAAACCCTATGCCGAAACTTTGCTTACTCAACTGTTCCGATTGATCGAACAAGGTCAGACACCTGAGAAACTATCAGAGAATGATTATTTGATGAGGGCTGTCATGCGTGTCATCATTACGTCCCGCCAAGATATGGTGCCTTACGTCAACGTTATCATGAGCAAATTAACCGGCATTTTGGCTGTCGTCATGAAGAATCCCAGCAATCCCAAATTCAACCATTATGTGTTTGAAAGCATTGGTGCCTTGATTCGTTTCATCTGTCCTATTTCCAACGCGGCTTTAAGTGAATTCGAATCAATGTGCTTCGGTCCTTTCGAGAATATCCTATCTCAAGATGTCGCAGAATTCACGCCTTACGTCTTTCAATTGTTGGCTCAATTGTTAGAACAACATAAGGGTACTGAGTTGACACAGTCCTATATAGCACTTTTAAACCCTTTGTTGAATCCTTCACTTTGGGAACAAGGCAATACACCTGCTTTGGTGCGACTAACCCAAGCCTACTTGGAGAAAGGTGTCACTACCATTATTCAAAGCAATCAGTTAGAACCCATCTTGGGTATTTTCCAACAAAAGTTGGTGTATTCTCGTCAATTTGATCATTATGGCATGCTGTTATTACTTACCATTACATGTTGTGTGCCACTGTAAGTATTTTTTTGACGTGGGTCGCAGAAATTATTGGCTTTTCATTTCTCAACCCTAACCATCACAAATTTATCGGTCAAATTGTAGTGATATTTTGAGTAAATATTTTCCAGCTTTACTTTCAGCTGTACTTAAAAGACTCCAAAGCAAGAAGAGAGGCGATACGATCATATTCGACAGATTTACACGTAATTTCACATTATGGATGACCAATTGCTTCTTAACAGAATCCTTGGGTGGGCCTGATACCATTATTAATGTTTATGAAGCTTTACAGCCTGGGTAAGTATTCGAGCGGGACAGTTTTTCTTTTAAATCATTCATTAACAACCTATTTCTTTCTCATTCACGTGCATATGATAGTCTCTTTGGCCAGATCATGAACTTGTTTGTTCTCCCTGATATAAGCAGATTGAGTAAACCTTTGGATCGTAAGATAGGTGCTGCAGGCATGGTTCATCTTCTTACCAAATCCGCACTTTTACTGCAAGAGCCTTACTTGTCGAATGGACTTTGGAAGCAATCTCTTCTCGGTCTCTTGGCTCTTCTCGAGCTTCCTGTTTCAGCGGACGATGATGAAGGACCTGATGAGCTCTATACACTCGATTTCTCTGAAGACGGTGCGGAAGGCATTGGTTATCAAACTACATTTGCGAAATTAACTACCACAAGCCCCACACAGCGTGACCCTACTGCTCAACTCCCCCCTGCTCAAATTTATATAGCTCAACAACTGATGGCAATGCCTGCCGATAAACGTCAGGTGATCAAAACATTGATAGCACAATCTCAAGAAGCGACGAGCATTCTACCGAAGTATTTTGCTAGTGCTAATATTTCTATGGACCAATTGTAAGAGTACATCTTTTGCAATTGTACACTTTCAAAGAGGTGATATATTTTGAAAGTTTGAAATAAAGAAAGTGCCTAATGTTTTTTGGTATTCATGATCAATCGCATCAGTACGATTCCGCCTAATCCAATATAGAAGAGTGTGTTTCCTTTTTAGACAGGTGTGATGTTATTTCAGACTCTATTGCCTTATCTATATTGACCCAACCTCTCTTTATATACGTCGTCCCTGTAACTTTTAGCATGACATATCCAGCTTTGACAATCGGCAACAATAACTTGTCTACAAGCTTCAGCAATACGAGGTGTAAGCATGTCTGATTTGTCGAGCGGGATTCCCTGGTTTTTTTTTCTTTGATCTTGGACTAGTATTCTTCAATAGGGTTCAAAAAGGATGAGCGTCGGGGGAAAAAATAGTGGTTGGTAGCCACGTTGATTGATTGCATCTACGACAGAACGAAAGTGATGCATCCTACAGTTGTCCTTGTAGTGTAAAAAAGAACGACATTATTGTGAACAGTGTTCGAGACAGTGTCCACCTAGTTTAAAAAGGACAGTCTTCACCATGAAAAATAATAGCCTTGCTTTTTGCTTTCCTTTCTCTATTGTTTTGTATAATGTCTATCATTGCGGGGGGACAAGTAGTCGTATATTCTACTGCTTATAACAGTTATATCCAATATAAAGTTTTTTAAAACTAAACCTGCAGTCAAGATAGTCATTTGTACACAATAGTCCAAAATCATGAAGTGAGAAGAAAAAGAGGAGAAAAAAGGTATAGAGGATCAATAATGAATAACTATCAACATCGTCCATTTCTTCGATCCTTCTCTGGTCAAACATCTATAGCCGAAAGCATAACTTAGACGATTTTACAAACAACGTCGTCAAGAGACCTGGGATCAGTTTTGCCAACAGATCGTGAAGAATATCTAAATCAATTGCCCCACTTTTGTAGAATCCCAAAAAAAAACCGTAATCTAACTTTCATTTTATAACCTGGAACGTCCAAAAGTTGTCGCAAATATTATGGCCACTCATATGGAAAGCATTTATTCAGGATAATATTTATTATCACCCTATCGTCCTGTACAGCCACAATATAATCCCTAGATGACTTTCCAATGTACGCTCTTAAAACACTCCCCCGCAAAAAGGCCCTTGATGTGGATAATATAAGAATAAAAATGCTCCAACCCCTTTCAACCTTATAGCACCTGTTCTACTACGTCTGTACCAACTGGCTTGGTAATGGTCGTACACTCCTCAGACGTGGCGTATTGCCCAAACTATCCCATCTATAAAAAAGATTTATCCACAGATCTAAGCAATTATCGCCCAATAAGCCTTCCTCCATCTTCCGTAAGATATTAGAACACTATATACAACACTACCTGCTGATCAATAGCCCAGCGCTTGATATCGTTTAAGGTGGCTTTCGTATAGCACGAAATTCCTTAGACGAAGCATCTTGTTTAGCTGAAATTTATAACACACTCAAGCGTCGACACAGTATTGAACCAGTTCTTGCCTCTCTTGATATCAAATCAGCATGCAACACGGTTGATCATAATTTTGATTGGAATGCAATATGGTACCACACCCCCGCCCCTCTACTTGCACTGCTACAAAACTAGTTTGACGACGTACGAATAGAAGTTTTACTCAACAACACAAAGTCTGAACAATTTCGCCCTGTCATCGGCGTACTACAGGGTTCTATTTTGTCACTATTCCTGTATTCCCGTTACATCAATGAGCCACCGTCTACATTACGATCACAAGCACGTGATATCACTCAACCATCAGCGGATATGTATTACAACTGAAGTGTCTTCTCTACGCGCATGATGTTGTACTCATTGCAGAGCGACATGGTTTACAATCGCTTTTACGTAAACGCGAAGAACGCAGTCTTCACCTTGGCTATCGATAGCATCCCGGTAATTATGTCATTTTAGACCCTTCCAAACAACCGTTAGAATACATACTCTATTGTACTTCAATACAACGCCGACTCTTTCCATACCTTGGAATACCCTTTCAACCAGACGGTAGCAAGCATTACTCCGAATGAACTAATCCACATTAATACTACAAAATCTCTCGATTAATCAAATAAATGCTATTGGTGTTAACCCGGTAATTTTGATCATCTCCTTTCCTTATGCTTTTACGCCCAAATGATCCGCACAAAGATGGGGGGGGTGGATACGAACCAGCCCTCGTCAAATTAACTAGGAAACAATTCAAGCAATTGACAGACACCCAAAATAAATGTGTACGCAAAATCTTCGGGTGGTTCCACTCGCTCTTCGGCAAAAATCATGGTACAATTGGCTAACCAACCATCTATGAGGGAACGAAGTTACACTTTACAAGCGAAGTTTCTCTTTCGAACTTGGACTCTGCGTGCTGACACCCAACTGAAAAGCTTCTTCCATTAATCTCTCAGGCATCTACAAAATTTGTGTACACCAAGATCGCCCTCTCTCCAATCTGGCAATCATATAGAGCTTACCTACTACCGAATAAAACAAACCAACTTTGGTACTGCATCACCGAATACCGTACCCAAACTTCTTCATCTACAACAAAGCTACCTCGTCAACTCCAAACAAATCTCCCAATGCCGCCCCACCCTTACAATTAATCCTATCATGTGACTACCAATGAGTAAGCCAGAACGTAACTGATGAGGTGGCTCCCACGTGGGTATCAAACTTATAGTCTACGACACCCATCAACGATCTTTATTAAGTCATATACTATATCATGTCTCAATATGTATCGTTGTGTCTGTCCCATCTTCTGTTCCTGACCAATTATTGTCTATACTTAACTGCCTCTCAGCACATTCCTTCAGATCCCTCCCTAACGAGCTGAAATAAGGTATTACCGTTGGCTCGCTCTATGACACATCTTATTCGAACTCGATTACCTCCAAAGAACCTCCTCCACTGCTGCTTTTCGGTCAACAGTTTATTGACTGTTACCTGCTCCCCCAAAATTATCGCTAAGCTCCCCTTCCGTTTTACCCTTAAGCCCAAAGAGGTTTTTAGCTCTCTTAAAACATTTGGATCTTCCCCGAGCAATCTAGATAAGCTTAAATACCTCGTTTTAATTGGTTCTAAATAAGAATCTTGTTTAAAGGTAGACAAATTACAAAATTTGTAATCACTTCGATCTTTGGTACGTCCTACTTCGACAATTGAAAACCTCCAGTCTTTTCGGATCTCGTAATAGGTTGCAACAATCATAGACATTAATTGTATTGTTAAAAGGCAAATGATCAACTATGATTTTGGAAATGTTCTTGTTGTTACTATAAGAAAAAAATCAGTAATTTACTATCATGTAACATGTTTTTTACGACATTACCGTAAAAATCTTTCCAAATCTTTACAGTTGGTGGATAAACCAGCATACCCAAGAATAATCAAACAAATTTTATTTTTTTGCTTAACATATTTGACACGTCTGCGGTGCTTAAGTGTGAATTGTTGTGAGCTGCTTTGAGATGTTCTTGATTTTTTCTAATAGCCGAGACTGGTATTCGAAGGATCAAGAATTGTTTACTAATTTATTAAGTTTAACCTTTCTATTCTATCTTTATTCTGAATTCTCTATTCAATAATTCAGTGTTTTATTCAAAATTTAACAATATAAACTTAAAGGTACAGTAGGTAAACGCAAAAAGGGCTCATGATCTAATTTCATATTCGGATCACATTTAAAAGAGGTGATTCGAACTCAGTCTTCAATTTATTATCGTGTGATAATTCGGGTCGAGTTCTTACTGTCCGGTCTGCCGCACAATCTTTTGCTGATGTAATTTTTCCTATTTTCACACAACGTGTCATATTTGAGCAAATCTAGAAAGCCGCAAATCTAGAAAGCCGACTGGTAAGACCAAAGATAAAATGCATTGGGCGACTTATTTTTGTTTTTGTACCTTGAGTGTCCCCATCGACATCCAGCTGCTTTAAGAGATAACTTTTTTTCAAATCCCTTTCTATTATCTCGTCATTAGCATTTGAAAGAGGAGAAACAAAAATCTTATCGACTAGCGATCTTTCCTTTAGCCTCCTGCCCATCTGTTGCAACAAATGAATACGAGATTCGTCGTTTCCCTTAGTTTTCGACTTTCTGGCATAGCCTACTATTTGGTACCTTTCTTTCTTTAACGTTTCAATAAACAGCTGGTACTGTGGCAAGTAATCCTGTACTTTCTGTGCTATATCGTCTAAAAATTGGGTCAACACAGATAAATGATGCCCATCGCCCCCCCCCCCAAAAAAAAAGAACTTTACCAATATACTGCTCTTTTAGAACAAACAGTGGGCGCACGCTGATTGTCTCGCTGCTACTGCGTTTTCTTTTCGACTGAGCAGCTGCAAAGTCTACTTTATTTGCACACCATTTACCAAAAGCATGAACGCTCTTTCCGTCAAATAAATCGGTATATTTCCATTCCATAGACAGTATGTCGCTGTTGCTCAAAGATTTGAGAGGTGGGATGACGGAAGCAGAAGTTGGAATGACCACCAGGTAGCCATCCGAGACGCCATCGGGTGCAGCGGCTACGCTCTTCGCTAGTCATCGGAAGCCAGAGTATAGGGTCTAAGCTGATGGATGTTCGACACGCAGAGAGTAACTTTGAGTTTTGGTGTGGTTGTTGCAGTTCATGTAGGGTTTCTGTTCGAAACTCACGAACGCATTTGTTAAGGACTTTATGATCAATAGACTGTTGTTGTTGGACTCGGTTGCCAATAGGAGAGCGGCTTTGACGAGAATAGGTTGATTTGCTGGATGGATTGGATGTAGGGGTGCTGTAAGGTTAGGAGAGTATCATTTGGTAAGTGTGAGAACGAACAGAATATCGTTAAATCAAAAGTTTAGATGAGTTTATACATTCTCATTTTTTAGTGACACGTTGACGCGTGGAGACTATTTCTGAACTTTAAAATAAAAAATTCATGTTTAAAGCTTCAATAAACAGTGATTGGTAACTTTTGCTGCCTTTACATTAGAATAGATTAATGTCATGCTTGCAAAAACTTTAGAAATCAATTGGCATGACGGACAGGCTATATATTCAATCGACTTTTCTTCCGACGGCATACGATATGCAACAGCTGGAGCAGACGCTTCTGTTAGAGTAAAGCGCGCCTTGTTGATAAAACCCAACAATGCCAAAATAAGTAATCAGTTCAATTTTGAGACTTACAAAAATTGCAATTTTTTGCTTCGATTTAGATTTGGAATATCAGTAAACGTCTTGATACAGTTGACACCGAAGCAAAGAAAGACAATAAAAAACAAAATAATAAACGAGCGATGCCTGTGAATATTGACTTTTTATCCGAGCTAAAACGACATTCTTCACCTGTCAATGTGGTGCGGTTTTCACCCAAGGGAGATTTGTTAGCATCTGCAGGCGATGGTAAATACATCAAAGAAAGGCACATTCTGACTGCATTGGCAAATGCTTCTCTCACTAACAACTATCAAAACCTCTCAAACAAAATCAGATGCTTGTATCATCATATGGAAGTTATCGCCTATTAAAGAAAAGTCTTTTGGAGTCGGGGATAACGACGATTATGAAAAGGAGTCATGGACCGTTGCGAATATGTTCTAGTAAGTGTCAGTTGCGGGAATCATGAATGACAAGATAGAGAGAGGATCTCTTAGCCATAGTATTTTTTTATTTTATTTTTTACAGTGGACATAATAAGGAAATTTATGATTTAGCTTGGTCACCTTGCGGAAATTACTTCATAACAGCATCCATTGATAATACTGCTAGAGTATGGTCTCTAACTGAAAGTAAAGCATTTTCTATCATATCATGAATCGCTCGCGTACAAACTTACTTTGAACCTTTCAACTAATATCAATACTTCGACTAGGAACGTGTATACACGTGTTTGCAGATCATACCCACTATGTCCAAGGTGTGGCATGGGATCCCTTAGGACAATACGTGGCTACACAATCCAGTGATCGAACGATGGCTCTTTACCGATATAAAAGAAACCAAAACGGAAAAATTACATTCAACACACATTGTTCAAAACGATATACCAAAATACAAAAGGGGAAAATAACAACATCATCAAATACTACAGCAACAGTGGGTTCTATAACAAACGACAACCATACGGCGCCAACAACAACACCAGCAACATTTTCCTATAGAATCTTTCACGATGAGAATCTGGTATCTTTTTTTAGAAGATTATCATTCAGCCCCGATGGGGCACTTTTAATTACACCAGCAGGTTTAAATAAAGTGAAGGATACATCGACAGCAGGCAGCGAATCAAATAAGAATACTGACAACTTGTCTGAGGGAGATGAGCTAGAAGAAGGATTCGCAAATTGTGCTTACATATTTGCTAGGAATATATTACTGAAGTAAAAATACAACTTTATGCATTGCTTTGACTCAAAGTTACATGGCAAACTCATTCACAACTTTATTGCTAGACATCCGCTCGGATTGATTGGTAACTATTCAAAACCTTCCATAGCTGTTCGATGGTGCCCTCAATTATTCAGCAAACGAGAAGCGGCCAGTATGCTTGCACTACCTTACCGAATGCTGTATGCTGCAGCGACTCAAGATTCAGTTTATATTTATGATACCCAACAATTGCGTCCAATCTGTATGATGTCAGGAATGCACTTTGCTTCAATAACAGATATTTCTTGGTCTTGTGATGGTTCAATGCTAATGTTCAGTTCAGCGGATGGATATTGTTCAGCTGCTGTATTTTCAGAAAACGAACTAGGAGTAAAGTACGAGAAGCCGCTCTCTACATTATTGGAACACGATATTGAGATGATGGAAGTCGCTCAACCTATTGTGCCGAAAACAGCTGTACCTCATCAAATTTCAGCAGCTTCAGCACAACCGCAACAATTACAATTACCTTTCAAAAGGAAACCTGTTATGGCCGAAACAACCCCTCCAACTGCTAGTAACAATAGCAGTGACGCAGGCCAAGGCCAACAACAACAACAGAACAATTCAATAAATGCAGCAAAACCGAAAAAACGACGAATTGCGCCCATACTGATTAGTGCTCCTCTACAGTCTACGCCGTCTCTACCGTCGCATACCCTCAATAAATAAATTGTTGTTGATGCTAGCTGCAGTAAAATAGTTTAATATTGCTAGAGTATCTTTCAAATATTATGGATAAATTAATACTTTAAAGGGTAAATTTTGATAAATAGCATAAGCTTACGGTAGAAGGTTTCAGCTGGCACAGTACAAATGTATTCACACAGAGTATCAAGCGACCTTTCTGGTATCTTCTTTTCTAACAAAGATACCACAATTGGAATTGCTCTGGAAATATCGAATACCGTCTACTTTCCCATCGGTATTGCCCACTACGCATATGTGAGCCATTGAGTCAGTATCGAGAAACCATGACAAACGTAACACGTCGTCTACGTGACTTTACCTCTGCCATCTAATTCAATTCCTAACCATTCTTCACCTGTTGAATCAAAATGGACAGCGCCTCTATATTTGACCGTACCAATGATAGGTAAAGGTCTTTTGTATAATTGAACACGGCAACCAAGGACAACTTCATTGTTCTGCTTCTTTTTCTGCCTCTTTTTCTTCGTGTTACAACTCTGGCTACTACTACTGTTACTGCTATTGTTACTTGCATTACTTGTGTTACTTTTTGTCTTTAATAGTATCGCCGATCCCATATTGTTGAAGAGACTACTGCCGCAACCTTCCTCTTCGCCATCCTCTTCTACTTCTTCTGACTGTCTTCTGAACATGATACTACGCCCCCAGCGACTAATACGATTCTGTCTTTGTTGTTGATGTAACAGAGGAATATCTGGCAGAGACCACCGTCTATTGTTGCTGCTACTGGTAGGGTCCTCTTGTTGGTCACTTCCTTCAATACCATTGCCCCTAGTAGAGGTATCATTATTTTGGTCTGGTGACCGAACAGTTGGTGTGGCGGGAAGATCGAACCTTAACCTTGATGGCCTTCCGCTACTATTACTACTTTCGTTTGATTGCTCACTTCCCTCCCGTTCTCTTTGGAGCTGATCTTTTTCTTCCTGATAATCCATCCGAGCTTGTGTTTCCAACGCTAATAGCAAATCCATATCATCTGCAGTAATATCACGTAGCCTGTCTGCTAACTGTTGACTACTAGCGATAGCATCGGCATCCTTATTCTTTATATTATTTTTATGATGTGTTCTGACGCTTGGTTGATCATTCTTCTTGAGACTGCGATCCTCTAATACGGGAGGCAACGTTTTATTCTGTGATGATCTCATCTTTTGATCTGTCTGTTGTTGTTGTGATATTTGTGACAGTAGAGTTGTTTGGTCTCCAACATAGGAAGAAGAAGTTATGAGAATACTGCTTATAGTTGATTCGTTTGGGTTATTGTTTGGCGAAAGGGATGAAGGTCGTTGAATTGTTATTTTTCTGTTTCTACTAGCAGCGTTCGTATTCAGTACGGGTTTTGAATCCTCGATATCTCCAGTAGAGTGTGTTTTCCTTAAAGCAAGAGTGTCCGAGCATGACTTCTTTTTGGCATTTAGAAGCCCAAAAATTGACATACTGTTTATAAAGTTTTTATATTTGTATGTATATGATGAGATTGGGAAAAGGGGAAGGAAAAAGGGAAACGAAAGGGAAGTGAAAATAGTGAATTTTACCCTTTTTTGATTACTTTTTTTTTCTCACAAAGAAACAGACATATTGTCCTTTTTTGTGCCATACATAACAAAATCCTGTTCATAACAACATGCACGAAGCGCGGGCACCAATTCATGGTTGCGCATCCTAAAAATATGCTTAAACACATTGTTTTGCTTTAAGTTGTAATGACATTTAAGCTTTTATTTCCTCCTTAATACATATTCCTTCCATCTAGGGAACAAAGGAGTTTCTTTAATATTAGGTTCATTCTTCAACGAATGCTATACTATATGCTGTGAGTGCATGGGTGAGTGGCGTGTATTTGATAGCAATGTATTTCATGTTATGCGTGCAAGCTAGCGTTGATTATGGTTATTATTTGACCTTAACATTGGCGGGTTGAGTTGTAGAAGGTTGTGCTGCTTCTCTTCTAGCAGCATCTTGAAGTAACGCTGTATCTACTGCTTGAGGGGGAAGTTGAACATACCGAACTACTGACCCACGAATGAAGCAATTCTTCACTGAAGCCTAATTTGCACAATGACAGACAAGTTTAGGTTATTCTTTTCGTTACTCCTTGCCTCTTTTACACAGTTTCTTTAATTTTAATGCGAATTTGCTTGTTACCATATGAGGGTATCGTTCTTCATCAATAACTTGGATATCGTCAAGTTTGATGTTTAAAAACTGATCTACCGATTTTAGAATGCCTGTAATTGCAAGATCGTTCTTTAACTCAACTGTCACCTTCTGATCTACTAATGTTTTAAAGAAGGAATAAAACAACTAATTGAAAATAACAGAAGATACTGAGTAAACCGGGGTTGATAATAGATTAACTCAATTCTTTACCATTATGCTTTATGTATCAAATAAACTGAAAGAATAGACACCATCGTTTGTTTCGCGCAAAGTGTATATCGTGTCCTATCCTCCTCATCGTCACTTTTTTTTTAAAATTCCGATACTATTTTTTTTGGGATCTTTTTTTTTATTATTATTGTCGTGATAAAAGGCACCTCCTGTAATTCTTCTCTATCTCCTGCTCTTCTCTATAAAACATTATAATACTCATCTCATTCATCTATAACAATGGCTACCATTGACTCCCTTTTCAGAAAGAAAAAAGGCGCTTTAGCAGCAGCTGACGCGAATTATACCACGTCTGCCGTAACTGGTCCGTGTTTACTTGCGAAGAAACCCATTACTCCAACAGTAACATTACCCAAACAACAGAAACGTAGTTCAACAAAGAAAGTATGCAGCAATAGTAAAGAGAACAATACTTCTATCACCGATTACTTTTTGCCTGCTGTAAGAGAATTGCAAAAAATGGAGAATGTTGCAGATGAAGAAGAGATGACAATTCCCAAAATTCGCCCTACACAGCTAATCTATTTCGAACAGTTTGAGCAGATCATGAACGAATTTATAAACGATGATTTTTATGACGTTGACCAAAACGATGATAGTACTTCTACTAGTTTTTCCGGAACCGTCATGGTCAAAAGAAAACGAAGCTACAGTAACGATAGCAATGATACAACGAAAAAGAGAGCTATAGCCGAGCTCTCTGCAATCTTCAGAAGCTCTCTTAGGTTAAACAGTTATACAAACAACAATATACAGTCAATGCCGTCTCCTGTAAATCAATCTGTAATGAATGCAACTATTCCGCGTGCATTTATTACAGAAGTCGCTGACGAAACAGAAACGAATGAAACTCAAGAGTACCCCCATCAGCCATCCAACGTTTGATTAATAATAGATACAATAGTTTGTCAATACCTTGTATATATTATACATATACCCTATGCAAAATGAAGTATAAATTACGGGTATGTACATAAGAAATTGTAATTCCTGCAGCACTACTCATTTTCCACCATACATTATCTCCTTTTATCTGTCAAATATGGTATTTGGCGCTATACATCTCGACTGCTAGTCTATTTTATTATTGTACTGCTTTGCAACCTTGAAGCTCAGTGATTCTCATTGTACAAGAAAAGTACAATTGATGTAGACACAGCGAGGGATCTGTACCAATGAAGTGGTCGTAACAGTTGGGACATAATTTTCTTCGTCCCCTTCAAAAAGTAATTGATTATAAACCAAATTTTCTATTATATATACCATAAAAGTTGTTTTCCCTTTTCGACTTGAACAACCTTTCAAAGACCAACACAAATATGAATGATGTGCAATTTAAAATCGTCTATAGTGTGTACATTCTATGTAAATGTAGGTCACAGGAAAAAAAGTATAAATGCCTAGTAGTGTTGATCAGAGAGACAACTCTTATTCAAAGTATGCCAGTAGTGACCAAAAGGCTTTCTATCAGCAGCTGTGAAAACATTCCCGTTTTACCTTTCAACATCAACTGACATTTAGCATTCCATCATCCTCTGAGAAAAACCCCTTCAACAGAGCGAACAATCGCAAGAGAAAAACTGGTCACGCAATCATATTCTTTCATCCGAAAAGTAGCCCCAAAAAGTGGTTGGGTTTTTGGTGGTTGGTTTATTTTGGTTTTTTTTTTTTTTGTCAGGCTTCATCTTCAGAGTGCGTCTTTTTTTTTTTTCCGCTTTTCCAAAGAGGTCCTTTCTTACTGTGCTCGGCTGCTTCACAACAAAAAAAAAAAAACCATACAAGTACAGTAATCTACACAACAATGGATGCCTTCTTTGAGCAGACGTCTGCGAAATTAGGCGGGAATCCTACTGCTGATCAATTGAGAATTGTCGCATCTATTCTATCATCCTATCCATGCGCTTTACTATTCAAATTTATCCCTAGCAATCAAATTTTGTTGAAGCATCTGTATTCTATATGTATTACATCTTACATTATGGTCTCTGTGCTACATTATCACTACGCTCTTATTCATGTTGTTGCCGCTTGTATGTTCACTTATTTATTCATGAAGTATTGTAAGAGTAAGAAAGCCCCTTGGATCAATTTCATTGTCATTATGTTGAGCATGTCATACTGGTAAGCATTCCTTTTGGTATTTTTCTAGTAAAGAAGAAAAGGCTCACTTTTTGTTATCAATCAGCCATTATACTCGTTTAGCGAATACTCATAACTTTGACAATATCAAAGATTATTCGGGAATTTTGATGCTTGTCACTATCAAACTCACATCTTACGGATTTAACGTTGAGGATGGTCGTACACAAGATCAACATCTCTTATCCAGTTATAATAAGCGCATGAAAATCGATCGATACCCAACTTTAATTGAGTTTTTCGGCTGGATCTTCTTCTTTGGTGGATTCTTGGTAGGACCTACGTCTGAATTCATGGATTATATGCGTTTTGCAACTCTGAAGATGTTCGAGACCAAGGACGGCAAAGTGCTTGTACCTTTGGGTGTCAAGCCGACGATGCTCAATATGTTGAAAAGTATCTGTTTCATTGGTGTTATTGTTTTTATGAGTCCTTATTGTAACGCAGGCGCCGTGGATAGCGCACACTTCAGACAGTTGTCCTATTTTAACAAGTAAGAGAGGTTGAAAAGAACGAATGACTAAATTTAAAGAACACAGGGCTAACGCGTCTGTTTTGAATAGGATCGTATATTTAAATGTTGCTGCATTCGTTGCTCGTTGTAAGTACTACGTTGCTTGGCTCTTGTCTGAAGGCGCCTGTATCCTCTGCGGTTTTGGCTTCAATGGTTTTAGCGCTAATGGTACACCTCTCTGGAACCGCTTCACCAATATTGTTATCACTAAATGTGAATTTGCTCAATCTGTAAAGGAAATGGTTGATCATTGGAATATTGGTACCAATCGTTGGTTACGTTACTATGTCTATGAACGTGTTACTCCCCGTGGTCAAACAGGTGGTGCTTTTAGCGCTTCCGTGGTATATATTGTATCTGCGGTATGGCATGGTTTTTATCCTGGCTATTACTGTAAGGCTCTAACAAAAAAACTAATCATAAGAGGGACTGAGTGAACTAACATATCCTAAAATCTTATTTGAACAGTATTCTTCTTGTCGGTCACTCCTTTCCAAATGTTAGCTCGTAAAATCCGCAGATGTTTCCGTCCTCTTTTCCTTGTTCCTGGCACGAAGGAGCCTACGAGATACAAAGTTTACTACGATTGTGCCGGTATTATCGTCACAATGACAATTATCAATATATTATCCGCTGCTTTTAATTTGTTATATTGGGCCCCTGCCATCCGTGCCTGGAAAGAAATCTATTACACTCATTACATTTTATTGGTGTTAGGTCAACTCTTGCTCAATTTCACCAGTCAATCTGCAAGAAAATATCAAAAGGCAAGAGAAGCCAAGGCCGTGGCAAAGGCTACCCCTGCTGCTGAAAAAGTCATGCAACAAGATCAAGCAGATCTCAGTACTCCTTCACTTGAATCCACCAAACCTTTGGCAAAAGTACACCTTTAGAAATGTGGCGTTAATGTATATTAGCAAAAAAGGCTGCAAGTTTAGAATGTAGACCTTTTCTTATCATCTTTGATAAAATCTTTAGAATAATTTATTTTTATTATGTAATTTTGTTTGCTTTTTTTTATTTTTGATAACGGTTAGTGCACAAAGGTCAGGGGGTCAGTTTGTTGGACTATTGTGTCTGAGCTTACTAGTTTTTGAGGGAAGAGAGGGCGACTTTATGAAAAAAATGAACTTAGATGACATGAATAGCGATCACGAGAGGGGTATTGGTATTTACATGAATTATATGATTACAGCATAGGTTTTCCAAAATTGGCATGGTTATACACGCGTCCCTTTTCAAAACGATATGTACAAAGTACAGAGAACTTTATCTATTACCGGTACGACTTAGCTGGTGGTGTTGTTGGTTGGACTGCGGTTGAGTTGACCAGTAATCATTTTGATCTGGCAACTGAGGAGGTGTCTGCTGGTGCTGCAGATGAACGTATAAATGTTGATGTGGAGATTGAGAAGGCGGGTAGGGATTGGTTGTTGTTGTTGATGACTCTATCGGCTCAGCCTTGAAAGGATAAGCAACTGCACCTGTATTGGTTACACTATGATCAAACTGCTGATTGGGCTGCGAGTATAGATCTTGACTACTGCTAAAGCTTGATAAGGATGGAGAAGACTATGTAGATAAGAAAATTTCAATTTCACTTTTTACCCCCAAAGTTTTGATAGTTTTTGGTAATATGGCAATTTCCTTACATTGTGGTCAGGCTGGGTGTAAAGTTTTGTCGCAGATCTTTGGGAGGATGTTGGGTGATAAGGATGTGGCGGTGGTGGTGGATATCCCATTGAAGTGCCGACAGCTGCATTGTTATTAGCATCCACCAAACTACCACTGCTAGTGCTTGGTGAAAGGTTAGCGGCAGACGGTGAAGGCTATAAGACAAGGTAAAGGCAACCATAAACGACGACAAAAAGGTTAGAGATAAGCCTATTACTTTGAGGAGCTTCAATTCTTTTCCAAATTTACCGTGATATTCCCTTGATCATGTTGTTCTTGCTGTTGTAGCTGCTCTTGTAGTGATGGATCGGGTGCATTCAGACATTCTTGAATCAAACTTTTGCCTTCTTGCTTAGTTACGAGCGGTTGCAATTTAGGTGTTGTGAAGGTATAAACAAGTCCAGTTTCCGATACTACCAAAAGAAGCACTTGAGTTCCGGTCAAGGTACTAAGTTCGTAAGCCTGTAAGTAATATTATAGTCGAAGATTTCCTCATTAGTTCACTATTAGTAAGAGATAAAGTTGCTTTTACAATAATACCTTTTTCATGATGCCGGCTTTCCTTTTGGAAAATGTTATATGACGCCTTGATTTGTCTTCGATATACTCTATCTTGATTTTACGTCTTCCTGACCTTTTGCCTGGTTTGGAATCGTTATCATCTGAATCGACATCAATACTGCTAGTGATATGTATATCTGCAGTAGGAGTATTCTGTTGTAAAGGATGAAGTTGTTGACTAGGTACTGTAGCTGAGTGGACCATAGGTTGAGGAGTATGAGGCTGCTGTGGCTGATGGAAATTCATACTATGAGGTTGGCCTATAGAAGCAGGCGTTGGGAAGTTGAAATTGTTTGGATTCATTGTGCGTTATGTGTATCCAAACTACCTATGGCGACTATATACAGCTATTAATTGGTACGAAGTAAATATGAAATTTGATCAAAAGTGGGAGGAGAAAAATTACAATAACAGTGGAATTACAAAAAGTATGAAATGCTATATAAAGAGGAAGAAAAAGGAAAAGTCCTGAAAGCTGTGCTTTTTTATCTTACGCTATGATAATACGATAAAAAGTCATTCTACAACAATTATTAGAATGTTCAGCAGCCCACACAAATACACGCATTTTCACTCAGGTCTGTTAAAAAATTTGAAATTCAGGGCTCTGAAAAAGATTACAAAAACGGGATTTTCCACAACAAAATATGTGTTTCCGTAACTAGAGTAAGCGTCATTTTGCAGTATTATTGCAAAGAATGTATACATTCTTAGTAAAGAAAGATATGGTTATAATAAATCTTTTATTGTCTGTATAATAGTTGCAGTCATCATTGAGTAATGTTGTACCATCGAACATGTTATACAAGGGTTAAATCACAGCTGATATATTGAGTTGCACGGTAGCAGATCAACTCGGTTCGTATATATGCACTAAGGTTGATGTGAGGAATAGTTTTGATGACAAGAAAATGCTCTCTTCTCAAGCGGGAACACGAAAGGGCAAAAACATTCGAATAACAACGAAAGCAATCAAATAAATGAGATATTACCTTATAAAGTATTCTGTAGCAGGTATTGCCGCCAATATGTCCTCTCTATACCCTTTTGTTGAGTTTATAATTCATTCTACAAATCTTTGCGTAAGCGCTCTTGAACATTGTATAACATTATCACTCTCAAGAAATCCCATCAGACTACGCGCTATCCTTCTATAGCTCAAAATTAAGTACAGCTGTTCCAACGCCAAAGGGCTGTTTCTTCAGAAAAAAAAAAATCAGTGATCTATAAAAAGTCAATGGAAGGTTTTAGTATTTTTCAAAAGGCGTTTTTCGTTATAATTATACATATAAATCAAAACAGGCTATTCATCGAAGCACTTTTGAAAGGCATTAACAGAGTGCTGTACAAATACCCTTAAATGCTTGGGAGGAACAAAGTTACAAACTTCGGTAATTCCAGTGGCTAAGTTCTCAGTAGGTTCGAATTGACCACGCTTTACTTAGTGTATTCATACTTTTTTTGGGAAAGCATCTTACTCAAATTCAAAAGGGAAAATTTGGATGGATTCCCTACTTGTGTTTATTCTGGATTGAGACGAGATGTGCAAAAATTAAGAATGAACCCATTTTAACGTGTATTGTTTAGTACCAGTTGAACAACAATAAAAGTATTGATCCTCAAAGTATTTCCGCCACTCTAGGACTACACCCGCCACTGTCACAACAGTCTTGATTTTTCATCGCGTGCTTCAGTATCCATGGGCAATATGAACATCTTTCTTCCGAATGATATTTCATGTCATTCCGTCCCACCCGCATCCGTACTTTGTAAAGCCCACAATGTTATTTCCTTGAGCCTGTCTTCTTCGCAACTCTTACGAAAAGCGGCTGCTCTCGATTAAATATTCATAACGGAAATTGCCTTTGTCCTTTCTATGTACCACCCCTCTACGATGTGTGACTAATTTATTATTTTTCAACAAAAAAAAGAATAAAAAAGAATCAGAAGCCTGAAGGGCAACCGTAGAATCGAAACTGCTCGGAAAACGGTTTGTCTCAAATTCCGCTGGACACTTCATTACTCAACATTTCTCAAATCAACAACCAGAGAAAGATAAGATAAACGACATGGAATTCTAATGATGCGATTCTATCGCAGACATCTGTATATTATACTTTAATTACTCCCCTTTCCTTCATTCTGTTATATCATTGTGCAGTTGCAAAAACATGGCTAGCGTCGTACATCATAGCAACCCATGGTTGTGGATAATTGTCGTAGTAGTCTATATTGAACCTTTCTCCAGTCCCCAAAGTATTTATAAAGGCTAATAACGGGGAACTTTCTATCGGTACTTGATGTCCTTGCATAAATTATAGACTATCAATCTCGTCTAAACAAATCTTCATCATACTCCTTGCTTCTTTTGCAATATGACGATTGGGAGACAATGCTAAGAGTATCAAAATGTCAATAGCGTCGAATAATAAATCACTACAAGAATCACGTATTCACCTAAGAAACAATAAATTAGGTAAGTTTACCGAGCATTGCATAGCTTGTATAAAATTTTACGTAAAGAAACTGTACATTTTGTAGTAACTTCTTTTCGCCCAATATAATTAATGATATAAAGCATTGAGCGGCAGCTCTTCAAAGATTGATCCAGAGAGTGCTGTTGAACGTAAGGTAGTAGTTGCTCATTATCGCTTCTCAAAGCATTTGGCTGTAAAAGACTGGAATAAAGCATAACTTGGAATAATTGAAACTGCATAAAGGTGACTAACGCACCCCAATTGATTCATTCATCTATTGCTTTTTTTACACGCATCGAAGTTTGTAATATCATTGCAAAGACGAAACTCGTTAGGTAAAGAACATCCCCGTTCCTGAATCACTGCTTCTATCTGTATAATAGATTCTAAGCTAAGTGTACAGGTTCTTCCTAGATGCACGCAATGAATTTGTTCTATTTCAGATACATACAGCAAGTTAGAATTTACCTCTTTCCTCAACATTTGCTCCTTGAGAAATTTACCATGAAATGGAAAACAAAGGGATGGTTGTATAAAGGAAAAATCCAATTGAGCGCCATTGAATATTGCTTAGCAGATGCAGGCTCGTCTTCCGAATACTTCACCGTAGAATATTGACATCTTTCATCCAAACTTTCGTTCGCTATATAGCCCATCATTCGGCGCAATCCAATAATCATCACTGTATGCCGTGTATATATGACCTGCTGAATATCATCGCATGGATCATCATTGTTAGGGTTTTGTAAATGAAATCCTTTTTCTGTACTATTGGAAGCAGCTTCCCAAGAATTCATGTCTGGACGTTCCCTGATAGACATATTCCATTCTTTTTCTAGATCAACACATATATCATACGCCATACAAACGAACTGTTAACATTCCGTGTATTTTAAAGTAATATGCATGTATTTTGATATAAAGTTGATCGCCATAATATTTTCAAGTCTTTTATCACGGTTGTCGAATTGTTCCCATAAAATAGATTTGGCTTTCGAATAGAAAAAATCAGCCATATTGTGTCTTTCGCGCGGTGCGTACTTAACATGATTACAGGTGTAGAGCAAACAAAAGAACAGATACTGAGGGTTATTACATCGTTTAGTGGGTCATCTGTCTTATCATAATTGGCGCGAAAGGTGGATTCATGAACAAGTGGTTTGTAAGAATTTTGACAATTGAAATATATGGATAACAGTTTCTCTATAATCGGTCGATGATCCAAAACAAGTTCACAAGGTAGTAATGAAGAACTGAATTCTTTCATGCGTTTAGTGCCCAAAAGCCATGTTAGAAATCGAGCAATGTATGGTCTATTGTATGGACCACTACCAAATGTCAAGACTAAACCTTGATAGAGTTGACCATTGACATCTGCCTCATCAAAATACCCACTGTCATTACTACCAATACCACTGTTAAAAGGTGAAAGGAATGGAGGTATTGGTGTAACAAATGACAGTATATCACTTAATGTTTTAATACCCGTCTCAATTCGAAATGTGCCATTTTTGATACGTATTATCCATTTAGTATTGCTGAGGATATTTTGAAGAGCTGTGGTAGTTGAACATGCTGATTCTGATAATGTGACGTTAAGGGAGATTTAGAATGCTGCATAGCTGTAGTAGTAGCATTGTAACACTCATCGTTCAAAAAGATGCTGATAATCGAGTGTTTGAACTTTGTAATTCATGTTCCACTTGCTTTATGGCTATTTCAAGCTCTTGTAATTGCAATCGCAATTTTTCTGGTTCACAACGACAGTGTCATGGGGAGAACTGTCGAAAGTTTTTCGTTTCGAAGCTCGTATAACACTTTTTCAAGACGGTCGCAACGTTGGCATATATCTGAGCCTTCTATACGTGTACATCTACGTCGACGATTCCGACATTCTATCGGCAACCTATTTTAAAGTATGGATATGGAATAAGAAGGAAGAAGACGCTCGGAAGTTTGTATGACAATTGAGACTAGACAAGGTTTGATAATAGAGTTGAGACTCTATGTAGTTATATACCTGTACACGGTACGTTTCTGACACCCATACTTATTTACAGGTAATGTCAAGATTATCGATCTAATCGTTCAGAATACTCAATTAAAGAATTTCTATTTTTTAGAGCTTCATATCGGAGAATGAAACCCTCAATAAGGCTGAGAACAGTTTACACACCTGTTCCAAAATCGCAAGTTCTTCATTACGAAACAGATTGACAAGAAATGGTCGTTTTATTATATGGGGATAGCTCAAAAAGCCTGCCTTTGCACACTTTTTTAGTATATAATTATAGTTATTTCTATGCTCCTGTTGGAAAGCTGCCTTCATTCACTGGTATTAGTCAATAATCTGAAGTTAAGGAAGTGGGCTATAAATACATTAAATTGCTATAGTTACGCTAGCGAACAACGATTATTATGATTGATCTGTTACCATATTAAAAGAGGGAACGGTTATACTCACCGGACAGATAGTAACTGGTTACTACAGAGAGTGCTTATACCACAATATTGGAAGTATATTATCTCAATGCTGCTTTGATATAGGTATAATAGCTTAATATAGAATTTAGCTTGGCTAACAAAAGTACTGTTATGCTATCCAAGCACACGCCCCTCGGTTCCATTGAACTGCATGTTGGTCTTGGCTTTGGTTAAAATGAGTCGGGTATGTTCTTAGAATGATTACCGCTATTTTATCAGTCATTTCATTTTGTAAGAAATCTCATACTCTTTTTGCTTGTTATATTTGGATATGGAGTACGTTAACATAAATTAAATTTGTCAGGAATTTTTTGTTGGGCCTCTATATTGGCTGGGTTAGATGTAAAAGCGACATACAATGCACCTTTCCTGGAGCGTTGATGAATTCTCTATCCGTTTATTTTTGGGAAACAACTGATAAAACTATGCATATATATAACTACTGGAATTCGAGTGAATGCATAGCTACTGATAGATACTTAATTCATCTCAACCAAGTTTTGTAGAAACTTGTTTGCTCAATTGATGAGGCAGCAAGAGTTGGCTTTGCTTTCTATAAAAGACAGCCCATATATCTCATTTTCAAAACGTTAATTCTGTACTTCACTCATAACACAGTTCTAATGAAATTCTACTTGACAAGTATTCAACTCTTTTTGGCAACTTTCCTTGTTGCGATAATGCAACATATGGTGTGGGCAGCTCCTGCAGAAGCTAGCAATAATCACCAGGAGGTACAGAAGGCCGATGAAGTCGAAACGGCTCAGTTCCCTCGACCTCCACTCCCACCATTCCCCCCATTCCCACCTACCGTCGGTCCTGGTGTTCCTGGATTCCCTCCCCCACCTTTGCCTCCATTCCCTCCATTCCCACCTACCGTCGGTCATGGTTTTCCTGCATTCCCTCCTCCACCTTTGCCTCCATTCCCTCCATTCCCACCTACCGTCGGTCCTGGTGTTCCTGGATTCCCTCCCCCACCTTTGCCTCCATTTCCTCCATTCCCACCTACCGTCGGTCCAATCCGCCCTTTCCCTGGCAGAGGCCGTGCTTAGACTTGCTAGTACTTAGGTCAATATAATACTTGATTTACTAATTTGCCTTTCATTTTTCTTGTGGTTTTTTAGCTCATGGAGGCCATCAAGTATCCATTCTTTAGTTTTGCATTGCTCATAAAGCTCATAATTCTTCTTCTGATTTATATATGTTTTAACGGATATGTATAAATAAAAGAACAACATTTTGCTTTCTCTCATCGATTCGCATAATATTCAGCAGTTTCAACCAATATAACCGCGAATAATATACAGATGACAATGTATATATTAGTTCATGCCACTGAGAAATTTCCATCAAATTCAGAGATCCATGCAATATGAAAATATTTGGATTGACTCTTTACAATTTCTATCTATTCTTCACCACACCACAGTGATAGTCAATTTAATCGAAGAAACTTAAAAAACCTGACATATGTATTGGAACGTTCCTCCCTCAAACAATTCTTGGAAAGCAGAAAGAAAAAATAATTGTAATTTCCTGTAAAAAATCTATCGACCAGCGATAGAATTGATTTTATATTTATTTCGCGAATAGAATACTGTTCATTCTCAAAATGAACAACTTCCATAGCATATTTATATGATGTTCAAGTACGATAAGAAGATATTATAGAAGATCAACTTCTATAAGAGGGGGAATACATATCTTGATAAGAAATCCAATTTAAGGGCAGAAAGTAACAGTGTAACCATCAGACTTGCAAGCGTACATGGAGCTGCTATCATCATTGGCATAGGTATAGACATCAGGACAAACAGCCTTGACCTTGGAAGAGTAAGCATTATCAGTACAAACACCACGACCAGCAGCGCCAGTGCAACAATATTCATCAGTACCGAAAGCACTGCAGGCAGACTTACAACTGCTACCGCCAGCACCAGTATGTTGGAGTTCAGAAGGGCACTCAGGCAAAGAGGCACAAGTAGGAGAACCACAACTATAACCATTACCACTTTGACCATTGGGGGAAATAGAAATAGGAAGATTATAACCGTCAACGAAAGAGACATCGTAATAGTCTTCGCCATTAGCACCCTTGAAAAGGAATTCTGCGAGAGAAGCGGGAGCGCCGGCATCACAGTCAGCGCCACCGTCGCAGCCTTCTCTAGCCCAAACACGACCACCCCAGTTAGGAGCTACATTGAAAGTTGTGGAGCCGCCAGCGGCTACAGAAACGGATTGACTACCGCCACCATTGGTCATTTGATTGACTTGAAGCTTATTACCACATTTGTTTTGAATTTTAATGGTGACACCACCAGAAGGAGCAGCAAAAACAGTAGAAGCGCCGAGACTAGCAAGAGCAGCAAGAATAGTAACGAATTGAACCATAGTAATAAGTGTGTTGATAGGTATGGTGGTAAAGAATGTGTTTTTTGTTGAATTGAAAGATTGCAAAGGTGGAGCAAATTGAACTCTTTTATAGAATTTTGGAAATTCTGAAACAAAGTAACAATAGATGCTGTTGATGTCTTAGTTTTTAAGAATTAGGAACAAGGTACTGAACAGAAGAGCGAAAAACTTTTATAGCTTCTAATTTGACAGGTTTTTTATTCGAATGAGTCTAATTTTTACTTACAAGCATTCTACTTCGTAGGTTTTTTATTAATTCTAGATCTTTTATTTTCAAAGGTATATTATAGGGAAGGTCTCACTCAACTTGTTGTTCCTTTCTATTTGTTGAATTTGTGAACAGACTCTATTACAATGATATTGCTCGAATCAGACTAACGTTACTTAATTTCTTTACAATTTCAAACTTTTTTACATATTTCTCGCTTTTAATATCTCAAACATCTACCAGTTTCTGAACAGCTCTTTATGTGTACCTGAAATAGTCTCTTGAGGAGAGATGTTTTCTGATAGGCCTGTCAAATAAGGGAATCAGGTACTTGGTGATATTTCAGGAAAGATACAATTTTTTATCTTCTATTTCCTTTTGGGGTACTTTCAGTTAAACATTTGAGTTGCTCCTAGCCTTTGCCATTGAGTCACTGCGGAGTGATAAACTTTGGTTCTGATACGGGGGAAAATAACTGGCACGGGGATTTAGACTGAAATTAAAAAATATTGTAATTTGATCTTTCTGTAACTTATTGCTATTCTCGAAAATTGCACACAACTGCAAAACCCAATTGAGAAAAATGATGTATAAGAAAGATGTTTATTGTTAAAATAAATAGAATATAGATTAAGGGAAACCTGCAAAACCCAATTGAGAAAAATGATGAATATAAGAAAGATGAAACTTCTCAATTGGTAGGCAGGTAAAGCCTACATACATCAGCGGGGTTGTAAAAAAATATACAACACTCATCAGTTCCTCCGAAACTGCCTTTAAAAATGCCGCAACAGTGCTTAAGAAGTGGGCCCTACCCCAGCCGAGTACAAAAAAGCTGTTTGTCTGATTTTATCTTGGCAACAATTGCAGAAGAAGAAAAGTTCTAGATGTGTCGATTTATAAAGCACCACGGGACTTTTAAACGTCAGCGGCTAAGAAATTTCAACAGGTAAGGTATACATAGAAACGGCTATTAGATATCTCATATTTAGTATCTTCAATATAAAGAATACATTTTAACTATTAGCAGTAATAAGAAACGGAAATCATTTTATAATTTATGTGGCGCGCTATTTTGCCTTCTTTTTCATCTCTGTTTTTGAGACAATAGAGCGATTTATTCTATTCGTTAAGGAATATGATCTCCTATATGAATTGACGTAGTTCAATGTTACTCCAAGTAAATGCCTCAGATCTGAGCTATTTTTTTTTTTATTGTTTTCCACGATTACTTCTCAAAACGTTAGTGTCGTGGCTGGTAATCGATGATAAACTTGTGGATTGATATTCCCTATTCTTATTATGTGAAAGTCTAAACTGCGAAAGGGCCTACTGAGTAAAATCCAAGTCATGCTGTCTTCTTATCCACCGACCAAACACAATCAATGTACAAAATTCTAAGAATATTTATATAGATCACTTTTCAATTCTTTTGTACACTTCATAGCATCATTTCATTTTACTTCAATTCACAAACTTATCCTCTAAATTGAGAAAGTTAAGGAAATCAATCCCTTCAAAGCATGGAAAAACCGGGCAAAGCAGACACGGTGATTCAGTTTCTGACGCATAAGGACGGGGGAATAGTTCTTACCATAATATGGTTGATCCTGCATCAATAAGAAAACAACTACAACGTTCTGCATCTTCTGCAAGTCATATCATCGTCGCATATCGCACGCTATCAACTACTGTGTCTGAAAACCAAGCGAAGCAAAGCAGGCATTTGAAGAAGAGAGCGGAAAAAGAGCTCGCAGATGGTAAGTTTTTATCTCTAGCAAAAGAATAGCAAAAGACTAGGACTAAAAATGATTATACTGTTACTGAAACCTTCTTCATGTATGCATTGAATGTTCTTGAAGACTTGACTTTTGCAACATACCATACACTGTCTTTGCTTGAAATCAGTCAACAATACAGAACAGACCTAGTGAAAGGACTGGAAAGCGAACAGGCAGCATCCCGTATCGCACAATATGGTAGAAATACGTTTACTCCCCCTCCCAATAACTGGCCTCGAAAAATAGCCAGCTATTTCTTTGGAGGCTTCTGCAGTCTGCTGTGGTTCGCTAGTATAATATGTTGGATTTCCTGGAAACCTTTGGGTGAACCCAATCCATCCCCTCTAAACGTCGCTTTGGCAGTTATTCTTATGTTTGTTATTCTCTTGCAAGCCTTTTTCAATATCTGGCAAGATTGGTCCACAAGCCGTGTGATGAACAGTATCAATAATATGCTGCCTACTCAAACTTTGGTCAAACGCAATGGTGAACTCATGACCGTTGATGTTGCTTATTTGGTTCCTGGAGATTTGGTTTCTATTCGTATGGGTGACAAAGTTCCTGCAGATTTGAGACTGGTGGAAGTATCTGATGATTCGAAATTTGATCGCTCGATTTTGACTGGTGAATCAGAAGGCATACCAGGTTCAGTGGATGCTACGGACGATAATGTTTTGGAAACGCACAATGTAGCTATGATGGGTATACATTGTTTAAATGGGTCAGCTTTGGGTGTTGTTGTTTCCACGGGTGATAATACGTTGATGGGGCGCATTGCTCGCTCTTCTTTGTCAGAACCTTTTAGTCGTACCACATTGCAGACAGAAATTCTGAGGTTTGTCATCATCGTTGGTATATTGTCTATTTCAGTAGGTGCTATCTGTTTGATTACTTGGAGTGCTTGGTTAAGAAAAGATTATCCGGACTTTCTCAGTTTGTCAAATGCCTTAATTGCTGTAATTAGTGTGATTGTAGCATTTGTACCAGAAGGTAAAGAAAAAGAGAGAGGGAGAGAGAGAGAGAAAGCGCAAAAGGGTAGCTGAAACTGTGTGAAGATGTGCAATAAAAATTTTGAAAATAGTAACGTTTTGAGCATATCTGTATTGTCATTTAGGTATGCCTATTTCTGTAACTCTTTGTTTAACTCTTATTGCCAACCGTATGCAAAAGAACAACGTACTCTGTAAGGTTTTGACGACAGTAGAAACCTTGGGCAGCGTCAACGTTTTGTGTTTTGACAAAACCGGTACTTTGACAGAAAACAAAATGTCCGTGGTGGATGCAAATTTAGGTCCTACCATTTTCACAGTCGCAGACTGTAAGGAAATGGTCTATCAAATTCTGAACAGCAGCTCTACTAAGGATACCAGTATCAATTTAACTTATCTGCATCATTTACAATTGGCTGCTTCTCTCTGTAATGGCGCCAGTTTTGATCCTGCCACTGCTCGTTTACCTATTCCCAAACGATCTGTAATTGGTGACGCTACTGATAGTGCTATTCTACGCTTTGCTGAAGGGCCCATGAATATACTTCGGTCTACCGTCGATGAGCTTCGTAATCAAACAGAAAAGATATTTGAAGTTCCGTTCAACTCTAAAAACAAATGGATGATGACGCTCTGTCGACCAACAACAGATGCTATAGCTGTTTCTTTATCAACACAGAGTACCTGTATTACTTCTCAAGACTAGATCTTATTTTGTAAAGGAGCTCCTGATGTCATGTGGCAGCGATGCTCCAAGATTCTTCTTTCTAGTGGTTTAGAAGAGGATCTGAACGAAAAGCACATGGAGTTCCTCTCGGGGCTACAAAGTAAATGGGCTAACGAAGGTAAACGTGTTTTATTGTTAGCGCGTCGTGTGATTGGCTGTAGAGAGAAGCCCGATAACTACGTTTGCGGTACATCGTCTTTTGCTACTTGGGCTAATAATATGAACGAAGGGTTGCTAGTGCTTGGTATGGTAGCAATTGTAGATCCTCCTCGTCCTGAAAGTACTGAAACGGTAAGACGCTGTCGAAAAGCTGGTAATCGTTTCTTTATGGTCACAGGTGACTTTCCAACAACCGCTGCTGCTATAGCACGCGATATTGGTATTTTTACAACAGAGCAGCCTCACACAATTCAGAACTTGGATCCAACCATGAATGCTGATGATATAGTGAAGTATGTTACGCCTAATGAGATTGAACATCCTTTGGAAGGTACTCAAAACGATATAGAAAGTAAAGGAACTGTATGTTTCAATGAAAGAAAAGAAGTATCAGAGGATGGTAAATCGCTGCTGTTGTCAGGCTCCGATATCATTACCTTAAATGATGTACAATGGGAGCAAGTCTGCAGTTATGAAGAGGTGGTGTTTGCTCGTACTTCACCAGATCAGAAGCTACGTATTATCAAAGAGTTCCAAAAACGTGACAATATTGTTGCCATGACCGGTGACGGTGTTAATGACGCCCCTTCTTTGAAGGCAGCCAATGTGGGTATCGCTATGGGTTGCGGCTCTGATGTAGCCATCGAGGCCGCTGACATGATTTTACTTGATCAATTTTCCAGTATTGTAGCTGCAATTGAGAACGGACGGTTGGTCTTTGACAATTTGAAAAAAGTCATCGTTTACTTGCTACCGGCTGGCTCTTGGTCTGAATTATGGCCTGTATTGGTGAATATCTTTTTAGGCTGTCCTCAAACATTATCGTCTTTTCAAATGATTGTCATTTGTGTCTTCACGGATTTGTGTCCTTCACTTGCTATTATGACGGAAAAACCTGAAGCTGACTTATTGGATAGACCTCCGAGAAAACCCAAGAAGGATCGCTTGGTCAATGCTAAACTGCTATTGCACGCCTATGGCTTTATCGGTTTAATGGAGATGCTCTCGTCAATGTTTATGTTCTTCTATTATCTGAGTACCCAAGGTTTGACTCCTGGACAAGTGTTTTTGTCTTTCTCCAATCTGACGGACCCTGAAGGTTATATGGGTTTTTCTGCTAACGAAATTACCGATAAGATCAACACAGCACAATCTATTTATTTTGTCAACCTGATTATTTGTCAATGGGGCAATGCGCTTGCAACAAGAACAAGGCGTCTCTCTATTACTCAAGCAAACCCTTTACGTGGACTTAATCGCAATATGTATCTCTTCTCAGCCATGATTGCCTCATTTGTACTCACTCTTATTGTTCTCTACGTTCCCGTATTCAATATTTATTTAGAGACGTCACCGATTCCCATCAGGTTTTGGTTTATATCTTTTGGTTGGTCCGCATTAATTCTTGTTATGGACGAATTGAGAAAGCTATTAGCGCGTCAGTATCCAAATAGTCTTTTCAAGAAGGCGGCCTGGTGAATAAATCTGACAATCATTATATAACTTTATGAACTTACTATTCATACCAATTTTAATGTAAATTGTCAAGCTGATAACTATGTATAGAAGCATAATTTAAAATACAGTGTTTTAGCTTCAATTTTACAATTTATACATATTTTATTGGACAATACATTCCTGTTGCCATTGTCAACATCTCGTTATGTTTTCTTTAGTAGACGGAAAGAGTTATATATTTTTAATTTAGATAACTTTAAATTACTTTAGGATGAAGTGATATAATATTCTTGGAGACATTATTTTGAAGGTCAGTGGACATTTTTCAATTGATAGTGGCATTACGTTAAAGTACTACGAGACGTACTGAGTATTTTAGTGTGTCACAGGTCTTATCAGTAATAGATACAGGGTTGTGGTTTACGGGACTTTATTTATGGATCATATGAATTGATCTACGCGTTAAACTGATCCCAGACACGTTCTTCCGCCACGTAGATAACCGCCGTTGTTGTCAATCGTAATAAAAAATAAGATGTTGTCAAACTAGCATTTACAGAAAATAAGTTTGACATCTTTCTTTTGATTTCCATCTTCTTTTTGTTATACTTCTTTCATACTTTCTTTCTTCATCCTGATAGCTACTACTCACCATGTACAAAGCCAAAATCTTGCAAAAAAATAAATCGGTGGCAGAAACCCATAAGAATAAAGTCAAAAACGAGTCCTTCCGTAAGTAACACATGAGCGCGCTGCCACAAATAGGTTATAGTGGTGATCCTCAATTCATGTTTCGTATGACTAGTAAGCATCGAGTGCAAGGATTGCAAAACACGGGGACGTTTCAACAAGGCATACCATGAATGCAAGTTTTACAAAGCAGTTTCTGCGCGTGATGGTAAGTATCATGCTATCACTGCAAGACAAGTTTATGTTTGCTTAACGCAAATTCAGTTGGAAGTAGCGGCAAGAAACGTAAGCAATCAGTTACAATCAAGGAAGAAAAGAAGCAAGCAAAGAGAAAGAAGAAGCAAACAACTGGAGATATCAAGTGCATCAGTTGAGACTTAAAGGGTCATTCTACTTCTCGTTCCCTCGAATGGAAAAGTTGCCAAAGGTTATACAGCCCAACTCGAACAATTCTGTAAAGTCTTCAACTTCAAAAAGTTTGGCTTTAAGAGGTAAAACCTGTAGAAGAACTTCTTCCGCAAAATACTATCCCTAATAGTAAACACACCCCTATTTTTGCTTCTGTCATAGTCTAAACGCTTTGAAGGAAAGTTCTAATGTAATGTTTCGAAATATGGTTAGGTCGGACGGTTTTACTGGAGACTTTTTGTTCAGCCGCAAAAAGAAAACAAAAGAAGACATGATCATTCATAATCACACCTTGACTTTGGAAGATTTTTTCTTATGACGAAGTACAAGACAATTACAGACCCGCTTTCCTTGATCCAGGGCGAAGATCTGTCTTCACAGCGGCAATCGGACTAGACCGTAACAAACATCAAGTACGCAGCTGCTCTACCAAGGAATATTATCATATGACCGGAAGTACCAGATACGCTGCTAAAAACATGTTGGCAATTAGCGTTTCGATCTGGAAGTCAACGGGAAGACCTGTGGAGTTTTCTAGAAAAGCATCAACCACTTAACCCGATCATCTAATCGCCAGCACGAAGGTGTTTTGATTTTTACAGGTACGCGTCTCAATTTTGTGTAGTTCGATCTTGAAGCTATAACTTAATCGTCTCAAAAATTTACTTTTTTCTAGTAATATTGCGGCTTTGTCTAAACCCAAAGTTAAAAAACTGTATCTACAACAAACCCCAACCCTTTAGTCCATAATTCTTTTTACCCTTGAGCCCTAAGGGGTTTTTAGATTCTCCTCAGCCTTGGAGCTGCCGCGGGTAATTTAGATAAGTTTAATATCTCGTGTCCATTAGGCTTTAAAAAATTAATATTATGTAATAAAATCTTCGTTTAAACGTATCTACAACAAATAAACAATACACATATTTTCTTATCCCGACTTTCTCGGTCTATAACGAAAGGAGAAAAAAACCATAAAAACTTCCTTTAATCGTGTTTCTGGACGACAACCTATAAAAAATAACTACGATACCCAATCGTAAATATGGCAGTTACTAGATCTCTTTCAGAAATCGAAAAAGACATTGCAAATATAGATCATGCTCTCTCAACAGTATGTAACAGTCAAGGCTCGAGTTTTATTTTTATTTTTTCCACTTTTTTTTTAAGCATGCATAATGATTTTACATTGTTATTCTTTGGCCTTTCAATCATCGGCAAAACAAACAGGTATCAGAGATCCGTTCATCCTTGAAGCACTTTAAAACATTAGTACAAGATGAACAAAAAGGACCTTCCTTTGTTCAGTCTTTTGGTGACAAGCTCAAACATATCCGACGAGATCTAGGTATATTGTCAGCAGATAGCGAGATTTTGAAAGGTGAGAAGAATACCCAATTGCACAAGAAAATAGTAGAAAAGATTAAACATAGCCGTCGCGAAAACACAGAACCGTTCACTTACTTTATTACTTTTGGGGGATTTTTAGCCGCTTTGGAGCATGCACAAATAGCAGCCAAGGAGAACAAGTTTGATTGGGATTTGATCAAAAGGTACAATGAAACACAGCGATTAAACAGTACGTTTGTGTACTGACAGATTTCTTTTATCAGTGAAGCTGAAAGAGAAGCCGAGGAGGAAGAGATGCGATATCAGGAAGAGAAAGCAGATACAGGAAAAGCAAAAGAAGTAGGATCCACAGTTAAATCAAATGCAGATCATTTATACAAGTAAAGGAGAAGTAAGCATGAGACAATAATCAATAGAGTAGCGTTTTTACTTGAATTTTCTGCACAGAGAACTAGCGTCAATCGTATTAGAGCGAAAAGCAACCACAGCAGAGATGGAGTAAGGATTGTAAATAGAGGAAAGGATTATTAAAGAAAGAGAGCTTATACCGACTATCAACGGTTTTTTTTGCAGAGATAAATTCTTTACGAAACGCATCAATGAGTGGATGAACACGAATAAAATCAATTATATGGATTTTGCAATCGGATTTTTGAAAGAGGAGCAAGCCACGCTATCTGGTTCGATATGTCGTGTTAAGGTAAAGAAAAAAACCGTGCTCAAGCTGCATGAAATACGGAAAGGAACAACAACAGAGACTCACATCGTTCAAATGGGGGTAGATTCATATCCGTAGAGCTTTAGCAGCAGAGTTGGATATGGAATATCAAAGTTCATCTGATACTTTATTTATACATCATTATGACATTAGAAGTCCAAAGGAAGAGGTACTGTACTCATGGGATTTCCCGATTTGCGCATGCACTTACGGTTGATTTACTATTTCGATATGTAGAAAAACTTCCTGCAAGAGTCACAGCACCTCGTTTTTCAGAGATTGAATTTACTGGCGACTAATGCGCTTGAAGACATGCTGATGTTTTATGCAAAGGAATCTTTATTTAATGTCTTGGTAGGTGATACATAGATATGAACACGACATATAGGAAAGGAGTGAGCTTTTCAAATAACGATTTTATTCCTTTCACCAAATCAAGAATTGGTTTTACAGCTATAGCGATTTGTTCAGTCGTCCTTGTCAACGATGTCATAAACTGCTTCAGTTCGACTCACCACAGTACAAGTATTTGCCACCCTTGGTGAGGACATGGACAAAGAGACAATCAGCTTATCAGCACCATCCGAATGTCAACAGCTCACCGCAAAATAATGCGGGCACAGCCTACCATATGCGATGTTTTATAGAGTACAAGAGCAATCATATAGTCGATTAAAGTTATACTCTCAGAACAAGTATCTGTAAATATATACCATTTTATCTTTGAGCCATTTGTTTCTGTAGAATATTTATCCATGATAAATCAAGATATCACAGATAGGATATGGTTCGAAATGGCTCAAAAAATTCCCTTCTTCCCGCTGCATTTCAATGACAAATTCGATGGATCTAAAAAGAAATGTTTCGTTACTGACTTCAATGACACAAAGCCACTATGAACTAGGCACAGAGTTAAGCATGTGTGGTTATCTCCTACAGATTAATGTGTTAGTTGCTTCCTTTAACAATATCTTGAATTTCTTTGGTTCTGCTCAGTATTTGCCTCCATAATGTCTACAAAAAGAAGTGGCAAATAATCTTATTGTTTCGTTTGACAACGAAACAGTTCTATTAACAAAAATAGCCTAAATATTTCTGAAAACCGTCTAATTCTATTTCAGGGCCGATTACGTTTTAATGTTTTTGACACTTCATCCATTTGGCAGTAGAATGCAGTATTCGACTGTGACAAATGATTTACTATGGCGACGTTAAAGCTAATCATATATGTGTCGTTTTAAAAACAATCGTTTATCATTATATGTATTCTTGGCCAAAAGTACAAAAAGGATTGAACCTGTGTCATTTGCTTTTCCATTTCCGCCTTTTTTTAAGTCTTCAGGCCAATCGTTTACGAAAATGACAATTATTTTTGTGAAAACGCTCAATTTCCGTAGGTTTGACTGTAAACCCTAAAAAGCAAAGAAAAATACAGTAAGTTGAATCAAAGACAAACAAACACTTTTTCTCTTCTTTTCAATCTCGTTCACGGCTGTAAAGATCCTTAACCGAACCCTTTTCACCTAAGCAAATCCTCCTTCTTGATTTTTGCCTTTCGTAATACTACATGTATCAATTCAAAATACATTTGGAGAATGATACGCTTATTTTACGTGGCACGCCAGAAGAATCCGTAGGTTGCGTTCTTAGAGGCTGGGTTGTACTCAATAACAAAGAGCTCATGAAGGTGAAATCAATTACGATGAGTTTGACTGGAAGAGTCAGGGCGCAGTGGACAGAACGTAAGATAGTTTTAATCGAGGATGATGAGGATGAAACAAAGAAATTTTAATGGAAGAGATCGGTCTAACAAACAAAAAAAAAAAATTTTTTGTCTATAGGCAACCATCAACATAAGAAGGAATTCATTATTCTAGAACATCATTGGACTTTTTTACCTGTACAAAAAAAGCTTCATGCATTGGCTCCTCATTGCGTTTACAAATTTCCATTTGAGTATGTCCTACCTGGTGATTTAGCCGAGTCTATGGATTCTAATTCGTACGGATCTTTGTCCTACAAACTGAAAGCGATTGTCGACAGACCTGCTTTTTCATTTGCACCCAATTTGATAGACCGACGACAACTACGAGTGATCCGACAGATCATGCCTTCTTATATAGCCATGAATCCACTACAAATGTCAAACGAGTGGGCAAACAAACTAACTTATCACATCAGCGTGCCCAAGAAAACATTTTATCGAGGCGAAGCCATCCCTATAAATTTCTCATTGACGCCAAAACGAAATTCTGAACAACTCCATGTCCGATATTTATCTTGTTTCTTGAAAGAATATACGACTTTTGTACTATTACAAAATAACAGCAGTAATCATCATAACAACACAAATCAGCAGGAAAACCTTCATCCGCATACAGAATCTCGCATTATCCGATTCTTTAGAGATGAAGCTTTTCCATCGATTGGGCCACATTGGCAGAAAACCGAAACATTGAACGTTCCGCATTCTTTCGATGCTGTACAATGCGATATCCGTAACCGATACTTCAAAATTGAACACAAATTAAAATTCACCATGTCGTTGATAAACAAATATGGCGATTTATCCGAGTTGAGAGCCACGATACCCATTGACATTGTCAATCAACCCATGAACAATAGTATTGCTGCGATAGACAGAACAGCAACCTTATCATCTTTCGGCATGGTAGGAATAACAACTTCAGAAGACGATGATGAAGAAGGTAGGATGGATGGTGAGAATGAATTGCCGACATATGAAAATAGCTGGCGATCGGCGCCCTATCATTTTGACGGTCAAGCTGTGATTTCACCGGTACCCCAGCTTGACTATTCAGCGACTACTACCACACCACAACACCATCCTCGCTTCAGCACCTTGTTTAGCCCTGCTGATTTGGAAGATAATGTAATATACCCTTTGACACCACCTTCGTATGCAGATGAAGATGCAGAAAGATATTATTCACGACAAGGATTATCAGCAGCAACAGCGGGAGATTATTTCGGCCATCAATCTCCGTCATCCACCAACAGTAATAATGCTTTCATCCAGCAGCAATGTAATGATAATCTTGATTTGGGTATTTTACCGTCTTACCACTCGGTTATTATCCCACAAAATAATATTCAGTAAAAGTGAACAAGGTTGTCTATTCGTACTTTGTTAAAAAATCTTTCGATTGTAAATAAACCATGTGCATCTATATTCCAAGTTTGCCAATTCCATGGGAAAGCTATTTCTGTATTTGTAATACGAATTTTTTTTGGTTTTTTTTTTGTAAAAAAAAAGGAGCGACAATGGTGATCTTGATACGTATTAAAAAAAGCGAGTAGATTTTCTCAACTGTCGCTCATTTTCTTAATTGACTTTGTTATTCATGTTACTCACTGTTCCAAATCAATAGAATGAACAATTTTTGAGAATTTTTGCACAACTGTTATTTTTTGGGCACATGTCAATTTTTGATATTAAAAATAAGTATAAATGTGAATAATATATAAGATAGATAGAATTACAAATTAATGATAACTATATGTGTTTCTTAGAAAACATAAGGGATAAAGATATAAGGAACACGTTCACAGTAACGATCCCAATCTTCACCATACTTTTTGGCACAACGTTGCATATCTCTAGACACACGATGAACCAATACGATGACAAAGAAGGTGAAATAGAAATAAGGGAAGTAAGAACTGAAGCCAGTGATCAAACCCCAAGATAAGGATTGCACCAAATCAGCGGTATAATGAGGCTTACGAACAATACCCCACCAGCCAGAAGTCAATAAAAGATTACCATTCTTTGTCTTGATGTAGGTAGGGTTCTTGATACGGCCCCAAGGTAATTGAGGGAAAGCCTTACGGTCAATGTAAGAGCCGTTTTGTTCCATACGGAAACGATTCTTTTGAGAATTGCCAGTATCGAAAACATAGTAGGCGCAAAGTAAAGTGATGTAAAGGAAGATGGTGTAGCCCATGCTGTGAGAGATGGTCTTACCGGTTGTGAGCTCATACTTCATCAAGTAGAGGGACGAGTAACAGTAGGTAAAGGGAACACCTGCCATATTCCAGAAAATAAGCATGAAGCCTACGAATGACAACAACAGGCTAATGTTAGTTCTACCATATTTATTTACAAACAGAATTTCTTCTTCATGATTCCCTATTGCCACTTTTCCCCTCATCCGATTAAAGAACTTACCATCCTTTTCGAAAAACATATCCCATGAAGTAGGAATACATTCTTCACCCTTTTGACAGGCATTCGCATATAAGAAATGAGCCAAAACCATGAAAGCGACAGGAGCACTAACATAACCCTTCATTTCATATTGTTTTAAAGCACAAGAGACAGAGACGTAGAACAAAACGGGCCAGGGGACACGACATTCAGCCCACATCTTCAAGTCGACACGGCCCAATCGAGGGTTGAGAGGAGCACCCATGAAGAAATCATAAATGACGTTACCAGACATACGATGTTGAGTACCTTTGAGGATGGAAGAGATATAGACGAGGAAGGACATGGCGAAACCCCAGATGACAGCAACACTCATGATACTACCAAAATTCTCAATGATAAGAGTGAGACGGAAAATACCAGTAACATGAAGAACGACAGAAAGGGCCAAGGTAAGGTACCAAGAAGATAAAGCATTACAGAGGTAAGGAAGCTATGGTTTTCAAGAGAAAGGGAAATAACTATGTCAGAATGGAATCCTCCCTTCTCGTTGATATATTCTTCCTTTCCTTTGGTTCTCTTTCTCCTTTGCAGATACATCTATAAACTTATGTACACATAGGTTTCCTCACTCTTTTCTCAAGCCCATTTGTTTTGTGTCATCCCATATCCCCCTTTTTGATTTTCCCCGACATATTACCTTTTTACCCTTCAAATAAGGAATAGGAAGACCATAAACAACAGGTCCTGGCATGAATTGAGCACACAACAAGCTATAAATGACATGTCCCATATAAATCTTGGTTGCCAACCATGTAGGGAAAGCGCCGGTCTTGATCTTGAGCCAAATTTCATTGATTAAAAATTCCACAATAGCATCTTTGGTGAAAGCAGTAGGCAAGATGAAATGACCTTGGTGATATTCTAAGCAAATCCAAAAGTAATACATCATGGTAGGGAAACCCAACATGATACCTAAAGTTCCAAGGGGACCACCGAACTCGTAATGCACTTCTTTATCCATTTCAATTTCATGGCTGGTGAGCTTTGATTTGAATAAAGGTACACCATTTTCGTTCACAACGGGTTTTTCTTCGTTATTGTCTATAACCGCGTCACTTTTGACACTGCTACTCATCTTTTTTTTCTGAATAAAAAAGAATGAAGAATGAAAAAAAAAGTATGAAAAATCAATACAAGTACGATAAATACAAAAAAAAAAAAAAATAAAAAAAATGAGAAGTTCGCGCTGTCACCCATTTCCTTTTATACGATTTACCATGGAGAAAGTTTTTTTCATTTGTGCTAATGATAATTTTTTCGGTCTAATATAATGCCGGTTAAATTATTGAGTTCAGATGTATCTCAGTTGAAAAAAATTGATGATCAATGTATGATACAAACTTATCGTCGTGTTGAAACAGAAAAGCTCTGATATAGACATTGCATCTTCTGTTTAGAAAAGCTTGAAATAGTCTATACGTCTCTCTACTGTTTCGACAGATAATGAGCTTTAGTAAGCTTTGCATAGGCATCACTGACGTTCAACTTTCTTTCGGTTCTGCCCTGACGTATTTTTCATTCTATTGTTCCATTGTTCTTTGTTTAAAACAGTTACGCTTGCCGTCCTCTTTCCCCTCGGCACTCATTGCAGCGAGAAGCGGAAAGTATGACAGCTATGGCTGGGTTTAGAAAATCAGAGAAAAATCCTTTTATACGGAATAGAAAACGTGCGCGCACTGGGTGGGGTTGAAAGAGCTATCAATGGATCATCATTCACAGAGCTATCTAGCGTTTGCTCAAATGAATGATGTGCTCTGCAGCACTTCAAATACGGCACCCTGTACGCAGGTAAATCCTATTCCACGAAGGCAGTCTTGGCTCCTTTGCGACGCATATAAATTTTATAGAACCACCCTTTTTCTTTTTAGTCTATGCATCATGTATATACAAGTGTGGTCTTACAGCCGCTCAAATAAGATCTTGTTGTTTGAAAGGCATCATGCTTTTGTGTTTATCAGAGGATGTACTAAGCTGAATTGTAACGTCTCACGAATTTGCAAACATCAATTGAGTTCAAAAATTTAATGATCATCCATTCTGAGTTTTGGGAATTTTTTCATTTGAATAGCAAGCAAGAAATTTGATTTACTGGTGTTGGCTGTGCTGCTCGTGAATTTTCTTTGTTTTTGTTATCATAACCTACAACTTTTTTTTTTTTTTTTTTTTTTGCTCCACAAAACGCATCAGATGGGACAGACGAAAAGTAAAGAAAATAATATTCTATCAACAAAGACACACTGTAAGTCTTTATTTGTCGTTGCGTTTATCTCGAATCAACCACGGTTCATTGCCTGAACATTTACTTACAATGACACTTTTATTGTTTTTCCCACCATTTATCTATTCGATGAACGTCCATCTCTTCTTAGTCTCAGCAAAGGAAATTAGAGACATTCGTCGCAATGTGAAGGAGAAACATCAGAATAATATCACAGAAGATGTTTTTAAAGACGTAAGTTCGCTTATCTATCGACAATAGTAAAACTCTTGCTCACAATTTTATTTCTATCAACCTCCTCACATATACAATAACCAGTCTGTTAAACAATATGTGCCAACAGTTTCACCAACAGATGACATATTTTTAAAACGTTTATATCATGCATTTGGTGGTGATGAAGGCAAATCGATTGATTTTAGGTAAAAGACAGGAAAAGGCGCCTTTGAATGACAGTTGTATATGTTTGTGGGGTAATTGTTGCAGCGATAAGCTCATCATTCTTGGCTGTTGTTTTTTTTTTCTTTGTTTTTTTTTTTTTTTGCGATAGTAAATTTGTCGATGGCTTGAGCGTTTTTATGAAGGGAACACCTGAAGAAAAGTTGAAATGTAAGATAATATAAACAAATTGTGAAATGAAAGTTACAAATGATAAACAACCCTATGTGCTTATTTATTTGTTAGTGTCTTTCAAGTTGTATGACATTGATAAGGATGATCATATCTCAAAAGATGAATTAGAACATGTCATTTTAGAACTTGTAAATTACCCAACATGATAAGCATACAATTAGTAGCAAAGAAAAGATAGAGTGAAAAGACTTACCGTGCCTTTTAAACACACACACACACACACACACACACACACACACATACATACATACACACACATGTATTCACTATTCGGAAGACGAAAATGCAAGCAGAAGAAGAGGAGGAAACCGAAGAAATTCAGCGATATATTGACTGTATGTTTGATGATTTTGACGTGGATTGCGATGGAAAACTGGTAAGTATCGTTCTAGGAGTAAAACAAAAACGAGATTGTAAAAAAGTTAGAAGGGACGATTTATTACCCGCTTTATTACTGTCGTTACCAGTCATTTGAAGAGTATAAATTATCGGCTATGAAGGAACCATTACTTGCAGATTTCTTGGAAAAGTTTCTTGATAAACATAATCTGTCCAAAAAGACGACACCGCTATCACGACCTACATCGATTCGCTCAAGGCAATCATCAAGGTCGGTGCTCAATGTGAGCAGTATGAACCCTAGTAATCATCAATATCACCATAACAGCTCAAGTAGTAGCAACAGTAACAGTAACAACAATGGTAGCAATATAAAGGAACAGAATCGACTCTCTTTTCGATTATCGCAAGCCGAATTGTTAGATTACAGTCATCAACAGCAACAAAAACTGACTTCTTCAGCAGCTTCTACCAATCCGAGTCCCAGAAATTCTATCTATTTACCCACTTCACTAACACCTGCTATGGCTGCTTCCTCTGTTCAATCCATGTCTTCCAATACAACAGCATCTTCTCATAATAATACTACACCAACTAATTCAAACACGACAACAGCAAGTAATGTGCTTAAACGTGATAGGCCGGATTTACCGCATAGATTAAGTCGTGGAGCCAGTATGGCCAGCTTAGATGCTGCTATACAATCTTTATAATTTATCATAATTTTCATTATTGAAATCAACAATATTTGCACATCAACTCCCCTATTATAACTTATGATACGAACCAAATCAGTTATATATATATTTATATAAATATATGCATATATTACACATATTTCTTCCAGTTCCTTTTTTTTTCATAAATAGACACCACATAGTATCCTCACTATAATATAAAGTTTTAGTCATGTTTTCTGTTCACTGATTGCTTAAAAGGGATAGCCAAGTTCTGAAATGGATGATTGACTCAGTTAGATTGTACGCACCTAAGCGTAAAATTATATATTCACGGCAGTGCGAATTGGGCTGAAGTGAGGTTAGAATGACCGTACGCGCGTGAAAGGTTTGCACATATAGCCCTCTGCGCAGTATTCTATATGAACATGTATTTATGGTCAAGAGCTGAGTATCTTTCCTTTTTCCTCTATCAGAAATTCTTCTTCATATCTTTAAGGAGAATAGCATAATGAATTAAACATAAAAGTAATCTTTTTAATGACAGTTAATAGAAAATTGGGCATTTGTCGAAAGAATTATTCAAGTGTCATCAAATAAAAAGGTGGGGGATTTGTTGTAACATAAAGAAAAAAGTCTAGATTAAAAAGCAATAAAAGATCTTGAAACCTAAGATAGAATTACATTAGAAAAGAAGAAAATGCAGAAAGAAATAGTAAAAAAAGAGTATAAAAGTCTATAGCGGGTGCGTGTAATAAAAAAGAATTAGTTTGGAAAAGGGTATTTGGAAGAAAAAGAGAAACTAGTCTTAAGATGAGTGATAAGTGTGACTTATTAGCAGTAGATAGTAAGATAGAGAGCTGTTTGATCAAAGAAAGCTTTTTTTTGGGGGTTTTTTTTCGTTTTGGGCTATTTTTGTTTCTTCTTGGATGAACAATGTGTATATGTGCATAGTGGTAGAAATGAACAAGAAGTGTGACGTTTATTCCGCGCTTCTTTTGTTCAGATGTTTCCCATTGCATACATGTTCTCAAATGCTTGCTTTTGTAACACACTTTGTTGGAAACTAATATAATATACAGGGTTAGCTTATTACTCCCTTTGGTCTTTCTTGGGTTCTTGTACTACTGCTACTTTACTTTCTGAGTTGTTCATTTTCCTGTACGAGACGTTCAAGTTCAGCTAGTATCGTCATTTGAGTGGACTTTAAGTGCTTGATATGTTGGACAGCTTTTATATGATATGAAGTAGGGTTTTGCACAACATCCGCAAAAAAAAAAAAAAAAAAAAAAAAAAGTTAGAAATTTCTTTTGAGAGAAGCTGTTGCTTCCTGGGTAGATTTTTGAATACGTACTTTTATGTAACAAGTTCACTTTACTCATTTTCTTGTTTAAACAAGTAGGTAATTCAGCGCGTAGATCTTCAAAACCATCCTTGATTTGAGCTCGACGCTTTTGTTCCGATTGAATATGAATTTGACGTCTCAATTCACTCACACTTGTTGAATGGTCATCTGTTTTTCGTTTACGAGAGGGACGGCTCTCTCCCTCTTCCTCGTCCATCTCCTCCTCTTCTTCTTCTCCAACATCCTCGTCTTCGTCAGATGAAGAAGAGGTAGAAGCATTGGAGGTGGCATTGGCATTGCTTTGCTTTTTTTCTTTCTCTGCATTGGAAGTTGCTGTTCTAGCTCTTTTTCTACTCATACCATGATTGCGTTGTGAAGCGGATTGCTCAAAAGATTCTTTAGAGTACTGCAAAAATTCTGGATAGAAAGACTCTGGTAAAGCTGAAGCTTTAGCGATTGTTTCATTCAAGTAAGCAGCGGCAGCAGCCGATGGAGTGGTGGTAGTTGCCGTGATAAGTGGTGCTGCAGGTGGAGGTGGAGGGGGTGCTGTTGTTGTTGCTGTTACAGCTGCTACTACGCCTACAGTTGAAACAGTCGTGGTTGCACTACCAGTAGAATGAATCGTAGAACTAGAATGAGATTGCACAAGAGGTGGAGGTGCAATAGGATGCTGATAAGCGGGTGGAGGTGGTAAAGCATGTTGACCTGATGCAGTCGTCGTCGCTAACACAGCTGCTGCTGGGGCATTGGCAGAAAAGCCAGACATTAAAGAGTCTGGGCTTCCAGGTCCATAGTGCTGTTGAGGGTTCAAGTGAAAGGTTGCGGGACTAGTGATGAAAGGTTCGTTGGTGTACATGATGTTGCTGCTAGGAGAGGCAGATGGTGATGTAGTGTAGAAGGGTGAAACGGGATAGACTAAAGTAGGTGTATGTGACGGATGCTCGACTTCGAATTTACTGAAATAATCCTGTTGAACAGGATAGGGGCACTCTTGAAAGAAGTCTGAAGACCAAGTTTGATTATTCATTTTGTAGATTTAAGGAAAGGATGTTGTATTGTAACTATTTAAGGATAGGTAAGGGGTTGGGTAAGTATATGGGTGTCTTTAGCCCAAGTAAAGAATGGATTGGGAAGTAAGTAACTCTGTATTCTATTAGAAAAAAAAAAAAGAAAAAAAGACAAAAAAAAAGAAGCATTCAGACTTTTATGTGCTATCGAAAATTAGGAGTGTGTAGCAAAAAGAGAAAAAAAAAATCAGCATTAGTTGGTTTGCGTGAAGTGATCCTTTAGAATTCATTTTTTGAACCAATGGATAAGGTAAGAAAGTCATTTTCTCATGCACGGATAATACGTTGTCCTACGATGAGATACAGACGAAGAACCTTGTGTTAAAGGAGTTTTTTTTCTTCATTGAAATCCGCCCGGAAGTGGTTCCATCACCCACCCTGTTTTTAAGGCCCAAACGAAAATTAACATAGAAGCACCAGGCTAAATAAAATTGTTGATTCTGAATAAAAAATAAAAAGTCAGGTACGAACAAAAAAAAAAAATATATCGGCCTTTCTTTTGATGGACGATGACTGTCTTGGCAGAGAGAAAAGCATGGAGCATGGTACATCTTCACATCGTATGTCTGGTGCATTCCCACACCTGTGCATGTCTTCCAGTCGCAAATCCCTCATCTCTCTGTTGACCATCACGATGATTGTGTAGCAAGCCTGTACCTTTACGGTATCGACTTTTTTTGAAAGGACACAAACTGACGCGTTTTCAAATGCCGATATACAAATGTTTGAATCGCAAACAAGTATGAAGAAAGTGGTTAGTAGAGGCTGAAAATCTTGTATCGGTTTCCATACATATTGATTTTAGAGTTGTGTGCAACGCTCTTTTTTTTCTTTTTTTTTTTTTTTCATTAATTTCTTTGATTATCAGTGGGTTGAAAAAGAAAAAAGAACTATTTGCAAACAAAAACATTAAAGCAAGCAAACTTATTATGGCTAATGCAAGGTTTATCATTGGCCTTTTTTTGCACAGACGTGATTCACTTAAAATGGTAACTTGATCAAAAATAACATTGCCTGCTTTAATGTGTTTTTTCGCTTTTTAAAATTCGAGACAATAGAGATTTAGAATGAAATGCTCTGATGACTTGTTTCCTTTGAAAATCTGAATCATGCTTTTTTAGGGCTTTTTTAACCTTTTCGCTGTCCTTGCTTATGGAGGAGGGCACACTTATCTTGATGAACCCTAACTCTATTTTTTTTTCTTGTATTATGTAACTTTACGCCTTTATTTTTCAATTCACAAGCTGAAAAAGGGTGCTCTCAGAAGATTAGCCCTTTTAAAGCAAAGTCTCTCATTTTTTAACACTAAATGCCTTCTCCTCCTTCTTTCAGCCCAATGCACATGAGAGCGATGCACACACTAACAAGAAAATGCTTTATCCAGCAGCCAAGTCTTCACGAGCGCTGACAGAAAAGCTTGGATCGCCTGTATCTTTTAGAGTTTGGGCGTATTCTAAAATGACCAAACTGCTTTCTGCTATTGATTCAGGCCCCGGATAAGTGTGCGACCTACTATTACAAGACAGAAATGCCTGCAGATTGCCCAAGGCTATGGGACAGTTTCTCTTTGGATATTCTGTATCTATCGTAGAAATTCAATAATTTCTCAAAAACAAGTTTTGGATGTTGATAGCCGGGACACGATTTTTCAACCGATAATGAGATGTTATGGTATGAAGAAAAATCAATCACATGAAAAGAAAGGTTGGGAAACGATTGCCTTTTATGTTTTCATCATCAGTGGACATAGGGAATAAAAAGGTAGTTTGTGGAGGCGGGGGTATTATTATTGGCCTTCAGCTATACGTTTTCAAGAAATGTCGAATGTTGTGATGAAAACCTTTATTACCAGGCTTTTACGTATTTTTCGCTTGCTTCCAGTAATTGCACTGCTATTTGTAAAGCTCCCTCAATTCTTGAATTCAAAATTCCAAGGCCTTCCTTATTCTTTGTAGCCGTTGTGGCTGACGATGGTGATCCTATTGAGCCTTGTCTTTCTTGTCGTTCTTCGTCTACTGCTCTAGATTGCTTTTGCTTTACTTCAGTATTGATGATGATGGGTAATTGTAACAGTATTCTGCAAATAGTGATAGAAAGCCCCATCCTTTTCCACAAACTAAAATAAGAAAGTGACCGTAATTCGTGTTGCAATTCGTATAACTTCATCAGTTCGAACTGTATCGCTTTATAATAGTGATGTGTAGCTATCGAGTAAGTAGACAATGAGTTGTAGGTCATCCTCTTTCAAACTACAATCGTTTATCAGTGCGCTTGACTTACATAACACTAACTTCCGCATCTTTCGAAAGCCTAATTCTATTTGAGCTATGGTATCATCTGTAATATGTATTCCAGGGTTTGTTCCATTTAAGGCGTCTGGGGAGTATAAAAAAAAAAAAAGAAATATTATTATTTAGGTCAGATGATTTACACAGCTAATAAATTTGATGATTTACAAATAAATGCACGCATGGTTTCAAATTCTCCTTCTAGCATTTCAATGAATAACTAGCAATCATTTTAACAAACCATGAACAATCTGCATATGTAAGCATGACTATACAATAAAACTAAACAAACAATAAAAAATGATATTGGGGCAGGTGCATCTAACCTGATGTAAAACTCGCTGAAGCGTTTGATTGGCGTTGACTTCTTCATCTTCACTCTTTGCAGCAGCAGCAAAAGTTGAATATCGACATCCTGTAGCAGTAGTGGCTGATCTTTGCTTATGATTCGATAGATCGTATAATAATTTTGAAGAAGGATTACTCAGCGTTTCATAGGCGATCGACAATACTAAATACATGTAGAATGATAAATACTTTAATATGCATCTGTTGTCTGCACATTCCACACTTTTTCCTCTATGTACTTAGTAGTTTTACGTTGAAAACTTTCAGTTGCTAAAGGATAGGCTGGAACAAACTTATCAGGATGACATATTCTACTTTTCTAAGGATTATCAGGTATTAAGTGAGCATTCCATAGATCGAGCAATTGGATAGGGTTGCAATTACTTTGATATAAGCTCTTCTTATTTCTTCTGTTGATGCATTTCTTGTAACTCCTAAAATTCGGTAATAGTCTGGTGCCGCCAATATCTCATCTACAACTTTATATCTTTCGCTTTCAGTAGGATTACTGTAATGTTTTGGTGGCTTAATGAAAGGCATTAAAAGATTTATTTGTTAGATAAAAGAAAGGATCTTTGGAGGTCAACCTGAAATTCAAATAAAAAAAAATCGAAAAAAAGCTCAAGCAAATCATGATTTAATGAAATCGAATCAGCTCCCTAAATAGGCCCGTCCCTATCCTGTTATTCATCTTTTTCTCCTTTAAGAAAGAGGTTACGGATGATTCAATTAGTCTCGATCAATATCAACCATTACAAAACTCAGTATTTAGTATAGTAGAATTGAACAGAACGTTTTCCAGGTGAGACTTTACTCTTTGTTCGGCACGTACTTACTCCCAAAAGTAGTTGCAGCAACCGAGTGAAGCCGCTCAAGAGAATGACTAATCTCTAATATTGCGAAACGAACATACCATCGAATTTGAGCAATTTAAAGAATAGTATCCAAATCAACTCATAAAACTGCTTTTTTGCTGTCTTATGCAATGACAGCACACACACCGACCAACCCCTCTCCTTCACTCAATCTGCTATAGTCATCTTTTTTCTTCATCGCACCTACACACGCTATAGCTATAACACCATTAGCAGGTTCGACAGAGATATGTACACATTGAGTTCAATAAAATAACTCTTGTGAGCTGGGCTTTTAATTTTTTATTAGTAAGAAAAAATGATATAAATGAGATTCCTTATAACAAACAATTCTCCTTGGCCCCTTTTTTTATAGTTTTCCGTTGGATGAATGAAAAAAAGTTTGATGAATTGTTTCTTTCTCTGCCTTTATCAATAAAAGGTTGCAGTAGCTGCTGAAGTTGGTTAGATCTTTTGCATGGCAGCAATATCGACAGATTGGACATAGTCTTCAAGAGCAGTGATTTCATCACACAAATCATCCATCATAACCTTATCATCTTCAACAACACAGTTGATTTGAAGCTTCTTGATACCATAACCGATGGCAACGAGTTGGTGACCACCCCAAAGGAGACCGTCCATAGCAATAGCCTTGACACTTTCGGTCAACTTGTCCATGGGAGTTTCATCATCCCAAGGCTTGACATCAAGGGTAACGGTGGTCTTAGCGATAGGCTTGGGCTTGGCAGCCTTCTTGGCGTTGTATTCAGCGAGACGTTGAGCCTTGATTCTTTCGGCTTCTTCATCAACTTCTTCATCATCAGAACCGAAGAGATCAATATCATCTTCATCTTCAGCAGCAGCAGGAGCAGCAGCAGCAGCAGGAGCAGCAGCTTGCCTAAAGAAAAAAAAATAGAGATTGTAAATATGAGTAAATCCATGCAAAAGAAGGAATACATAACAAGAGGGTAGAAGAAGGGCTTCTTTTGCTTTTCATAACAGAGAATGAGTAACTTACTTGGCGTTTAAACCTTGAACCTTAGCAATGTGGTTGTACCATCTGGCTAAGTGAGGGTAGGCCTTGGGGCAAGGGCCTTCGGGCAAAGCGTTGAAGACGGCCTTATCAGCATCAGAGGCTTCGACACTATCAATGTTGTAAATGTTATGCCAAATTAAAAAAGGAAAAAAGGAGAGGGCATCCGCACATTAGTTTAATGAGGACATTAAAAAAAAAAGAAAAGAAAACAAAACTCTACCCCTTGACGTAAGAGACGTTTTCAAAGAAACTGTTGAGGATGTTGTAGGCCAAAGGAGCTTCAAGAGTAAAGGACATTGCTGTTATAAAAGATGTAGAATTGAAGAAAAAGAGAAAGGGAGAAAAGCGGAAATCTAGGCTGGGCACCTATAAACTATGAAAAAATATTTTCTGTCACGTAATTTTTTTCTGGGTCAACTGAAATAAAGAAACGATAAAAGGCTCTGTTGGCATAGGCATTGCTAAGCCACCGAATTACCCAAGAATACAAAGAAATCAAGCATATGTAAAGTTTATTAAGAAGGTATAATGCTATCATCATGTTAAAAAAAGAAATGAATTGTCTAGCAGAGAAAAGATCTATATACAATATTGTCTGTTTCTTCTTCGAAATGATAACCCAAACTGATCAAGTAACTATTGAATTGATCTGTATCTTCCGGTGGTACCTGAACACCTAAAAACACTTTACCCATATCTAAAAATGGAGAGCAATAACGCAAGAATTAGTACCACTGTTTAGGTGGAGGAGGAAAAAAACTACAGTCTTACCGTCACCATGATTTCGATAATGAAATAGAGATACGTTCCAAGTCGAGTCTAATCCTACCAAGAAGCGGAACAAAGCACCAGGTCGCTCGGGAAAGATAAATCGAAATACACGTTCATTCGCTGGTCTTGTACCTGCCTTACTTCTGCCACCCACCATATATCGGGCATGACATTTGGCCAGTTCATTGTCACTCACATCGATACCACGCATCCCCTGTTCCTTCCACGCTGCCAACACTTGTTGCACATCGGATTTGAGATCTTTATTGCCCATCACCTTGAACGAAATATAAATTTGGGCTTCTTTCGGATCAGAGTAACGGTAAGAGAACTCAGTGACAGCGCGAGGTACAACTTGATCGATCATTTTTTTAAAACTGCCTGGCTGTTCAGGAATAATGACTGTACAGAAAGCTTCAGTTTTTTCACCTAGTTCCGCACGTTCTGCTATGAAACGAAGACGATCAAAGTTGACGTTGGCCCCTGAAACAATGGCAACGTGCACATCATCTTTGGCTTCTGGGTGAAGTTGTAAGTATTTCTTGGTAGCTGCTAATGCTAATGCACCTGTAGGTTCGCAAACAGATCTTGTATCTATCAACCCCCACAGTCATACCATAGAACGATATAAACTGGATGAATGAATGACTCTTTGTTTTCTACGCAATTTTTGCGTCCTCTCTCTTCTTACCTTCGAATACATCCTTAATGGCCGCACATACTTCATCATTATTTACCAACACTACTTCATCAACCACTTCTTGGGCTAATCGGTACGTTTCTTCCCCTACCATTCTCACTGCGGCACCATCTGCAAACAATCCGACTTCATTCAACAATATACGCTTCTTTTCTTTCAAACTATGATCCATAGCACAAGCATCGAACGTCTCCACACCGACGATTTTGACATGAGGTGCAATACGTTTCACATAAACACCAATACCTGCGATCAATCCGCCACCACCGATAGGAACAAAAATGGTAGAGATTTTGCTTACGTCAAGCTGACGAAGGATCTCCATGCCAATGGTGCCTTGACCTGCAATAACGTAAGGATCATCAAAAGGCGGAATATTGATGAGGCCTTCGGTAGCTGTAAGACGAGCGCATTCTTTCTTTGCCTCATCAAAATCATCACCATGCAGAATTACTTTGGCTCCCAAACGTTGAACATTTCTCCATTTGATAGCGGGTGTAGGGGAGGGCATGACAATTTTGGCTGTGATGCCCAACTTTTGCGCAGAAAGAGCTACTCCTTGAGCATGATTTCCGGCTGAACAAGCAATGACACCACGTTTCTTTTCTTCTTCTGACAGGTGAGCAAGTCGATTATATGCACCACGGATTTTGAATGAGAAGACAGGTTGTAAGTCTTCTCTTTTCAAGTAGATGCGGGCACCGTTGAGCTTCGTATTGAGATTGACTGCTTCTTGGAGTGGAGTTTCTTGAATGATATCGTAGACTCGAGCTGTCAAAATCATACGTAGATAGTCAGGATTCTCGGGTTTGTGAGGATAGTTTATCTTCGTAGGTGGATTCAGACTAGCAGTGTTGATGTCTGCAGTTGGACTGTTTGCTGATAATTCATTTGCAGTCATCCCTTTTTGTTCGCTTTGTCACGTTTTCACAAAATTGAAAGAAAAAGAAAAGTATAATGAAAAGACAAAAAAAAAAGGGGGGGGGAAACCATGTGGCCTATCTTTTTGTTTCGTTACTGAAGTTGTACGACTTGGAGCCCTTTTTCTTTACGTTTTTGACATACAACAACATGGATAATGACTCAATGAAATTAACTTTCTTTCATTGGTTAAAAATGCATGAACTTGAAAAATCTCGAACCATACAAAAAAGTGACAAGTAATGCATACAAAAAACGAATGGATTGGGATACTCTGATTTGAAAGGGAAGAAGAAAAAATAAAAAAGTGTTTTCGTTTATAGATGATGATAGAAAAGAATGAAACAGGAAGGGTATATTATAGTAGATATATATATCTATCATAGTTACTCTATGATGTTGTCTTTACTGTTGAAACAGTGGGTGCCGGACGCACTTTTCTTTTCCATTCGACTACCATTTCTGGCCTCTTTAAAGCAGTAGCAGTGTTGGTACTAAGTTGTTGGATGTCGCTTTTACTGTAATTTTCATCAGATAAATGGATCTCAAATCGACCTCGTTTAATATATGTACAGCTGTTTTGATCTGACGAAAAGTTATTTGATTTTGCATATTTCTTTAATTCATGTAGAATGGGCGGGGATTCTATGATATCGTTATGACTGGCTAAAATGGCTATTCTTGGAATTTGTGATGTTGATACCGAGTTATTAGTAGAAGAAGTAGGGTTGAGTATGGGGATCCGTTGGTGAGGGAGTGTCGTTGTAGCAGCACTTTGTTGCTGCTGTTTACTATTGGGTACACGCCAGAAATCATCGTCCCAAATCTGAGGTGGTGGTGGTTCTTCCACATCCATTCCTTCATCTTCATCGTCTATCAGCATGTTACTATCATTGACATACAAGGTACTGTTATCATTACTAGAAAAGAGCAGAATAGAGCTATTATTAAATTGGCAGTCACTACTGTTGCTGCTAGTAAGGTGTTGTTGATGATGCTGACTTGTCATTGTAATATTGGAACTAACTTTGCTTGTTGAAGGTATGATAAAAGACGACGCATTATCGCTATCATCACCGCTGCCGCCACAAACGGAGCATATCTTTTTCTTATTATTCATAAAAAGGTTATTATTGTTGTTATTGTTGGATAAGAAGGATTGGCTATTTATAGCATCATGATAAGAGGAATAAGTATTGGTACTGCTGCTTTGCAGTTCGTCTTCAGATAAAATTCGAATTCCTGCTATGTCTGCAAATTCTTTGGCGGTCAAATCTTCTGAATTGACCGTTATGTTGGATGATGAAATGCACGAGACATGAGAATAATGACGAATATGCTTACTGCTGTGAGCAGCTCTTCTGCTGTTACTGCTTTTACTTATTCCTGCTGATGTTGCTGTTGGGAGCGGCTGTGATATAAATGCTGGTTTAGTTGTAATGGCGGGAGGTGTACTGTGTGTATGACGGTGATGTTGATACGGCTTTTTATTCATTTCGTTATTGTAGTTGCTGCTTTTGAGCATGAAGGAAGTCGTGCTGGGATTGTGTCGATGATGAGAGGATTTGTTCAGGAGGATACCGCCCCCTGTGGCCGCACTCATCCGCATAGGTATATTATCATCGTCGAATACAACATTGTTGCTCTGATGAAGGACGCTTTCAGTATTCAGCTTTTTTTGTTGTTTATAACGATTCTGCTCGAAAATAGCATCGTTTGCAAAAGGATGGTTCTTATCATCTGCTATTCTAAAGCAATCCACAATTTGGCTTGCGGAAGACTTTCTTTGCATGCATTTGCCATCTATTTCTTGCCTTCTCTTCTTGTTGTTATTGTCGCCATTACCTCCATAAAGCGATGAGGCTAGTTTGTTCAAAATGATGTTGATTTTGGATTCCTTTTTTGTTGACGCTGTGCTGGAGGAACGAATTCTCTTCAGTGTGAGTCCTGTCAACCCGTTTGCCATGTATTTTGGTTATGCTATATGCTAAAAAGACCAGGATATTGTTGGAAATAAAAGAGAATCAATATGTAAGAATAAAAGAGAGGACACCGAGGAAAAGGAGTGCCAAAAAAGATAAAATGGTAAGGAGTCTATGTGTAAAAAAAGTAGGGAAAGAAGGAAGAAAGAAAAAGAATATGCAGAAACAAGGAAAAGGGACCTCTTTAAAGTCTTTAACAATGCCAAAGCAATACATGTGAAAGAGGAAGGGCTAGACCATATTTCTGATTGCATTATTGACAGGTCTTTCCTTTTTTTTCCACCTCTTTCATTATACAGATGTACTAAATCACCTATTTTTGTTTTGTCAGGTCTATAAAGACCTATGCATGCATTCAATGTGTATTTTTTTTTTCTTTGAACGACCATGGAAAGCAGTGTATAGCTCAATCAAAATTAGGCCGCAACCTGTTTTCATCCCGCAAAAGTTTGTAGATAGAATACAATCTTTTCCTTAATTTCGATACTTAAAAATGATCACTGGATGCATTTTTATTAACCGGGATAGGATGGTACAAAGAGCAACCACTTAGGGTTATTACACTCGTTGCTTTGTTTATAACAAAGAAAAAAAAGGGAAAACTTTCCATGCTTACCCAATGCCCGACTTCAGCCCATCAGAAAAGAAAGGGGTCGTTATTGTAGAGAATATATAATGAGGAAAAAGGGGTGGGGAGCTCATCACTAGACTCATGAAACAGTTTGTTATCACTGTTTGTTCTGCTATAGAATGTGGTTTAATTTCAATCATGCCCATTGAGGCTATTAATACTTTCAACGGCCCTAATCTTAATTGCTCTCTCTCTCTCTCTTTCTTCTCTCTGGATTATGTCTTAGGATCTCATAGTTACTTTTTGCCGTTCAAGTCGAACAAAAGAAAAAAAAAAAAAAAGCATTCCCAAATATGTTATAATCAGCTTGCAGCTTTATTTATTTAATGTTTTAAGCTTAAGTGATAAGAGCAGTTCTTTACCTGTCAAATAGAAGCGTAATGTGATATCAATAAACCTCATGGAAAGGCCTTGTAGTATGCATTTTACCGATTAGGAAAAACTGTTTATAATTGTTTAATTTAAGTGAGCATTTTTCAGGGTTATGGATTTTAAACTTTCTTCAATAACTTGGGTTCTAGACACGTGTTCTTTGAACAGAAAGTCCTCTTTGTTTCTCAAGCAGGATGCCATTTCTAGGCCTGTTCTGTAATAATGCTTGTTTTCAACGCACATGCTCACTTTTGACGGATGATACAGGTATGAGAGATTTTACTTTCTTGCTTGTGCATTATCATTTGTGCAAAGATCATGTATAGTACTCACGTAAGGTATGGACCCCTCCACAACGTATGTAATGGTCTCAAACCGCCTTTAAACCCCCTTCCTCCTCCCTTAAACGAAACTGACAAGCCGAAGCCACATCCGACTTTTATGACTATTTCCGCAAGACAGACAAAAGCAACAAATGTAACAAATATCATGTAGTTTTAGTACATTACGTGCTGTAAAAATTAGTCAACTGCATCATTGACCGACATCATAATCATATAAGAATTTTGAGATGCCAAGCTCTGTCATATCGCCTTATCTAAGATGACGTCTCTTTGTCTATAATGCTTCCTGTTGCTTGTTTGTGCGATTGTTTTAAAATAAAGCACCTATCTAGCAGTTTTGCTTTTTATATGTTCTAGTATGATTCCATGGGTTTCTGTCTACGAAGGGACAACGAGCCCCTGGCTTCTTTATAGGACACCAAAAAAAGGAAAAAAAAAAAAAAGATGATGATTTTTTGCGAAACTGTATATAGATGGACGGTGTCTATTGAAACAGTAAGTATACTAATGACCACTCTGTCGGGGAAGGAAGAAGATTCAGGGCTTTTTTATTCACTGAAACCTCAACCTCAACAACAAGTCGCTGTATGGTTACGTAAATCTGAAAAGGATTAGTTTGTCTGGATTCTAACATTACAACTTACAAAGAATGATAAAAAAAAAAAAAAAAAAAAAAGAAAAACCGTAAATTGTAAGCGTTATGATTGATAAGCAATATATTACCGTAGCAATAATAAGGTATGAGTGATCTGTTAGTTGGCTTTTTTTTTATCTCCTGCTTGGGTTAATTCTGCTCGTAATATTTGCTATTTTTTTCTTTTAGCTGATCATTGGTCATTTCTACTGTTCATCGTTGCCTCCGAATTTTCTTAGATACCCGTTCAAAAGAAGTTCAGTTTCTTTTCCGGATGAAAGACACCCTTCAAGCCTGACAGTCACAGCTATCACCTATACTCACCATCAAATTGACGTTAAACGCATTCATAACTCTTATCGTCGGTTCGATCTTCGTGATGATTGAAACCAGCGGGAGAGGTGATAGGGAATGCATCTATTGTGGCAGCCCTTGGTACACTATTATACTTTTCCATTTCAACCCGTTAGTAAAAGAACGCTAATGATTGATTTGCAAGACAAAATAAATATTGTATCATGAATGAAAATATCTGATCTTTTTTATTGCTTATGGTTCGCAAACGAAGGTACAAAGAGTTGACAGGCTGCTAAAAATAATGGCAACAGAAAGATGTAAAGGTCAACAGTACCCACAGCAAATCAAGCTCAGGTTCATTTTTGGGGGAAGAGAACAGTCGATTTGTTCATCGAGGAGGAAATGGAACGGTTGAAGTGTCGTGAAAACAATAGCAGTAGTAACAATGCACTTTTACGGAAACCATTGCTCCTACAGCAAGTATGATCGATGCACACCACTCCACCTAATCGAATTCAAAAGGAGCTGAGCAAGAAAAAATACCTAATAAGACGCATACCCCCATTTCTATCATTCTATCAAATGGACAAAGAAGATGGAGAAGAACATGTTGATTCAAAGAGAAACTAGACTGATGAAATGGCAGAGAAGAGATCACCCTATCGGCCGCCGTCGCTAGCCATTATTTAATACGTGCTTTGACCTATTATTTGTTCTGTAACGCCCTTGATCCGCACGGCATCTATCTTTATGTTACTTTATATGCACACACGAATAGTCTATTTGAGTATTGCAGTTGTATTCTTTCATCCAAATTTTGTTTCCTTCACCTACACAGCTCTCTTTACGTTCGCTCTTCCTTTTATCCACAAGGCGCTTCTCTTTTATATTGATGAATTCTACCGATCAAGTCCAATTGAAAACTTCTAACTTGGGCTTTGTAAAGCTCTGATTTTTTTTTTAGTTTTACCCATTTAGCTACTAAGAGGTTCAACTGTATACGTTACATATCAATAATAAGAACGCTAAATATTACTGCTGTTTCGCCTACTGAATGTATTGTTCAAGAATGGCTGTCGAGAAATTATTTCTCATAGATTCAACTCACAATTTGTTAGTGAGTACCATAGAGCAAATAGGTGCTAAAATAAGCTATGCATTGTACTTGTTTGATAGCACGCATTTGAACAATGCTATACCGTATTAGTTTTCTAAGCTTAATTACGAAAGATGAATCGTGACATTGGCATATCCTGAACCTGATCCTCATAGTATCAGGCTAACTGTAAACACCTAATTGAGTTATCAAGGCTTGAATACATAACATACAGTCTGCTCATTTTGAAATTTTTACAAATGCCTCAGTAACGATAAATAGAGCATATTCCAACCGTTGATTATGCTCTCAATTTGTAACGTACTTTTTCAGGCTGATAGTTTAACTCTAGGGCATTTAGAAAGGAGAAATCAAAAAATCAGGTACAAAGTTTGCGTGGATTTAAAAAACAATTGCTGTAGTGAATAGTCTAGCTTCAAATGGTATATTGATTGCAACAGGAGCATTTTTAATAGGAGATACAAATATTATGACTTCTATTGGGTCGAAAAGCAGTCTTTTAAAAGGAGTTACAATTGTTTTCAAAAAGTATATAAAGGCGCTCATTTTTGTGAATTTCCGCTTCTTTTTTCTTTACTCAGAAATCAGCTCAGCACAAATATTGCAGTAGCTTTAATTTCTAAACTGGTTTCCTCTGTGTAGATGGGCCTAGTACTCCTATTGTATCATAATGGTCCTTCTATTCATGTGTAATGCTGGTTGTTGCCACTTGCCTGAAATAGGTGTCTGTCGGTTCCTCGTGAGCCGGTAGCATAAGGTTAATGTCAACCAGCCCCATGGGCAGCCATGTTGATGTCTCTCCTCGTGGGGGCTGCCTGGGCAACTACTCTTCTAGAGAGTAGGCTAGAACATCAACACCTTTTTTTTATATTTATAATGCAAATGAAAAAAAAAAAAAAAAAAAAAAAAATTTTTTACAGTAGGAAAAAAAGCAATCTACTTTTTACTGATTGACGTGTTTGGTGAGATAATAACTACAATACTCGAGCACGTACAACCAGGTAGAGAATACATTCTACCACGGTCTATCTATATTGCATCTAATATAGGTTATGTACAACATAGAACAAGATATAGGCCTAAGTATAATAATCACCCAATAAGCATCTGAACCTGAAATTAGTGACTAGCATACGCGTCCTCAAATAATATAATTCCCATTAAACCTCACAAAGTAAATAATCCTTCTACTTCATCTGAAGAATAATAAAGACACCTAAGTTCATAGTCATCGACTTACAACTGTTATCAATTTTTTAAATAAGCAAATACAACACTGATGGAAGACGAAGCAATTGGGCTATGTTGATTTACTTTACGTTGACTCTTTTAAAATAGTGTACCTAAAGCAAGTAATTGCATTGTATATGGTCAGTGATAACAATCCTCAGTTTCTAAATATATAAGAAAACTATCACCAAAACGCACGCAGCCTTGAAGCTTGCGCATTGATTTCAGTCTGTTGAAACGCAATACTGAAAAGTACCTGATAACTGTCTACTCCCATCTTGTATCTTCCTGTACGTAAATGGACAAAATGCTTTTCTTAGATTGCGCTCTACAGAAATATGCGCACAAATGAAAATAGGCATCCGCTTGAACGCCCGTTGGACAAAACTAATTGTCCTGATTCAACAGCGAATTTTTATCAAGTATTAAATCACTGCTTCATTTTCATCGGTCCAAAGTATTTAGAAGAATAAAACTGTCAATAGAATTGAAAGTGCCGGATGGAGAGAGAAGACAAGAGGGATCTTTGGTAATAGAAGCCTTATGCCCTTAAAGGATGTATCTTTTGTTTGGGTTGATCGAAGCTGGACCGCAATCACGCCTCTTACTGACGGGTTGGTGAGGTAACAACTACACTACTTGAGTACGTACTACCAGGTAAAAAAAAAACAAAAAACATTCTACCATGGTCTATTTAGATTGCATCTGATATAGGCTTTTGTCATGAATCCATGATAGAAAGAAAGTGAAAAAAAGTCCGTTCGTTTTCCTTTTACATCTAGAACCATTATTTCTTGGCATATCGTAAGAGAATCTATGTTCTTTATCGACTTTATTCTACAGCACACTCATCCTAAGAATGCCATTGTGTGACCTTTGTGAATCTCCAGCCCCAATAAAGTGACGAAACGCTGTTTTGAAAATCATGATTCATCAAGTGTGCTTTAAAATCAAATGTGTATCAATTTTTAGATGAACTGTTTCTAATGACTATTGTTAACAGAAAATAAAAAAAAAAAAAATAACGTTAAAAGTAGAGGTGTTGTCCTTTTTTAGTAATCCAAGTGCAATAAATTACAGTCAGTTTCTTTGCCCAGTCAACACCTTTTCTATTTATTATTTCTTTCTATACAAAGATAAGGACAAAATCATCGCACTATGCAATTACCAGGCCTATTTCGTTCATTATTGTTCCTATACACTATTCTAAACGGTATAAAATCTGATAGTCGCTTATTAGGAAAGATAAAGAAAGTGAGCAAAAACAAAACAAACTCATGCTTATGCCACGTATGTTTACGATTAGTCAACGCGTTATCTGTCGTCGACAAACGAGCCATCATGGACACCAGCCCACAATTATGTGCAGGAGATCTAGATTCTGTAGGAATGCAGTTAGGAGAATTACAAGCTGCTGTAAGTGAATCAATCGTTGGGCGTTTGTTGGCACCCAAGCACTCAAAGTCAGTACTGACCAATGGGTTTATGTAGATCATGGCTGGCGGTGTGCTTAATATCAAACACGACTACCATTCCGTCAATCGTCAGCTCGATGCAGCTCAAGACAGCTGTTGTGGTCTGAATCAACAAATGACTGCTTCTACCACAGATGCAAACATGTTGTTGCAATCCTTGGCGGCTGTGGTACCCAAAGCGCAGAATGCTCTAACAGAAATCAAAAATATGGAAACCAACTCTAACTTCTTGACAAGGCTTTTTGTAAAGTCATATTTGGAGGACATGGATAGAAAGACGGCTGCCTTACAATCATGTTTTAGCCAATTTATGCCAACGGCTAATGCAACGACTGTACAAGCTTATTTTAACGAAATGGATGAAGCCTTCAATGTCACCAAGTCTGCCTATGGTATTTAAATGATCATTGAAACCCCCCCCTCTTTTTTTCTATGTACATTATTTTGACGGCACAATAAAGAAGCCATCTATTGATGAATGAACTATTTTGCGTTTAACGTATGACTGACCCATGTACCTTCCATTGGAACTGCAATGTCACGTTTTGCATTCTTCTTCCATCCTTTTTAATGTATTCTGGATCAACCCATTTGTATACCCTTTCAGTGGTGGCAACAGCGGTTTGACCTGGGGATTGTGGAACATGGGGGGAGGAGGAGCAGCGTTGACAACAGTGATAGTTGCAACGAGCAAGCAAATAGCTGTGAAAACCTTCCTATTGAGCATCCTTTTGTATTTGTCTAAAGTGATATAGCCAGATGTTTGTCAAAATGAACCGAAAGAAAGAAGCAGGGGCTCTCCTTCCTCTTTTTATATTTCGTTTGATGCTGAAGGTCCTTATGTTTACGTGCAGATAGGACGAGGAGGAGCTACATAGGCAACGACAAGTAAAAACTACAAGCTACTGGAGAAAAGAGAAAGCCTTGGAAACGGGATGAGCATGGTTTAAGATTCATTGAATGAAAATCCACTCCGTATTTATCGACTGATACGCGCAATATGAAGTGTATAGATTGCATTTGAGCGATTGACTGCCATGTTAGAAAAGGAGATAGACACATGTTGGCGTTCGCTCTTCTTTGATCGTTCATGAATCATGTTAGTTGGCTCTATCTTTACTTTACATGAGTACACTTCTGACCACCCCCCCCCCTCCCGGGGCGCTGATGAGGGAGTGGTTCTACCTTTTAACACTGATTTATAAGACCTCTTTTGTCATAATAAAGTAAATAGAAGAGCAAGAAAAGCAAGTAAACTATAGAAAAAAAACATCGTTTTCCTCTGAGCGATGCTGTGTACTCATTCATCCACTTGATATTGCAAAACTTGATCCATCATTAGCGCCCAAGTTTATGTTTATCTCGTAATAAAGAAAAGAAAAAGAATAGAGGGACTCGCTAAGCTTTCGAGAATGATGGATGAGCGGTCTCTACACATTTTTAATATCTGTGTGTTGAAGTGTTGATGCACATTTTAAAATCTGTTCATGATCCCAAAATGAAATTGATCTAACATTATCATTATTATTTGTTATCCTTTATTGTCATCACTGGGTGAGAGAAGGATGAGCTGCTTCTGGGTTTTTTTTTAACACAAGTCGGTACCACCTCGACCCGGTACCAGTATCCCGCTTGTCGCATGTGCACGTTTTTGCACCATTGAGTGAATGGCTCCGAGATGACACCAAAGCAACCCCAAGGACAATTTGAATTGCGTTCCTTTTTGCCATCGTCCAGATACACGACCTTTCAACACATAACAGCAAATCGCCTGGAGGTATTGTCACCTATTTACAGGGGAGCCATAAGCTAATCCGTCCTCTAGACTTATCTATACGAGTATGAGTAAGGTTCCTTGGAATAGAACAACCCATGACATGAGTAGCAACCGTAGTTGACAGCAGCGACGCGTTGGATAAAATGCATTACACAAGTGCTTCACCAACCCAGACAAGGAGCTAAAGGCAATGGATGATGTCGTTTGTGTTGAGAGTATAGCCTAAAGTCGAAATGACCTATTCCTCTCTTATCGGATGCCCACCGGATGACCTTCGGGTAAAGGTTTCGCAGATTCATGAGAGCTGCGCTAGCGATGGGTTTCTGATCATGAAATTTGCATTCATGACGATAGCTACTCAGCTCTTTCCGCCCATCTTGATCGCTTCCCTATTATTTATCCAGGAGATAACACGGTTGTGACTGGAATAGGTGTTGAAAAGCACCCGATTTGATTAGACAAGGTTGAACTAGACACAGCCAACGTAGACAGACTCGCTCTTGAAGATATCCCTCATGAATGTCACAGAGAAAAGGAAAAACTCAACTCGATAAAGGACATATCATGGGTCATGACAGGAATGGCAGTAGACAGTCCTATTCGATAGATATAAAAGATAAATACGATTCTTCTCTCAAGTAATAATGACACACCTATCTACCATTGGATCTTTCTTCCGGGTAAACTTTTTTTTTAAACATCCTCCCCGCCTTTTTTTAAGGGTAAAAAAAAAATAACAAACAAAACACCAAGAAATGACCCTGAAGTTGCTGATCAGCTGTTGCATTGGGTGTGAACAGCAACACGAATTTGGTGAAATTTACTTTAAAGATACTCTTCTGTTGCACAACCCTACAACGTGTACTGCTGTTTTGTGGAGGGGGGAGGGGGAAGGGGGGAGGAACAGAAAGGCTTTAGTGTACCTTTCTCAAACACTGTATTTTTGAGACACTGAATTGCTTGGCTTTTCTCCATAGACTTTGAAAGAATGAATAGAACATCTATCGGATTCATGACATTGCACCTCGTTATTTTGGTGGTCCATCTTTCATGTCAAAGTACATCTATATATAATAATATGGATATGGATGTGTGTGTGTGTGTGTGTGTGTGTGTGTGTGTGTGTGTCGAATTGTAGGCAAATAAAAAATGGCTTAGATAGATGAAACAATAGATCACTTTATTAAAGTTCTTATCCTGCAGAAAGGGGATAAAAAAATAAACAAAAAAATAAATAAATTCAGAAACCCCCATTCGATATTGAAGAATCTACGTCAGCGACGTTGCCCTGGATGAAAACGTTTGGAAAAAGGGACAATCAGCGTGTGAACCTACAATGACCTTTTGCATATGTCATCGTTGGTTTAACCTTGACTGTGAGGTTCTTTAAAAGAAAAAAAAGGTATTTGCTTCACAAAAAAAAAAAAAAAAAAAAAAAAAAGGGCAGCTTCCAATCTACAGAGTGATCGATTACGTCAGCCTTCAAAACGTGAAAAAATAAAACCTTAACTTTTCAATATGCTTATGGTAAACAAATATGCAACAGATTATTATTAAGGGTCTGCGCCATAGAAAAGAGAAAATGCAAGTGTTTCATGATGATTGGGACAGGAACGGGGTGAGGGTCAACGAACTCTTTTTTTTTTTTAAAAAGAAAAAAAATTCGTTTTCCGAAAATGGAAAGAAACGATAAAAACGATCTCGCGTGAATCTTTTGAATAACGTTTTTTGTACGTCTGAAATCATTGGCTATGAATTTGTTTTGAAAAAAGGAAATCTTTTCTTTCCATGGTACTTTTTCTAGTGACCACCAAACTTGGTCACTTTTCTTCTTTAGTTTCGTTCCATTCTCTCTATGTTTAGCCGCCCTTCGCCCTTTCTGACAATGTGTGTATGCCTTTTTTTTTTTTTCAAGTTTGGATAGAAAGAAGAGGCCTTGTTGGTGACGTACTACAGCAAACAAGAGGTTCATCCTAAACGACAAATTTTTAGAAAAAAGGAAAAAAGTCCCGTCCTCCATCAATATCAGGCAAAAAATCCGAAACAAAACTTCAGAATATAGAAATTGAGAGCATTTAAGCAAGTTCAGACGCTTATCTTTTTATTGACCAATAACGCAACTCACATCGTTGAAAGCCGTAACACACAGTTTTTTTTTTTGGTTTTTTTTTAAAGATAAAATTTAAGCCGTCCATCCCTCTTTCCCTTTTCTATTTTAGATCTACATCACACTGTTCTATATTTTCTTTTTGTTCGTTTTTTCCCTTTTTTTTTTTTTTTTTTTTTAAATTCTTAAGAAAAAGAAAAGCAACATCTTTTTTACGAGAATTGCCATAAAAACACGTTAAACCAACCACTTGCATTGAATTCAGCCTTTACGGATCAATAGAGAGAGAAAGAGAAAGAGAGAGACAGAGAGAGAGAGAGAGAAAGAGAGACACTCACTTCACCACCATCACCACTATGACTTCTGTTGCTACATTTTCTATGCACGCCAAGCAGGAAAGCTACTATGCTAATGAAGACTTTTTGTCTTCTGAGAAATGTTATCAAGATGATCAATTGATTCCCAGAACGAGCTCACCTGACTGTTTAGAGGGCGAAGAGGTCCATGACCTTCCCTGTCCTTCACTGACGACAAGTAGTGGTAGCAGCCAAAGAAGAGAGGATCGTGCTAGCCGTAGTAGGGGATCCTCCAATGATTCCTCAGCCTCATTTTCCATCAGTTCACCTGCTGGCTCTCCCTCGTTGCCGATGGCTATAGAATCATCCACATCATCTACGCCCACTACCGCAGTAGCAACACCCATTCCTGTAAAAAAACCAAAGCGTCTCAGTGCCGTCTTCAGTGGCAGTTTTTTTGGAAGTCTCAAAATGACACCGGCCTCTTCTCCCCACCCCGATGGGCTGCTCGATTCACCGTCTCCTTCTGCTTCTTCTTCTGCGGCTGCCTCGCTGAATGAAGGTCATGTAGGCCGCAGTCCGAGTACGAACTCTGTCTACAGTCTCAGTTCCGTTGGAAGCACAGCCAGTCGTCTCAGTAAATCCTTTTCGAAACTCGTCCGAAGGCCACCACAGCACCGTCATCGTCCATCGCAGCAAGACTCGCCGCCGTGTGGTTCTCCGGGCGGTACGGTCTCCTTGCTGACGGATAAATACGGCGACTATGTCAAGCCCGACCCACAACACCGCGCAACAGCGAAAGGGATGGGATCGACTTCTCGAAAGAACATTGCAAGCGGTGCGACGGCCGTGATCCGTTTGGTACGACAAAGAACAGACGGACGTATTCTGGCCGTCAAGGAATTCAAGAAGCGTGACAAGACGGAAAATGAACGTGATTATCAAAAGCGAATGCTGAATGAATACTGTATCAGCAAATCTGCTTCCAACGGCCCTCATATTGTCGATACATTGGATCTTGTCAAAGATGACAAAGGACGTTGGTGTGTCGTGATGGAATATGTAAGTTGTTTTTTTTTTTTTTTTGCAAAGTGCAAAAAAAAAAAAAAAAAAAAAAAAAAAAAAAAAAAAACTCATTTTCTTATCATTTTCTTATGTTTTATTTTAGTGCTCGGGAGGTGATGTGTTCAATCTACTACAAGAAAAGCCTCACATGGCACCGGATGATGTCGCTTGTCTTTTCAAACAATTACTGCTTGGTCTACAACATCTTCACCGACTCGGCATCGCCCACCGCGATATCAAGCCTGAAAATCTTGTCCTGACGTCGACCGGTACACTCAAGATTACTGACTTTGGCGTGGCAGACGTTGTTCAAACCTGTTTTGAAAAAGAAAGTCATCCCTGTAAAAAATGGTGTGGTTCAGAGCCTTTCTGGTCTCCTGAGATGTGGAAAATCAAGGACGAAACGAGTCCTTATGACGGAAGAGCGCTGGATGTCTGGAGTGCAGCGACCACTTATTTCTGTTTACGCTTCCAACAACTGCCCTTTACAGCAAGTTTCTTCACCGGAAGACCAGCGAGTCAACCACCCGCAGGAGCGATCGCAGGCTCTCCAGCGGCTGTGGCTGCTCAGGCAGCGGACGGTGGTGATTTTGATTTCAAACGCTATATGGAACAACGACGCAAACTAGAGGATCCCAGTGATTGCGATTTATTCAAAGACTTTACGCAACCTGAACGGGAATGTCTGGCAGCCATGATGGACCCTGATCCCGAAACACGCTGGACCATTGATCAAGCGTTGGAGTGTCCTTGGATGTCGAACTTTGAAGTCTGTCAAAACGGTAAACTCTCCAATGGATATTATCATACCCACTGTATCTCTTCCAAAGGGGGTAGACGCTAAGATTCTCGCCCCCCATCGATACAAAACACATACACACATACACACACACACATACACACATACACACACCTTCTCTACACGCCACTTGTATTTTAAAATTCATCTTTCTTTTTGCTTGAATTTCTTTTTTCTTCTTTTCCTTTGCTGCCTTTGTTTACCCTATGTTTTGTTTTTGGCCTTTTTTTTTTTTTTTTTTTCTTGTAAAGTATACAACTCACTTTCTTTTACTTGGAATACTCAACCATCTCTTGCCCTCCCAACCCACACCTTTTTCTAGTTATTATGTAATCTATAATGTTTATTCCCCATCTCTCTTATCACGTTCCAATGAGACCAAGTACATCTCTTCTTTTTTCCAAAAAGAAATAAACTAAAATAATACGGGTCATCATTTTTCCCAGACAGAGAAAACAAAGTAGTGGGGATGGGGAGGGACATTTCGAAAGAAAGTAAGACTCGATCTTTGTTTGAAATCACATCACTTGAAATAGAAATTTCACACGCCTCGATTGGATGCAATTGCATGTTGTACAATAACAGGTAAAGCAAGCCCGCGCGCCCTTTCTTTTTTCCAGTGTCACGCTAACACACCATGGGGGAGGGTTGAGCACACAATTTCTCAAAGGGTTGACGTCAACTTTTTTTTCCTATTTCCCTCGCTCGGTGAACAAAACTTGCTTTTCTAGATCTTCTACCATAGGAGAGGATCGTACAAAAAGAGTGAGTTCCCAGAGGGAAAAGCGCGCTTTAGGGCAGCGAACAGTGGATTTCTATCCGTACCCAACCCTCCTCACCCATCTCATTTTAGCGTGGTGAACCCCAAGATGTGTACGACCCAATCTCTCATCGTGCCATGCGAGCACCCACTACCACTGTACCACACCTCTTAAAATGGATGCAACGTGCAAAAAGAAGGCTCAGACAAAGTTCAGATAGACAAACACACACACACGTACAAACACACCATGTCAACAGCTTTAAACGGGGTATTTTTTTATTTATTTTTTATTTTGCAATCATACAATGGGTCCCACATTGAAACGCAAACACTCTATCTAAAAAGCTAATCACTGTTCCATCACTGACTCCATCACAAGAAACAGGTCAACAACGCTCCCTTTTTTCGAGTCGAACCAACGAACTCAAGTAAGCTACCTAGAGAGAAGGGGCTCTATGTTACTAAAAAAAGAGTTACAAAAGAAAACAAAATGTTAACTTGGAAATCAAAAAATGAATGCGATGAGAGAGCTCGTCATCTTTCTTTTTCTTTTCTTTCTATGAATCTTCAGAAACTTGGGTATAGCGTGTTTTAATCTTCATAAAGAACATCAGACTGACGTGCAAATGTCTTTTGGAGTATCATCAGCTTTGTCAACATAGAAAGCAAAAAAAAAAAAAAAAAAGATGCTCACACCTCCACCCTTGTCAACAGCAGTTGCAAATACTATACCTTTTGGTTCAACAAGAACCCACCTCTTGACCGCCTTTGTGGATGAAGAAACTGTGAAATCAAAAAAGAGAAAAGAAAAGAGCAAGTAGAAAAAAAATTTTTTTTTTCTTTTTAAGTACAGTACCAGGAATTTGCAGCCATTTTAGCGGACTGCCTCGGATAAATGGGTGACTCTGTTAAGTAGTAGACATAGAGATCACACGATTTCTTTCTCAGACAAGAGGAGATGATTTTATTTTACACATTAAAAAACTGTATTGAGTAGTAAGGTGGGGAGGGGGGCGGAAATGAGAGCGTCATTGGGGTCGATGTTGCGACGGACTATTGTTGTATGGACAAAAAAAAAAAAAAGAGGGAAGCAAAAAGGGAAACAGATGGGTATCGTCTTACACCTTTGCAAAAGGATGGCGATTGATTCGAAGTTTAAGAACAAAAAGAAAGATGGCGGACAGGACATACGCAATGCCAGCAAACATTTTGTAACTGAAGAAAGGAGCAGAACTGACACCTGCTTCAACAGCACTAGCAATATTGGGACCGAAAACAGGAACCACGTTGGAAAAGAGCAACAACGACAAACCGGAGGGAAACTTTTCCATACCCAGTAAATGGGCGGTAATGGGAGAGATCATGGCGAAGAAGGAGCCACTGGTGAGACCGAAGACGACGGAAAAGCCCATCAGACTGCCATAGGTATGAGCAAAAGTCCAGATAAGCAAACAACTGATCGCCGTGATGACGGTGAAAACAAAATTGGTGTTGATTTTGCCAATTCTATCAGCAAGGAAGCCTGCGATAATACGACCTACAAAGTTGCAGGTGGCAGTGACAGCGACAAGAGCAGACCCTTGAGACGCAGAAAGACCAAGATACGTCGCGTAGGAGGGTATAAAGAAGTACGGGATAAAGTAGCCAAACAGACCAATGTTGGATGCAACAAGAAACAAGTTGTAATTGCCGTTTTTCAACACGTCCAGATCGATGACTTGAGAGAGACTTTTCTTCTTGTTTTTGGCCTGGCTCCTGTCTCGAGGGCGAACAGTGAGACAAGCAACCACATCGCATATCAGACAGATGAAACCAATGATACGGTAGGTCCAGCCGGATCCTAATGTCTGATTAATACCCGTCATCACAAACGGCATGACCAATCCACCAATACCCGAACCACTAGCAACGATGCCGAGTGCAAGTCCACGACGTTTAGTGAACCACTGAGGAGCGACACCCATGATAGACACATAAATAGCAGAAGCACCAGTACCAAACACAATGCCTTGCGTGAGATAGAGATGCCAGATTTGGCTTGATAAACTAGCCATCTCGAGACCCAGTGAGACGAGGAGAGTTCCGCCAATCAAGACACAACGCATCCCCAAGACGGACACACAAATTTGCATGATCGGACTCATAGCATTCATAAACACCATAGCAATCGTACCCACAAAACTCAGATTGACGGCGGTCTTGGGATCGTTATGCGATATGTTTTGTTCAAAGAAATCTTGCATCACACCTATTGATAAACAATTTTTTTTAAAAGGTTAATCATCGCTACTGATGTATCAGTAGACATCCAATTGTGTTCATTTTATTTTTACCCCTGTAGATAGAAAACAAGATAGATTGACATGATTCATTAGTAAGCATGGACGTCAAACAATAACCCTTTCCTTCCCGTCGCTTACCAACTAGTGATTGTACCAAATGTAGTAACTTGGACAAGAAAGGCTCCCAAAACTACAAACCAGCCGTAGCCTCCATCGGGCCCATCTTCTTCTGTGGGACCGTCAGGGGGTAGTTTTGCCTCTTCCTCAGAAAGCCCCATTGCCTTTTCCTCCTCTGTAGAGCCAAACAATGCAAAAAAAAAAAAAAAAAAAAAAAAAAAAAATGATTTTAATTGTCTGATCTAGAAAAAAAAAAAAAAAAAAAAAAGAGAGATCAATTTGCTACCAACATTACCTTCAATACCATTGGATACGGTGAGACTTTCATTCGACGCATCAGCAACTGCAATAGCTTTTAGGTTGTCATTGGGCTTTTCCCCAGCATTATCTAAGGTAATTGTACGCTCGTTTATCATGTCTTTACAGTTTTTGTTATTTGGGTGAAAAAGGAAGTATAACCTACAGAGCACTACGTTCTTGTTTCAAAAGAGGTTTTTGACAGAAAAGAAAAAACAAAAACAGAATTTATATCTGAGCAGTGGTGAATTTCTACTTTTTATCACAGATCTGTGACAGAAAAAAATGAAAAAAATCAAAAAATAGAGGACATGAGAAAAAAGATGGGCTTTTATTGTAAAAATAACGAATCACACCGAAAAAAAAAAAAAAAAAAAAATTTTTCTTTTTTTTTTTTTTTTTTTTGATCCGTTGAATCCACTAAACCATTTCTTCTAAATCAGCATTCGTAAAGTAACGGAGCTTTTCTCCGTATGAATCAATGCTCCATTAAAGCTTTGCTAAATATTCGGTAGCAGAGTGCTTACTAATACTACCAAAGGCAAACACGCCCGTATTTATTCATAAACGATCATCAGAATCATACCCCAGATGCTGTACCACGACTGACATGGAAGAATGGTTTTGCCTTTACAGCGCGGACCGCTCCAACGATCCTCTATTGAGCCAAGTTGAAGTTTCAGATCAAAAAGTGTGTAACGATCCTAAATAAACGAGTTAGACAGGATTTTAGAGGCATCTTTTGCCTCACAATGGAGGCTTTCTATTAAGGTTGCAGATGTCCGATTTTGAATGCACGACAGCTGTCAATGAGAATGCATTTAAAGTAATAGCTTTGATCTTGCATAGACATAGGCCCCTTCTCTTTACCTGATACAGACTAGTTACACTGAGTCGCTTTGTTTCAGCTGTTAAGAATTTGCGAAATCTCTGCTTCTCCTCCTTTATCCATGTACGTCCTTCCCATTCGTTTGGTTTCGGCAGTGCAGCATATCATTTGTCCCCCTTCGTCGCAAAAACTATTTGCTTTCATAAGGTGATAATTTTATGAAGCAGTGCGTTGAAACGCAGTCGAACATTCCTACGATCTCATTGATAAAAACTCATTCCACCTAAATACATATACGGCATAATGAAACATGATTTCCTTATACAGATGACTGAATTTAAATCAGGTTAGTCATCGTTTGTAAACAAAGAGCGCGTACGCATGTCAAGATTCCATTCAAAGCTAAACGTCATCTTTTTATAGCTGTACTAAACGTAAATGTAACCAATGTCATGATTTACCAAGTGAAAAAAGAGGAAGCGGAAAAAAGCAATGTATTCACAAAACGTGATAGATTGGTTTTTTTTTGGTTTTTTTTTTTTTTTTTGGATAGGATCAACCATTTTGAACATTCAACATATTATGAAGGAGGATAACAAAGTATATCAAACAAAAATGACGTGGAACAAAGCGATAATATCGTAAATAGAGGTAGTAGTGATGGTTAGATTGTAGTGTTCGTGCTAGTGTAATGGCGGTAGTGGTGGCAGTAGTAATAGGAGTAGGTGTAGTAAAAAAAAAAAAAAAAAAAAGAGAATATGTATAAATGTGTATAGGATGAATGGAGGTTTTCGTATCAAACAGCTGGGTTTTTTTTAACTTAAAAAAGAAAAAGGTACAAAGGATGTCACTACTTTTTGTTGCTGCTGGTGTGATGCTGCTTACTATTACTGTTACTGCTGCTGCTGTTATTATTACTATGACTAAGTATATCGGCTCTTGCCTTCTCTGTTAAAGAGTTCAATAACAAATTCGATGCTTCTGCATCTTCTTGTTGCTGTACTATCTTACTCACCGTCAAAGAACCTAATTTATGTGAAGAGAGTTTATTCAAGTAGGGTAAAAGCCTTGGGCATAAGACGCGGTAGCGTTCGGGTAATCCAGATGTGTCTAAAAACCAATTGAGCAGTAAAATGCCATTGGCGTTGGTCGTGAGTAAAACGGTATTCTGTACAATGGCCGCCGCAACGTAGACTTGCTGTTCTTTCGTCACAATCGAACTTTCGAGTATGGAGCGCACGGCTCTGGCGCCAAAACGTCCTTGTCCAATCTCCCAGCATTTATCCACAATAGCGTCAAAAATATACTGATTCTCATGTGAGCCTTTGCGTAAACAGCATTGCACGACATAATTACCGAATTGGTCCAAGAGTAAAAGTGGCACGTACGGTGCAATATGCTGGCGAACGCATTGTATTTGCTCAGGTGTGTTGGAGAAATCAATGATCTTTTGAGCTGCCCAAGTCCCGTTTTTATGCACACCTATCGATGCCAGGTAAGGAGCAATTTTTTCCAGCATTTTCAACTTTGTTTCTTCCGAGCAAAGTTCGAATAATTTTTGAATGACTGTATTACCAATGTAATCTAAAAAACATGGAAGCGGGGAATAGGATGAGTTTTTTTTTCCCTCCATGGTGGGGGCTCTTGATTCACACCCATCATTTCCTTTTGGGGTCCTTTCTCCTCCCACTCCCTCCTCCCCCTTCTTCTTTTCCCAATAGAAGAGACACACAAACACGTACCACTACATAATTCCACTATTTCATCCATGCATTCAGCAGCAATCGCTTCTACTTCCTCTAATACATTGGGCTGCTGCTCTTCGCTCTCTAGTTTCTTTCTCATTTCACGTAATCGAAGAGGCTCTAATTTTCTATCGGCCGTCCACTCGGGCACGACAGGCGTAGCCGTAATGTAGGTGAGAGGGACACGATCTTCTTTCATCTTTTCAGAAGGCTCCTGTCCAAGTTGTTGCATGATCAGCTGTCGTTCTGAAGCAATGGCTTTATACAGACTAGGTTGTGTCGTCTGTTGCTGACCGGATGCATTCAACATCATATTCGTCATCATGATAGCCGTAGCCCATTGTGCCGCTTGGTAATCGTTGTTATTCGTGATCACAGGCAACGGTGGCTGTATCGGATAGGGCATGGCTCCCGCAGGAGGGAGATGCTGTGGAGAATAAGCAGCCGCTGGAAATGGCATGTGTGGCTGTGGCTGTGGCTGTAGCTGTGGTTGTGGTTGTGGCGGCTGCAGAGGATAAGGATCTCTCAGCATCCTACTTTCGTCATTCAATTCTTCGTTCGATGCATTCGGTGAAGGCACCTTGGCGAACCCGATGCGTACGGTGCCCGTGCCTGCGCCCAGAATTTCCTTATTCTGCAAAGCTTTCCTTGCCCTGACAGCATCCTCTTGGTGTTCAAAATTGATGAACCCGCAATTTTTATGAGACAGCACGCGGACAGACTCAATCACACCAAACGTGCCAAAAATGTTGCGCAGAACGTTGGCGTTCATGTTGGCAGGAATATTGCCGACCCACAAGGCACGTGTAGGCCCTTGAGCATTCGGCCCTGTGTCGTTGGTCAAGGCCATGGCTAAATTGACATCGGCTTTACCAAATCCTACTCTGACGGGGGTGCCTCCTAATTTAGAACCCAAACGTGTTTCTAAATCATTTTTGGCTGCTATCGCTGATTCGACCGTCAGAAAATTCACAAAGGCGCATTCTTTATCTGAGAGGATTCTCGCACTTTCCACTTGTCCGTAAATTGAAAATTGCGTCGTGAGGTCAGCTACACTGATACTAGGGTTAATATTGCCGAGCCATAACGCACGTGAAGGGACTGTAAGTTGCGCTTGATGATTCGATAAGGAAGAAGGCGATGTGTCACTGTTATTATTCATCAGTAGATCATCCGGTGGATGAAAAGATTCCTTTGATTGACAAAAAAAAAAAAAAGAGGTCAGTCAAAAGAGAATCATCCTCTCTTTCTGAAAGTCCCCTAACAACTTACCTGCTCTTTTTCCAACCTATTGCTGCTATACAAACTGTTATTCGCACTCATACTATCAGTAGCATTGTGTTGCATTCGAAGTCGTGAAGAAGGCATTGCATTCTTTCCTGTCGCCACACCTGCTGCAGATACAGTATTACCCGTAGCATTCGGCGTAGAAAGATGTGAAGAAGTAGGCGAAGACATCATAAAGGGCGAAAAAGGCCCAGTACCCATTTCCCCCATATTTAAACTGATGGCACGAGGACGATTTTGTTGCAACAGTAAGTTTGAGCGCGCGTGAGGTGAGAAAGGATTGAAGGAAGCAGTAAGCCGTGATGACGGCTGCTGCTGATGATGAAGACTACTAGACGCTAATAAATCAGCCGTTGTAGAGGATGATAACGGCGAAGGGCCAGTGATAGTATAAGACCTTCCACGGTGGATAGGATGTTGAGAATGATCAAGCGAGCTAGCTGTTGTTGCTGAACCATTCGCAGTGGTAGTGTTGTCGTCCAAACCTAACGATGCAAGAGTCGAAGCAATCGTACTGGTTGCATTTTCGTCCATTGGACTTGAGGGATCGTACACATGACTTGATGAGCTTGTAGCTTCTGCTGCTGTACGGTCCAATGGCATGTGCGAGTAGTGGTGGGGTAACGTAACAGAACCAGAACGATGACGTAGAGAGGTAGAAGGTAAACCTCCCACGATGTTGCTGTTACTGCTGTTGGTTGAAGTAGTATCTTTTGCATTATTCAGACTTGCGACTAAATCACTGGCATAAGGAAAGACAGAAGATTGCGACGGCATAGTATCGGCACGCGATCTTCGCAAAGGAGACATTGCAGAAGAGTCTTGTGAAGTAGAAAAGGGTGCTGATGGTGCTAATCGAGTATTCATTGTGTTGATATCCATATCATTTGATAATCTAGAATGTTATATGGGAATAATTGACACTATTATTCATCGAGCTTTTCGACTAGTTTGAGAAAAATAATAAAAAAAATCAAAAGATTACCTGATAGAAGAGGAACCAGAGGAGGGTGACGTAGAGTGCTTGATATAATTATTCTGCCGGTCGTCCACCCAGGAAAAGTCCATGAATTTTTGAAATTCTTGGATGAAAAAATTATATTTCTAATGAAGAGACTGACGGTAGGATGTATAAGAGCTATTAATAATGAAGCTACTTCTGTAATAATAAAATAAAATAAAAAAAAAGTTTCAGACGGGTCTAAAATCTGAAAGAAAGAAAAGGAAAAAGTAAACGATCATCCTCAGTATACATCACAAAGGAAAAATAAACTTCTTGCCTGTTTTCCGTTGTGCGGGAAAGCCCGCCCTACATCTTCCCGCTTTAAGATCAGAATCGAGCCATTGCATTACGTAAAGAATGTGGAGTAAGTGGGTCAATGCTCCCTACTTCAATATTGTTTTCCGGCTGTTTAACAGACGGCGCTCATTGCTAATATTAAAAGAAACAATTTTAAATGGTTTTACTAAGGTTATCATCCTTCAGCAGTTTGGAGTGTTTGCTGACAACCGGCTCAATTTTAAAAATTTTAATAAATTATATTGAAACAGAAAAGGCATTTTCCTGTTCTTAGGATTTATCATTACCACAGGTTTCCATGTCACCTTCTCCTGTTGGCAAACATAAGCTCAAGTTTTGCTACTGGTCAATTTCTACTGCAAAGTCTGTTTCTAGACCTTCGATCTTTTATGATAATATAATGTGTAGAGACGGCCCCAGACATAATGATGTGCCGACTGACTATCGAATCGTTTTCGCTCAGACTAAAAAGAAATCAAATCATTGAGATTTCTATTTATGTCACTCATCTTTATGATTTGAGCCGTTGCTTATTTTGAACCAATGAGAAACCGCCGGTGACGTCCTTTTAAGAGCTTTGAATGGCTATTTGTCATAACAATTTCACACATTTTTAAAGAAACTCTTTGCTTCTCCATTGTACTGCTCAAGTAGGCCCTTTCTTTATAAGTACGGCAATACATTCTTCAAGTCACAGTCAGTTTCTTGTATATCGATTTTTTGTAATAGTCAATTTTCTTGGCCTTTGAAAAAAGAAAAAAAAAATGCCATCACCTCCAAAACCTTGGGAAGTGAACAATGCCAATGCCAATACAGCAGTTGTAACTTCACCTACAACTGCAGCATCATGCTGTTCAACGAATGCAGCTCCAGATGTTCCTGCTAGATCTACGAATACAACAACAACAACTTTAGATACAACAGCTTCTCCAGCGAGACCAACTTGTAAGTTTTAACCATTACCGGGCATTCAGTTTGTTAATCTTGGACGTTGCTTTTTCAAAAAGGAGCTAACCTCAGCCCTTTTTTCTAAATCGTTTTAAATAGCCATTGGCAACACAGGATATGGCTCTTTAGGTAGCGGTTACACTTCCGGATATGGAAACGGCTATGGCGGTTTGGGGTCGTATAATCGATTTGGAAGCAGTTATGGTGGTTATGGTGGCAGTTACGGTGGCTATGGTAGTTATGGTGGTTATGGAGGCGGATATGGTGGTTATGGAAGTTATGGAGGCTACGGCATGAATCGATACGGTGGTGGTTATGGCAATCGATTCGGTCCACCAGGTGCTGGGCCTGAAGATATGAGTCTTACACAGCGAATGGAGATGGGCACTCGGTCTACATTCGAAGTTATTGAAAGTATTGTCGGCTCATTTGGAGGTTTCGCACAAATGCTGGAATCTACTTTTATGGCCACACATTCAAGTTTCATGGCCATGGTAGGTGTAGCAGAACAGTTGGGTTTCTTGAAAAACTATCTTGGACAAGTGTTCAGTATCTTTGCACTCTATCGACTGGTCAAGAAGATGTTTTATAAAATCACCGGTAGGCTGCTTTCAGCCAAAGCAATGGAACTCAACTTTGCAGATTTCCAGCAATTCGAACAGAAAACAGCAGCAGCAGCAACAGCAGCAGCAGGACCAAAGATGTCCCGTAAACCACTTATCATTTTCTTTGCCATGGTGGTTGGTTTACCTTACATGATGCATAAACTGATCAAAGCCATAGAACGACAACAAAAACGGCAAATGGCTTTGCAGGGCAATACTCCTGCCAACCCTGCTACTAATCCATTGGCAGGTATTGACCCTTCCAAATTAGAGTTTGCTCGAGCTATGTATGACTTTAATGCAGAATCAGCAACAGAAATGACGCTAAAAAAAGGAGATATAGTAGCTATTATATCCAAGCTAGATCCTATCACGAATCAGACAAGTCAATGGTGGAGAGGACGATTGAGAGATGGAACAATGGGCATGTTCCCTGCTAATTATGTTGAAATCATTCATAAGAATGGACCACCAGCCTCAGCCCAGAATAATGACAATCATAATGCTTCGAAAGACGCCACCGGTGCTTTGCAGCAAGAAAAAATAGCTGCTATTACTGCTGGACCAGATACTACTACCAATACCATAACTGCAACAACTGCTTCTGAAGGAACTCTCCAGAAATCTACTTAACTAGCAAACGACAATGCAATAACAACGAACTCGACTGCCGACGATACAAAAATTTTTTTCGCAACTTTATTTATTTTATATGATTCCCCGTTCCTTTTTCATCATTTTATTTATTATTTTCCTCTTTACCTTTATAATCTATCATTTGCTTTCCGCTATGACTGTACAATATAACCCACTATATTTTCTTCTTTTCTATTGAACTTATCTGAAATAAACCTTTACCATGTCTCTTATTCATTGCCCTTTTTTTATTGGATACGGCAGTAATTATAAGTATGTCATTTGTATGTTTGCACTGACAGACATCCGCAACCTTACTTTTTGAGCATTATATCGAAGCCTAATGCAACTAAGCTGTTGGAATGGTGATAGAAAAAGAATAAAGGACAAGCCGTATATCCCTTCCAATGAATTAGATGAAAAGTTTTATTGAACCTTTGTTCAAAGCCACACATCCATAGCTTCATATTGATCGTTTTGTAACAACAAGTACATTGAAGTATTTTGGTCAATTTAAGATTTTTTCCATATGTTCCAAGCAAAAACTTTTTCGATGATGGCTAGAGTGCATTTTTAAATCCAAGTGCTATTGATAGCAAGGCACGAGATAACTATTGGAGGCTGCCGTCCCGAGGATAAAGTAAATCAATGAACCCAAAGTGAAAACAAATATTTTCAATAAAATGTATAAATGTCATAAATATCAGGATAGCGAGCGTTTTTTACAATATGAAAAACATGATGAACAGTGATGATGATTATCTATTAGTGAGAATAAACAGATGCTGGCTCTTCAAGGATCAAACGAGAGACAACAATCTCATCACGGACTCATTAATTGAACAAAGACAGGCGATTCATGGACTCCCTTAACGTCAGAAATATCTCTATAAGGCCTTCTTTGACTATTGATTGTTTCTAAAGTACACATCACAGACACTCAGATGTAATGGATAATATTGGAAGCATCGTTCGTTTAGATAGCCCAATGCAAGCACTTGAAGCTGTTCCAGCCATAACTGTAACGAGGTTTTGAAGATTTATCCTTACGCAGTAAAAGCATTACTGTACAACTAGATCTGTCAATTGCGGGAATTCATTTTTGACTGGAAATGTCAGCCATTTGAATCAACGTGCCTCTACACTGACTGACATCCTTTTAGATCTTATTGTCAAAATGTCCAAATATGATCCAAATTTCATGAAAGAAGCCTTAATTGTGGCTCAAGAGGCTTATGACAACCTGGAAGTTCCTGTCGGCTGTGTTTTTGTGTTGGATAATAAAGAGATTATTGCAAGAGGCAGTAATAAGCCTAATGCCACATATAATGTAAGAGCATCTGCCAATTCGACCAACATTCTTTTGCTTTCGAAACTGAATCAAAATACTGATAGGCTACAAGGCATGCTGAATTTGAAGCCATTGATGATATCTTGAAACAATATGACGTGGAGACTTTCAGCAGGATTGATTTATATGTTACAGTAGAACCATGTGTAATGTGCGCATCGGCACTTCGACAAGTTGGTATTCGACATGTATATTATGGTTGTGGGAATGACAAGTTTGGGGGCAATGGATCTGTCTTCAAGATCAATTCAGAGTAAAAATGGATGCTTTAACACCGGTTACATTGTTTACAATAATTAACTCACACCAATGTCATATAGTGAACGACTGAATACATCCCGATCGAAATGTTATCCTTCAGAAGGAGACTTTTTTTATGAGGAAGCAGTTATTCTTTTACGGAAGTTCTATGTTAGAGAAAACAAGCATGGTATGTTGTAAAAGAGAAGCGCTTGTAGCGACCCTTCTCACCATTGACTGTTCCTTTGTTTTGTTTACATGTACAGCACCTTCACCACGCAAAAAGACGAATAGAGTACTTAAAACAGAAGTGATACCCAAGAAACAGCAAACTTCAGAAAGTGCCTAAATACATGTCCTGTACAATATTTAAATGCGATCCAATCGTAGTGTATCCATATAACAGACTCTTTTTAAAAGAAAAAAAAAAAAATCAGACCGGTCTTCTTTTTAAGGAAGTTACACAAAAACACAATTTTCAACACCTTCCTTTTTTTCTTTTTTACTTCGATTTGGGCATACTTAGAGAAATTTCAATATTTTCTCTTGGTCAAGCGTCTAACGAACTATAAAAAGCTGGACCTTTTCTCTATTATTAAGAAGCTCAAAAAGAAAAAGAAACCTAGATACGAGCCTGAATTATTAAAACGATACAAACGATTGTATGTGTATAAAAGTCTCTGATCTGCTTGAGGAGATTTACAAGCGCTTGTCTCACAACTCATAATAACTTACGTCAATCTTTTCTTTTTTTCTTTTTTGGTTATCTTCGATCTTTTCCTTTCTCATGTCTGCTATTGCTCTTTACTTTATGGTCCTCTATTCCTAACTCAGAAAAGCTTTCAAAGAACAACGATTATTGATGGGACAAACATTATCAGCACCCGTAGTTGATAAATTAACACATCAAGGGAAAGACTCTCATTTCATATATGGAGTCTCCGCCATGCAAGGCTGGAGAATAAGTAAGTGCTCTTTCTGAAGGTTTGCTATGAACGGCGCACTATCTGTTTACTTAGTCTTACCTCATTTATCTTGCTGACACCACCTATTCAAGGCATGGAAGATGCTCATTGCACCGAATTAGATGTGGATGGCACGAATGCCAGCTTTTTTGGCGTTTATGATGGTCACGGAGGTAGAGGCATATTGAGTGGTGTTCATCCTTATATGACGAGAAGCGCTGGTTCATTTACATTTATTGTTATTATCAATTAATAAGAATAGGCTCTACAATTGCACAATATACTGGAGAGAATCTGCATCACCGTGTGATAAATAACCCTTACTTTGCAAAGAAAGAGTACGAGAAAGCACTTACAGCCGCTTTTAAAGAATTAGATAAAGAACTTTTAGAAGGTACAATTACAATCTACATTCTTTTGCGTGTATTTTTTGCTTTGAAACGGATAGCTAAACGATGCAATTGTTGATATAGATCCTAATTTCGCGTATGATCCTTCAGGGTGTACAGCGGTCACCGCGTTAGTGACTCCTGACCGTAAAACAATATATGTGGCTAATGCAGGTGATTCAAGAGCCATTATCAGTATATCAGGCAAACATAAAGCATTATCGTATGACCACAAACCATCTGATGCGAAGGAAAGTCAACGTATTACAAACGCTGGAGGTTTCGTTGAATTTGGACGAGTCAATGGTAAGAAGTAGCAATTTTCAACAATAGTATTACAAAGGCTGATCTTTATCTGATATTATAAAAATAAAGGTAATCTTGCTCTTTCACGAGCAATAGGTGATTTTGAATTTAAACAAAACAGCTCTTTATCACCTGAAGAACAAGCTGTTACGTGTAAACCAGACGTGATTCAGCACAATATCACAGCTGACGATGAGTTTTTCGTCCTTGCTTGTGATGGTATTTGGGATTGTATGTCAAATCAAGAAGTCGTTCAATACATTCGTGAAAAACTTGCACAAAAGATGAGATTAGAGGATATTTGCGAAGAGATCATGGAGGATTGTCTAGCGCCTGAAAGTGATGCTAGTAATGTAGGATGTGACAATATGTCAATCATGATCATCGGAATATTGAATGGCAAAACAGAAGAAGAATGGTATGATTGGATGGCTCAACGTGCCACACCAAAGAAAGATGCCTTAGGGAACGATATCAGTAATAGTGACGCTGAATCTGTAGGAAATGATGATAACGTTGAGGAGAACAATAACGGCTCTGAAGATGCCAACAAAGTCAGCGCTAGCGCTACAGAACCTATTGCAGTACCTGCAGAAGACATAATCGAGAAAGTTCCTTTGAATAATATGAATATTGATACTTCAACGGCCAAGAACGGTGAAACTGATCATAAAGCAAAATAGAATGGTTTGATATCATTTTAGCACAGCAGCTACTGGCCTACTATATTTTATGCTACCTTTGTACGCTTCTTACCTAAACTAATGCTATTTACCAGTTGTTTGAAAAGGCCGAACTAAATTGCTCAGCTTTTCGAAAATAAATCTACTTTTTATGGAATATTTTAACCAAACAGTAGAGTAATCATAAACGTTCTTTATTGAGCATTTGGATATTTCTTTGATCGAATGCTGCAGAAAGTTTTGTATATGCTCGACAGGAACATTTTCACTGCCCTCAATAATTTGTAAAGTATTTATGTATCTTTCAATTTTGTCTCAACTCGATAGAATCAAGTTCAACCGAATACGAATACGGAGGAAGGCATACTCGTATATAACCTTTTTTTCAAAATGATAGGGTTAACGACATCATCGAAATGGTTCTAAACGATATCCATAATTCTATCAATCCTTTTACATTAGAAAAATTGTAAATTTTTTGAGGAGACAGATACTGCTTCTTCCGCTATGTATTAAATTGATAAGGTTATAATGACATTAGGTAAAAGCAAGTAGGCATATATACGCTTTATCATACCCATTCAAATACCGAACGTGCAGGAGAAACACTAGCCAACCAATTATTGTCACGTGATCACTTTGTTCTATATAGTTTATAGGCGAAATTGCAAACAACAAAATTAACTAAGAGGGATTAGCTCAGCGGTAGAGCGGAAGATTGCAAATCTTTAGGTCCCGTGTTCAATCCACGGATCTCTCTATTTTTACATACCATGTATTTGTAGTGCGCGTAGCATATCTGTGTTTCTGGTTTTGTTGTGTAGCGCGCTGGGTCCTATGTGCCTCCATTGGAGGATTCAAATCAGTGATATCAAGATACTTTCGATTTCAAATTGACTCCAGGTATCGTCCTAAGTACTGGTCACAAAGATATGTGAAAGAGAAGCTAACAGGTCCGTCCGCTACACTAGGAGTCCCACAGGTCCCTTACCTCTGACCACCCAGTTTTCGTCATCTTTGCGTTTGACACATATAGTCGTTACTTGTTTATATGATCTTCTAAGCACTCAGCTATTCCCGCGTCGTCTCTTCCCTCTGCTTTGGCTTTCGTCTGCAATCATGACAACCCTCCGCTCAATCTGGAACCGCCAGCAAATGATGCATTTATAGAGAAATATACATTAGAATCGGTAAGCTACATTGTAGAACATCTCTGGGAATATCGCTGGTATAGGAATAATATCGAAGTTTGCTTTGTAAGCACTGTCTTGCAGCAGCTTTATTCCTCGGTTACCCTAAAAATTACGGTAGAAATTACATAACGTTATAGTTTTGCTGACATTTCTTGGAACATTTGTGAATCAGTTCACTTTAATTCTTCTTTTCTTATATTCGCATATTTCACTATTTACTATCATGTGTTTTTGAGTTTATATGAACTTAATAAATTATAACTTGAATTCAAACGAAAACAAACATACAAAACATACAACCAATAAAGTATATGGATAATGTATATCATTGGTTCTGTGACCTCTCCAAGTAACTGATGTCCTTCAACGCTGGGCAATTCCAAATCCAAAAATTTCACGAAGCTTTCGGTGAACTGTGTCAATTAATCTCTCCTTACTTTCAAACAATCAATATCAAACAGAATTCATGCCTAGATGCTCCTTTTGAATAGTTGGTTTTTGATGACTAGTTACGGGACTCCCGCTTACTTCATGCCTGCCGGGTACACCTGAGTGCTTAATACGAGTACTGACTTTTTTTTTTTGGGATTCTCCATTCGTGGATATTATAGCTATCTCAGTCAATACAGTTACATTTTACAGCTTATCCAAGTCGAGGCTTGTGCCAAAGGTTTGTTTGCTTTTTTTCTTTTCCTTTATTTCTCTAATCTCCATGGTAAAAATCAGAACAGAGTATATGAACAATACCATTAAACAAAAAAGAAAAAAACAACGACAAACGATAGACCTTTCTTTTTTTCACACCCATAACGGTATCTTACCGATGGTAACATAACTGTTGCGATATATATATGTTTTTATTACTTAAAAATATTCGGCATGCAATATAGCTAAAAGATAAGAAGAGATATGAAATTGGGGTAAGACAAAGGAGGACGGGCAAAAATTTTACTGAATGAGTACGATTAACGCCTATCATCACCATCACCAGCCAAACGTAAGGGATGGAAAGGTTCCATATCTCGAATCCATTGTTGATATTCTTCTACCTCAATTTTGTTACATGCAGCTGTCAACCGCGCAGTCAACGTAAGTTCAGCGTTTTCCGATCTGTCCAAATTTGTACGAGTTCTGGCCCAAAATCTTTCCATTGGGTCCGCAACGTTGGCCATATTTGGATAGAAAGCACAACGGAACCCGCCATCAACAATGACCGTCTTGAAGAAATGAGGACAAATCACCATCGATTCGTCCATGACTATATAACAACCACCTCGACCTTTTGCGCGTAAAAGATCCATGAGTTTTTTCAGGTAAGTCAAGTAAAATTGATTATTTTCAATCAGAGCGTAACGATTGTGTTCTTCGCGTAGTCCTTGTGGTTCCGCGGCGACTGATGTTTCAGAAGTATTATCATTACGATTAGAGGTATTGGTGCTGTTGATATTGAGTATATTGCGATTGTTTGGTGGAGGAAGCGTACTGCTAAAGTTGCTATTGGTGAAATTCATACCTGAATTATTGGCTGGCGGATAGGAACTTACAGGTGCACGCGTGTTGCTGGTGTTGTTGCCGTTATTATTATTGGTGGGGAAAACGTGATTGACAAACTGGAAACTGAAAGCAGATGGATTGCTGTGACTGGGATTCACGGAACTATTGGAATGCAGCATATTGGTCTGTGAGCTGCTACCCATCAGATGCTGTTGCTGATTCATGGGAGTACTATTAATCCAGTTTGCCATGTAGGCTGTTGGAGCAGAGTTGCCAGTCGGTATATTATTGTTGCTGCTACCGTAGTTATTGTTGCTAATATTAGTAGGGCTTACACTATTAGTGTTATCATTGTTATCGTTATTGTTGAGCATCTTTTCTGCTTTAGCATCCTCTTCTTGCTGTTCACGTATCAATTGCTTAACGTGCGGAAGGTTCTGGAATTGTTGATGGTGATATGTATCATATGCGTCTGATAATTGTGGCTTTTGAATGTTGACATCAATTAGACCTTGAGGACTAATAGCACCGAAGAGGGTGATAACGGTACCTCTCGAGGTGGATGGCTGATAAACACCCGCTCCTTTGTCAGCTTCCTCATCGTCCATGTCTTCCATTTCCGTTTCATCGCCATTTTCATTGCTACTGCTGTTGCCTTTATTACGTCCTTTATGACCCGACATTTTTTTCATGAATAAACCGGTACTCTTCCCGTCACCTTTGTTGAAGGTGGCTTGACCGACAAAAACTGTGTTACTGAAGAAATCAATATCTCTACTATCAATCCAATCGCTCACCACGCTCATGGTGTCCATGTCTGTTCGACTAGCTAATGCATCAAGTCTTTCAATTCGTCGCAAAAAAAAAGAACACTGAGCTTTGATATGCTTTTGTAATACTGCAGTGCTGACAGTAAAGCCAGGAAACTTTTCCTTGAGTATATCCCTCAAATCACCAAAGGAGCAGTTGGGTATTTCTGCTAGCTGGTTTGTATCTATCTCTCGGCCGGCAGTACGTGCGTCAGCGATCAGACGATTATTGGCTGCCTGAACCTCTGCTTGCTTTTCAACCAACTCATCAATAAAATCGACAATAAACATTGTCTGCTCCTCTGAAAACTTTGCCGATACAGAGTCGTCATTGGGGCCTTCCGTCTTTTTATGGCGCTTGGGTGGGCCACCTGTTTCATTCCAGAATTTACGGTAGCGGTAAGCAGAACTAATGGTGATGTCTAGTTTTTTAGCTGCAGTACGCACGGGTACACCTTCAATGCAGAGGTTGATAAAATCGATAATCTTTTGATCCGTGTATTTGTTGTACTCGGTAGGTCTTTTTTTATTAGAAGAGTGTTCGCTGTCGTCTCCACTATCAGCAGAGTTTTCAGCAGCGGTCATATTCGTACTGGATAGTGCAGTTCTACTGCTGCTTTCACCGCCTTCGGTTTGCCTCACATTCTCACCATCAGTGTCACTGTTTGCGACATGGCTTGATGAATTGGGTTGACTACCGCCATCAGTGGAGCTAGCGCTTTGGCCGTCACCACGGTTTCCTCTTCTGTTATTGTGGATGGTTTCTATAAGTAAGCGCAACCTTTCCTGTTGATCTAAGCGTGTTGATGGATCGTTACGACCTCTTCGTCGGTCGTTTGTAATTGCCGGAGGAAGTGCTGCTCCAGGTGAACTGGAATTTGATTGCAACGACTGTGGTCGTGCCTGTGTCGATGGTGTAGAGGATTCTGATCCTGCACCTTTTCTAGTGGAAGCAGGTCTTTTTCTTTTTGCGTTTGCCATTTTCTTGCTCTTTTAAAACTTGAAAAATATGGAAATATGGAAGGCAAAACAATACCAAAATTTATGGGATGTGTCATCAAATTTTATCCTAAAGTTTGTTTCATTCCTCATACGTGTTCATCTCGAACAGAATAAGCCGGAAAAAAGGCTGTTTTCGAACCGAACCACTGCGGTGATGTTAATTTTCTGACGTAGCGCTTTTCTCCTTTAAAATTAAATCACCGTATAAGCGAGCATGTGGGGGGTGAGCAAGGGGATTTTCCAAGCTTGAAGAAAAGAGTGGAGGGCATGAAAAACGACACTCATACAAACAGGTGTGCACCCTACCCACATATACACAAAAGAGCCAGAAAACATTACCCCTCTTTTTTTTTTTATTCTGTAATTTTTGTTATCTTTCTAACCACTGTTCTGATATATTTCAACTATGGCCTCTTCACTTCGTGCCGCAGCTATCAACTGGACCAAGTTAAGCGTTAGTCTTCCTCAAGAGACTGTCGCTTCTCTTCAAGCATTCCGTAAGCGTAATGATGAAGTTAAGCGTGTTCTTGGTGAATTAAAAGAACAAAGCACCAGTGTCGATTTCAGCCACTACCGCAAAATTCTTAAGAATCAAGATGTCATTGACCAAGCTGAAAAGGCTATCAACGGTTTCAAGCCCGTTGCTTACAATTTGGATGCTCAATTAAAGGCCATTGACCAATTCGAAAATAAAGCTGTAAGATAAACCATAAGTAGAAATCATACTGAACGAGGCTCAGAGATAGAGAGCTAGAGAGAGAGAAAGATTGATAGATACGGTAAAAAGCACTATTGACAATGCATGCAAACCTTGATTTATATAGGTTTCCAAGGCTCAAAAGACTGTTCAACAGATCGAAACTGAACTTAAGGATCTCCAAGCAACCCTCAGCAATATCGAAAACTCTCGTCCCATTGATCAACTTACAGTAATGTGTCTTTCAGTAAACAAGTTGACATAGTTATATGCTGACATACCCTTTTTTTTTTGTCAATAATTAGGTTGAAGATATTATCGTTGCCAAGCCTGAAATCACCAAGGAAGTTGAAGAGAAACTTCAAAAGGGAGAATACACCATTCCTGGCTACAAGGAAAAGTTTGGCGATATTTCTTACTTCTAAATTATTGTATCATTTCCTATACTTTTATATTTTATATATATGCAACACTTATACACCATGGTCTTTTTGTAGCCAAAATGCCATCAACACAAATTAACTTCAAAAAAAAAAGTTAATTGGAAGAAATATTGAAGTAAAAGATGACGTGATCAATTGTGATGTTTAAATAGAAGGATGTTCAGACCATGTTAAGCTTGAGAAGTAATAAGGGGATATGATAAAATACAGTCTTTTGGCGAGTTTGGATCCCAAAGAGTAATGAACCATTTCAATCATTGACTGAATGAGAAAGGCTCTGACTTTATAAAGCAAAATGATGTTAAAAGTGGCTATTTATCTGAAACCGTGAAGCTGAACGTCCATATAAATATTAAAAAAAAAAGAACCAACCTAAAAAAAGAAAAGAAACTGAAATGAAACTTACTCTCTTTTTTCTTTTTTTGAGACCTTTTAATTGACATTTTTAAATTTGCTTATTTCTTGTTCTATTATTCCCTTTTCTACTCTTCTTTACCCTTTAAGCAAATAATTATTTCAATAGCAAAATGGACGCCTCTTCAATAGCGGGCTACTTGTCGATATTATGTTGGCTTATTGTGTTTACACCGTAAAGAGAAAATTTTTTAATATGCACAGGGGAAAGCTGTCATCTGCTTTTAACTTATAGCGACTGTTCATGTTGTATAGACAATTATGGGAAAATTATACTAGAAAAAGTGGTGATGGTCTATCGGTCACCTTTTTGGTAATCTGGTTAGCAGGCGATGTGTTTAACTTGTTAGGCGTTATTATGCAGGATTTGCTAGTAACAATGTTCGTACTTGCGTTATATTATACCGTTGCGGATATGGCATTGATCTGGCAAGTCTTTTACTATAAGAAGAAGCGATCACAGCATAAGCATTATCACAAAAGGAGTTTTAGTGATGAAGAGCACGTTCATATACCACATCAATCACAAATTTCTAGTTCTTCAGTTTCAGAAACCACTCCTTTACTAAAAGATGCTACGTTATCGTCATCTTCCTCGTCTTTTACCTCAACTGTAACTCCTGTCTCAACTTACGATTCTTCATCTATTGGCAAAACCGATAAAGACACCAAGCGATCACAAAGAGCTTTTGCATTCTTCAATGCAGTTTCATTTTTATCCATGTTTCTGGTGACAACTTTCTCGTGTTACAGTTACTATCAAGTACACAATTCAGACAAAGTGGGCAATGAAATCGAATGGCTGCCACAAGTCATGGGATGGACGAGTGCTGTCTTGTACGTAGGAAGCCGTATACCACAATTAGCAAAGAATTGGAAGAGTCAAAGCACGGAGGGACTCAGCATGGGTATGTTTTTCTGTGCTGTTATGGGCAATGTGTTATTCTCTGCTGTAAGTCACATCACAATCAATCTCGTTCTTCACAGTGTTACTCATGTAGTGCTATAAGTTTAGTCTATCTTTTTGAAATCGACAGAGAGAAGTTATCTCTTGATGAATCTTTCTTGGCTAGTAGGCAGTTGTGGCACCTTGCTATTTGATTTTATTGTAAGTTACAAATATCTGCTACGTGTATATATTTGAAACTTCAACTAACCACGCCCCTTCTGTAACTCTTAGATTTTTATTCAGTTCTTCTTGTATAAGAAGATGAAACCAACAAATCTGTTTGTTGGGAAAGTGAATGTATAGATTGATTTGCCTATCCTTAGTGTATCTACTATACGTATATATATATAGACGAAACAGTCTCTGTTTACCAAAATTGAAGGATTTCACAGTTGTACCTTTAACTATTATAATATTTAAAAGATGCTACTTACCCGGCTCGTCTTTTTGCAACGCCCTTTTTATGTAACTAAACAAATTATATAAAGCTTCAAACTGCACATATCTACTGATAACCTGCTTGACAAGTGATTAATTGATTTCTTCAAAGTACAGATCGACATCGTATGGCTTTTTATTTACCTTTTGCTTTCATACAAATCTCACATGCCAATTTACATGCAGAGACAACAATTTCCTATTGATCTAGCTTATAGCACCTGAATGAAATAAGCCAACTTGGCTGTCGCAGACGCATTTCCTTCTTCTAGTCTGTCCAAAAGTGTTATGTAGTTCTACTGCATGAATTATGATCTGCGAATCGAGATAAAACTTGATATATCCGAAGAAGTATGTCCTTTGTTATGCCCATGCCTAGAAAACAACCTTCAAGTCTCTACTCATTGGATTTAGATTGTTCAATAATCCATAAGCAACCATATTGAGCAAAAGTATAGACTATACTCAGCATGCACAGATAAGTTCAATGCTAAACAAGAAACCTGAAAGCCGATGATTGGCTTATACTTTTAGAAAGCTCAGTCATAATGCAGTGCTATAAGATATGGATGATTGCATGTGTTTTTGTCAAGATTATTGAAGCAATCGATGCAGTTTATTCCATCAAATCAGCTTATTTTCGATGTAATGAAGATTGATAGTGGAGAATATCTTGAACTTGAAGAGAAAAAGAAAAATCCAAAAGTAATACCTATTTAGGTATGTGGAGGTTTCAGTTCATATGCCAAGTTGTAGATAAACCATGCATAGAGTTTTTTTTTTTCTTTCTCTCTTTTCTTTTCATTTTCATTATTATACGTGATTTACTTTCTTTCAACGAAACTTCAAAAAACTTTCAGATAAAGCATAATGTCCTCTTCGAATACGCAGCAAAATGACAACCAAACAAGCGAGCATTTTTTTCCACAGCATGATATACCAGCAGAAGGTCGAGATCCTATCATGCAAGATGACCATTTTTCACTACGCTTTGGCAATCCAATTCAAGTGATACATGATTTCAAAACGCATAAAGCTGACACTTTTGAACCGACTAAAGAGCATGTTCCTGGAGCCTTGGCCGATGCTATTGGAAATGCTTTATCCAAGCAGCAGCAGCAACAACAACAACAACAACAACAACGACAAGGTCATCAGCTCCACCATCATCATCATTTAAACGAACAAAACGGTGTTTCATCCCAAGGGAGCTCACCAGCATTATCAAGATCCAATTCTGGATTCTTACGTGACCCTATACTTTGTGCGGATTTCTACCACACAAAGTCAGGCGCCGTATCTGAAAAAGAGCACGAAGAGCAGCATTAAAAACGATATTACACACTCTACTTATAAAAACCCACTGATTTCCTTGCACACACTTGCTTTATGCTTCCATTGCAGACTCTGTGTTACAGCCAAAAGTTAATAAATCCCTACGAGTCTTCTTCTATTTTTAACTCGCTATTGTTCTACGCTAATCCTTTAGAAAGATATGACATCAAAAAGGAAAATTAAAATAGATCTCCACCTTGAACATTTTCTGTTACTGATAGCTCTTATTTTCTGACACAACGTGTAACAGTAAAAGTCAAAAACGCTTGAAATGGTTAAAGAGTATGACTACTGAGCAACAGTTCTCTATTGTTGAGTGTACAATCTGTAGTGTGTTTTATATATTTTTTTTCTTCTCCATTTAAAAAAAAAAAAGCAGGATCTAGAGCGTTCTTTTTGAAGTATTCTCGGTTTACTATCTTCATAATAGTTTTCGAATCGTCATGGCTGATCTCATTGTTTCTCATCTTCCTCGAGAAACTTCAGATAACAAGCAAGCAAAGCAGCAACAACAGCCAATTTCCTTATTGTCAGCAAAAAGCAAAATGAAACCTTCGGTTCTTATAACTCAGATTAAAGACAGAATCCCAGTGCCTCGAAGATCCAACTCGGCCTTCCATCCAACGCAACAGCGAAACCATACTATACAACTACCCACACAGTCGAGATCCTCATCTTTGACAGACAAAAAGGTATTGTATAAGTCGAGAGCGTATATTATCTTTGATGTTTGGCACGTGAAGTAGTAAGTTGAAAAAAATAATTTTAAAATAGCTGCCGATCCGATCAAAATCTTTGCCCCGCAAAAAACAGAATATCGCAGAAAACGATGACATGGCAACAGTAAAGGTACACTCTCATGGTACAAAAAATCATACTAACGCATTGTTTCCGCCACCAAACAATTCAACGACAACTTGTGTAAAATCGACGACTCAATTGAAGAGTGCTTCAAGTGTTGCTACTGCTGCTCCTGCTGTCCTTCTTCAACCAGTTTTCGGTCATAACATAGTTGTACCACCTCAGCGATCGTCTAGTTTACGAAGGAATAGAAGCCATACTCTTTCCAACACTAATACTACCACTATTACTACATCCGCTGATACAAAAAAGATAAAGGCGATAAAACCTCCCATCCGGTCAAAGACTACTAATAGCAGAAAGATTACCGATTTAGAAACGTTGAGCTTCTATCAGGACGGTGATCTATTCTCCCCTTCTGTTAAACTGTGGGGGGTGGAAGATAACATTTTCGGGTCCATGGAAAATCTTATACTACCAGCTAAATCATGCTCTGAGAGACGTTCAACGATACTGAAAATGAGATCGAGCAGCAGTAGCAACCTTAGTAAGGGAAACAGTGGTACTGACAATCATCAAAAATCAGCTGCTAAAACAGCAACAGTGGCAACAGAAGAAAAGGAAGCGACGGCTGAAAGTGTCGCAAGGTCTTTCTGGTATCATTACTCGCCACTAGCAAATGATGACAACGATAGCATTCATCGTGAGAGCAATGTTGATAAAAAGAATCAGGTTCGAGTTTCAGAAATCCCTGATACAGAGATAGCAGGCTATCTTGGTAAAATGTACGTATTAACACAAAACTTCGTCCTCATACGAGAATGATTGCTTATAATCTATCTTCACAGGGATACTTTTAGTCATCAAGTTTTGCTATGCTATATGGGTTTTTTCGATTTCAGTAACTTGACGCTTGATGAGGCATTCAGGTAATCATGCTGTCAAATACAGTATCAACGGAATGTCACAAACGTTAAATACAATACATACACTGTTTAGGAAGTTGTGCGCAAAATTGTACCTCAAGGCGGAAGCACAAGAGATCGACAGGATTTTAGAAGCATTTTCGAATAGATATTATGAGACTCTCAATTTAGACCATCAATCCATACTCAGGAATGCTGGTAAGATGCCAAGTGCTGTTTTCACTGTTTTGATTTGTGCTTTTTGAAAAAAACCTGATATAACACATATCAGCATTGATCTGTAGACATTGTTTACACTACCACTTATTCCATGATGTTACTTAATACTGACTTACACCATATGTCGCATCTCAGCCATTGTCATAATGCTATGACCTGTGAGGCATTTGTTAAAAATACTATGTATACCATATTGGAACAACAAGGCTTACTCCAGCAACAACAACTATTGTCATCATCACCATCACAAGAATTATCATCCATGATACAGCAGCAGCGGCAACACGAAAAAGAAGATCCTAATCTTGCTTTTTGGAAATGGAAAGAGCAGTTAGAGAATTTTCTAAGGGTAATAAATATTCTTGTGCTATAAGTCATTCATCTTTTCACTAAGAGGTTGAGTCATGAATTACTAAAGCAGCATTGAATAATCACTTAGGAAATCTTTTTTTCTATCAAACAACATGGTGTTATGCTACCATCAGCTTTCAATAATAGTAGCATTCCATCACCACCTTCAACTGCTGCTAGTGCAATTCTTGACAATGGAACGACCACAGCTGCAGAAGCAGCCAAGGTCTTTATAAAGAGAATGGGATCAATGTCAAGACGGAGGCGCGTAATAAGAGAAAAAAGATAGAAGAAAAGGATCATATACAATAGTAAACAATAAATCTGGAGTTCGAGTCATTTGAATATTCATAAATACTCTGAGTGAGTCATGTTGACCAATATAGTAGTTAAGAGTCCTGAACGGCATACGATCGCCAGATTATTCTTTCTTCGAATGCTTGTCCTTAATAATAGTCTGGCAGTTCATCGCTTAGCACATTATATTTCTCACTTTCCCGCTAACATACCCTCATATATACGCGGGGGCTCAATTCAATACAGCAAAAGAGTTATATGAGAAATTGCCGATAGCTTTTCAAATACAATAAAAAGAAAGCTGACTACTTTGCATGAACTTAACGCTAAATAAAAGTACGCGTGCTATATATTAACGTATTTTTGAATTCATCGATTATGGCTCAATATCGTTTTATAAGAAGCTAGCTTTCTTAGAGATAATACAATACCCAAGAATCCACAGCCTTAAGGCAGAAAAACCAAACCAAAAAAAGGTAGTTAGGGCTATGACTCAATCTTGTAAAGACATTGATATATCCAGTTACTTTAAAAGACTTATAAAATAAAATAAGACAGTAAAATGACCAGACACAACAAAGATACTCTTTATTCAAGTTTGTTGAGAATGATACTTTTATATGAGAAACGGGGTTATTAACGGGTATTTAACTATTAATACAACTGAACTAAAACTATCATGAGAATGATAAGATCTTAGGCGCAAGCAGGTGTCAAAGTAGATGTGTATCAGATTGTCAAGCAGGTACTGAAGCGTTCTGTAGTTTAAGACGTATAGTTGTATCTTGGTTACAACAGACATTTAAAAAAAAAAAAAGATTAATGAGAGGTTTGGTACCAACATCGATGCGTCTTTTTCCAGACATAACAGCAATCGCATAATAGAACAAACTCCTAAACAACATCCTTCTGTACAACAAATTCATGCGTGCCAAATCGTAACGTAGCGCACAGTAACTACCATCACTTCATCTATTGATGATAAAGGTAGCGAGAGGTACTTCAGTAATGCTCTACTAGACGATATCAATTCTTTAACAGCATACATTTGTGAAATTCCATAATTCTCTTGGCTCGTAATATTGAACCAAATCCCAATTGTGCAAACTGCTCAACCCACGCTGATTGAACAAAGCGGTATCTATTAACAATAGTAGTAATCTAAACAGGTCAATCAATAAACTAAAGAGCAAAGAAAATCTTTGTAGGTGTTAGGAGCGAGACGAGGGTTTATTCTTAAAAATTTACTTTGTGTAGTAGAATGAAGATAGAAGAATGGACATGGATCGACCGTAAACATGGACATATGGAGAAGATTAACAGGGTGTTTGCTAAACGTACGGTGGCGAACAGTGCTAATACGACGTTCACGATAGTAGGTTCAAATGTGCATATTAAACTGCTAAGCAGCAGAAGACTATTGGTTTCAGTATATAAAAATGACGATTCGCGCAACTGAAAACGAACAGTCGCCGATAAATAGTCTGAATGTGAGCAGAGGATTTATGGGGAAAATTGATATCATATACATATCATGGAATTAAAAGGGGTACTGACAATTCTGATAAACAGAATAGATCTGTCAGTAACTTTTCAATTTAAAGCTAATGACAGTCTATTCGATTCGAGCCATGCTGTGATTTCTGTAATATCCTTCGCTTATGTTTCTCTTAAGCCGTTATGATTCGGACTTTCATACTGTTTGCCTTCAGACGAACAGAATATTGGATTTTTGGAAATACCATAAATATTTTTTAGATTGTGGTAATTTTAGTTTGAGATGTATTTTTAAGAATTTTAACTCAGGGCGCTTAACTATCCTGTGTAATATATTAAGCATACTATAACATCACAAACTAGCTGAGAAGCAAAGATACGCCACTGTCTGTATATAGCAATGATTTTTCAGAACTTTGGTGCATGTTGGTAAGAGCCATCACTTAAAGTGGCAAAGGGTTTGAATGATTGAGCTATCACTCTACGCTTTAAAACCTGTCCAACAGCAAAAATGGCGGTACGTACAAGTCCTTTAGACTTCGCCGTGGGGGCTGTGGCACTTTATATGCACCTGTAATTTTTCTCTGTGAATATTCTGGAAGACTTTTCTTTTTCGAACAAAACTGCGATTGATTTTAGATAGAGTCCTATCCAGTCTAATAACTCCTTTCAAACTTTTCATTGACAAAGTCAATAAAAAATTTTTTAGTATTTTACGAATTCTACGCTCGCCCCGTTATCATTGCTCATCAACAAGGGTCTGAAGTGAGCATACTAAGTTTTTGTTTAATTTGAAAACCAAGTAAAAATGGAAAAATCCAAAAATTATCAACACACACCTTTGTCGGTCATTATAGCACTTAAGATTGAACTCAACAATGCTAAGCGAAAAGTTACCGCCTGATCGACGAAGAGATCGACGAAGAACTACGTCTTAACGAAAAGGGATATGTGATAAACTCGTACGCTAAAACTCTGGTATTATACCGTAAGCCATTTCTATGATGTATTTTCAACCATTATTTGTTTGCTCAGGTGAACTAGCAGCATATGGCCCATATGTCATATTTTATCCTTCTTTGGGAAAGGTCGATCTCTTTCTCTCAAAGGTCCTTTTTTTTTGAACGTTACTCAATGAAATAAAATGCCTCATTTATTGTATTTTGGTTGATTTTGAGTAACCCGGAAAACTTTCATAAATTCAATGCGCTTTATTGGCGATTGGCGATTTTATTCGGTCTTTATGAATTGTTACACTGAAAATCAGAGATCAGGCGAGATCAGAAAATGACACAGCAGGGCTACATTCAATGATTAGAACTTTATTACTGTTAATCTGCATATGCCACTTAATGAGGTAAAGCACTGGTGGCGCTGCTACAGAGAGATATACAAGAAATATATATAGTTGTCTGTATTTTAGTTTACGAAAAGCTATTTTTCTAACTACAATTGGCTTCATCAACATAGTACTGAAAATTCCATATGTACAGCTTCCATACAAAAGCAGTATTCCTTTGTTTGTATAGATGATTGCAATTGCGATTTGATTATTGATAATACAAATTGCTAACTTTTCGGTTAACCAAAATCGGCGTCTTTATACCATTTGCAAGACTCATGAGTGATAAAACGTGGACACAAACAACTTAAAATTCTTTTGATACACAACTGATTTAGGCAAGGGGAATAACAGCGGAAAAGAATGCAGTGCGCTATTACGTACTCTGACACGGTTACAAGGACTAACAGTCCTTTATTATATAAGATCCTTTCGCAAAAAGGGCGCAATAGACTCTCAAGCCATATTGCTCGAAAAGAAAAAGGCACTTCAGCCATAATCCACATATAAATAAGCTACGATGGAATTAACCCTTCACCTTCTTCCCCTTTTTTTTTGTTTTATTTCCTGTTCCATAGATCTAATAACATCTTCTAAAATTTTCTCTTCTTATCCCTCTTCCTGCTTTTCTCAACACCTGTGAAATAGCCACGCATTCAACAGATTCCCGAGCCTTAGTCCCCTCATATCTTTAGATACAAACTCTTTCCCTCTGCGAGGATGGATGAAAAATTTGTTAACGAGGACAAGCAACCTCAGGACATTGAACACGACGTTCATGTCCTAAGCTTTGAAGAAGACAACAAAATCAAATTTGCTGCTACACGTATACATCGTCCTGAAAGAACCAGAACTATGCAAACGGTCGACACTACTGGCTCCCGCAGACCTTCCATTAGCGCGCCTCATATACCCAAGAAAACAAAAGCCAAGAAGAACGTAGATATTGTAAGTTGCAAATCAAAAGTTTTGCTTTGTCTAAAAGTGTACATTGATTGATAAATTGGCTTTTTTAATGATCGTAAATGTTATTAGACTGAGCATCTGTTGACTCCTGAAGCTTGTGCTGACAAGTTCAATACACATATCAATATGAAAAAAGCTGCTGAATCCGAAGGCCTTACTTCTCAACAAGCCGCTAATGTCTTATCTGAAACGGGTCCTAACATTTTAACACCACCAAAGAAAAGACATCCCTTCCTCAAGTATCTTGACTGCGTTCGCAAGCTATTCAATCTCTTATTGATCTTGGCTGGTGTTTTGGACTACATCTTATTGGGTATTGACTTCAAGGGAAATTTTCCTAATGTAAGTTTAATCAACATGCAAAATGCAAAGCACTCAACAAATGATTGTAATTCTCATCCCAATGTACAAATTATTGTGTCATCCCCTTTTGTAATTAACAATTTCTTTTTGTACTATATGGATCTAGACCTATCTAGGAGCTATCTTAATTGGTGTCTCTTTACTTAACGCCTTTATTGAATTTTATCAAGAACAAAAGTCTCAAGCTCTTCTTGATTCGTTTATGAATATGGTTCCTGCTCGTTGCATGGCCATTCGTGACAGTAAAGTACAACAAATCGGTGCTGCTGACCTGGTCGTTGGCGATGTTGTACTTGTTCGAATGGGTGATAAAATCCCTGCTGATCTATACATTTTTGCTGCTTCTGATTTGAAAGTTGATAATTCTCCTTTGACGGGTGAATCGGATCCTCAAGAGCGTGGCCCGCATAACACACAAAAGAATGTATTAGAGGCAGAAAATATTGTCTTCAATGGTACCTTGGCTGTCTCTGGTGAAGGATATGGTATTGTCGTACGTACAGGTGATAGCACAGTACTTGGACAAATTGCTGGCTTAACGGCCGGTGAAGCAAAGAGTGAATCCCCACTTTCTCAAGAGGTAAGGTCACAATATGTTCGTTGGCTTCAAAATTAACAGGGATGGCTAATTAAAAAACTCTTGTATGTGTCCACTTAAAATAGATTTCTAACTTTGTTAGAATCATTGCTACTATTGCATTCGTTACTGCAGTTATTTTCTTCGGCATTGGCTTCCCTGTCAACAACAACAATATTTCATTGACTCTCAACTTTGCTATTTCCGTTTTCGTTGCTTGGGTTCCAGAAGGTTTGCCTGCCACTGTCACCATCCTTTTAACTATCTCTGCAAAACGTATGGCTGCCCGTAATGTTCTTGTCAAAGATCTTCAAGGTGTTGAAACATTGGGCGCTATAACTCTGTTGGCCACTGATAAAACTGGTACACTGACTCGTAATCAGATGACTGTTACTTACGTCTGGACTTGTCTTCAAATGCGCAATGTTATGGATAAACAATTATTGCAACAACAACAAAATAGACTTCAAGACACTCCTGGTGTCAGCGAACTGCTTACGATTTGTGCCTTAAACTCAAGAGCCAAATTCGATCGTGTAGACGTTCCTGTCGCTCAGCGTCAAATCTTGGGTGATGCTACCGAAACGGGTCTTGTTCGTTTCGCTGGTGAACAATTTGGTAAACAATTCGATATTCTTCCCGATACCTATCCCAAGGTGTTTGAAATTCCTTTCAATTCCGATAATAAGTGGGCCATGACGATTCATCAGAAAGAGCATGCTGCTGGACCACTCACACTATATGTTAAAGGTGCTCCCGAGCGTGTCTTGAAGTTGTGTAATCAGTTTCTATTACAGGACGATAGCGGTAACACATACACTGTGCCATTGTCTGATGAACATTGTAAAGCTTTCCAAGAAACGTATTCTTATATGGCTGGTCAAGGTCACCGTGTATTGGCTTTCGCTCAATATCAACTACCCGCTTCTGAATACCCTGCTAACTATAGGTTCAATAAGAATGAAAAAAACTATCCTATGTCTGGTCTTACCTTTGTTGGTTTAGTTTCATTGGAAGACCCTCCTAAGCATGGTGTTCGTGAAGCCATTGGTAAGTGTCGCGCTGCTGGTATCAAGGTCATGATGGTCACGGGTGATCACCCCTTAACTGCTGAAGCTATTGGTCGAAAGATTAACTTGATGATTGGTGATACCAAGACGATGGCTGCTCAAAAACTCAATAAGCCGGAAGAGGATGTGCAAGACTATGAATATCAAAGTATTGTTATTCATGGCGATACCATTGATAACCTGACAGATGAAGATTGGGATACGATTTTCTCAAAGGATGAAATCATATTTGCTAGAACATCACCCAAGCATAAATTAGAAATTGTGAAACGCGCTCAATCTATGCGCCATATTGTGGGTGTTACTGGTGATGGTGTGAATGATGCACCTGCGTTAAAGAAGGCCGACTTGGGTATCGCAATGAATATCTCGGGTTCCGACGTTTCCAAAGAAGCTGCTGCAATGATTTTGCTCGATGATAACTTTGCATCCATCATCCATGGCATTGAAGAAGGCCGTTTGATTTTTGTCAATCTTAAAAAGTCAATCATGTACACAATTACTCATTCTATGCCAGAAGTCATTCCTAATTTATTGTATATCATTGTTCCGTTGCCATTGCCTCTATCTGCTATCTTAATCTTGGTGATTGATTTGGGCTTTGAGTTGTTTGCTGCTTTAACGTTCGCTTGGGATGTTCCGGAATCTCAAGAAGGCTTGATGAAACTACTTCCACGTAAGCCTGCTACACCTGAATCCATTGACCGCCACCGTCGTATGTTGCATCGCACCCAACGCTATAAAACTTACGATCCTGAAACAGGAGAAGAAGTCCGAGGCTCCCTCTTTAAACGTATCTCCAACAAATTACATGAATTGTTTACGGCTGCTTATTGGAAGGAAAAGTTTGAGAAAACAGAAGATGAAGTCTTGGTAGACTTGCCACTACTGTCTTGGTCTTATCTAGAGGTTGGTATTATTGAATCCATTGGCTGCTTAACCGCATATTTTGTCGTATTATGGTATAATCATATTACACCTTACGATGCAGTGGTGATGCAACGTGGAAGCGGTGCTCCTACTTATTTTTTCTCAGATGGCCCTATTTATGCCCAGAATTATATCACTGCTTCCGGGTACGTGTTGGATTCTTCTGCTCAGAAGACCGCTCTTGGTCAAGCCCAATCCATTGTTTACTTCAGTATTATGATCATGCAAATGTTCAATATGTTTGCTTGTAAAACACGTTTTTCAGTTCCGTTTGGCAAGTACATGTTCTCCAACTTGATGACATTTGTGGGTATTTTTGGAGGTGCCTCTTTGGCTGCTTTGATTGTCTATTGCCCGCCTTTCAATATTCCTTTTGGTACTAATTGGCATCTTTCTCCACTCTGGTGGTTGATTGCTTTCGGATTCGGCTTTGTCATTTTGGCTTATGCTTGCTTACGTATCACTCTCAAACAAAAGTTCGATCCCATTCAATTTAATCCTGACATTCAAGGCTTACGTATGTACCCTACCATTCGTACAGTGGCCACTCAAGATTCTCGTTCTGTAAATAGAATAGTTTAATATACTTATCTCCTTCCTTTCATAAGATTTTTCTTCATTTAATCATTACTTTATATAATATGAGATCATTGACTAATTAATAAAAACGACTAACTATTTATTCTGAACAAACGATTTTCTCAATGCTTCAATTTTCCTGATATGCTTTCATAATCTCAATAGACAGACATTTCACACAAGTTTTGAGCCAGTTTTTTATATTTACATCGGCTGATGTATGTAACAAGATGTATCAAATAAAGATTAACTCTCCTTTTCCCTCCTCTTTCTTTTGACTTACCATGTTCCGATTATTTTTAAGAGTGTTTGAAATTTCAGATTAATGAACGTAATACTCTCATAAAAGAAGGCTTAGTTGTTATATATTCGATGTCTAAGCAGCGGCAAGTTACAGCTATTTGCTTTGTTTTAGCGCCATAAGAAGAACGCTTTTATCAAGAAGCGTTTAATGTGCTAAACTTATCATTGAAGACCATAGTGAGTCGACAGTCGGTCTAGCTTTCAAAACATCTTAGTTAAAGCACATCCATATCTCCTCAATATAAACATTGGAACCCAAATATTAACATAATCCGTCTAAGATGCTGATATTGCTATATTTAACCAGTATAAAACAAAGGAAATGAAAGCCGTTCTAGGATAAAAGTTCGATACAACCGAAGCGTCGGTTGAAAAATAAGTAACAGCCCTTCTGGATTGACCTAGCAGTACGTCAACCAGCCCTTCCTCTGCTAGTATGCTCTTGCCAGTCAGTGTACTCTTGTCGGCCAGCACTTGTTTAAAACTGTATAAAATAGGTCGTATATACAACAATAAGTATTTCTGTGCTTTATGGAGAGAAAAAGTAACACACAACCATGACGGTGCATCCCTTCAAGCAAAAGCCAAAAGGCCATTCTATGTGCACTAATGATGCCCACATTCTTGAGGGAACAGCTTTAAGGACGATACTCAAACGTAGGGTCGTTTTCGAGAAAGACGTGATTGAATCAACGTCACCAAAACTAATCTTATAATAGATGTGAATGAGGAGGTATGTACTTCAACAGTTCGTGTCTTGTAGATCGCGTACTTATATTTGGTATAAAATACTTGATCAAAGAGAACTTCCACAAGTATCTCATTTATTAACATTAAGGTATATAAATTCTATCACATGCACGAGAAATGGAAATCGTAGTTGTAAGGCTATACTCCATTAATGGTATAAGAGTGGAGAGAAATGACATGGAAAAACCTTACAACTGGAAAACGATTTAAGTTCAAATATCCTTATTCTGCGATTCTTATGAAATAGTCAATGATCTATGCGAGAAAAAGAACAATTGAATGTAATTAGTTTCTTTGTAAATTGAGTTCTTATTGCCATAGTGCTCTTACAAGTCCAGGAATCTTTTCTTTGACAGCGTCCAAGGGATGAAGGGAATTTTTGCCATCTTTCCAGTGAACAGTAACAAAAAAATTGGATGCTTCCGTATCGCGTCCAATATAAGCTACCTTTTCTATCATTGTGTTCCAATTTCTACTTTCATCTTGTTCAAAAGAGCGATCCATAATAATCGCTGCTTCTCGTGTTTTCTCTTGGTTTTCTTTATTGTCCACTATCTGCTCTGCTTGTTTTTCTGCTAATCCAATTGCTTTGGTCGCATCTTTCACGTCAATATCGGTACTGTCCTCATCATCCACCGATAGCTTTTTCATTTTCTTCTCATGTTGTTGTAGGAAATAATCACCTACAGACTTTTTGCGTTTTGAAGGAAGGATACCATCCTCTTTGACTCTTTTTTTCGCAGGCACAGAAGAGACAGTTATGGCCACAGCAGGCCCAGAAGCAGTGGAAGATGTAGTCGTGACTGATGCAGGAGAAGCTTCTCTTTCCTTCTTGCTTGCAATTTTCGCGGTTGCTGCTTTTTCTATATTATCGTCTTCATCGTCTGTCAGTTCAATTTCCATGACCTCTTCCTCTTCTTCTGCTTCATCGTAATCGTCATCGTCTTCACTATTTCCAAATTCATGAGGTGTAGATGTTGATGCGGTTAAGGTGGAGGTAGAAGCTGAAGGCATTACTGTAGTGTCCTTTTTCTCTTCAAGATCGTCATCATCGTCGTCGTCATCATCATCGTCACTAACCGCTGCGATTACTTCAGGCGCTCTTCGTGGTGTGCTAGTTGTGGATTCATTATGGTTAAACATCGGGGTTATTCCTTCCTTTTCTTTTCCTTTTCCTTTGTCTTCAGATACAGGAGATGGATGTTCCTCACCGTTTTCTTTCAGGGCAGTTTCATCTTCTTTTCGTATCATGATATCCTCTAGCTTAGATTGCTTCGCTTCCTTTTCTTTACTGGCTACTGGCTGCTTTGAAGAAGAGGCAATGGTTGATCTGTTGCTATCTGCCTTTTCAAACATGTCTGTCAATTTGTTCTCTCTTATTTTGCTCTTCTTCTTCTCAATTTTACCCTTTTCCTCCTTTGCTGCTGCTGCCGTCTTGGTGGATGGTAGGACCAGAGGCTTCTTTCTCTTGCTATTTATTTTTTCAAACAGTTGCCTTTCTGGGTCGTCCATAGGTTTTGCATCCCAATATTCAACAATTAAATTTTTCGCAAATCTGTATTGAAGATATAGCAATCATCCGAGAGTTATTTAGAAAAGGTAAAATTAAAGAAAAATTCACGCTATTGCATTACATGTTGGATTCTCTTTCCCATGTATTATCGTCTTCATCATATCCAAGCCACTTAATCAAATAGTAAATCTCGTATCTCTAAATTGTGAATCGCCGTATTCTCGTCAACGTCCGCGTTATTTTCAGCACAGATGTGTTCGTTTTTACCTTTCCGGCCTTAGTCATGCGATGATCACGAATCGTGTCGACTTCATAAACTTCTTCTACGTCTGAATCTGCCATGCTCGAAGTATTAGATTGGATTGCAGTTGGTGAAAGAAAAGTATCAAAGAAATGCAAAACTTAGAAGAAAATAAATGAAAAATCTCCACCTTTTTTTTTTTTTTTTTCAATAGCCGCCACTGCTTGATAAAACGCATTCTTTCTTGACGCGCCCTCTTTTTGCGCCCTTTGTGAAAATGATGAACAATAACCTTCCACTGGTCTAGAAAGACTTGTGCAAGATTTGTTAAATGAGGGGTAGTGCACTTTTGCACACTGGAAAAATAGCCGCCTGAACCTTTTTTTCCCTTTTCTGTTCATAAATCAACCAAAACTTTTTTAAGCCCTTTTCTCTCTCTTCCTTCAACATTTTTGTCCCACAAAGAAATACACGCTCTTTTTGACATAATTGCGTACATAAATTGATGAAAGAACGGAAAAGAGCACAATTTGAGCATAAAAACTCATCTCTTGGCATTGTTCAAGCTTTACAGAACGATAATGCTGTTTCTGAAGGAAGTTGTACTTCTCGCAACGGAAGGAGAACAACCAGCAGCAGTCGTAACAACAACAACGACAACCCTCTACGACAAGTGAGACCTTTCCGCCATTCTACCATTATGACAGATGCTATGTTCAAGACAGTACCTACATCTTCTCCTCACTCTTCAAAAGGACACCATGGAAGGAGCGCAAAAAGCAGCAATAACAGCAACAGTTTCTATATCTGGGCTCGATTTTTGGTATCCCTCTATTACAATAAACTTGCTGTTAATATGTTTGGATTTTGGACTGGTTGGTCATGGTACAATAAAATTGACGACTATATTATTTTGGGAGCTCTACCGACTCCCATTCAAGTGAGAGCTTTACATCAGCATGAAAATGTAGAGACCATTGTGAATTTATGCGCGGAATTTCCTGGTTATCAAAAACTGTATCGACGACTCCAAATAACTCAAATTCGATTAGAGACACCCGATTTTGCGATACCAAATTTAGATACCCTACTGAACGGTGTGGAAAAGATAGTCGAAATGAAGAAAAGGAAACCAAAGAGTATGATTTATCTACATTGTAAAGGTAAAAAAATGAAGGAATAATAACCATTGAGATCAGTTATAAGGAGCCAATATAATTTCATATATGTATTTGTACACATTTCTAGCTGGAAGAGGTAGAAGTGCAGCCATGGCCATATGCTATTTATTAAGAACATATCTTCTCAATTTGCATGAATGTCAAACACTTTTACTACACAAGAGGCCTCAGGTAGACTGAAAAACCTTGAAATATACCTCCACGAAAATTTGCTAATGTAAGAATCTATGATATCATAGATTGACACAAACCTAGAGCAGAGCCATGAGCTAAGATTATTCAGCAAACATGTTATTGCTGATGCCGAGTCAGGCAGAATAACGAGGATACCTTATATGATGGATAGTAAGGGCAAAGGGTCGTAAAGGCTTTCTAAATAAGGACATACTACGAGGCTAAACCCTAAAAAAAGGGCACCCCCTTTTTTTTCATGTATGACAAATGCCCATCAAACCAACAGCAGAAATGTCATTTTTTTTTAAAGTTTTTATTTAAATGAATTGATAAACTTTTTATCTTTTTCTCTCAACTCTCACACACTCTCTACCTTCTGTTTCTATTATTTTCAATGGAGGAAGCAACATCTCGGCTAGCAGCTATCGACTCAACTAATGACTTGCTTTTAAATAACGATGACGCTGTGTTTACAGCTTCAGCTCAAGAACTCAGACCGTCCAATATCCAAATTCAAAATTCAGGTACCCATTTCATCGATCAGCACGGCCGAGTTTTGACTTTACGGGGCATTAATGTCTCTGGCTCATCGAAGCTTCCCAGCCACCCACTTTCTTCTAGAGCTACTCACCTGTACGATCCTTCAACTTTTTGGGATCATCGCCATGTCCGATTCAACGAAAGGCCGTTTCCTTCACTTGAGGAAACTCACGATCACTGGAAACGCTTGCAATTATGGGGTTTTAATACAATACGGCTGTTAGTCACCTGGGAGTCGATTAATCACGAAGGGCCTGGAATTTATGATGATGAGTATATCGACTATTTGAGACAGATTATCGGAATCATGCCAGAGTATGGTTTAAGATGTATTATTGATCCACATCAAGATACGGTAAAGAAAGCATACAAAAGGAAAACCTTTTTCTTTCATACCATTTTAATTCTGAGCTTATACTCTAGTGGTCTAGGTATTCCGGCGGTTCAGGGGCACCTGGATGGACATTTGAAGTGGCTGGCATGAACATTGAGAATTTTAAAGAGACGGGTGCAGCTTATGTGCATAATACAAATGCTGTGCCTGGTGACCCATTACCGATGGTAAGTGCCGAGTCTGAACTGATGTCATTCATTTACTGCATACCAGTTTTAACCAACATCATGCGTTAAGGTCTGGCCAACCAATTACACAAAACTCGCATCTTGCACCATGTTTACTCTCTTCTTCGGTGGCGATACATTTGCCCCTCATCGCAAATATGACAACGACAAATCTATTCAACAATTCTTAAACGACCATTTTATTCAAGCTTACCAACATCTCGCTACCCGACTGGTCGACCTGCCTGCTATCTTGGGCTTTGAGTTCATGAACGAACCTCATCCTGGCTACATTGGCCTAAAGAAGCTTGACTCTTTTGACCCGGTCACCAACCTCATTTTCGGCGACTCACCAACGCCTTTACAATGTTTTGCTCTAGGTGATAGAATAACGCAAACTGTAGATGTGTATAAGAAGTCATGGCCTTTTCCTACACGCAAATCTCACTCACGCAAGATGAACACGCAACAAGTATCTGCTTGGCTTGATGCAGAGAAAGGGTGTATTTGGAAAGAACATGGTGTTTGGAAACTAATAGAGGGTGGCCAGCCACATCAGCAGCAGCCCGTATTGCTCGACACACAGTATTTCGCCAAGCATCCTTTGACAGGTGAAAAAATATCATTTTACAATGATTTTTATTTACCTATTGTCAAACGCTATGTGAACATGATCAAAAGCGTGAATAAAAATTGGTACTGTATGGTAGAGCCATTAGCAAATGAGGTAATGAGAGAAAGAATCCAGGCGTTATCTAGATGGCTCATTAGAGATCTAACCATTTAACCCGTCGTTATAGAGACCTCCTGTGTACAAAGACGCAGAAAACGTTGTCTTTTCCCCTCATTGGTATGATTTAAACAGTGTGTTCTATAAGAAGTTCAATGGATTGGTAACGCATGACGTACAATGCTTGCAGAGGGTACATTATAAAGCTGTGTTTTTGTTAAAAAAAAAAAAAAAATTAAGGCAAGTCTATGTTTATTGATGAAGCTATGATGAATAGGGCGGTAACGTTTTTCAAGCCACTTACTTCGGCCTCAAAGGGGCTAAGAAAAATTACCGAGGACAGATCCGAAATATTAAAGCAGATGGTATACAAAATATGGGGCAGGTGCCTTGTATATTGGGAGAAACTGGAATTCCAATGGATCTGAATAATGGAGCTGCTTTTACAGAAAAGCCTAATTTTGTTCACCACGAACAATTTATGGATGCTGTTTTATACGCTATGGAAACAAATTTGATGAACTACATGTAAGTATCTGTATTTTCTATCACATTTATTCAAGTACTAGAGCTGTCACTCATCTATTCTGTGAAGATTGTGGAATTATGACTTATGTAATGATCATGAGCACGGAGACCATTGGAACGGTGAAAACTTTTCAGTGTATTCAACCTATAAACTACCTAAGAAAACACCAGAAGACAATGATAAGTATAAATATTACGGAGGAAGAGTCTTAAAGGCTATACTGGTAAGTTGCTGTTGATCGGACCAGAAACCAAATAAAAGACTATCGAACTGAAGCAAATTTTGTTACTTAGCGTCCTTATGCTGTTAAAACAGCAGGTATACCCATATCTAGCGAATTCAACATGGACAAGCTATCCTATACCTTCTCCTTCAAGCCATTTACTAGTAGTAACAGTGAATCGCATTCATTCATTACTGAATTCTTTGTACCTTATTTCCACTTTGGTGGCCAATCTTTGACTATCAAGATTAGTAGGGGCGAATTTGATTATCAAGAAGAAAATCAGACTCTGTATCATACATATGAACCTACTGCTTCAGAGAGCTCTATCACAATCTCTCTGGAAGTACGTCAAGAAATTAAAAGAGGCTTATCTTCCCGTACAATCTGCACTTGATATTCAAAATTCTAGAAAATAAAATTCAAAGAATATCGAAAAAGTCCTTTTGTAAAACCTTATAATCATCTTTACTGACAATAATAACTTTATCAAGTCGGTATTATTAGGGAACAAACCATTCCTATCAAATTATTCTAATCGTAAGATTCTATACGAAGCTACTATAATTGTATAAATTGAATCAGTGGAGGTTTGCTAGTTAGTTGATACAGGTGAGAGTAGGTTTTTTTTGAAGAAAATAAGGGTTTAATCGTATAGCTCGAATCTGTTTTCAAGAATTTTGTATTCTTGATGAGTCTCTTATGGCAACACAGCAGCAAATTTTATTTTTCTTCTTCCCCTTAGGTACAAAAATAAAGCATTTTTCTTCCTCTTTCTTCTTCTTTCAATCTATTTTCAACATTAATCACAGCACACTCTTTTGTTCCATGGGAAAAGTAATTTAAATCTTTAACATTCCAACTTGCATCATTTGATATATCATTTAATTTGATGAGAGGCTCATTGAAACTCTTATCCTGTTGATAATAATTAAAATCAGGGACCATATGTTTCACCATCTACAGGAGCGAGAAAACTGGGCGGAAGTACCACTCGTTCACCAAACGTCAGCAATGTTTTTTCTCATGTACCTCCTTCGACTTTCAGCAACAATTACCGACCACCTACTAATCATAACGTTAGTATTGCAGCTCGAAGGCGTCAACAACAGCATGGCGGACAATATCGCAGTGATGAAGTTGATGGAATGGCCAATGATTTCTATGCTTCTGGAAACCTTGGAGCAGACTGCTTCAAAAGATATGAGTTAATGACAGAATTGTAAAGTCGCGGAAGAGTAACAGGAACGTAGAATACACTATTGGATAACCAGTGATTAAACGTGTCCCCTCTTTCTTTGCATAATCATTTTTCTCGACATAGTATCAACCTGAAGAATCCGAATCATTGTCCGCTTGGAATGTATGTAATGCCTTCTGAAGAAAATCTATACGGTAATAAGCTTGTTCTCAGCTGTAATCATAGTATCAAGACCGAACAATTTCATAACACTTTTTTGTGACATAGTATGGTATGGAGTTTTATTCGTGCACCAAGGTCTGTATCAATCGGGTGTTTTCAAATTTAGAGTCGCTATTCCTCAGGACTATCCAGAATACCCTCCCTCTGTTACATTTATGAGTGATATGTTTCATCCTCTCATTGATGGTGGTGGCAATCTATCTTTATCACAGCAATTTCTGACCTGGCGGCCTCACGAGGATTACATTATTTATGTGTTGCATTATGTCAAGAATATCTTTAAAAAAGCAATTTTGGATAGACTAATAGAAAAACATTGTCTGAATAAAGAAGCTTATAGAATGTACGTAAGTAATACAGTTTTATTTTGAAAAAGAGTGCATATTCTTTTTATCTAACCACATGTTGTAGGTATAAGCATGAAATAAATACGTTTATCAAACTATCAAAGCAATGTGCTGAACTATCTTATTCGGAATCGTATTTGTATGATCATTTTCCAGATGATAATCTGATACGCTTTTCTCCAATTACAGATGCTACACTTGGTAAAGAAAAGCTCGCTAATCAGCGCTGTTGCCACCAAAATTGCACTGCATAACTAAAAATTAAAAAATCATGATTCAATATACATTTAGCCTTTGTTCAGTCGAGAATATTCTCGGGTGCAACTGAAGAAGCCAATAGCAATAATAGCGAAAATAATGAAGGCAGAAACAACACAGTAATTGTTGAAAAGGAACAGTTATTAGAAGTAAGTGGCGAATTACTTTATTGAAATTATGACCATGACTTGCTTATTGATAAAAACGTCTAGCCACTATACACTGAGAATGCACTTTTCTCATCCAGTGAGACAGATTATGCTGCGCAAGGAAATCTTGAATATCTTTGTTGAATCGAAGGATGAAATAGCATTGAAACGAATCAAAATGTTGGATAAAAATCCTGTTTTTCATTTTAGCGTATATATGCTTTTAAACGGGAATTGATGGATGGGTATAAGTGTTCAATAAATTGTTTATAGATGTTGGTAGTCAGAGTCAATGGTATAATATGAAATGCTGGGTTAAAATGAACGAGCAATCAAGGATCAACATCAACACGCTTGTCAACCTACAGCTTCCTTTTTTATGGATGCAGTCTTTTGATTGTGTGTTGATTCAAAATATTTTCATGTTTGTCTTTTTTCTTCTCCATATGCACCAAAAATTTTAGATATGGTCACGCAGTCTTACCGGTGTAAAGCACTCGCGAATGCTGAGCAGATGGTGCTCGTTGAAACTGTAGTTCAGCAAGTTATCAATCCAGCGTTTGCCTCTTCAATTATTGGACTGTTAATGCATTAATCTTTTTGACACAATCGATCAACTTGCTATGTTACCAGCTTCCAAAATGTGTAAAATGGTCAATACATCGATAACCAGTATAAAAGAAAAGGCCAATTTTTTTTTGTTTACTTTTTATGCCTTGAGTGTTTTGTAAGCAGCTGATTATACAGGCGCTGATCTAGCAAATACTAACTTCTATTTAATTCTTCATATAAGGCAATACGCACAGTATCCTTTATTTCTAATGGTAGATGATGTGAGAAGAGACCACTCGTTGATTTTATGACAAGAAAAAGAGAAAAAGAAAATAACTGCTTTGACGGATTCATGTTTCACCAGCTTATTCTAGTACTTTTGATTAACATTCCATACGCTTGAATGAATGCTGAATATGAACTTGTTACAATCTGCTACTAAACAATATACTCATGAACCCTTTCATTATATGTAGTGAAAGAATTAAATTTAGATAAGGGTAGTTATATTCATATTATTTACATTAATACTACATAATTTAAAGTGGCAAAGGTATATATGATATGCTTTATACAGTCATTGTTCGCATTTCTTCTTCAATAGTATTGTTTTGTTCCAACAAGCCTATCAAGTCTTTTGTAAATTTAGCAATTTCGTAAGCTTCTTGAGCCAGATTTCTTTTCACCATGGAATTTATCGTAGCTCCTTGTTCAGCATCTGTTGCTAAATCATTTTTGAATGATGTGTCTCTGATATGAATAATCTTTTCGTTGCATCGATACAGGTCATTCAAAATAATTTGCCCTTGATGCTGAAGCTCTTCGGTGAGTGTTACCGCTTTTCCATTGAGAGTATGTTTGGCGGTTTGTACAATGTCGCTAACAGTCTGAGTGATTGACGTTATTATTTCGTATAAATGCTGTTGATTTTCATTCGATCGAAGTGCTATCAATAGACTCTGAACAGATGAGACGATTTCCTCTGTCTCCGTTTTAAGAAAGGACTAACCGTATATGGTGATTCAGAAAAAAAAGAAAGGGAATAAGTAGATGGTCTTTATTTTCGTAATACTCCTTAGTATAATGTCTTTACCGATAGTTGTTGAGGAGTTAATACGTCAATGTCCATCATATTATTATAATTAACACTAGTACTACTATTCTTGCTACCATCATCATGCTGAGTATCTGCAGGATTCTTATTATTCCGGCTAGGATTACGTCTCGGGGGTACTATTTTATTCACAGACAGTGATCGAACCGAATGCTCCCCTTCTGAATCCTTATTCATCGTCTCGTCGTTTCTAATATGATTACTATCGTTCATCTTTGTTTTGCTCTCGGTTACTATGCCTTCGTCTTCTTCTGCTACTATTGACTTTAGTCCTAACAACTTAACCAAGTCCACTATAGTGACTGACAAGTTTCCTGCAGCTGCATCCACTAAGCTGACTGGACTGATCCCCATACCCGCTGCATACTGTTTCGTCGCTATTAGTAAGTGATTCAAAGCCTGTGAGAATCGTTTCTTGATACCGTAGAGTGTTTCCTGGTCTGTGTCAGGAAGTCCTATTTTACGCTCGTGGTATTCAACAGAAGTAGTGACTGATTTGCATGCCATGACAATTTGACGCATCGATAAAAGAACATCAGAAGGGTTATTGGAGTAGTGCGATGTATGGATCAAGTCGTTAATAGCGGATTGGTAGTCAGTAATATGCTGATGAGGAATGGCACCCTTCGAAATAGGTTGGATGAATAGCTCTTCTGTCACATCAGCATGATAATGGTTGGACGCATTCTCAGCTAAAGTAGTACTAGTAGCCCCTTTAAAACTTCGCAATTCCATGCTGATTGTATCATACTTCCTCTTCCAAGATTTAACCTCTTGTGTCAACCTTTTCACCTCATTCTCTGCTTTTTCGTTTTGCTTCCTTAGAGTCTCATTTTTACCAGACAATGTCTTAATTTCCCCGATGAGTTGCTTCATTTCCGATTTAACTTCTTGAACTGCCAATTGCTGATCTTGATGCTCTTTGTTTAATATATTATATTTGATTTCTAATGCTTTGTAATTTTCTAGATCTGTTGATGAAGTCTGTCGTTTCTGCTGCGACACTAATGAATTGATTCTCTCTGTCATAGCCGCTATTTTCATTTCATATTCGTATTTCATCGTCTCTATATCCGTGTTATTGTCCAGAATGGGCTTGGGCGTCTTCACCATATTGCCTAAATCGGCCATCAAGCTATCCAACGATTGTATATTGTTGTCTTGCTCTGGTATAAGCGCAGAGGTAGTTGCAGTCGTCGTGGTAGAAGATGATAGTGATGGCAAATCAGGATGACGATAATGTGGATTTTGCTTTGGTGAGTACTGGTGCCCGTTACTCCCAGTATCATCGTCCGAAGAGTAATTCACTTGTGTTTCTACATTCATCGTTCCTTTCACAGGTATAATATTGGTTGATTGACTTGCTTGTGGTTTTACTGTACTTGCGGTTGTACCCACACTGGCTAAATCATCCATTATATCGACATGCGGATATCGTCGTCTTAACTCATGATAGACATCGCTGGCTAAATCTTTGAATCGTGTTTCGACCAACGTAGCGAGCTTTTGTCGTGCTTGATTCCGACGTGGATGGAAATCACCCCTCATAGATAAAAAAGAGTCTAGATTAAAGAAATTTCCTTCAGTCTAGTTATCATTACTATAGAATCGTATGTCTTTGTAGTAAGTAATTGATGTTACTGTGAGTGTCCATTGTTCTTCTTATTAGTTCATCATAAACGTCAGTAGCCAATTCATGGAATTGTAGGTTATTCAACCTTGACAACTTCTGTCTAGCAGCAGCTCTTTGCGGCAACACTCCTTCCTTGGCCTCTATTTCATTCAACATCCATTAGTTCTCGTTATTCCTTTGCTCAAAGTGGTTGGTGTGACCCTCACCTTTGGTTAAGGCTTGATATAGATATTTTTGCAACTCCATAAAATAAGTCTTTGCTGAGGACTCTTGTACAGAAATGTTGTTACTATTATTAGTACCATGACTGCTGTTAGTGGCTGTGCTTGTGCTTGTTTGGCGATGAGTTGACGAACTATTTGAGGTCATGGAGTAAATGGTGGTGGAAGTGGTTGAGATCGTCTTTGACATGGAAAAAAAAAAAGAAAGGCTGTAGTAATATATAGGCTAATCTGTCAAAAAAAAAAATTGGGTTTTAACTAATCAAATCAATAAATAATTTTTGGTGCCTTAATTAATAAGAATTGAAGATCCTTGGCTCGCGCTTAGTACAGCAGCAGCAGCAGCAGTAGTAGTAGTAGTATTAGCAAAAGTTATAGTTTATCGGCGTATCAGTAACGGCGTTATTAGTAATCTTAGTATACTGATAAAAGTTAATAGGGACAAAATTTATGATGTAGTGGAAAGCTACAAGGAAGAGAAAGAAAAGAAGGGATAATGAGTTAGGAGTTTACAGTTTTTTAACTGCGGGTTTAGACGCAGCTTAAAAATAACTGGATGGAATGACCAAAATTTTGAGACGATTGAGTTAGAGTTTGAAGATCGAACTACACTAAAATGGAGACGTTTACCTGTAAATATCAAGCCAGTTTCGTTCTGGCGATAATAAAAATCAAAAGACTAAGAAGTTGTCTTCCGGCTGAACTCCGTAGGACGTTCCTTGTCTTTCCATACCGAAATGCTGATGGCCACCATGTTTTTTGCTGCATTGACATCGCGGTTCCATAGTATCTTACAGGTTTTGCAAACAAGGATACTACAGCCACGCACGGTGTCTAATTTCCTTCTTTTTTTCCGTAATTTTTTGTCGTCTTTGACACCTCCATCAACAAGCATGTTCACCATCGTATCTGCCGCACGCTTGCTGCCCTTGATACAGACGGAATCTAGTTTCACCCATACCAGGCCCATAGAATGAGAACAGGATCTCTAAATGTTGTAGTATGTAAATAATATATCTCTTATACTGTTCAGGCGAGCCTGTTTTACTACTTGGTATATTGCTTTCTATCGCTTTTATCATACAACCGGCCTTTTTCCTTTCTAATTCTGCATTGACACGAGTACTACCCGTCATGTGATAATATTCTTTTGTCGAGCAGCGCCGTATCTCATGTCTGTTTGTTTCTAACCCGATTGCTGCTGTAAATACGGTCTTTCGGCCAGGATCAACAAATGTGGGTCTGTAGTTTGTCGTGATTTCTTCATAGGAGAAGTCTTCCAACGTCAAGTCATGATGATCAATGATGGCGTCTTCTTTTGGTTTCTTCTTACGACTAAATAGGAAGTCTACAGTGAAGCCATCAGATCGAATGAGATTCCTGAAGAGCATACTTGTGTTTGTCTTTAACTCAGCAATACTATGATATAAGTGAAAGAATAATCTTGAGAACAGAGTCTTTTAGCAGAGTGCTATTTACTTTACCTTCTGAAGCCTAACTTTTTGAAGTTGAACACTTTACAAAATTGTTCAAGTTGATTCCAATAGCCCTTTACAAGTCTTCCAGGAAATAAAAAAGGAGTAAGGGCGTTTATGCTGATGGTAATGAAGCGCCATGATACTGAGGGTGTTGGAAAAGGGAAGAAGCGATGAGGTAATGGTAACCTACGAACATCGTAGGGAAGATGATTTTAATGCTCTTCTTCGTAGTATTCTTGGATAAACCACAAGGGCTTGACAAATTTGACCGGATCGGCCGCCAATGATAAAAGCGTAACCTTTTCCTCCACAAGGTCTGCAAAGTTCTTGCACAAATTATCTATTCTTAATTTGTCATCACTGCTTAACTTGACTTTACCAGGCCATTTGGGTTCGCCTTTGCAAATCGCTTGATAGCAGTATTTTGTTGCGATTTCGTCAACATCGCGCTTTACCATGCTCTAAAGAGAAAAGAATATTGACTTTGCTGCTGTTTGGTTTAATGTAAAGTTAATCCTTACCGGGAACAAATTCTGCAAGGTATAGTATAGATATTTAAGCATTCGCTGCTCAAAAAGCTCAACAATGCTGTTTGTATATGTGGTACTGAGCTCTTTACAAGCTTCTGTCAAGCATTGGCTATAGCCTTTGGTGAAGCTATAACTTACTTCGACAGCTGGATGCTTCTCTTTGAACTGCTTATAGAAGTTTTTCATGGAATCATTTATTGCTTTCTTGTTGGTTACTGTTTTACCTGTTACAAGTTGTCCAACCGAATACCAGAACTGTTGGGTGAAAATTTCTTTTGGTGTGTCTTTCTTATTATGGATGAGATAAGCGTTAACAAATAGTTGCGAACGAAACACAATAGCCCTAATGTCATTGCAGCACGAAATGACTCTTTCTCTGAATTTCTCGCGGAAGGTTGGTAACACCGCACTGTCGATGGGAAGCTTTCTTGTGAATACAGTAGCATCATCACCAAGAACAGATGAAATAAGTTCATCTTTCGAAGGCGTGTGTTTGAGGCATTGCGGCGAACGAGCAGTGGTATGGCCATCTTGTCCACAGCTGAGGCACTTTACAGCTTGTGCGGTGGTCTTTTTCCGTTTAACTGCTTTCTTCTTCTCTTTCACTTGGTCACTCTGTTTTCTCTTTTTGCCACTGCTACCAACTTTAAGGAGGTTACTCACAAGCAATTAAGTGCTGTGTGTAAGATAGATTTAGGTTTATTGCTTACCATCATCAGCATTTACGGCTTTGTAATACTTGCATTTGTAGTAACGCTTGTCAAAATGACCTGGTTCATAGCAGTCTCGACACTTGGTATGCTCTAAAAAATTACAACAAATATCAGAATCCTTATATCTTGATCTGACGGTTCTCCTACAATTATCAAGCATTTTACCAAATGGGTTCCTTTTAACCTGGTTCTTATGCTTTTCTTTAATAGATCTAATCTTCTGTATAATGAAACTTTTGTACATGAATAGAGCTGTAAGTTACAAAAAAAGCGAAATACGGAAAAGAAGGGATCTTATTCTCGTTTAAAAGAACCCCTTCATTATAATCTAACTTTGACAACAAAACGCGAGAAAAGAAAGACACGTCTTTATCATTGGGCAAAGTTCCGAAAAAGGCACTGACGAACGGTCTTATAACACATCGTCAAATGACGAAAAAGTTGTCAAGCTTTTTGTAGCTCGTCCTATTGCAAAGTCACGCCAATAAGAGTTTTCTTAGCGACCTCTTTACTATGAGCACTCATTTTTAGGACTAGCTTGTACGCCATCCTTAATGCTGCTTGGATGATACTGGATAATTGATTATCAGCGAAATCGTCCAAGAATAATATACCGCTTCATCGTAAAATAATTGAAAGTTGTCTAAATTAAGATTTAATAGTGTCCAATAAAATTTGTGAAAAGTCTGAAATAGTAGTTAAAACACTGTATTCATAAATGAGACGCTCTTCTCCAGAAAACCCCGCAAAAATAAAGTTGCTTTTTTGTTGTTGCTGGTACAGCGGCTATTCAAAAAATGAGCTCAAAGGTCTAGCATGCCTACACAAAACAGCAAAAGTCAGTGTATAACCCAACAACTTGGGAGACAGAATCTTTGTTTGACGAAAGGGGTTTAGAAGATGGATATAGAATATATTGGGCTTTGAGTGGATGATTGTTGTGAATAAATACGTTAAAGATGAGAGGTATCATGAGGATTGGGAAAATGTTGTCAATAAATGCTCAACTTCATTGAGTAAAGTTCTAGCCTGTTCGTCGTACTATAGGATATACAGGTTTAGTATCATATAAAAAAAAAAAAGACGACTAACGAGAGAGTAGGGCTGAGTTGACTTACTGGATGTTTTGCTTTTAACGCACTCTTAGCAAAATATTTTGCTCGTTCGTAGTTCTCTTCTTCAACAGCATTCCTGGCTAGAAACATGGCCACGTATCCCAACTTCTCCGGCACGTAACCATCTGAATTCGCGGTGATAGTAGCCAGTTCCACATAAATGTCGGAGAAGAATTCTATTGCTCGGCTTTCATTGCCAATATCCCATAATAACTGAGCCAACCATATGGGTATTAATCTTTCATAATTAGCCGCATCTCTTTGCTTATCGCATTCTCTTCCCTTTTCATAACATGTCTGCGCTAGGTTTGCATTCCTCTTGCGACTGTCACCGGTATCTTCATTATCTAGAGTATAATCCAACAGAAAATCATCATGCAACTCGTCGTCAACTTCCATTGCCAAACGATAACATGCATTCAAAGCTCTCCAAGTTCGCGGTTCTTTAGGACACAAGTCAATTGCTTTCAAAAAGCAATGAATCGCTTCAATGTAATCAGTGTGACCCATAATTTGATAATATGCTTCACCCAGACTGTGCCATGGCCGTCGGTCATAGGGCTTAATAGTAATTGCTCGTCGATAACACTCCACAGCTCCTGATCTCACCTTGTAGTCAAGGTACGTGTGACCCAACAATATCCATGCCACAGCGTAATCGCGTTGTAATCGAAGAGCCATTTTGAACCAAGCAATAGCATCATGCGCTTGTTTCTTTATGCTGCAATAGTTGCCTTTCACGACAAATGATATCGGATGGAAGGCGTCGATACTGCTGCAATCAATATCAAGCTGGCATAATGTTTCCTTTTCACCTAAAGAATAAAGGACATTGGAAAAAATGTCCATATTCTCCAGCCGTGAAGGGTGACGAATTCGAAGTTCTTGAAAGACAACGCGTGCTTCATCAAGACCTAGATGTGTAAATGACGACTTTTAGCTCTCAAAAAGAGTGGTATACATGCATTGGGTTTACACACTATTTGACTTTACGGCTTTCGTTGTAAAAGTATTTGCCCCATAATGCTAAAAGGAATGCAGAGTTTGGAAAATAACGTGTCAAAGGTTGAATAATTTCTACGAACAGTGGTTTGCCGTTGTCATCATCGCATTGAATATGTGTACACATCTCTGCCAAAAATATATTCTTCATGATGTACGCGCTTTCATTCAGCGTATATCTTTTGCTCGTATGACCTTTCGCAGACGGTGCCACGAAATCTTGATCCAACCGTTTCTTCAGTTCAAGAAACATCTCTCTACTTTTAACTAGACTGCCTAACTCTAACCAAGCTGATCTTTGATAAGGAAAGGCGCGTACCGATTTCAGTAATACATGAATGGCTTTGTAGTGATAATTGAGACGCTTTAATACGACTCCATAAAGGTATAAACCAAAAGCATCTAAACTGTTCGTCTGATATTGATTTGATAATTCCTCCTCTAATGATTTAAGATAGGGGTTTTCAGCTTTGTCATCCTCTTCTACACCTAATATGTCTTGCGTGGATTTCAGCTTGATCTTTTCACCTGTCTTTAAAAAACAAAGATGGTTGCGTTAACTCCAGCAAGTTCATGAAACTGATAATTTGACAGATCTACGTTTCATTTTACCATGTAAGTAGCATACAGTTTGAGAAAGTTTATTGTCGGATGTGTTGTGTCATATTTCGATAGTACTACTCTGGCATTCGCAAATTCTCGTTTTTCAAATAACAATATCGCGTATTGATGTTGTAACTTCTCAAAGTGTCCCATTGGAGGGAAAGTGCCATCATCTAATGTATAATGACCAGTAAAATACGTGACGTATTTACGGTTGCGTAGTGCTGGTCGACATCCTTGAATCATTTCGGCTGCCCTAATTCGTTTTTACCGGACGATCGATGATCAGATCAGATTCACGTACGTACAAAAGCATTCATTTTTGTTACTTTACTGTACCAAATGGAGGCGAAGGACAAACAGTGATTTTCGCAAACATCTTTTGCTCGGTACAAGTTGCTAACGAATTGTTCAACAATGTCATCCGAGCAATCGTACATTGTTTCTATTCAGCTAAAGGGGGAACTGAGAGATTTGGCTTACAGAAAAATAACGTGAATTTAATTTGCGGAAAACATTCATGCGAATGATAGGCTCGGCAAATGATAGGCTATCGATGAAGTGAATCTCTCAAGTTTTAACTTCCTACTTAAATAACTGAATAACAGGTTATGAAGATTTTCGATAAGAGTCGTTCAAGCAAATAATTTTCTCAACTCTAGATGACGCTTTATTCTTTGACTAGCTCTGTACTTTGTTTTTGCATAATGACTCGTCACTATCATTAGCTGAAAGAAGCATGCTACAAAATGCTTCTTTCGAGTATCTGATGTTAAATAGAGCGTATTCATTGCACACCCATGACTCATGTGATTGGCCGTTGCTTTTTTGTGTAATTCTGTACAAAAGTCTTTAAGATGTACGTAGATTTTTTATGCAAATAAATTTCCGTTTCTTTTCGTAAATTTACAAGTCTTTTGCTTCTTTTCTTTTCTGTAAAGTAATAACCACGAGAACTAGAGTAGAAAGCAAAATGACCGTGTCTACTATTGATCGCCTCACTCGTCTTCGTGCTGAAATGAAAGTGCACGGTGTTAACGTCTTCCTCATTCCTTCTGAAGATGCACATCAAAGTGAATACATTGCCGATTGCGACAAACGTCGCGCCTGGATCTCAGGCTTTACCGGTTCTGCTGGTTTCGCTATTGTAACAGAAACTGCAGCTGCTCTTTTCACGGATGGTCGTTATTTCTTGCAGGCGTCTCAGCAACTCGATGACAAATACTGGACTTTAATGAAGCAAGGATTACCGGGTGTTCCTACTTGGCAAGAATACTTGGTGCAGAATTTGGAAGCAGGTAGTAAGATTGGTTTTGATCCTACATTAATAAGTGCTGTGGATGCACATCAGTTGGAAAAGCAATTGGCACCTTTAGGCTCCACGTTGGTCCCCTTGGAAAAGAATTTGGTGGATTTAGCGTGGGGTGAGGATAGACCTACACCACCCAAGGACAAAGTTTTTGTACAACCCACTAAATACACAGGTACTATGAGAGATATAGAAGCAGCAGAAGTCTAGTGAGGGACCGAGGAGGAGGGGGGGGGCGCAAATGAAAAGTCATGCACAAATAGAAAGCAGTGATAAATGGGATCTAACGCGAATGTTATTGTAGGAAAATCTGTGCAGGATAAATTAAAGGAAGTTCACGATTATATCGAGAAGGAGAACGCTTATGGTCTTATTATATCTGCACTGGATGAAATTGCTTGGTTGTTTAACCTTAGAGGTTCAGATATTGACTGTAATCCAGTTTTCTTTTCCTATGCTGTCATTACTGAGGCTGAGGCTTATCTTTATATCGACCTTGACAAGATCACAGATGATAGCGTCCAGTCTCATTTGAAAGAATCCAACGTGATTGCCAAACCATACGACACGTTCTTTGAATGTTTGAGAGGATTCAGATTTGAAGAAGGCAAAAAACTGCTCGTCAACAACAAAACCAGTTTGGCTGTTGAAATAGCAGTAGGAGGTGAAGCCAACGTCAAAGAGGAACCACGCAGCTTCGTCAATGATTGCAAAGCCATCAAGACAGCTGAGGAATTGCAAGGGATGCGTGATTGTCATTTACGCGATGGTGCTGCTCTTGTACAATACATTGCTTGGCTCGAGAACAAATTGCTTGTTGAAAAAGCTCAGTTGGATGAAGTAGACGGTGCTGACCGCTTAGAACAGTTCCGTGCCGCTCAAGAGCACTATGTTGGCCTTTCTTTCCCTACCATCTCTTCTACGGGTCCTAACGGTGCTATCATTCATTACCAGCCTGAAAAAGGAAGCTGCAAGACGATTGATCCAGCTCATATTTACTTGGTGGATTCGGGTGCACAATACCTCGATGGCACCACCGATGTCACACGTACATATCATTTCACAACACCTACTGCTTATGAAAAGCGATGCTTTACTCGTGTTTTGCAAGGTCATATTGCCATTGATCAAGCTGTCTTTCCAAAAGGCACGACGGGTTATTTATTAGACCCTCTGGCCCGCCAATTCCTTTGGCAAGACGGTCTTAACTTTTTGCACGGTACAGGACATGGTGTAGGGGCATTTTTGAATGTCCATGAAGGCCCTCACGGTATTGGTATCCGTCCCCATTACAACGACACGCCTCTTGCTGTGGGTATGACTGTCACCGATGAACCTGGTTATTATGAAGATGGTAAATTTGGTATTCGTATCGAAAATGTGATCTTGGTCAAAGATGCAGAAACACCCAATAATTTTGGTGGACGTGGCTATCTTGGTTTTGAACATGTTACTATGGCACCCATTGGTTTGAATCTCATTGACAAAGATTTGTTATCGCCCTCTGAAAAGAAATGGGTGAACGATTATCATAAAGAATGTTTGGAGAAGTTAAGTCCATTGCTTAGCCATGATGAATTAGCAATGAATTGGCTCAAGAAAGAAACCACACCCATCTAATGAATCAAAGATGAATCAAATGTATATAACAGATCTATTTGTAGTTAATATCTGAAAAAAAAAAAAAATAATTAGCAAAGCAGGAAAAGCTAATGTCGTTCCTGAATTGAGTATTTGTCATCTAATTTGCCGTGTGTTAAACGGACGAAATCAGACAATAATTAACGTGAAACCTTAGAAAATCGATCGACTTTTTGCCGTTTTGCAAAACCTCATACTTCTTAACTGACAGTGAGCCCAACGTGCTTTTAGACTTTGGATGTGCAGTAGACTAAAAATCATATAGAGGCACATAATACCATACACGTCAATCTTCTATGCCAAAACTGCGCTAGAGCCTAGGTCGATCTCTTGATCCCAGTTTAAAACTTTTTTTTTTTTTCCCACATCAATGAATCGCCGACGAAGGAACCAAACTGGTAAGAATGGCTGACAAATCAAAGGTTTAAAGTACAAGCTAACATATACAAGTGTTCAATTGTATGAATAACAAACTATTCAATTCTAACAGGGAAGCAGTAAACAACAGAATGTAAGTTGGAAGTCTTTTTTCTTACTCTTTGGATCAGCTTATTTTATCGAGTATTGTTTGCTTTTTTTCTATTTCCGCCCGAACCCTTTCCTATCATACGATTCTGCTTATTGAAACCTAGTGGCTTTTTTTAATATTTTTATTCTTGTTGATCTCATTTTGTTTAGTCTTGCTCTTCTTTTTTTCTTTCTTAAACAACCTTTCCTATACCTTCTTCAATATACAGATCTAACAATGATTAACAAGGATCAAATCAACTGGGATTATCTTGAAAACGCTCTTCAAAACAAATCTGGCGATGTTCCTCTTGCCGAACGTTTCCGTGCTCTTTTCACCTTGAAGGCTATTGGTGACGAAAAGGCTATTGATATTTGTGCTGGAGGTACGTATTCTGTGATATGGTTGTTGGGGAGTCAAAGCGTACAGAAGAGTAGACACACGCATCACTGCTTTTCATATCAGCTTTTTTACTGTGGTCCGTGCGTTTGTGTAGCATGGAAAGAGGGTGTGCGTGTGTGCTGTGTAACGTTTTATAAGCTGGACGGAGGAGAAGAGGGACAGCAACGATGGAGGAGGCAATTGTTCATTATTTTTTTTGCTATGATTTGAATACTCAATTCTATGAATCTATCTTTTACAGCTTTTTCTGATGAATCTGCTCTTTTGAAGCACGAAATTGCCTATTGTTTAGGTCAAACTCGTAACCCTTATGCCAAGAAATGCCTCACTGAAGTTCTTGAAAACGAAGAGGAACATGTTATGGTCCGTCACGAAGCTGCTGAAGCCATGGGTGCTCTCGGTTTCGAGGACTCTCTCCCCATTTTGGAAAAGTATGCCAAAGAGGATCCTGAACAAGCCATTGTTGAAACTTGTCAGCTCGCCATCGAAAGAATTAAGTACGTCAATGACCCTAATAACAAGAAGGATCAAGAATACCGCAGTATCTACAGTTCCATTGATCCTGCCCCTCCTAGTTTGGAACCCAAGGATGTCAAGACCCTTGGTCAAGAATTAATCGACCCCAAGTTGCCTCTCTTTGAGAGATACAGAGCTATGTTTGCTCTTCGTGAAATCGGCACCACGGAAGCTGTCTTGGCTCTTTGTGAAGGTTTGAAGGATACCACTTCTGCTCTTTTCCGTCACGAAGTATGCTATGTATTGGGTCAATTGCAAAGCCCTGCTTCTGTTCCTGCTCTTTCTGAATCTTTGAAGAACAAGGAGGAAGCTCATATGGTTCGTCATGAAGCTGCTGAAGCTCTTGGTTCTGTTGCCAGCCCCGAAGTTTTCGAGATTTTGAACAAGTACAAGGATGACGAAGAACCTGTTGTTCGTGAATCTTGTATTGTTGCTCTTGATATGTTTGAGTATGAAAACAATGATGCTTTCCAATATGCTGATGGTCTCGAGTCGGAAAAGCAAAACATGCACAACCTCAAGCTTGCCACTGCCACTAATACCAACAACTAAATCATCATCTTTGGATGAAGTTTCTTTTTGTTTTTTGCACGTATTCATTCATTTTATTTTATTTTTTGTATTTTTTAAAATTCACAACCCTGTCTTTTTCTTGTATAGAACATTTCCCCAATCATAATTTATTCTAGTGCCGTATTTTTATCTTTCACTGTTAATGAACTCTAATAAAACACTCATTGAATCAATCACTTCTCTCGTTGGCTGACTTGTGAAGTTACAACAGTGCTTCCTTAAAAGAGAAATTGAAGTACCTGAAATTATGCAGATGTCAGACTGAACGAAACAGTCACAGCTCAGCCACTTGACCATTTCCAAATGGGCTTCCTATCTTTTTGTCCACAACTCTTTCCAAAATCATTTCTTTAAATTAAGGCAAACAAAAATATGGAAAAGTGGAAAGGTTCTTTTGCCCAGTCGCAATTAGAAAAGTTTGGTTGGGAAACGTAAGTATAACATACGGGAATAGCTTATTAGAAAAGCTAACAGCTCGGTTTACTTACCCGTTTCGCTTTATTTACTTTTTCAAACAATAACAAAGTGGTGAAGGTCTTGGTAAAAATAAAGAAGGCAATGCCAAACATATCAGTGTCACTGTTAAGAATGACAAAAAAGGCGTTGGCGTCAATAAAGGCGATTGGGAATTTGCTTGGTGGGACCATTTGTATAATAAAAGTGCCCACTCGGTTGTTGTAGAAAAAGACCAAGAGAAAGGTGAAATCAAAGTGGCTACAAAGAAGAAGGGTGAAAACCGTCGATCCAGAACTGGAATTATATCTACACATAAACCAACAGGCAAATCTGTCATCACTACCACTACCACGACGAGTGCAACTACCACAACGAATCCAAGTAAAAGCATGAGTGCTATGGCAGATGAAAGAAACATGATGGATGCTGTGAAAGATGTTCATATAAATATCGCACAGCGAATTGCGAGCACTGCATTGTATGGATCGTTTGTCAAGGGGAGTGCACCTAGTACACCTGCAACGTCTACGCCCACGAGTGAGGCTACGTCTGCTGCAGAAGATGATGAAGAGGAGGAGGAGGAGGACGACGAGTTGAAGGATTATTCTATGAAGGTATCGGATGCAGAGTTATTTGCTGCTTGTGAAGGAAGAACTGCACGTAAAGGGGGTCGTGGTTTAGTTGAACAAACAGGCAAATTCAAGCGTGTCATGCAAGAGTTTGTTAGACAACCAGAGGACGACGAAGAAAATGATATTGATACCAAAAAATCCGAAAAGGCTTCTTCTAAGAAAGATAAAAAGAGAAAACGTCTTGACAAAGACGATGAAAATGATACCCATAAGAAATCTGTTAAAAAATCCAAGAAATCTGATAAAGAATCGAAAAAGGCTAAGAAATCAGAAAAAAAGTCCAAGGAAAAGTCAGATACTGGAGATAAGAAGAAGGCTAAGAAAGACAAGTCTTGTAAAAAGGAGAAGAAGAAAGCCTTGAAAGATAAGAAAGACCAAGAAAATAAGAAGGATAAAAAGGACAAGAAGAAGAAAAAGTCAAAGGATTAGACAAACCCTACTTTGACTACTAGACTTTCTTTTTTAAAAACTTTTATTTCACGCAAAACTGCACGCATATAAATTAACATTTAGATATTAGAAATAAGTTATTTATACATATTTGTAAGAAAGCATTACATTCCCCTATATCCTTCATCAAAATTTGTAAATATAATATTGGAAAGCTATACTCAGAATGGTTGTTTTACTGACGGAGGGCGGCAACACCAACGTATCAGTCTCCATATTATCGTAATTCCTAAAATTCCTGCAATGGCTACTCCAGCATATAATAGTCCATTGTGGAACACTTGACCGCACACTGTAACGTTATTTGGATCATTCCTATAGTCACTTGAGTTCTCGCACTTGTCACTTATGAGTTGACTCACTATGATCATAGCAACCCCGATGCAAAGAAATATAAACAAGATGAACGTCCAAGCACAGGCACGTAAAGAAACAGGCCAATGCCCGTTGCTGCTACTAGAAGTGACAATCTTTTCAAACATAGTAGTCGGTGATGGAGGTGCCGCCACTATGTGAGTGACATTTGAAGGAGGCGAGAATAAAGAAGGATGGCTTCCTTGTCGTTGCTGCGTTGGCAGAGTGTATTGATGATGTGAAGGATGCAACGGTACTGCATTTATAGGAAATGAAGAAGAGGACGGATTGGGAAAACCATGTTGCTGTGAGTAGTCTAAAGTAAGGGTAGCAGCAGGATGATGGTGCAAAGGCTGATGAAAAGGTGGTCCCATAAACAAAGCTTGAGGCCGTGGCGAGAATTCAGATGGCAGATGATTCATCCTGTTGCTATTGTTATTGTTATACAAAAATTCATTTTCGTACGATGCTGGATGTGGATACCTGTCATGAAAATAGGATACAGAATCTGATGTTACGGCTATTGGTAAAGTATGTGGTGCATAGTGTTGTTGGTATGGACTCGATGGCGAATAGTAATAGCTGCTGCTCCTTCTGTGATAGGATGAGGGTTGTTCATTGTCATGCACGCTACTGCCAAATGAAGAGTGTACATAATTTGATGTAGGCTGGCTTTGACGTAATTGCTGCCCATTTACTCTTGCTTCTTCTCGTAATTTCTCTTCTCTCTCGGCTCTTAAATACTCCCTTAGATCAACTGCTTCGGAGTCATTGTACTCACTGCTATTCCTGTTTGACGTCGTTAGAGTCGTAGCAGCAATGTTAGAGTGATGATGATTATCAGCTGAAGGGGTTTCATAGGAATGTCCTCGTTGTAGAAGAGACGCTGAAGGTATCATCGCATGCTGCTGCTGTTGTAAATGATTTGCAGAATTCGATGCTTTTGTATTATGTGCAGATATCACTGCTTCTTTCACTTCCTCAGTTTCAGTAGGGAAGAGAACGGATGACGATGGACGCGATTTTTGTTTTTGAGAGAATGAAAACGAAGAAGTTGTACTTCTTCTTTGACTGTTCATGCGATCATATGGGTGTGTACGATTCGATGCTGTGGAAGCTATTGTTGTCGTAGTTCCATTAGAATGATGATGTTGCTGTTGACTAACAAGGTGGAATGATTCGTCCTGTGAAGGATATTCTTGCTGCAGGTTTTGTAATGTAATAGGATAATTATGCTGACGTTGCTCTACGGCTACATCCTCTGGTGGTAATGGTGGCGGAGGAGGATACTGTCCTGCATAAGGGTCCGTTATATCCTCGAGAGGCAATCTTTTTCCATTATCTTCCTTTTCATTCAATTGCTGTTGCGTCTCATATTCATGAGCACTTGAGGACATATATTGTGTCTACGTACTTTTCTAAAGTATTAGAAGAGTACAATTCTACTTGGGATATTTTGAGTAATGGTAGAATATGTCCTTATGGGCAAAAACGAAAAGAAAAAGAGCAAGAAAGCATTTTTCTCGCTTTGCTGTATAACTCCCAGGCGTAAATTGTTTGTTGCGCATAGAGGAAGAATGGGCAATAGGAAAACTTGTTTTTTATTTTTCTTCTAATTGTCCAAATTAAGTTATTTTCATGCCTGTTTTGTAAGTTGGGACCCCAAGACGCCTCCAAAAATAGTCCTACTATACTATGTGATCTTTGTTAAAGGACTTGGTACTTTTACAATTTACCATGCACTGAGCGTAATAGTCTAGAAAAAATCGAACTTGACAAAATGTATACTGTTCGACTGATATCTCACGTTCTCGGTTCAATGTGTCTTACTTGCGTCGATTGCAATTAGCCTATATACGCTTTTTAATAATCATTGCACGATTGTATATCAGAATGTTATATCACCTTGAAAGCAAGAAAAGAAAAAAGAGTTAAAAAAGACTGTTAGAGGATATGAAGTGACCCGGGCAGTAATTAAAGCTCATAATACAGAATATGTTGAACTGCTCCTCATGTATTAACAGAAAGAAAACCAAGAAACAAAGATGCTCAATGAACTGTTTATCATGATCATTAGTTCCTTTATCCGAGGCAGGTTCTGTCTCCTCTTTCTTCGCCAAGAGTGAATGCAGAACAAGTAATGAAAGTGAAGCAAAAAGTTTAAAGAACATGCTTATGCTTTCCTTTTCAACCATACTATCAAAATTGAGAGCTGGTTGAGCCTTTGAAGCATCCATGTCTGTCTATCTGAACTCTTTTGAGTTGCTAAACTATATTCGTCAATACTGTTGTTTTCGGCTGTATCTGCAACTTTTAATAGTGAAGAATCCTTCTTCTTGCTTATCTCTAAATTCTATTGAGCAAAGATAGAAAAGCTTTTCATTTTCCTCTGCTCACAATAAACTCAGTCTCTCACCCTTTTCTCTTTATGTTGGTTCTTTAACCAGCAACAAATATTTCAAATGGACACATCTTTGCAGAATCTTCATGACACATTCATTCAAAAAAAAGAGCGCTTAGTGGAGCTCGCTTGTACTTTAGACAGAGTACAACACACGATCAGCTCGTTGAACGGGCAGTTACGGAAAACTGATCTTGAGCCTTTTATGAGAATGAAACTTCAAGATCACTTGGATAACGCTCTGAAGAGCGTTACTGCCATGACTCGAGAATACGAGATCTTAAGAAGTCAGGTTCTGTACATGGGCAGGCAGTTGAATGGCGGGTTTCGATAAGCGTTTCGAATCAAGCTATAGTGTATAGTCCAAAGACGAGAAGAAGTATTATTGAACGGTCCTGCTCCAAACAGGCATAAAGCTTACATATACCTTTCCAGATCACAAAATATAGTCATAGCCATCTCTTTGCAACATTATTATATCATACTAAACTGAACACACAATATACCCTACTCATACTGAAGTACATCATCTTGAAATAATAAACGAAATGGGATGCATTTAGATCATCAGGAATTTATAATTGGGGAAGTCTAGGTAATAGCCCTTTGTGCAAGGCCAACGAACAAAGTAAAAGAAGGACAAGAGGGATGCTCTCCTCCATTTCATTAGAACGTGTCAGCTTTTACACTCGACCAAGCATGCTGACATTTTTTTTAAACATTAAGGCGTTCTTATATCAGGTGGCTGTTCTACCACTCTCTTTGTCGAATCAACGACGGGGTAATACACTTTGGCTAACTATGATAATACCTTGCTATGTCACTTTTGATTGGCAGACATACTGGAACGCTGCTACATAGTTTAATAGATCATCACCGGCTGTGATGATACGGGAGCGTTGGGAAGGCCAAGAATGTCGGTCTTTAATAGAATCACCAGTGCCATTCTTCTGGTGATAGAAAAGCATAGTAATTGGATTGCCATTTTGCCAGCTTTGTTTCTTGTACAAGGATGTTCATGTATTTTATCCTTGACAAATAGGGGTGGCTGCTAAACGTCAGTTTGACGGATATTCATTTTATTTCTTCATTCATGTATATATATATATATAAATAATATATCTGTTCTCTCGGTATAAGAGGATAATCGCTCTTTGCTTCTAGTACATGATTCTTATCTTGATACAGTTTTAGAATTACAAGTAATTGCCGGAATCAATTGAATAGGATTACAATTACAAAGAGACTGGAATAGACAGTTGACGTTCAATGGGTAATAAATCTTAGTTCAAGTCGTTACGCACCCATTGGTTCAGCATGTCAAGACCACTTTCAGGTTGATCATAAGGAACCATGTGACCAGCACCAAAGACACGCAAGAAAGCAAAACGACCATCTTCTGTTCTACGTAATTCACCCGCTTGCTTTTTACCCTTCAATTCAGAATACCATTCTGTATCATTGGCGGAAGCAAATTCTTCATGACCTGACCAAGGTAAAGCCAAAGTCCAAGCCTTGTTACCCATCCAGTTACAGATGAAATCGGCATCACCAGCATAAATCAAAATACGGATATCGTCCTCTAAAAGTTTAGGTACTTCGTTGACATAAGGTCGCATCCAATCACCTGCCATTTGGAATCTAAAATTGATTTGCATGTTGCAGCTTTCATATTTATCAGTTTCAGCACCCACAGCTTTCTTTACATCAGGCTTGTTGAGATATTTTTGAACGGATTCGAGGATATCGTAGCAAAGGTTGCCTCCCTTACATTTCTCTCTGACGTCATATGGGTTCATACCGGTTTGTTGATAAGGTGTAATTTGATCTTTGTTACATTTCATAGCGGCAGGCAAACAAGCAAATACATTTTGGCTGTCATAGCAGTTTTGAATGAGTCGTTCACAAGCGGGGAATTGAACCTCCATGTTGCGGCACTCGGCTTTGCTTAAGACAGGGCCATAAGAGTTCTCACAAGCCATCTGAGCATAGTATTTGTACTGAATGAGAGGGTCGGTCAAACCATTACCGATAAGCAGACTCTTGAGGTTGATGTTAGAGAGTGAATGCTTCTCCTTTCTTAATTCCAATGATTGGAAGTTGCCCTTATTGTTTTCGTTGATCACACTACCGATAGCAGGGATATAATGTCCAGCATCTATCAATAGTATGTATATACATGATAGATTGGTTATCGGATGAGCGTCACTCTTTTCCATTTTATAGAGTTGGTTTCTGAGCAATTGAATAGCTTACATGATTCGCCAGAGACGTGGAAATCAAGGTCGGCATATTCTACATTTGGTAACAAATGACAAAAAAGGGGGTTGGGCACTCATTAGTCTATCGGAATTTTTTCTTTTTTTCTTTTTGTGGATAACTTACGAGGGAACTCCTTGAAGAAGAGCTGAAGGAAAGCATAAACGTCTTCCGCAGCAGCTACAGTATTCGTAGCCCCGTTGCTCCCATGAGAAAATCCAACATTCAAAGGCTGTGTCCATCATAAAACAAAACAGTAAAGATTTCAATCTACTTTTTTTCATAGGTGAAAGTGGGTTCGTATTACCTGATCCAAGAAGATGAGATTGGCATTTTCATTCCAGGAATATTGATTAATGTAGGTATCAGTGCCTTCTTCGTTGACAGTGCAGGGACTATCAAGATGCAATTTAGTATGACGTTTGGGCATGACACAACGTGAATAGAAATCTCTCTCAGTTTCATTTTTTTCTTTTTTTACCCTAGTTCCATTAAAAGACCGGTCAAAGAAGAACATCCAGGTCCACCATTCAGCCATAAAACAACAGGATCTTCTTTTGGCTTATTTCTTGATTCAAAGAACCAGAAGAAAAAGTGCTTATCATTGCCAACATCCAGATAACCAGAGATCTAATGATCATTGGTTTTTTTTTTTTTTTTTTTTTTTTTCCGTCAATGAAACTGATGAATACGACATTTTGCCCTCATTTTTGCATTAAATATTATCTCGGAATTTTTTTACATCATAAATACTTTACTTGCTTGACACTGGGGTCACAGATGTTGGGTTGTTTGTATCTTAAAGCATAATTAGAGAAAGCAGGATGTGTGAAAGTGGTGAAAGCATCAGAGGCTTGGTCGAAAGCATCCTTGAGTTTACTGGTAGCGTCATGGACTCTATCTGTGACACCTTTGAATACGTGTTGCACATCTTTCCATGCATTTTCGCCAAAATCAACAACTGCATTTTGCTCTCTGAATAAGATGGGTTCGGCGTAAGCACCAAGACCAAAAACACATGAAGCCAACAATGTGATTTTGGTAAGTGAAGTAAGGCTTGGCATATTTTGTAGAAAAAAAAAATAAAATAGAAAAAGAAAATAAGAAATGAAAGGATGGAGATGGGGAAAAAGAGAAATATTTAACAGAATTGAAAATGAAACCAAATTTTTTCGCATGACTTCAACTTTTTGTTACAAGCGTACCACCCACACACGCAACAAAATAGAAAAGATAAGCAAAAGTAATGAGCTCATGAGAATGGAGTGACAAAAGGCTGAGATTAGATCGAGTATCAGCGTATCGTATGGTGTCATCTTTTCATCTATCATTGGCACCCACTCCCCACTCCCCCACCTTCAAAGACTCTACAATAGCAAGCGACAATCGTGATGTGGGTTAGCAAGCTAGCAGCACATCTATCGATCATTCGTATTCAAGTACAATCAGATAAAGTCCGTGGACGGAATGAAGAACCTGCTAACTTATGCTGCTTAAACCGGAGTTTATGAATTATTATATTATGTACTGCCGCCCGTGCAAAGCGATCAAATGGTCCATACTTTAATAATTCTTGACAACCGGAGATCTACCTTTATCAACTTGTTTTTAGGCAGCTGTACCTCACCCAATTCAGTCATGATGATTGTTCTATTGCCTTGAAGGTGCCATCGTGTGGTAGTCTACTTTGACGAAAATGGCGTCGACCTGCTTTTATGCACGGGGCGTACATCGTTCTCCTGAAGCGAAAAATGTGAGCCTATTCTTTTGCACTACAACCTTCGTTTTATTACATTGTTTATTTAGAAAGTAATATCATTGGCCAACCGCATCAAAAACGATTTGCCTCTCACTCGACCATCACGGAAACCGCCCTGCCCTTTTTCGCCGCTTATCATCTCAGCAAATCATCTATTGGCTGTCATTTGTTTCAAAAAATTTATATATATTGTATCTCTTCTTCATCTATGCCAAGAATATGTTGAACGATGGCAATAGAAGGGCCTTTTGTGCAGCAAACAGTATCACCCTCCATAGCATCGCCTCCGGTCATGCGACAACAAAACTATCGATTACAGAAACAAAATGAAGATCTGCCTATGGATTTAGGAAGTCTTCAAGATATTTTTACTTTTAAATTTATTGAAGGACGACCTATCACGAATATCATCTTGGCTATTTTATGGAGTATAGGTCTACCGATTTTACTCTATCATCTTTTAAAGCCAAGACTAGGTCAAGTCGTAGCGATGATTATAGCTTCCTGTCCACCATTAGTGATAGTTGTTACGTAAGTGTTTCTCATTGAGGAAGAGAATCCCACTTTCCAATGGATAGTTTGTTCAATGCAGAACAGAGGGTTAAACGGAATTGTTGTTACAGTCGCATGATAAAGAACAGGACTTTGGATCTACTAGGCTTCATAGCAGGAGTTAGCTTTTTCATTACTGGGATAATTGTAAAGTATAAGCAAAAAAAGATCAGAAAGAGAGACCCTACGAAACCATTGTCTCACCTCATCGGATCCACCCTTCTGCCACCCATAGTCCATTGCACAACCATCGCCACAAGTCTCTTCCATTTGTGAATCTATCACACCACTGCTTGTGGGCGTATTCTGCATCCTATCCTTATTCCCCATTAAAATCGGTTCTTTTGAATTGCGACCTGCTATCTTTCAAATTACGAATCAACTCATGCCGCGAACAGAGAAAGGCGAAGAGTTACAAGAACACGATCAGCAAAGACTTCAAGGACAACAACATAGAGAAGAAGTGGATAAAGGGAAAGCATTGGATTGGATATATGTTCATTTGGCTCGATTTCGATCGGACGTTAGGATGTTGACAGCCTGCTGGGGTATCATGTTGATTGTAGGTTTTATTATCAAAGCCATCATTGCCTCCACCAACACAGATGTTAGCAAAGCGCAGGATTTCGGTTATGCCTTTTTTTCGCTAGCAACAGCTGCTATGGTTGTCGTCTCGTGGTTCTTTACCAAAATGATGAAAAGACATGTCCATGATGAAGCTATTAGCATGCAGAGAGAACAGCAATGGCGTGAAGGATGGGACAATGCTCGTTGGGGCATGCAAGCCATGTCCACCGGTTTTGAACAGATGGTTGGATAAAAGGAAAAAAACAAACAAAAACAGAGTTCACATTGCAGCTCTGTCTCTAAGATTCAAATGGGAGAGACCTTCCTATGAAAGAGAGAGATGCAAAGCATACTTTGTATTCGTAGATGTAAAAATAGGATCTTTTTTTTTTTTTTTTTGCATACACATGACAGCTGAAGAATTGCTTCTACACTACTTGGTTCAAGTACACAGATTGTAACGCAAACCCATGTTTTTTGATCTTTTTGAATAAACGGATGCTGAACGACAAGAAAGTCAATTCATTGGCTCTCCTAATGACAAGCAAGAAAATCTCTAGGGTGGTGCAGCTACCGAGTGATGGACTGCCCGTGTGATCGTCCACTTTAGGAAAAAAAGTAGGGAGTTTTCAAGTGCTTTAAAGTGATAAGAGGCAAATGTATTTTATTCTCTATGTTGGGATGATGGGTATCATGCTGTTCCATATCAGAAAGTTTCGCCTTTCTCTCCGGGTTGGGCCACACGGCCATGGAATTCTTTCTTGATCCGTTTCCAGCGGTTGTTCTTGAAGACCAGTTCTGAACCAGAGGCCATCAGATCACCCTCTTCTGAATGTCCGTGTTTACCTATCTTGTCACTTTTCCAATACAACCACAGCAGGTTACCCGGCTTACCCAACCGGGCCTCCTCTTCCTTTTCTTCTTTTGCTTTTTCGTCAAGCGTGGGCGCAACAAAGTCTAAATAGGGCACGGCAACAGAAGGGTCTGGGTATTTTGGCGGCAGCGGCGAGGGCGATGGCCCCATGTCCGTTTTGGGTCTAAAATTCGGATTGAATCGTATTTTTCCTCCTCCTCCTGCTGAAGAAGGGAGGGGTGGTGGATGGGTGTATCTCTCTGGTTTCACCATGCTAGGCAGAATGCCTTTCGCGACCTCTTCTCTTTCTCTTAGTGACATGGTTTCATAACGTTTGACTTGATCCCAGGCCGCGTCGATCGACGTGGCACCGTCCTCCTCCTCCTCCTCCTCCTCCTCTTTGGCTTTTTTTGTCGCCCCCTCCTCCTCTTCCGTGTCGTCTTTCCCGCGCGTCTTGTTGTCGCATGTCTCCCTGACGGTCTGCAACAGGTAATCACACAGCACAGCATGACCGGCCGAGTCGTCTTTGAATCGTTTACCGACGAGGAAGAGGGCGACCAGGAGCTGTTTGGAGACGCGTTTCGCGGTCTCTTTTCGCAAACCTTTGATGAAGAGTCGTTGCGTGGTCGTCCCTTCCATGCCGTTCACAAGGCCTGATACCATCATGTCGATGAGCTCCTGGGTGGACTTGGTTTGTTCGGGTGTGATGGTATCCTGCATAAAGACCTCTTGTAATTGCTCCAACAAGTCATGAATAAGGCCAGAGATGATGGCAAATCCAGAGTGTAAAGGAATGCCGTTCAACACATCGATCGCCAAGTCCTCCATGTTGTCTTGCGTGTCCACGGTGACAGGGAAACGGTGGGTTCCTCCGCAGTCACGAAAACAGGTGCGCCAACGTGTTGCCTTTTCTATAAAGCGCATTGTCTGCATGGCGGATGGCGTTTTTGTGGTGGCGGTGGTAGTGGTAGGGGTGGTGGTTGCGGTGACACTGTCGTCGGTGGTGGCCGAGAGGATGGCAGAGGAATGGATAAGAGGCAGGTAACGAGAATAGCGCAGTGGATGGATGTTGACCCGTCTACATAAAGGATCTTTTCGGGGGGCCTCTATGAATTGTTGGATAGTGTCATATAAATTAGGACGGATAATCGTGTCTATCAACTCTGCTATTTTCAAGGGATTCTCCTCGGGCTTTAAGGGTCCATGAAGCGAGGAGAGGAAGCCCTCGTCATGGTCATTTTCTGTTTTTACTCTTGATAGATCGAGGATATCATTTTCAGCCTGTGTGAATTGTTGTTTCAGTGGGGTATTCAGACAGTGCAAATAGATGGTTTCTAGAATAGGTTGTACGATGGGTTAAAAAAAAAAAGCTAAAGTAAGAAAACGCTCATTTTTTGGGAGGATGGTAGGGCTTACTTTTATTGCCTTGGGGTTGTACCCTCAACATGTGTGTCCAATCGTTTGTATGACTTTGGTTGGGGGTTGTAAGGTAAGAAATACTGCCTAACCATTGACAGTTGTGTGGAAACAGTTGAGTTAAAAAGAGGGCATAAACCAAAATAATTGGGCCCGTGATGTGTACCTTGTGTTGTCATCCCTACATAGACTTGAGTCGCTACATCTTCTTTCTGCAAATGCATGCCAATAGAGTGGGGGGGTAAGTTTTCAGAAAACCACTTTTGTATGTATGTTTGAAAGAAGGAAATACGTCCCGTAACAATTACCTTCATTGGCGCGACAGCATGAATACATGAGCACCATTCTGTATCTATCACATGGAGAACAAAGACACGGGGGAGGGGGGGATTGAGCCGTCTTTCTTTTGGCTGCAATGATGTAGGGTCTCATTTACCTGACAAAGCACGCTTACTACGTTTAAAATAAAGTAAAGTCAGACTTCTGTGAGAGAGATAATCTGGTTCATGTATATATTGGTTTGCCAATGGTGCTTGTTGATTGATGAGATGAGATCCATTGGCTTGATAGTAAAATGTGACAGTATGTGTTGATTGCTGTTGTGCTGTTGAAGACTATCAAAGCAACAACCATGGGTGTTGGGAAATGAAGGAGAGTAAGAATTCTACTTTATATTTTTTCTGTTTTTCGTTTTAGGATGGTATAGATTCTACCTTCATGGGTATATTGGTGATATGTAAGGTGTTAATGTTATAATACAGTTGTGCTAAATGACGCATCGCATGCAATAAACTATGTTGATGGTTGGGAAGGGTATATACAGACATGGTGATTTCTGATGATATCTGTTTTGAGAGAATGCTGTGTTCTAAAACTGTTCCTGGTGTGTTTGCATAGGGTAGTAGACGTAGGACATCGACCTGAACATGACTTAACCTTTCCATCGTTTTGTGAGAAACATAAACTGGGTTCAAAGGAAAGGGACTGATGCCTTACCTTTTTGTAGGATTCAAACGGTTGATGTTATCCAGTGCGTTATGCACCATAGCCCGTATATCTCTCGGTGAATCACCCACATTATTTCGAAACCTAAGATGGGAAAGGTTGAGTGATAAGTTAGCAGGTGACACGAAGTTATCAAAGCGCACGTGATAAAAAGTGGATCTTTAACTGGAAGGGTTTTTCTGAAGCCTCCTTGACAAGTGTCAACAGGATCACACGGCATCGTCGTAAAGTGACATTGTCCTGCTGATGGTGTTGTACATAGAGCGCAAGTGCTTTTTCAATGCATTTTTGCAGTCTGTCGTCCGGAGAACATTCTCTCGGTTGAGCATGAGGAAACTGTCTTTCGAGTGTGGTGGTGTTTTGCTGCTCTACGTGATTAAGAACGATCGGCTGCTTGTTGGCTACAAGGACGTTAATCTGCGGATGGAGATCGATGAAAGGTTAATGTCACGTTCAGAGTTAGCTTGTTTCAAAAAAAAAAAACTTGATGCTTTACAAGATAGGGCTGGCTGGATTGAATTTCCCAGACGATTCTACAAAATTCTAACGAGCTCGACACCATACTCGTCCATAGAGGAAAGTATGGCACTTTGACTTTATATATTTCGATAAGGGGAGAGGTAAGTGATGTTGCTCTGTGATGGACAGAAAAAAAACAAGTGGAAAGCGAATGGTCTTTTACGCGTTGGATCTATATTTTTATCATCCAGTCTACTCGTTGTAGCAAATGTATCCGGATGTCCATCCAGTATAAGAAAAGTATGCAGCATAGTATGAGGAGAAGAAGATGAGAGAAACAGTGGACAACCCCCCCTCATCTTTTTCCTTATTTTGGATCTCGGGCGGGGTGTTAAATTCAACTTTATATTTTTTTATTTTTTTTTTTTGTCCTGATGAAAATGGCTTATGTACACATAGGGATACTGTGTTCTACCTCAAAGATTCAACCATGTATGCAGCGTTTCCGTGGCGGAGTCCACTTTTGTTTTGTTTTTATGCGTTATTATCGACATCCACTATTTGCGATAAGGTCAAAAGAAGCAAGTCTTTGCAATCAAGATGTTCATAGGTCGCATTCATGCTTTTACTCTATTTGTGATGAGCAAAGTGATCTATTGAAGAGACTGTTAGTGTTGGAGGGGGGAGGGAGAGGATGGGTCTGGAGCTTATTCAATGTCTGATGTTGTTGACTGTCAAAGAATGACCATGATTGGCTTATTCTCACTCACACACACACACACACACATCTTGGAGGATTGTGTTTGTGTATTTCAGGAGATGTTTATGTTTGTTGCATGCAGCTCCGTTTAACATATCAACATGATTCCCACTCGGTCATGGTGATTCGTCAAGAATGAGTCCATTGTCTCAAATGTCCCTTTGTATAAAAAAGTGGCACCAAGGGCAGATGTACAAGTGTCAGCACGGTGAGCTTCTATCACACACCTGTCAACCAGCGCTCAAGAGGAATAAGACGTAAAAAAAAAGGGAAAAAAAAAACTACGTTGGTTATACAAATAGGATGCATTTAGCAATAATATAAAAGCGAGAATATGTATCGTCCTTTCGGCACGACCGGAAGGAAATAGCTGCATTTTTGGAAATGTCTGTTTTTGAAGATGGCTGTGTTTAGGGCGTACAATTTGCGAAAGATGGGCTTAACAGGAAAAATAATGAGAAAACGCAAATTAAGGTTTTCACTAATCAGATCAAGTTTTACTTCTTTTAAAGCTCTCTCTCTGTTTTGTATGGTTGAAAATGGGGAAGCATGAAAAAAACAAAAAAAAAACCTGCAGACTGAGAAAATGAAAGTTCTTTTTTTTTTTTTTTTTTTTTTAAAAAAAAAAGCCTACCATTATAAACATCTTCTTTCATCCTTTTCCTTTTTCTCTATTCACTTGTCTTTTTACCAATGCTCGTCAAAGCCTCTACTGAAGATTTCCAACTGAAATTCAAACCGAATCAAGTGGAAGGTCCTGCTTCTCCTAGAGAATATCTGGAATGGAGTAAGCATCTGAGAAAGTGGCAGCGAAAACAACAACAGGTGGATGCGGCCAATGTCACCACCAAGGCTTATGATATCCCAGAACTGGAGGTAATGAAAAAGTATGGAAAACCAATCCAAACAAGAAATCTCTATTCACTCATCGTAATTCCGTAGTGGATTCAACGAAGCTATCTTCAACCACACGTCATGATCAATGATCTGTACCTGTTTGATAGCAAAACAAACACTTACACTGTCGAAAAATACTTGAGAGGTGCCTATCTGTAGAGGGTGGACCCCCTTCTTTTTTCCTTCTTTCTTCTAACGCAATGTGTTTCTTCATAGATGCGGAAGAACGTTATGGCTCTATTGATTCTGTCGTTGTAAGATTCAAACTAATTCATGCATAAATTAAAAAACCATGATGCCAACCAGATGATAACAAAACAATGAACGCGTTTCGTTTGGCGGTTTTTTTCTTTTTTTTCCCCTTAGGTCTGGCCCACTTTTCCTAATCTGGGTTGTGACAGTCGTAACTCTGAGGATTATTACCGTTGTCTTCCAGGAGGTAAATAGAAAGACGGGCTTTCATCTATATATATATACATAGAGTAGTCGAAAGATTTAATTTTTTTTTCATTACAAACATACAGGAACTCAAGGCATTCGGACTTTGGTTACTGAGTTTCATAAAAGGAATGTAAAGGTGTTATTGCCCATTGTAGGATGGGATAAGGGAACTGTAAGCATAAAGAACCCTCTCAGCCCTTCCAAGTGCTACTCATCACTGATCATTGATTGTTGACCTTAGCGCGATCCTAAAGCAGCTTGGAGCTATATTATGCCCAGATTGTTCAGTAAGTCAATTTCATTGTTTTACGATGGAGAAGCTTTTCCTTGTCCTGACAAGCAAATTTGTCTTTTTTTTTTTATTCTTATTATTATTATTTCCACAACGCTTGGTATAGAAGAGTACCACATTGATGGTATGTCGACAGAAGCAGCTTACTTTCCTCACGACTTTTGGAAAAACTCTCTTGCTATTGGACATCCTTTGGCCTATCACTGTCAAGGGGACAGTGAGCAAACCTTGGAGGATGAGCCCAAGCCAGATGACAGTGAGGTAAGCTGTATTCTTCCACTTGAGCGCCTAGCCATCTATAGACATCCTACTCATCCATCGCTCCTTTGTTTTTTTTTCCTTTCTCAAAACCAAAAGCTCGTGCAGTGGAATGTGATGAATATGAGTGAGTACATCATTTTTGAAATGTACATTCTTCCTACTGAAACTAATCAGCCCTATGCTTTTCCAGCTAAATTTGATTTTAGATCGTAAGTATTCTCTTACCCTATGAACCTAAACACATCATAGCTGTTGCAGAGCTAAACATCACGTTCCGCCTCCTCTTTTCCCAGACATGTTCCTACTGTGGTCACGAAAAAGTTGATCGAACCCAAGCATATGACCCGTGCGTGTGATAAGTGGTCCCGAAACAAAACATTCATGATCCAACATGGCTTTTTCAATGGTAACGTCCATGAGGCTGAGAGAGAGAGAGAGAGAGAGAGAGACGCTCATGTTTTTTTTATTGTTGATGCAGGTATCGGATTCGAGCTATGGGAAAATATCTTTGGCACTTGGAATCAAATCACTCCACGTGATGCAGAAGCCTTACGCCGCACGAGCAGCATCTTGCGTTGTTTCGGACCCGACTTTTTTGCCTCGCCCGAATGGGAGCCTCACTGCCCTTGTGTTCGTTATGAAACTGTCTTTTCCAGCAAGTTCCCAAGCCGCACAACAGCTGACCAAATCGTATGGACGTTTATCAACCGCGGTGCTGTCCATGCTACAGGCCATCAAATTGTAGTCAACTATCACATTGGCCTTCAATTCTACGATGTCTGGCATGGCTGCGAAATTCAACCGGCCAACATTGTCGATGGATTGGCTACGTTGAGCTTTGATATTGAACCTTACGGCTATGGTTGTATCTTTGCTACGTCGGATACTGCTCCTTTGCCTGCTGAATTCCACGGTCTGTTGGATAGGTTGAAGCAACGTTCCAAAATGCCTCTTCACCGATACCCTCTGAGCAACGCCGTTTTATGGCAAGAGTTGGATGAGGTGGTCGTCAGCAAGTACTCGGATGAGGAGTATTGTGGTATGGTGCGTATTGAAGGTGATGTCTTTGACTTTCACGTGCATGGATTGGAGCAACATCCTCATCGTAACTGCAATTACCCTGGGTAAGGAACAACGGCTTTTTTTGTTTTTTTCTTGTCAAAGGAAATACTCACCTTTATATATATATATATATATATTATAGTATCGATATTAGATATCCTTGGGAGTAACGTATTTGTTTCTTTTTTTTTTTTTAAAAAAAAAAAAAAAAAAAGAGAAAGAGAGAAGCCTAGCTAAAGTACTCACACACACCATTTCCAACATAGATATCAGTCCTCTCATGTACATGCTCCTTATCGTATGAAGATCCATACTTTCTACATGGACGCTTATCCCGTCACTGAAAAACAATTCAAGCAATTCCTTGACGAGAGTGGCTATAAACCAGCTGACTCTACCAACTTTTTAAAGCATTGGGTGGGCGGTTGTTACCCAGCCTGTCGTGCTAATAAACCTGTAACGCACGTTTCCATTGAGGACGCAAGAGCTTATGCCAAATGGGCAGGAAAACGGTAAGTGCTCGTCGTGGCCTCGTGACTCTAATGAAGAGTAGCTCACTCATCTTTTTTTTTTTCTAGTCTTCCACATGAATGGGAATGGCAATATGTCGCTCAAGGAGGTCATGAATACCGTAGCTATCCTTGGGGCAATGAATGGGATTCGAGCAAGGTGCCTGAAGTTTACAGTGGCCGTGAAAGACTCTACCCTGACCATCCCCCTGCCGACGTCGATGCCCACCCTGCTGGCCGCTCTTGTTTCGGTGTCTATGATCTTGTAGGCAACGTATGGCAATGGACGGATGTTTATCAAGATGAACATACGAGAGCTGGTAAGGGGGCTCTTTATCCCAACCACTTGCGTTTCTTTTCTTCATGCACTCACTCTTTTTTTTTTTTTTTTTTTTTTTTTCTTTTGCTTTCTCGTTAGCTGTGATTCGTGGTGGCTCCTATTATCAAGCAAAGAACAGTGAACAGTACTTCCCTCAAGCCTACCATAATGAGCAACATGGCAAATATCTTTTAATGTCTCCTTCGGTTGACAGAACGGCCACCATTGGTTTCCGGTGCGTTAAAGATACGGCGGAAAGTGCTGCCGCTTTAGGAAATTGCTCCTTTGATCCTGAATGTTATTAAACATACCCATGCTGCCTATCGCTCTCTACGTCGATGAATTGAAAGATACCGAAGAATAATAATAAAAAAAAAGTCATGGGATTGACTCTTCATAAAACGAGTGAAAATTGAATGTGTTATCTATCTAAAATGAATACACAACATGGAAAGAATCCAAACATCGGGTGATCATACTGCTACAGACAAAAGGAGGAAGCCTCCGCTCCTCATTCACAAAGGGGATAGATTAAAAAACATAAAACAGAAAAAAAAAAAAAAAAATGAAAGGAGATCGATCTCGCATGGATCTGCATTGCATCTTTTTTTTTTTTTTTTTTATTAAGCTTTCTACCTGTTTTCCACCGCAGTCGTATTGTGCAAGTTCATAAGGTAGTACCTGTCGGTCCCTATTGTACTTACAATGACGTAAAAACAGGCTACTCCTGCTACTGCTACTACTACATCTCATCTATCTCCTTCTTCCGATTTAACCTATCTCGCGTTTAGCCTTTCTATTTTATATCACGGAGATTTCTCTTACTCGTTTTGTCCTCAATGACGGAAACGATGAGACTCTGACAGTCCCTTTTGAACGTGCATTTATCACACATACCCTTAAAATACACGGTCTTTTCTTGGTCATTATTTTTGCAAAAATTCAAAAGGATTTCGGTAAAATAGCAAAGAGCACAGCAACCAAAAAAAAAAAAGTAAAATAAAATAGAAACAGCCATCTAAGACAAAGGCACACAAACACACATTTCATAGGCTACCCTTTTTCTAGGGCATGTTTATCCATAGAGAGAAGGACAATTCTAGGTGAAGCTATTATTCTTTGCCTCACATCCAGTCCCTCTTTTCTTTTTTTTTTATTTTTATATAATACACATCCTATTGTGTGCGCCTATAGATGAGGATGGAAGGTTCATTTTAGCCTAGAGTTCATGGTGAGCAGACCCAAATAGGTTGTTCTCAGACAGATAAAAGAGAAGGTTTTCATGTCCAAACCCGGCCAAAGAATTTTCGAACAACGATCAGAAATCCAATTTTACTGAATAAGGCAGGAACCAATAGCTTGGTAACAAGCTCCGATAAAATCTCATTTCTCGTCCAATCTTGGGGTTACTTTTTTTTTTTTGAAAAAAAAAAAATAGAGGGCAATTTAAGGTTCCCTTTTTGTTCTGTTTCCCTGGATTTTCTTCCAGGCTGTCGTCGTGTATTGCACAAAATCATTTTCGCGGCCAATGAGGTAAAAAAGTACGTTCATATTTCATGCGCTTTTTTCTAAAAAGCCATCATGTAGAAAAATGCACTAATGCACGACAAAGTATTTGTTGAAATGATTGGAATGTGAAAAGGCAATCAAAATTAAGCTAAGCGAATCAAAAAGGAGGGAGAGGTACTTGGAGAAAAAGAACCCTTAAAGAATGAACAAGAATGTTCTTTTCTGATTGGAACCATTAGGCGTTTCTTTTTTTTTTTTTTTTTTTTTTCTTATATTTATTTTTTTCTGCATTCTATTTGGCTTATTGCTTATTGAACCAATGACGTACCAACAGCCTATGAGTAAGCTATATTCACGACTTTACTCAAAAAGTCAAGTATCGAGAAACGTCGCCTATGCACTTTTGACGTGTTTTTGTATAAGTTACCCCTAATTCAATCGTGCCCTGAACTTTGCGATATCTGTCCTTTCATGTCAATAATTTCCTTTGAATGACCCAAGATAGAAATGGGGCGGTAAGGAGAGGAGGAACACAAAAATAACAGAAAAAAAAAAAAAAAAAAAAAAGTCAAATCACAGCACAAAAAGTTTTTTTTTTTTTTTTTTTTTTTCCTTTAAATGTCATGTTTGAGTATCATACATTATCAGCCAGTCGCACAATTCCAGTTTGGAGACAAAAGAACAAATGCCCGTTTACATAACCTTTTTTTTTTTTTTTTTTTTCTTCTCTTTAGTCCCCTTTTTTTCCTCTTTCTTCTTTTCAGTTTACTTATTTGAAAAAGTGCGTTTTCTTTTTTCTTCTTTTTTTTTTTTTCCCTATTTATTTATTTATTTTATTTATAATCCCCTTTCCCTTAAAAAGTAAACATTGAAAGTGTCCTTTTCCCCCATTATTCTTATAAATAAAAACAAGCAAGACAACCCACTCAGAAAAAGGGACTATGGATAATTTAGATGCTGCGTTTGAGAAGTTTTTGAAAGATCAAGCATCGCAACAACAGCAACAACAGCAACAACAACAGCAACAACAACAGCAGCAGCAGTATCAACAGCCATTTCATCATCATCATCACCACCTACAGCAACAACATCCATCCACCGCAACGTCCTCAGATTTTGATTTGCACCGTAGTCAACCTGCCAATCATCCGAACGGTGCTAACTTGAACCTATTTAGTTTAGATGCCAACTATCCTTTTCCTGAGAACTTGGCGTACGACCACACAACCAATGATCTCTCAGGAGCTACTGGTTTTGATCTGTCATTATTAACGGCTACGGATACGCATGCCGTGGCCGATACATCCACGCCGGCGCATGGGATGCATACGATTCCTTCTACACCTACTACTACTTCTAACTCTACTAATACGAATAGAAATATACCTTTTAATACAATCACTACTGATACATTCCATCCACCACATGACCCTACGACTGTCATTTTAGCTCAACAGCAACAACAACAACAGCAGCAGCAGCAGCAGCAGACATCGTCCTTTATAAATAATGTAAAAAATCTACTTTTTTCTTTCGAAAGAAAAATCGTATGTTTATGTGTGAGCCAGTCAAAGACTAAATTCAAGAAACCTACTCTTTTTCTCTAGCCTGCCATGATGGATAATGGCTCGCAAGGATTGGATATCCTTTCGTCCACATTCCAAGACACACAGATACCATTTGCAATAGACCAAAACGTTTCTCTTTTGCCTCTTCATCATCCGCCTCCGCTAGCACCACCACAGCAACAACATCAACATCAACAACCGTTGCCACCCCCACCGGCATCCACTCCTGCACCAAGGCAGGAACAAGATTTATTCAATGAACTATTATCCATGGCTGCTAGTAGACAAAGAAGTGCAAGTATAGATACATGGCAAATGCAAGGTAAGAATCGAAAAAAGAAAAGAAAAAAAAAAAAAAAAAAAAAAAAAACTCTCTTGGTATTGATTTTATTTACCTTGAATTGAAAAAAACAAACAAAAAGTACAATACCCGCCATCCGCATCCATACATCCACCTCAGTTACATTCTCATGGACAACAGCTTCATCGCCCTAGTTTTATGCAACCCATCATGCATCCATCGCCATCCCATGCTACATCTCCAATGTATCCGTCGTTGCCACATCAACCACAATTTCTGACGCCAGAGCAACAACAGCAACAGCAGCAACGCGCTTACCCCCCAAACCAACCACCGTTAGAGGGATATGTTTATACCTATCCAGCCATGCAACAACAACAACAACAAAGATATCCATCTCAACAACAACAATTATATCAACCCACGACATACCAACCACCACAACCACCACAACCACCACCCTCATTACAGCAAAACTCAAGACGCCCATCTCAACCATTACAGCAACAGCCATCACCTTCACAGCAGCAACATGTGAAACAAGCTGAACGATCAAAGCATCGAAAAAGTAGTAGCCATATGGCTGCTACTTTGGCACGTCAACAGCGCCAACAACAGCAACAACGTGATTCTTACGCGTCTACTACTACTACTACTTCTATTGTAAAGCCTATGGGTGAACCCCATGCATCTCCAACCACCGCCACGGTACAGAGAAGAAAAAGTAGTAGTAGCAGTAGCAGTAGCAGTCATAGTACAAACACGATGGCCACCAGCACGACCACGACGACGCCTACAATGTTGCCTGTCCCTCAAAAAAGAAAAGAAAAACGCGACTCTACCTCTACTACCACCCATCTTTTAGAAAAAACAGCAGTAGCATTGCGTATAGAGAGTAATAGCAGCAGTAGTACCCATAGCCAGGATCAGCATGCTGCTGCTGCTACTACTACTACTACTACTCCTACTACTCCTACTACTACAAGTAACAGTAGTAGCAATCACTCAAATCTAGACGTCAATCTTACAGCTCTGATGAAACAAGTAGAAGAAAAATTCATGATTGCTGAAAGAAATACCATTCCTTCCTATCGTGGCAGGTAAGAAAAACAAAAACAAAGCATTTCCTTCTTTCTCTCTCTCTCTTCTAACCCCCCCCCTTCCTTTCAAGACTTTACAAGTTAGAAATCGTTCAACAGCCGAATCGTGCTCGCATGTGTGGTTGCGGCGATAAGGATCGAAGGCCCATCTCTCCTCCTTCTATCCTCAAGTTAACCGTCATGACACCGGAGGGTCAAGTCCTCAGTCCAGATGTCTTTGACCCTACCTTCTTGGTCGTCTTTTGTGATTCTCGTCAAGAAGAATCGGGTGCTGTCGGGAGCTGCGAAAGTAGCTTGTCGACCACGGCTGTTGATTCGTCTTCGTCTTCGCTGTCCACGGTAGGTACAGCGGGCAGTACAGCCACAGCGAAATCGCTGGCTAGCAACGTGAGCGCCAACGCCACCGCTACAGCGGCGGTTGGACGTTCTGCAAAAAGAATAGACAATATCATCACGTTCCCTACCACCCGTATTGATGACGACGGCATTGAGCGTGAAATCTCTCAAAATTTGAAGAATCTTGTCGGCAATGCATTCGCATCCGCTCAGAAATTGTATGATCCGGAAGGTCAACTGGGTATTTATTTCGTCTTTCATGACATTAGTTTAAGAGCAGAAGGAATCTACCATTTGAACTTTTCATTGATGCACTTGGGATCGTAAAGTATTATTCTCACACACGCTAGTAGATAACCTCTTGGATGATCTTTTTCTGACTTACTCTCTCTTTTTTCCTTCCCCCCCCAACCCCCCTTGTAGACCCACTTCTTATACACTCAATACTTCGAGTACGTCTCACATTATCACAACCATTGCCTCCAACTCTTTTGCAGTGTATACGCCAAAGAAATTCCCTGGCGTCGCAGGTAAGAAAGATCATGAGTACATGTTTTGTCCGTTGTTGTGTACTCACCACACATGTGTATGTATAACAGACTCGACTGAATTGTCAAAATGTTTTGCAAAACAAGGCGTCAAAATACCCATAAGAAAAGAGAAATCATCAGAAAGTCCATCGAGTAACTCGCCTGCTAGAAAGCAGCCACCACACAGGCAACCCTCGCCTCCACTAGCAGATGACGATGACTACAATAGCGTCTGATACGGAGAATGGATGTCTTTTTCTACTTTTAAAAAAAGGCATCTATACACACTCTCTCTCTTTACAATATTTAAATACTAATCTATCTATAGTTTTATCTCTATATTGTTGGTTGATGAAGTATTATAAATATATATAGTGTCGTCCCTTTCTTTCTCTCTGTCTTTCTTCTTTACACTTTTTGAAATGCGTCGATAATCGCTCCTTTTCACTCGTTACCATCCTACTGGTCCGTATTTTCAGATCTAAACATCGTTCCCGCATCTGTTGTGGAACCCGCCAAAAAAAAACCAAAAAAAAAAAAAAAAAACCAAAAACCAAAAACCAGCAACAACAACAACAACAACAACAGTGACACGGGGATCTCTTATCGTACATGTTACTAAATATACCTTATGCTCTACTTCTTTTTTTGTACAACAGAAGAAAAAAAAAATACAAAAAACACATTTATCGTGTTACAAATGAACAAAAACCTAGACCAAGAAAGTGGGCAATGAGGGACTTGAAACACTTGGCACCCTTCCTTTTTATTCTATGCTTATTCCTTTGAACCTCAGGCAAAGTGCAAAGCCCAAAGAGAGTGGCTGTGGATGAATTGTCCCTTTACTGCGAAACCCCTAAGCACATGGTAGCATGAAATAAAGACCAGCTTCCATTTGCCCATTTCGCTCTATTCTTGCGTGATCTGGGAAACGCGTGATTTATCTGATGCATACAGTCAAACCATACGATGCCATTCGCTTAAAAAGCCCGCGCTAACCATGCATTTGTTTCAATGATTGACTTGTATTATACTCTCTTTTTTCCAGCAAAGGTGTATCTACGTCTGTCGGTAGGTTCTACCCTATGGGTGGTGGAAATGATTCCCCTCTCCTTTTCTTTTATTCATAGGAATGTGAAAAAAAGACAAGCGACTGTGGCAGTAGCACAGCCCACAGGTTCAATCAATAAGAATGTGGTATCTTGGAAAGGGTACAAAGAAAAAACCCCCCAACAAACGGCACCTAAGGTATGATAGATACACAGTGTCTTTCTTTAAAGCGCTGCCTTGTCTACAGTAAATAGTTCAGCTTCACCGTTCGAGAGAATCAAACGTTCAAGACGCTTACATTTGACAGAAATGACAAAAGGCACCTCTTTGTCGAGTAACTGGTTACAAAACAAGGGCAACAGATCATTCATCTCGACCTTTTGCGAAAACCTTTTGAAACAACGATAGAATGTCCCGTCTTCTTCCGTCTCAATTTTAAGCAAATACATGCCATTCTGCACAGATAAACCGTGCAAAAGTTCAACGTATTTGTATGGGTCATCTTTTGAATAATACGTCGGTAAAATCAATATGAGCGTGTTGACCTTTGTAAAAGGCAAGTCAATACACAAGGACTTTGCCGTTTGGTTGCCCCCGTCTTCAGGGTCTCCCCTCGCTCCATGACCGAGACCACGACTCATGGCTTGAGGTGTCGTGTTTTTGAACAACCCATGATGGAGCTGTTGTTGTTGCTGTTGCTGTTTGTGCTGCTGCTGCTGCTGCTGCTGCTGTTCCTGTTGTCCTGTTAAATCACACATGTTCAATCGAAGTGTGTCGACTGTATCCACTCGTCGAGATAAAAGCGGTAACGCCATACGATGAAGGACCGAATGATCCAGGGTCAATTGTTTTAGCCTCTTCATTTTGGGATACTCTTCTTCTTTGGTAGACGTAGACGTATCTCTCAAAATGAGATCGCCGAGTGTCAACTGCAGATCGGGAATGTTTTCGCATGCTCTTAAAATAGCATCCACCGTATTAAAAAAGAAGGGATGGTAGTCCTTGACCCGAAAGTGATGGAGATCTTTTTCTTTGAGTCGCTTGTAATAAGGGCCAAAATAATTCAACCCTGTCACGACCACGTCATGAGGAGACGCTTGTCGGATCGTGTCCGTAAGCAGCTCCAGATACTTTTGAATGGCGGTGTGTCCGCCGACACGAAATCGCATTATTTCTGTGTTTGCATTCCTTATAAACTCATTGAAGGCGTAGATGACAGTGGGCGTATTTGGATCGTAATTGAGAGAATTAAAGTGAATCTCGACGACTTTTTTCTTGACGCGACCGCTGCTGCTGCTGCTGCTGCTGCTGCTGCTGCTCGTTTTGTTGTAGATATGACCGACATACGCTTTCAGAATTTCGTCAAAGTGCCATGCTTTCGTCACGACCTCGTAGTTTGGAAGGTGTTTGATGGAATGCATCAGTGCCTCCCATTCGGCCATCAAGTACTGTGTGTGTGATACTGGCAGTTGTGTTTTGAACGTTTGCAAATGAACAAACTTTTTCGTCAGGTACTCCAAGATAGACACATCATGCAGTGACAAATCAACGACATGCAACTTTTGCACGTTCTTGTGATACACCAAGCGTTGCGTCAAAACGTCCACATGGGTGTCGTGGATAAAAGACAAGTGCGAGATCGAGATCTCTTCCAACTGCTGACAGCTGTTGACAATGCTGTCAAATTCGGCCAACGAGAGACTTTCTGTGACCTGCACCACGAGTTTCCGTAACCCGGTGTAGTCGCCCAAATAGGCCATCAGGTTTTTGTAGAGAATTTGCTGCGATAGGGACCACGTGTTCGCTTTTCTGATATAGATCCGTGCCAAAGAGCTTTTGAAAGGAAAAAGACTGTTGAGCGACATGCTGGTATCTTCGTGAGCACTTGAAGCGGTGGGACAGCAGATGGATTGGAGGTGTGGCAGATTGCCGCTGTGAGCCGCACCAAGGCAAGACAGGATCAAATGCTGTGATTCTTTGGCACAGGTGACATGTCGAAGGCGGCTGCAGACGCTAAACAAAATTTTGATCGGTTCAATATACTCGAGAAAATCCACCCTTGAAAACGTCTGATCAAAATGGATATGGTGCACAAGCAAGCAAGCTGGACGCGCGGCGGAAGTGCCATTGGTAATGACTTGAATAAAAGAGTGGATATTTCTTGCATTCAGGTCTACTTTTCTATAAAGCATGGCTTGCGCTGCTCTACTCCATGATTTACAGACATGCTGGCATTCAGAGAGTAGGTTGCGCTCCGTGTTGAAGAAGCCACGATCCATTTTCTCATTGGCAATCCAGAGAATACTGTTGAGGATATCCGTAGGCAGATCTGCCCATGAGAGCCGTTCTTCTACACTCTGGCTTGCGGCTGTAGTTGTTGTACTAAGCATGATTCTCAAGTCTGTTTTCTCTGAAACCCAACTTTGCTGACACCCAAAAAAAAAAAAAAAATAAAAAAAAAAATAAAAGCTCTATTCTTGAATTATAGGATAGGCCATCATTCACTTTTTTTTCCTTTTTTTTTTAAAAAAAACAAATAAAACAGAAGCTTACAATCTTCAACTCAGGATAGTCGTTATGAATATTTTCAAGCTTGCAAACAAAAGAATCAAAAAATGAGGATTGAAAAAAAGGGGCAATAATCCTGCAAAAAAAGCCTTTTTTTTTTTTTTTTTTTTTTTACAAACAAATACAGTGATCTAATAATTTCAAGTGCAACGGATTTGATTGGTCAGATTTCTTATTAATTTATTCGTTTTCCATTTTCTACCTCAACACTTATGGATGTAAAAGTATGATATCAAGCGCCTATCATAAAGAGTTTGGCTGTTGAAACTGAACATGATCGGGGAAACGCGATGGTCTGATCCTCTCAGCGTCCGTTGAAAATCTTTATTCTCAGGGGAACTTGTCAATTGATGTCATACCCCCACACTCAACTTTCGTATCAGCTTAGAGATATCTTCTTCTTCACTAGATAGGGTCATCCTTGACATACTTTTTATATGTAGAGAGCAGCCCGCTTGATGACGTATTTTAAAAATACTGAACGCAGGTAAATGCTGGTGTCTTTCAACTATCAATATTCCCATGGGAAGCATTCATTCATTGGATAATGTTTTATATCGCCGTACGAGATACGATTACTATTATAGGTTACACATTTGTTTAAAAAAGATCAAACGGATGTGTCCCAAATGAATCCTTCCTTTCGTCTGAAAATGACTTTTTCAAAAGCGAAAACTGCTTCATTCACTTATGGAATTGTAGAGCAGCATGGCTTCCTCCTGCGTTATTGATTTCAAATGTAAAGAATCATCATACCCTTCCCCTTCCTCTTACTCCCTCTCTTATATACAAATCAACAAAAATTTCCTTTTTTTTTCTCCTTTTTCTTATCTATCTCATGTCTTTGCTTGTATTTATTCTATGCTGGACACACCACAGAGTTTTCGGCAAAAGTTGAAATTAGTGAGTCAAAGTCCATCGTCAGCCTCAACGTCCTTATTGACTACAACTGATGCTGCTGTTGCTGCTGCTGCTGCTGCGACAACCACATCATGCAAAATTTCAGGTACACAAGGTTTTTTTAGTTTTAAAAAACATTTTAATTCACTCCAACTCTCCCCCACTTTTTAAAGAGAATAACAGACAAAAGGATGGCCATTTACCAACTTTTTTGCACACCTCTCTTCCTACTGTTGTAAACAACGGTAATGAAAACGTGGCAATCATGATAACGAATGAAAGTCAGAACAATAAAACTCTACCAACGAACCGTTTCAAGTAAATAAAGATGCTGCTTATATGAAACGTTTTGTTATGTGAAAATTTTCCCTGATGCCTCATTTTTGTTACACATACTCTTCACTAGAGATCATCAAAGCAATAGTAGCCACCATCATGAGCCATCACCTAGCGTCCTTCCAGCAGCAATGACTACCATGCTGAGCGCTGATCTGCTTGAGGAACAGCAACAGGAAAAATTACGAAGAAGTTCTTGCATCGTCCCTCCCAGATATCATCGTAAAACCAACTCGGACAGAATACATATATGTTTATCAGACATAAGCCTAAAGAGTATTGAAGAATAACAACCTCTTACTTTATATGTTATCGGTAGAGACAATCAATAAGGCTATCACTTTGACGAACCATGGTCTCAATACTGGTAAAGGCATTTTTTGTTTGTATTAAGGGGGGGAGGGAGGGCGGAAAAAAAAGTTATTGTTATTTTTTTTTTTTTTGTGAGCTATAATTGTTTCGATAACAATGAAATGTATCATTACACACATTAAAAACATACCCATATCTTTCAGGTTCTACCAACACCACCATCATAAACAAGACGCTTAAAAGAAGAAGCTTATCAGATGCTTTTTCTTCCGTTCCATCCACCAATCCACCCATGCTCCTCACCACTGCTGCCAATACAACAACAACAACAACAAGATTACCTATGCCTGCAGGGCCCATCTTACCCTCCGTTACCAAAAAGCATTCATTTCACGAGCGTACGACAGCACGTAAAATACCGTCGCCAACAAATCTTAAGAAAGTAAAAAGTAATCAATTCATCAAATCTACTACTACAACAGCAGCAACAGCTCTCCATCAGCAACATCACCGCCGTCCTCATCACGGTAATATTCTCAAAAGTAAACCCAGCTTTGAATATAAAATAAACCAAAAAGAATCAAAGAAGGAACCTTCGGCCACCACCACTACCACCACCACTACTACTACTACTACTATTCCGCCTGTTCCTTCTTCTCCATTGACAAAGCAGGTCACTACTACAGCAATAAAGACACGGTCATTGTCACGAACCACAAGCTTTGCAACATGCAACACTACTTTGTCAGCAACCCATACTTATACCAGTAACAACAAAAAATGGAGGATTGGCAATGGGGATAATAAGCAGGACAACGAACCCGTACCGTCATCGTCCACATCATCAGCATCAACCACCATGTCGTCGTCAGCGTCATTGGTAACAACAAAGACAAGTGACAAAAGTGAAGACCCTCTTCTTCATCTTACAGGCACCAATGCCTATCGAAGAAAAAGTAGTTCTCACAATTTAAGAGACGTGAAACGTAAGAAGAGCAATCAACAATTACCAGTGCCTACGCCTGCGGGCGCTACAAAAGATAGTTGTGGATGCAAAGCAATCATTGACCATTTCCAACAAGAGCTGGAAAAGGAACGCTTGAGCTCACAATCCTTGATGAAACAGAAAGAAGGTAAAAGCAAGAGAATGGAGTCCTTTTTTTTTATTGTAGACCTTTGCTCTCACGTACCCAACTCTCATTTTTTCATTTCGTTCTATTATAAGCCATCGCTAAGGATTTGGATTACTTTTTCAACTTGGCTGACCAATTGACCGAGGAAAGAGATGCATTCAAGCGAAAATATACGAATGAAAAGGTAGTCCTATGATGATTCAAAGTACAAAATATAGTTCTGTCACCTATCAACGCTTTGCTCACCCCCATTTTCTTCCTCTTCCATAAGCTAAAGAATGAAAAATTAGCCAGCCTCCTTAAGAGCGCACATCATGGCACAACACTGGAGTCAAATAAACTTTGGTCAACAACCCTACGAGTCGAGGAGGAGGATCACGACGACAAATATGAAAACAACCCTTTGATGGTATCCAAAAATGAAGTCATCATCTCTCTGAAAGACGATCTGAAATTCGCACAACAACAAATCCAGATACTTAGAAACACCATGGAACGGCTACTCAAGGCGGATGGCAGCGAAAAGTCGCAAACAATGGAGGGTAGCTACCCCGAGGTAAAGGAACAGGACAAAGCCGTCGCTAAAGAGTAAGTTGATCAAAAAATAAGCTTCTACGTACAATGCTTTTGTTAATCAAGTCATCGCCTATCATCATCGTTACCCGTGGTAGCTCTAAAGAAGCCGACAGCACAACGAGTATGACAAAAGAGCCCAACGGCTCTACCTACTTCAAGCTACATGCTTTGAGCCCTCCTGTTCAGCAAAATGCAATGTTGAGCCCCTCCTCCCCTACCTCTTGCTATAGTTCGGGACTAGCCCACGGTAGCACTACGACGGAAGAAGAAGACGACATCATGTCCATCACATCCAAAGATTCTTATAGCAGTCATAAAAGTCATCGACTAAAAATACAATATGAGCTTTTGGATGATGACAATGCACAAGCATTTGCATTTGACGCTCTTCGAAAGGTAACTATCCTACTCAATAGCTTCCCCAACACGAACCTCAACTCAACTCATTCGTCCCTATTACCATAGTCTACTGACAATTTCTCCAGAAAAAACGTTGTATCTCAACGCAAGGATCAAATAGAAGAAATACTTGTTGAAGTTGATCTTCAATTAAATAGAGTCAAGCGAAAAAATGAGCTGTTGTATCTTACTAATAAACTGTCCTAAGAACTTTCTATTTTTTTTCAGAAGGATGCATTTAATACAAAAAAAAAAATAGATTAAAAAAAGACAAAAAAAAAAGAGACAGAAAGATAAAGTGGCTGTTGTGATAGAAAGAGTAGCAAAAAGTTTCATTCCCTATTACACACTTTTAATGGATTTAATGACCGAGTTGAGCAATGGAGGCATTGATATCCTTGATAGCATCAGCCTTGGATTCAACAGCCTTCTTTTGAAGAGCGGCAAGAGCAACCTTACGTTGGTAGTAGGCAGCAGACTTGGCCTTACGCTTTTCTTCGAGCTTAGCAACAACATCTTGGTACTTCCAGCCGACTTCGTGAGAGATACGACCAATGGTGGTGTACTTACGACCAGGCTTGAGGCGGAGGACACGGAGGGCATCAGGGATGACCATACGCTTGACACGATCATAAGGAGGAGGGACACCTTCGAAAAGCTTGATGCGGTCAAGAGCAGCAGCACCACGAGCGGTCTTGTGAGGAATCATACCACGGATAGCCTTATACAAGATACGAGAGGGAGCACGGAAGTGGAAAGGACCACGCTTGGGGTTGACAATGCAACGCTTGTTGAGATAAGCATGGTACTTCACTAAAGACATTTAAAAAAAAAAAAAAAGTCGATTCAATAAAAATATCATCTTAGAAAATGGGTGTGACAGTAACAAAACGAAGGAATAGGCTTCTTTGATCTACTCTCATTTTTTCTTTCCCTTTTCCTCTTTCATACGACACATATTGACATTATGTTCATCTCATCTGTCAAACTCTATTTTTTCCTTCATTGCCCACCCCATTCCCTCATACACATCTCTACGTTTGTACTTTATAAAAATACATACACTTGTTACGGAAGAATTCACCAGAGACGTTCAAAGCTTCACATCTGACAACAACAACCTTTTGACCGTTAAGGGCTTGCTTGGCGATGACGGAAGCGAGACGACCTAACAAATGGCCTTTACCATCAATAACGAGGGTCTAATGTAGACAATCAACAAAAGAGAAAAAAAAAAAGCGTTGAATAAGGTCAATGTCAAGTAGCTCATACGTAAAACTGTGGGTGGCTGCATTCTATTGGGAAAAAAAACGGTTTACCTTTTCGAAGGTAGACATTGTTATTGTTCTGTAAAATAAAGAGACAGAGCAAAATTTTACAAAAATGAAAAAAGGTTTAATTTCTCGTTCCCCCCTCGGCCACTCAAAGAACTAAGCCACCCAAACCCAGCTTATCACCCCGCAACTACAAATTTTTTGTTTAGAAAAAAACCAAACAGCCCGTGCTTCTATCCGGCGCGGACGTTTTGAACTGCCGAACCGCCCCCCCCCCTCCTCTCCCCTTTTGATATGGCCATCATTTTTCGCTTCTCCTCTCTGCTGCTCATGGTATTCGATTCGATTTGGAATAGGACGATACGCTACTACATAATAGGAGAACGAGAAGCCATACATTTGGTTCTCTCAGTTTATCAGAATAAACATAGTAAAGGATACAATGATTAGAATAGAAAAAAAAAAAAAATAGAAAAATGCAACATGTGCAAGTTATGATTATATATGAAAAGGTTCATTTTTCATGCGATAATGGCTCTTTCTCTATAAGTATTTCTGTTTTTACTTGATTTAATGGTGGTGATTCAAATTGAGAATAAATGGTATGCACATGCCAAGTAGGACAATGCCATTCTGACGCCAATTGAACTTGTGAGTTGTGCAGTGGGTATGAACAGTAGGATGGGTACCAGCCATCGTTGAAGCCGGAGTCGTATGAGCAGATGGACTTAACGTGTGATAATCCTCTGAAGAGGAGGAGGGTGCCGTGGAAGGCAATTCCTGGATAGCATGCATTGCAACGTACAAAAAAGTGCCCCCCGAAAACAATAAAAATATGCCCGTCCAGTAATTCACGTTCAATTCTTGCATCGACTCTGAAAACAACTGTAGTAGTGCGTAAGTGGACAGGGCACCTGCCGGAGCAGACATGGAAAACAGGAGCAAGTGCTTTCTCACATGAGCCCGGGAAAGTCCTTCGTTGAGGAGGACGGTGGTGAGGGCAAATGCTGAAGGGGCTTTGTGAAGCATGATGGCGAAAAAAACGACCATGGAGAGCTGAGGGTCTGAGACGGAGGCACCAAGGGCAATACCATCTGCTGCTGCGTGTACAACAAGTCCAACGGTAGGCGTTGTTACAGCTGCATGGGTTGCTGGAGAGCTGTGAAGAGGGTGAATGTCGTTATTATCGGTGCTATTTCCTACTATCGAAACAAAGGGTGTTTTATCGGCTGCATTAGAGGAATCAGCAGTATTGGTGAGCATAGCATCCAATTCTAATGAATTTTTAATTTCTTTGTCATGATGGTCGTCAGTGTTAGACGACGAGGCGGACAAAGGAGACGATGTATGATGTGCGTGAGAATGAGAGGAGGGGTTGAGCTGATCTATAATAAACATGAGTGCAAATCCAAAAAGTAGTGACAGGCCAACTGCCGTATGCTCAGGTATATGGTGGTGACTAGAGTGGTCAGAATCTAGGAAATCCGATGTGTCAAAATCGCTGTTGCTGTTGTCATCGTTACTATATAATGTCTCCACTCCCTCGGGTATAATGACGACTAAACTTGTCGAAATTAATAAACCTGCACTTAACGATGCTAGGAAATGTAATTTGGATTCGGACAACTTTGTCGATAATGGTATACATCCAGCTACAAAACTAGCTATCAGCATCGATAAACAGAGTAGTAGTAGCCATATTAGCGGACTTAGCATGATAGTTTGTGCCCTACTTTAAGAAAAATAGAGAGTAGAGAACAATAAAAATAAAGACGAATCAGTACTTTAAAACCCAAATATGTTGAAGGAAAAAAAAATAGGAGAACCAATTACTTTACCCAGTAGAAGGAGAGGTCTGAAACCCTCTGTATTCCAAATTTGGAGATGTTGATCCAAGCAACGAGATGGGGCAGCATAGACAAATGCTCACGTCAGCAAGAACCTCCTTGTTGAGCAAGAAATAATTTCGACCCTTTGGATGCTGTCTACAATAGAGTAGACTAGAGTCTGGAAGGACCATATAAAAGTAACACGAAACTATAAAAAAGCAGCCAGCAGCTTACATGATGCTCTTGGTGGTCAACCAAATCTGCGTCCATTGATAAAGCTGTATGGCAACATAGAATGAAGAACACTTTTTGAGTGAGCTTATGAGACTAATAGCAGCAGTAACAGCCATTCTATGGCACTCCCGTTTTTGTTTTTGCTTTTTTGATCCATGTTGTACGACGCTCAAGCGGATGAAAGGCATCAACAGCATTGGACAGATCTGTTGAAAATTAGTGTAGGCTGCTGTAAACTGAGATTGTATATATTAGTTCATGCAGTAAAAAGCATTGTTACTTCTGCCAGCATTGAGCCATTTATTTACATTAATCGACGTCAAGAATCCAACTATAATGATTGTGTAGAAAACGTTATTATCGCAAAGCACCATTTGTTGATTCAAGAAATCATTGTTGTATTTCATTGTCAGTCAATTTCAAGCGCATCATGTTTTTATCAATGAGAATGGACAATGTTAAGAATTGGTTATAACATACAAGGTAGTATTTATATCCGAACTACTATTGTCTTATTTCCAGCTTTACAATGCTGAGCATGTGCTCATCAAAAGAACCTATATCGTCATTTTTAAATGCAAAGCACTGTATCGTCTTTTAAATCCCTCTATCCAAACTTGAAAATGATGCCATACCAGCTTGATACGTAGATACACTGTTTTTTCTAAAAAAAAGTTAATTTGTATCAGCAGGTTTAACACTCAAGAGTACCTTACCCTATTTTTTTTTTTTGGGCTGCTGCATAAAACTGAATCAGCGCTAAAAGTGTTTGTTGAATCGGAGGCGAAAACAGCTGTTTATATAATAATGGTAAATAATTGATTTGCAGAAAAACACTCTGACGAAATACTTAAAGGTATGCAGCCATATTTAATTGTGTCATGGGGCAGTCTACTTGAATGCTTATTTTTTCTACCGTTACTGTTTAAGGCATATAAGGTATACTACATTTGCCGTCTATATCTTTTAGGATGCTAATCCATGTGAAAGGTCAACAAGCATTTTCATCAAAGCTACACAATAGAATTAGGTTCTTTTGTTGATTCTAATACTTATCCCTTTGATTTTCAGCAGTCTACATGGATGAGAAATAAACACGTATAAATATTGTACATGTTACTAGTTTTGGTGTTACTTTATGTGAAAAGTATATGCTTTTTTTTTAGATAAGAGGGCTGCTTTGTTATCTGAGAAAGGGGGCCCCTTGAAATACCGAAATGTTATATTGCACGTACTTTTACAACTATGGTAGGAAATGGTGCATAAAAGACAAAGACAGAAAGAGAGGAAGATGGCCCGCTTTGCAGCTTCAAAAGATGCGCCTTCTTTTATTACAAGTAGGTGGAGCCACATAAATGAACCGTTTGCTCACTTTACTGATTTCTAAAATCAGAAGCCAAACGATGGAATAGTTCATCTGAAGAAGTGTATAGTTCGATAAGTGAAAGACGTTGAAAGTTACACTACAAAAAAACAGTCTATAAAATATGTACAGCTTAGTCAAACATTATAGAACCTCAATATTGTTCACATGCTCCCTCTTTAGAACTGGCAAACGATGCAATATTCTTCACTGCTACACAAAGCTATACAGTACTGCTTTACAACTAAATAAGTGCGGGGACAAGGTAGGATTGTAAGTTTTGTCAATGACGCTATATATTTACCTATTTCGGCAGTCAACTAACTATATTCGGAACAATAATAAAGATGTGTGTCCCTTATTAACATCTTTATCAGTTTGATCATACATATTTACCTATACAAGAGTTCAGTACGGTTATGCACTTTACGTCAACGCAAATCTGGAAAAAAATTAAATATTATGCTCAATCTATTAATAACCCGATTGTTGCCTATTAGTGGTCTCTTTTCAATGGAATTATGACGGGCAAAAAAAAAAAAAAAAGAAAAAAACTGTGGTCTAGATAACCTGCCTGATGTTTCAAGTCCAATATAAACGTAAAACAAAAAAACCAAAAAAAGATACGATATATTCTGCTACTCTGTTTATAAAACCTTTTTGTTTAGATGTTGTTTTAGCGTCTAAACCTTTTTTTAAAGGGGAACCTTATCTTGAGCCAGCCAAATTCACTCACACAGGCACGCTCAGAATATACACACTTGTAAACAATTAATAAAGTAGAAAATCTGTCCTGTGCACAGGGCTCGATTTTTTTCCTGGTTTTTTTTTTGGCCCCTATGATGAAACTCCGAAAGACGAGTTATTCCTTTTCGGGAAATCTAAAAAAGGGGAAGATGACTTATATAAATGACATTTAAGCATTTGATTCACTGCCTTTCTTCTGTACTTATAATATAACTATAACACACAAGAAAAAAAAAAAATAAATAAGAAAAAGAGGGAACTTGTTCAAATTTATTACTCTGAGGCCTTGTCAAAACTGTATTTAGTATTTCTATTCTCATCAAGAAAACGAAAAAAGACGCAAAAAAATGGTGGTTTATCGTAATATCCAAAATACTCGTCGCCCAACGAATACCTCTTTGACGTTGGTTATTAAAGTCGGTACGTCGTCAATCTGTGACGAGGTCACACATTATCCTTTGCTTGGAAATTTATCTCGTATCGTGGAAACCATTATTCAACTCAAAAACTTGGGGCATCGCGTCGTTCTCGTCACAAGTGCTGCTGTAGGTACTGGTTTAAGAAGATTGAATATTACCGAAAAACCAAAGAAGCTTGCGTCCATCCAGGTAAAGCATGTGAGCATCAATTCCAAGTACTCAATTTCAAAGAAAAAGTATAACAATCATTCAGCAATTGAAAACACCTATAACTGATCAATGTCATGTTTCTCTTTATTCATATAGGCTATCGCTGCTGTTGGCCAAGGCCGTTTAATGAGCATGTATGATGATCTCTTTGCTCAATTTGATCAACCTGTCGCTCAAATGCTACTTACACGAAATGATTTAGCTGAGGTAAATATCATATCTCTCTTTTCTAGACTTGTTTTGAGATCTAACTCTATCAAAAACATTTCGTTTTTTTTCCTTTTCTACTACTTTTATCCATCCTTGTTATTAGCGTTCACAATACCTCAATGCTGTTAATTGTTTGGAAGAGCTGCTTGATATGGGTGTTGTTCCTATCGTGAACGAAAACGACTCCATTTCTGTGAAAGAAATCAAGTTTGGCGATAATGATACCCTTTCTGCTATTACTGCTGGCATGGTAAAAGCCGATTATCTCTTCTTGATGACGGATGTCGATTGTCTTTACACTGATAACCCTAGAAGCAACCCAGATGCCCGTCCTGTTCTCGTCTGCGAAGACATTGACCGTTTAAAGGAAACTGTAAAAGTCAGTGCGCCCGGTTCCGCCCTTGGTACTGGAGGTATGATTACAAAATTAGTAGCGGCTGATCTCGCCACAGCAGCTGGTGTTACAACTATCATTGCACGTGGCTCTACGCCTGAAAATATCATGCCTATCATCGATCCCGAAAAATACGCTGATAAGATGCCTCTTCATACTCGTTTTGTCGCGAAACCTCAGCCTTTGATGGATCGTAAGTGGTGGATTCTTCACGGTCTACATACTGCCGGAACTGTCTATGTCGAGAGTGAAATGACAGAAGCTATCCATGACGGCCAGATCGATCATGATCTTTTTGCTCAGAATATCTCCAAGGTGGAAGGCAACTTTGTCGAACATCAAGCGGTGCGTCTTGTCGTGCAACATAAGAATGCCAAGGGCTTGGTCGATAATGTTACTATTGCTAAAGGCATTGTCAACTACTCTTCAGCGGAAATCATGCGTATCATGTTGGCGCAAGAACAAGATATCGTAGACAAACTTGGTTATAAAGATGCCAATTGTATCATTCACCGTGATAATATGGCTATTTCTATATAAGAAGACGCCCTCTTCATCGACGTTGACATTCTTCTCTTTCCTGTTTTAATCATTCTCTATAAGCATATCTATGTTACTTTTCTTCTTCTTTCATGTTTTCTCATCATCTCTATTTATCGATTTATTTGCATACTTCTTCCCTTTTATCTTAATCACAACATTTCATCCACGCTTTATTTTACAATTTTTCACAACGACGATAAAAACCTCCTTTAACCTTGTCGTTCTTCCGATTTGATATACGTATATACGTATAAATTGGATGCACGTGATAAGATATCTTGATGTCCAGCCATCATCCTCCTCTTTGAATTTTACAATTAAAAATAGATTCTTGGCTTTTTGCGGGTAGTCTAAGTTAGGCAGATTAACCAAAAGGCCCGCTCGCACACTTTAGCTGTAGTAAGTACAGCGCGTGTAGTAGCTGTTCCTTTTACTGATTACAACAACAACTAATCTAAAGTAGCCTTACGACTCCCTACTATTCGTTCAGAAACGATTTTTATAACTTACGATTACTCTCTCAGAAGAATCGTTTAGACGTTTTTTTTTGTTGTTTCTTTTTTTCAAAAGAAGACTTCTTTACTGCAGTATTTTCGGTTTCCATTTAGACTTTTTTGTACACAAAATTGAATATTTTGATTGATTTAATTCAGAAAATTTAAGCCATTATTTTCGGACTAGTTACTTTTTACATTTGGACACTTGTAGTAACCATCTGAGGCCCGCCTCTTTTTGCACGCATTTATTGCAGTAAGTTTCGCTGTTTGATCGGCCCAGAAGAATTACCTACATTCTCCTTAGCTGCCATTTGAACTGATAGTCCAGTTGTATTCTATGTAAATGACTCACAATCCTGTATTCTCATTGACTGCTCAGCATCTCTCTTGATCTAAAGTCGTGTCACTTTAGAGTCATTTTTCCCTTAAAGAAATCAATAACAATAGGTGATTGTATAAATTAAGTTAAACGCCTGTTTCTTGTCAGTAACTGATGAAGTGATAAATAAACGTGTCTTGGTTTGGTGTCAAAATTTAGCGCGTCGAAAGAAATCTGTCTAGATTGTTTTTGTTGTCAAAACTTCTTTGTTGTCCAAATAATATTCTAACAAAAAGTTTCAGTTTATAGAAAAATAAAAACGTTGATACCTTTTCCCCTTTTTTAACAGAGTCTAGTTAGATATCCTTTAAAGAATTATCAAAGAAGTGTTAACAGTGCATCATCAGGTAGATTGAAATAAAATCTCATCACGAGCTACTCACAACGACTGTACTGTACATATTTTGTTTGTAACTGAGTGTTTGTATCTTTTGAGTAGCTTTTTGTTTGAATAACAGTAGTTCGCACATTTGGCATTGAGCATTTTAACAGAAAAGGTATAATCCCAAAAGCTATACTTTTCATCCAAAATAATTTTTTGATTTAGTCTGAGCTTAATTGTAATATAGTCTTAATTTTATAGCCATTTGGTGCGAACGTCAAGCGAAAAAAAAACCAATAGAGAGCTACGACACAGAAGTTACGGCATCTTTTACGCTGGAGAATTTAATCATGTCAGATCAAAACTGATGAATCTTTTTTTCCAGAAATCCAAAAAAAGTAAGTTTGAGAGGACATTCTATTATTTGAAAAATAAGTAAAACAGAAAATGATACTGTCTTATTTAATCAATACAATAAAATGAAAAAGTTTTAGAAGATAGGGATGATCCTGTCTATATTTTAACATTATTCGGTACCTGGAATGCTGATGTCAGACAAGAATAGGCATGACATCCTCAACTACCACAAGTAGTTTAAGCTTACAGTAGAGACTATAATAGTATCTTGAGAATTGCAAATACAACAAGTATTAACACTGTGTCTATTTATTGCTTAATAATGTGATCAGCGATCGTCGAAACAGAAACAACACTAAAAACGGAACAATTTTATTTTTATTTTCTGTAATTCAGTTTCTCATAAATCAAGATAATATCCTGCAATAACCCCCAATTTAGAAATAAAGATGTTGGTTATTTGACTCTGTTGATACTGAACGTTGATGTTCATGCTGTTGGGAATTACGTTGACTACCACTACTGCTACTGCTACCCATAGGTTGATTATTAGGGTTTTGATTTTGATTCTGATTTTGATTAGTGCTATTAGGAGTAAAGAGATTAGCTGATAATTGCATATAATCCGACGGTGGTGGTGGCGGTGGTAGTGGTGGTCGAGCACCATTGGCGGTCATATACATGGGTTGACCAGGTGAAGATCTAGACGGTGCTGTGTTATCGGATGTAGGGGCAGCGGGTATTATAGTGCTACTGGTAGGAGCAGAAGCAGCAGTAGTAGTAGTATTAGCAGGAGCTGGGGATCCATTGATAGAAGGTACCCAAGTAGTTGATGACGAAGAATCGGTTCGAGAGTGATGATGGTAATGCTGATAAGGCGGATTATTTGCGGGATGCTGGGGTGAATTGGTATGTGTCGGAGGAATATTATTAGTACAAGTATTATTAGCAGTCATTTGTGAAGTATGTTGAGGGTAATGGCGATAAGTATCACTCTTAATAGGTACTGCTGTGCGGAGTAAATTAGGTGGAGTAGTATTAGTGTTAGTATCAGAAGTATTATGAATAGAGCGGCCAGGAATATGTTGTTGTTGTTGATTCAAGGTGTACGTGGTAGTATTATATGGCTGGGTATGCGATGGCGGTGGTGCGGATAAGTAACTATTCGCTGTGCCCGCCTTATTATTTGTGTCCGTAGTCGACCTCATTGTAGACATGATGTTCGTATCATTCAGGGATGTGTCATAATCGTTCAAAATCGTGGGTGTATAAAGGAAATCTGAAAATGGCTGCATGTCTTGTGCAAATAAATCTGCTTTGTGGATGTCAAAAATAGAAGAGGCTGAAGCAACATCAAGTACGAAAGGATTCCTCGATTGCATGAAGGGGTTATCAGACGCTGCGTGTGGCATTAAATTTTGATCGACGCCTGACATAGGTTGTTTATGAAGTATATTTGTCTGGTTTTGTTGTTGGTAATGCGGCATAGAAACAACAGGTATCGATGTGCTCGTTGTAGAGGGCACAGTAACAGGTACTGGTGAAACATTCTGATTGGAAGAAGAGGTATCTTTTTCACTGTTACTCATACCTGCCCTTTTGCTAGTAGGATTGTCGATCGTTTTATGTTGTGGATGCAGTTGACTATTTCCTTTAGATTCCTCATCGAAAAGTGAATCGACATTTGCAGCTTCTTTCAATACAGCCTGGATTTTGTTCACTAAAGTGAGAACATATTTATGATGACGAACAGGCGATGAAAGAAGAATTTCCGCCATTTTCTCCAAATTTGTTTTCGCCAAGTCTCGTTCCGCACTTTCATCAGATTGCGCCAAGACGTTGCCATAGATAACGACGGTCATCATCAGGTTTTCCAGGGAAAAGTGGCACCATAACTGCTTCAGTTGCGCCCAACACTGCAGCAGCTCTATTGTACTGTGAGCTGCTTTTATACAAACATCTTTTGATAACAGTTCAATCGTCGACGGCTGATAACTGCTATTTCCACTTCCCTCTTCCAAACTTGATTTCAGAAACATGCCATGGAGTTGACACAATTGGAAATTATATTCGAAATTTAATTTGATACAGGCTTGTTCTCTAAAAGACGTAGAATCCCAATTTCGTTTATACAAGTCCCCTGCTTCATACTTAAAGTAAGGCGGAAGTTGTGAACGCCATGTTTCTAGCTCCTTATCAATGGCTGTAATCTGTGACAGCAAAGGTTTCTCTTCTGTCGTCTTGTTGATAATGTCACGATAGATGCATGCAATTTTAAACCGATTTATAATAAATTCTCTCTTATATTTCAATTCTCCACTTGTTTCGTGGTCCATTAGCGTTGGGAATCCAACACTGATCATCTCTTTGGGTGGCAAACAAAATGCTTTATCGGAATGTATGGAGCCTAATGTCTCAATAAAGTAAAGCACCCAGAAAAATCGGCGATTCAGCTCTTTTTCGTATGGAACAGAACTCGTTGACTCGACATTCATCTTCAAATCCAAGCATATGCGAATTGCCAATCCCAAATAGATATAGGCCTCTGATTCTACTTCAGCCTTGTGCTCACTACTACTTGTAGGCATACCGATCGCATAAATGTACATGACGAAGACACTAAGCATGGTATTTACGTTGCTGACCATAAACCGTTCTTTCAGCAGTTCCTTAGCTTTCAGAAAAAAATAATGACCTATGTCGTTGGGATCGTTGTTGGGAAATAGATTGTGATATATAGCGGCATGTCTGGCCGTCCACGCAAATATCGCATTGGCCAGCATGGGATCCAGTGTGTTTTTCTCAAATCGAGCAACAATGGAATTCACAGGATCGGGCCAGGAGAAACACAAAAAGCATTCCTCAAAAATAGTAAGCAGTCGTTGTTTTGTTTCTCGAGAAATCGTTTGAATAAAGACATCAATATTTGACTTTTCAATGCCCCATCTTTCGTTATCATTTTTCATATTGTTGTGCGTCGAAGACTGCTGGTTTTCTGGTTCCCAACTGCTATATAAAGGGTGTGCTTTCATTCGACTCTTCCATAAGGGTTTTTTTCGCATTACCGTAGCTGCTTCAGGTCGTGGACTTTCGAATGACGTACTGATAGAAGATTGAGATGATGTTTCTAGAGTACTCGCTGCTGCCTCAGACACACTATGATTACTGTTGCTGTTTGCACTGTTGCCAAAGTCGAAATGTGATACGCCAGAGAGCAAAATATCATACAAATCATGTAAAGAAACTATGTCTGTATCAATCCTCAAACCTTTTGGCGTCAATGAAAGTGACCATTGAGCACTTCGAGGTGATGAGATGAGTCCCAATCCGTTCACGTTTCTTTTCGTTATGTTGCTGGTCATGCAACTACTTGCATGCTGGTTTTCTTCGTCACTGCTACACTTACAACTACTACTGGGATCAATTGACTTTCGCTTTTTGTCATTGGTATTTGATTCACGTTTCGCTCTCACTTCATCGGCAACGATTTGCGTGTTATTGCACACATCCTTCAAATTAGTCTCAATGGTTCGAAGCTTTTCTTGCAAAACATCCACAGTTTCATTCAATTTTACTAAATTAAATAGATCGATTTGCGTAGCACTTCCATCATAGGAGCATTCGACTGCAGGGAATGAGGGCGAAGAAAGAAAATGTTATTAAAAGTTTGCAGTATTCTCTTCCATTAGAAGATATATACATGGTATCCTTTTTACCTTTCGCATGTTGACACCTTGAGCATTGAGGGTGTGTAAAATCACATTTAACTGTACAAAATTAGAAAGGACACATCAGAAAACACATACATTGAGAAATTTATAAACTACTTGCAAGTTACCTTTCTTAGCTCTTCATAAAAACAAGAATATACAAAGAAGAAATAAAAAGTTCAAAGTCAATATATATACATTATTGATATGAGAACATAAGGAAGAGAAAGAAAAAGGATATATAGAAAGAGAGAGAAAAGCATACCTGCAACGCTCACAGGCCATAGTCATCCTAATCTTTTTAGAAGCAGAGCCTCCAGCGTTGGCTGTTTTGGAGGATGAAGCGCTCATACTTTGACAATTTGTGAAATATCTTATAAGTTGTTTTCGCTATCGATATGAATATCTTCTTTCTTTCCTTCAACTCCAATTTTGAGAAACTTCCAACTAGCAAAATTACTATTTCACTTCAAAAAGCTCGTTTAGCAGTAAAAACAAAATAGACGTTACTTGAGAGCACAAATGGTCAGGTATTATATATAAACGTAACAAAAAAATTAAAAAAAAAAAAATAGCAAAGAAAACTTTCAATATGAAAATCAAGAGAAAATAAAAAGTACAGACAAGCAGAAGACAGAAATGCATCATTGGTCGTGACTGAGTTTGCATTGATTAATAAACTCTCTTTTGCACCAAGAACTTGGATCACAAAAAGGCAGCTTGGGAAGCTGACAATTGTACTACATATAACTACAACAGTCAATCCGGCTTTGTATTGTGTAAATTGGATTATTAGCAGAATACTTTGTACAGTGAAAGATAGAGAGGGGAAAACCTTTAAAAACATAAATATTTTATTTGTGAATGCTTTACTACTTCTTCAAAAGCTTCAATTGATGATTCACATCGAATTCTAGCGGGGAGCTCACGGAGATAAAGCCTCTACCAAACCGCATCTCCCCTACCTTTTTTACTGCGAAGGATATAAGAGGCAAAGTTTTTAAATTCAGAGTTTTCGATCACCGAAAATAAAAAGGGTTTTCTGTTTCAGCAATCAGATCAAGAGTAACGAGAACACAAGAGGAAATACTATGGGGCTGTTTGACGCGTTCCATTACAATGCTCTGCTAATAATTTGTAAGGACCCAGCATTGTGGCAATGAGTTTTAAATCCACCCACTTTACATTTATAATTGTGATCGATGCCAATTAAACAAAAATACAAAAACTAATTTATTCGAGTTGATTTTTTAAACAGCCCATCTTGGGCTTATCTGATTCTGAGACAAAAATCTTTGATTTTTTTGCTAAACTGATAGAATATGCTATAACGATAGGAGAGGGTTAGGATACTAAAGTGATAGAAAAATACGAAAGAAGAGGAAATATGAAGTTGAACAGAATGAAAAGGTATAAAGGGTAACAAAAAAAAGTACAAATGATGTATCGTATAATGTTTTAGCAACCGTACGATATGGTAAGTATAATGGAGAATGGGTAATTCACCAGAAAAAATAGGCTAACATCAGTATGACAGCAAAAGGGTTAGTGAATATAATAAATGGAACTTGCTGTCTGATAGAACCGCTATACGGCACATAATCTGCAAAGTCCTTTTTTGCTGAAGTATCATTAGCATTCATTGAAGCACTACTAGCATTCATTGACATTTCATTCGACGGTTGCTCATTTGTTCTGGTCTGTAGATTCGCGACTTTCATGTTGACTGTTTCTGCGAGTGATGAGGAAGTACTAAGGATGTCGTCTTTGGGGGTGTCTACTCTGCTGGGTAATACTGCTAACTCAGACACTGTTTCTATCCATTCATCTGTACTATCAAAATCTTGAACATGACTATTATTGCAAGGTGAGAAGGAAACACTTTCAAGACACCAGCTCTCACTTGTTCCTTTTGAATCTTCGTCCATGTCGCTTTTTATTGATATAACATCGGTTTGAATGTTTGCGTCGATGAATTTAGTATCGGTGTTACTATCTTTCACTGCTTGTTTTGCCTTTCTGCCTTCCTTTAAATGATCAGAGCTACAACTTTGAACACCTGTATCCATGGTCTTAGCAGTAGCAATTGTACACTTCTCTTTTAATGAATCACACTGAACTCCTCTGTCGTTGTATGTAATTTTTTTGGATAAATTAATAATCTTCTTTGAGGCATTCGTGATAGCTTGTTTTGCGTCGAATAGTTCCTTATTAAGTTTGTCAATTTGATGGTCGCGTTTAGCTAATGTCTCTAAATGCTGAGCTTGAAGAGCCTCTAGCATTTTGATTTTAGCTTGCAGTTGGTGTTGTTCAGTTCGCATTCGTTGCACTTCTATATTATGAACATCGAGTTGCGCTGCTAGAGTTTCCTCACACCGACCAACGACTTCATGGATCGTCGAAGCATTCAATATATCGTCATCCATCAAGTTTAGATTGCTGGCATTATTGATGCCAAGAGCCGTATCGCGACTGCTGACCGCGTCTTCACCATCTTCAGCGGTCGTTTTAGAGCTTTTCAAGATGAGACTCAGTAAATTCTTCAAACGTTCTCTTGTTTCTGCTTCTGAATCATCCTTCTCCTTCACTTTTGTTTGCAATTCAGCAATTTTAATAAGGCAATTCTCTAATTCAGAATTGTCATGGATATTAGTTACTCGGGCCGCAGTCTGCATTAACTTTGTACGCTGAGCAAATTTAAGCGTATTTAACGATTCGTCCTTAGACGCATAAGTAGGATTAATTGTACATATAACGGAAATACGCGCATTGCCTGAAAGCGCACCTTGCAATATTCTTGTCAATTTAGAATTACGGAAAGGAATATGCTGTGCTGTTTTAGCTGTTGTCAACTTATGAATGACGGTACCCAAAGTCAGTAAACTCTTGTTGATATAGGCACCTTCTTTCCTTCTTTCTACATCTGAGGCTACTTTTTCAGAACCGGCAAGGTCAATCAGATTCAACTGTGAAATTTGCACACCATTAGAAACGCCTATATGCCGACTTTCAATGACGACCTGAAAAACAGTATGGGAGCGACTACTTCGTTGATTGTAGTCAGTGGCGCTAATGTGTCTGTTTGCTTCTCCCTGGTTGATTATATCAAATACTTCTTTAGGACTCTTGACTTTGACTTCTGTGAGATTACGAACATGAACACCTTTTTTGCCTTCAACGATACTAATATCTTGGTTGTCGATATTCAATAAATCTTTAATCTTCTCATTGTAGATTTCTAAATAAGATACTCTTAACAAGTATTCACGGCCGCTGGTATCCTATATTAATTTGTTTGCAAAGTTTATATTAGCCAATGAATGGGAAAAACAAAAAACGAAAAAAAATAAAAAAAAAATGCATGCAGTATTCAAAATTGTTACCTCTTCGATGTAGGTAAAAACATCGTTGATTGCTCTTGGGATTATTCCAGGTTGCTGATCATTACCTATTTGTATGTAAACCAGGAAAAAAAAAAGCGAACGTAAGTATATACTATATACAAATATATTGATTTATAAGTACTTACCCATCTAAATTGATTGTTAAATTCATTATGATACATTAGAAAGCATTGTTGGATAAAGTCATTATTTTGACATGTTTAAGCTTACCATTGTCTATAAACATATAAAAGAATGTATTAGAATGAGAGGTTACAGACGAGCAAAAGATACATCAATTACCCACTTACGTAAGTTTTACCACTAGCTGTTTGACCGTAAGCAAATACAGTTCCGTTATATCCCATCATGGAAGATCTGAAAATAGAAAATAACATACAACAACAATAAAGTTGTGCAAGTATAAGCAATTGTCATCAGATACCATTATTTAATCAATAAAAACTCTCTTTCAGGATTGACTCACTTGACCAAGTGACTTATTCCAGCATTATAAACTTGATCGTTATCAACGCCCATATAAACTTGATCTATTGTTATACAGATAAATATAAACAATGACTCAATAAAAAATAAAACTATTGCCATGATAGATAAGTGTAGTTTCTGTCGTTCGCTTTTACCGAAATGGAAAAGATGGCTTGAATTCGAAAGCTTTGGCTTTACTAATTCAATAGATCCAACGTCAGGTTTTATGCTCCAGCAAGGTGGAGCATCTGCGCCCTCTTCTTCTGCTTTGGACTTTGGCCGACAGCGTACAATTACTTGTACATTTTCACGGATAGAGGTGATAGAACTACTAATTGTTGCTGATTTGGAAAAAGCTGGGGTGATTGAAGGAAATGAAGTGCTCATATCAGATAACGAAGTTGTTAAATTGTTTACTGGAGCTCGACTGTCAGAAGCGCTCGGAATAAATGCATCAGAAGAGAAGCTACTATGAAGCATTCTGCTATTGTTCGTATCTGCTTGATGTTTCTGGCCAGGTTCGTCCCATACAGGAGTGAGGGGAGGTGAATAAGAAGCCATTGTTTGGATTTTTTTTTTATATATTTGTACTGTTACAAGAGGAATTGCTTTTGATTTATAGTTTGTAGGAAATCAGTTGTAGCGGTAAGTTTTATCGATAATAAGTGGAAAAAAGAGAAGAAAAAAGTAGACAGTTCAATATGATAGAAGAAAAAAAGAGTGCATTTCATGTTGTCTTCGGGTTCCTGTACCTCGAAACTCATCTGAAACCCAGTCTTCAATTTGCCAGAAAAGGCAAAATTCAGATTCAGAGGGGGAGGTGCTAAAGTGAATGAACTTATCACTATTTGAGTCAATTGCTTGTAACAATGATAAATTTGTGCAATTCCGCCTCAAAGATGTACTCCCTTTGATTTCCTTTAAGAAAAGAGGAAGCCAATAATACAGCCAGCTGTATACCACAATTGCGATTTTACACCTTCTCTACTTTGAAAGCCTCATCAAAGAGATGTGCATCCGTTATACAAGCTTCGATTTAACAAAAAAAAACAAAAAAAAAACAAACAAAAGCTAGGAAAGAAAGAGACCATTTTAAGATGCATTTGGTTAGCTATTTTAAGGGTCAAGAGATGTAACAATAGTTGCTTCTTTAGTGTCAATTTCAACATTGTTGAGTTAAGGAAAGGGGGCGGTGATGCATCATGCTGTATGGAAGAGGTTAACATCTAGGAAATATCACCGAATTATTTTTCATAGAAGTTCTTACAGGGAGAAAGGCTCCTCTTTCTTACCTTTTTTTTACCAGATTAGCTGCATACATTTTTCGATTATACGAAGCAAACCGACTTTTCCTGCTTTAAGAACATACACATACCTGTCTTTTCTTAGAACCTATACCAGACTTTTTTCGTAAAGATGACTTAGTTACTCCTTCTGCAAATGTAACATCGCAAATTAATTCTTTAAATTTTCGAATACATTCTCTTATAGACTGTACCTGATGCTTAGTACAAATTTCAAGCTTCTAATTCTCAGTTAAAGAGAGAGATATGAAACAATATAAACAAAATATAGTTCACGATCAAACTTACATTGATTAACAAGCAAACACGTGAGAAAGGGAGACAAATATTTTGAACTGTTCTACATTGTCTTTAATTCATATGGATAGCTTAATATGCCTGCTTTCAACATTGTGAATATACTCAATATTTCTGACGACAATTGAAACTGTCAAGTTATTACGGATACTTAATAAAAATAAAAACGCTATTGTCAATCACTTGCCCTTTCACCGGCATAATACACTTATGTGCTAATGATATATTTATTAAAGATATGGTACAGTTTATTACATAAGTGAGGTTCTACAAATTTTAGCACACAAGCTAGTCTACTGTATCCTTCAATTTTTAATCAACCATTATTTATTTGTCGTTCTTTCATTGAAAGGCACATTCAATGCTGAAAGTAATAAACGACCTTCTGTATTTGTGTAGGCTGTTGTACATAAAATCACGTCAAAACCTGTCATCTTAGGATAGACATCGAAGGAGCCTTCTATTTCTGGGAAAAGTGCCAAAGCAGAGGGAGGAAAACCAAACGCCAAATTACCATTACTATCACCAGATTTCATAGACACACCTTGCCATTCCTTTAAGCGTGGTAAAACAATTTCAACTAATTTGTCCATGAATTCGTACATTTCATCACCCCTTAATGTCACCTTAACACCGATAGGCATACCAGCACTATTTCGAATATGTTAGCATAACAAAGCAACAGTCCTTCTTCTCCATCCACACTTCTCAGTTTTTTTTGGTTTTTTTTTTTTTTTTTTTTTTTTTTTTTGCTAGCTTTATATATCAACTTACCGAATCTTCCAATTGGATACTGAACTCTTTGCGTGAACAATTTCTGGTCGAATACCTGTTATACTTTGGAATGCCATAAAGGCAGATAATAAATGACTCTTATTTGTGATGGCCTCTTTAACCATAGCATGGAGAACAATCTTATCCAGTCGAGGTATAATTTTAGAAGTCTTCAATGGTGGAACTGGTTTGACAGGTTTACCGCCCTTGCGTGTACGAGTTCGTTCTACACGAGGTGGTCCAGGTGGTGGAGGTAAGAGATCTTCTTCTGTTTTCACTTCTAAAGCACGATTCAGTTGAGCTTCGAAATCAGGAATCTTAGAAGTGGGAGGAGCAATACGGCTGTGATCGTAAGTAAGCGCCATCAAATCTTCTGACAGGGTACTATTATAGTATTCTTTTAAGCGAAGTAGTCCGCGGGCTGCTGCCGGCGCTGTTGTTGAGGAAGGTGCAATAGCAGAACTGCTGAAAGCACGTCGAAGGAGTGGCTGACTAAAAACTTGCTGCTTTTTACAGAGTTGCCTTAATACTGTCGACATTGTTTATATGTAAATGGAGTAGATCCTTATGGTAGAATTAGGGTAAAACTTTGAAAAGTAAAATTAGATTTTCTCCACATAGAAAAAGGGACACAGCGCTCTTTTTTTCGCTTTTGCCTTAAATGAACCCTGGTAACTTTTTTTTGTCTCCTCTTTGATTTGACAACTCGGAGTGATGGTGCAATGATTTAGACTTAGCGGATAATCTCATGTGTTGACTATTATTTTAACAGCATTGCAGAAGACAAATTATGGAGAAGCAATATTTATGAATGTACAGAGAGAGTAGGGTCGTTCTACATAATACTACGCATTACGCGATGAAAATAACTAAATTACATTCATAGGGAAGTGCCACCAGCAATAACAATACCAGGTCCTCGAGTCGATGAAAGTACGACATTTTGAAGAATAGCTATAGACATGTTGTCGTTAGCTTTTTTTTTCTATTTCCTTTTCTTTTATTGACATGTATATTACAGTAAAGCATATGATAACTTACTCTTAAGGTTATTGGTCTTTCCAAATGCTCGAAGTTCTTCTAAGATTACTTTAAGATTTGCTTCAATATCTTCGGCTGAAAAATCAACTCTACCAATACCTAACAATACAAAATAATGTTTAGAGATACATGAGCTATTCATAAGCACATCGTCAAAAATTAGAGCCTTTTTTTCTCTTTCTTTACCTGTGTGTAGCACACCCTTTTTATCTGCTTTAAAATCAAATGAACCCTTTGACATCCTTACAGTATTGGCAATATCATCTGTCACAGTTCCTTTCTTTACAGTAGGCATTAAACCCTTTGGACCCAAGACTCTCGCGATCTTTGTTACAGCTGGAAACATTTCAGGCGTGGAAATACATTTATCAAATTTCAATTGTCCAGCCTGCACTTGCTCGATCAACTCTTCTCCTCCTACAAACTGAGCCCCAGCTGCTTTCGCTTCTTTTGCCTTCTCCCCTGTTGCAAATACTAAAATGGTAGCTTCTTCTTTCAAATTTTTAGGTAGGATGACGCTGCCACGAATTATAGGTGTGGACTTTTCGATTTTACATTGGACATGGGCCTCGATTTGATGTTGAGGATTGCCAACCTCTAAAGCTTGGAGGATTGAAACGGCTTCTTTCAATTCAACAGCATTGGGATCGACAACTACCTTTTTTTTACTGGCATAAGTACGAAGCTGGTTCTGTAAAAAGGGTCGATTGGTAAGTAAACAACGAGTGGCCAGCGAGCGTGTAAGCATGGTTGTATACTAATAAATAAGTTTAGGTTAAAAAGTCTCTCTTAGAATAAGGTACTTGACAGGGCCAACAACCCAAATGAAAAAAAAAAGAGCCCCACACGATACGATTTCGGAGGTGTGGTCTACAAGCGGCGCTTGCAAATTTGACTTCATAATTGCTGTCCTTTTTTTAATTTTTGACAGCTAGTTGTATTTGTTAACCTCCTTCTTTCGCTTTACTTGAATTTAGCCAATTAGATGTAGGCAGAAATATAAGTACTACTTCTCAACAACTTGCATATATGAGTAAGGCATAGAAATAGGCATTAATTAAACTTGAATTTGCTCTCAAAACATTGCTGTTAAAAGTGATCCATATTCTTTAGAAAATCAACGCTTGAAGCATATTTCTTTATTGACGCTGGTAGTCCAGAACAGTACTCTCATATTAATTATGAGATATACCAGAGCTAGCGTCTCTTCCGACAAATTATATTTGGCGTCTACTGCTGTGTTGATGAGTGAAATAATAAAAACAATATGTTTTTTTATTGCTATATACTTTCTATTTCTCTCAACATTTTCAATAACTTCGTCTGTATCGTCATTGAGTTCAAGTTGTATTAACCTACAATATTCTCGTCGACAACGGTACCTAATACGCGCCTTTAAGAAAACAGTCTGTTTTATAAACCAATAGTTAATTATTCAATGGAGAGAAACGCTGAAACTAGCAATACCTGCTGTACTTTACTTGATACAGGTAATAAGGAAGAGAAGTTGCCTTTGCAAATCTGTACTCACAGTAACTGAAGCGCATCTAAATGAATACAGAATAACTTGCAATACGTAGCTGCTACCAACTTGGACGCGGCTACTTTCCAAGTCACCTATCAATTCAAAACTTTGACTACCGCCTTTTTCTCCGTTGTCATGCTTAATAGAAAACTAAGCCATAAGCAATGGATTGCATTAGCCCTTTTGACTGTGGGTATTGCATTTGTCGTTTTGCCGAAAAGTAACAGTCCACAATATAATACCGCTAGTCTGTCGACACCATATGTATTAGATAACAGTCAGGATGCAAAATCCAAGCAGCATAGGACGGAGTCAATGATAGCAGATAATGCAACGATTGGAAATCAGTTCAATATGGAAGGTCTATTATCTGTATCCATGGCCTGTATTCTATCTGGTGTAGCGGGAGTTTACTTTGAAAAAGTCATCAAAAAACCATCCTCAGTTTCAAAGCATGGGAACAATATAAATACACGATAAAACCGTGAAAAGGTGTTCTATGGCGATAATGATGATGAACAATTAGAAGAAGCTCTTTCTTATTGGATACGCAACATGCAATTATCAATGTCATCTGTTCTTTTGGCTGCTGTATTTGCCGTCGGCATACAAGATGGATCAAAAATCATAGAAAACGGCTTTTTTCAAAATTACTCTTATATGACATGGATTGTGATTTTCATTCAAGCAGCAGGAGGTATCATTGTAGGCTTAGTTATGCGTTATGCTGATAACATTTTAAAGGGCTTTGCTACCAGTATCAGTATTCTTATATCAAGTATGATCAGTTATGGACTGTTTGAATTCCAGATCACCTCTCTTTTTATTGTGGGTGCAGCTTTTGTTATCTATGCCACATATTTGTACAGTAACTGAAATATATGCAGACTAAATTATACTATATACATTAAGCTTTATCATTATAATCCTTTCTTCTACGTTTGGCTAACGGTTTTTCCCAAGGTGAGTCTCTGGAAGAGGTATCTTGATCCTTCAAATGAGTATATTTGGTTCGTCCCGCCAAACCAAAATTCTTCACTTGCATCACTTTCGGTAATAATTCTTTATGACGCACTTCATCAATCGTAGGCGCTGTATAATCACGTTTAAAGACTTCATCGTCGGTATCTTGGAAAAAGGCACCTTTATGGTAGTATTTTTGCATAAACGTGAATTGACCAGGATCTTTACTTTCTTTGGTCTGTTTAGCACGTTCCAGATCTTCTTTGAGACGCACTTCTTCGGGTAGTGCTCTTCTACGTTCAAGCTCTTCTTCCTCTTTTTCTCGTTTAATACGTTCTTCGCGGTCTCGTTTAATACGGTTGAGCTCTCTGATTTTCCAAGCATTGTATTCTGCCTCTTCATCTAGACCATCTGTGTCATCCACTTCAGCCTCATATTGATTCGTATTCTTTTCAGCAGCTTTTTCTTTCTCTCTTTTCAGTTCATCAGCTAGTAAGGCATGCGATTGTTTCTTTCGTTCTTCAATTTCTTCTTCTAGTCTCTTTTCTCTCTCCTCTGCTTCCTTGGCCAGCTTTTCTTGTTCGAGTATTGTGGCACGTTTCGACTTTGGTATAAACACTGGTTTTGGTAGTCGAAGTAATGTATCCTCTTCCTCCTCACTCGATGATTCATACTCGGAAGAACTTTCCTCCTCTTCCTCCTCTTCTTCGTCTTCTTCTTCACTTGATTCTTGCTTGATAGCTGGTTGCTGAATACCTCGATCGAGATCTTCCTGCTTTATAGCATTACCGCTCGCCTGATATTGTAGTGCTTTTTGCTTCAATCTTAATCGTTCTCTTGCTTTTGTTGCTTCATCATCACTTGACTCCTCCTCCTCTTCTGACGATGAGACGTCTCGTCTTCTTCCTTGTGAACGAAATCCACTACCTTCTTGCCGTTGTTGTTGCTGTACCTGTTGTAATCTTCTTAAACGTCGATCATGGCTTGCTTCTCTATCTGAAATGACCGTTTGTTGAATACCTGTTTGCACGTCTTTTTGAGCAAATTCCAATTTTTTTTTCTGTTGTGATGGTTGCTGTTGTTGCTGTTGCTCCTGTTTAATCAATACTTCTTCTTCTTCTTCTGAAATATCTTCGTCAATATCACTATGGTAATTCTCAGGTACTTGACCTGCTCTGTATCGTCTCACTTGTTTTTTGGGTGCTGTAGCTTGTTGTTTTGTTGGTGGTCTGAATGACATGATCTATAATCTTATGTGTATGAGTGGCGGGGAGGAATTCAAGTCAAAAAAAAAAAGCCAAAAAAAGCAAGAGAAATGGTTTTTATTCTTTTATTTTTCATAAAGAACATAGATGATTACTATATACCATAACTATCCCGAAATAAAACGATGTTTTAGGCTTTTCATTAACTTAGTGAACAACCCTACCGACTTTTTTTTTGAATTATTGTAGACTTGATAATGATTCTGCTCATTAGAAGAATACCTCTTTCCGTTTTTTGTGCTTTTCTTATTTCCGCTCTTTTTACTACTACTACTACTGCTGTTGTTCATGAGGTAACGCTGGTGAGAGTCGTGACCAGGTGTACCAAAATAATGCGAATACGGCCTTCTGCTTTCATAAATCTCGTTGTAAAAAATCAATTTATCAGCATTATTTGTATGAACAGGCACACTATGAATACTTTTTGATGCTGAGTCGTTCGTACTTGTAGCATTTGTATGCGTACTCATATCCGCAATAGACGGCACAGGTGATGAAGACGCTGAATGATCGATTGTGGTAGGTGAAGAGTAAGACAAAGATGAAGCAGGAGGATCACTCAATTGGTATTTCTTGGGTTCTTCTTCTGACGCTTCCTCATAATGGTAAGATAAAGCGTGATTGTATGGCTGATAAGGAGCTGATGAGGAGGCTGAAGGAACACTGGATTGATGATGCAGTAAGTTTGCACTAGCTTGTAGTTGAGGTTGTGGTTGTGGTTTCGGCTGCTCACCATAACGGGATTGTGCTTGGGTATGGTGGCGATGCGCCAACGGATCTAAATGACGGTTGTTCTTAGGCGTGAGGAGTGGTGAAGGTGAAAGCGATCTAGGTGCAGATGGAACAAGCTTTGGAGTTGGAGAATAGCGTAAAGGCAAGGGTGCATTAGTATAATATGCAGTAGTAGGAGATGTAGGCGATGTTTTTGTTGGCACGGATTTGACACTACATCTGTCCGATTGTTGTGCTACCTTCCAGCCATCGCCTTGCTGTTGCTGTAAGTCGCGTTGACTAAATCTGTCACTACTGTGTATTGAAGATGCAGTCGACATTCTTCGACTATGACACGGACTGGAGTTGAAAATATCGTTCTTGTCGTTCAAGATGATTGAGTTTTCTAGGGGTGAGATATGCTCTACCCTTTTTCTATGGTTGAATGTAGTTGAGCTGACCGTAGTCGATTGGACTTTTTCTTTTTGCTGTTGCTGTCCTTGATACTGTTTTTTCTCCTTTGCTTGTTGCTGTTTTTGATGATGTTGTTGCGGTGACGGTGGTTGATGTAGTAGTGTAGTTGTTGAATTGTTATATGGAAATTCTGAATAGGTCTCAAAACGCTTTTTTAATGTAGCTACTTTTACGCTTGTGGTTGCTTTAACAGGTGTTCTTTTTCTTTTTAAAATAGAGTGGGACAAACTTCTCATGAACTTATTGGTAACAGTGGGCGTTGAAACTGCTGAAGAGAGCAAAGTACTGCTTGCGGAGGAAGAAGAAGCGGCTATGGCTTGTAACTCCTCCCTTTCCTCTCTAAAACCAGGCAAAGTAGGACAAGTGAATGCACTGCTGTTTACTATACTTTTTTCATCCTCCTCAGCATCAAGGACCGGGTGATGGGAGACTTTTCTGTTCTGTGCTAATTTCTCTTCAGTGTCATCTGTGGATTCACTATCCTCAAGCTCAACTGATCCTGCTGTACGGTCTTCATCAGAATGGCTAGGAGTGCTGACCCAATGTCTCCTTAATGGAGAAGAAGTCGTTGGGTATGACTTCATTACTTTTTGCATTTGGGCGGAATAGGTTGGGAAGGACTCTAGACAGAGAGAGAAATTGTCATCATCCCAAGGAATTTGTAGCTGCTGTAGATCTTCTCCAGCTTCTTCCGCCCTTGTCGGGTTGTTGTGGATCTCTTCTTGATCATCTTCTTTCAAGATTTTTCGTGTGTCATTATAGCAAAATGGTTTCTGACAAATTGTACTATCAGTAGTGGCGGTAGAAAGAGGAGTAATAATAGTAACCATAGACACTTATTCTGCGTATATATATATATATATATATATATTTGCAAATTGCTGTCGAAACTAAGAAGGTCTTCAATGCGAAAAACAAAAGAAGAGTAGGTACGAGCCAAAAAATACACATTTTATACTTGAGAAACAAGGATGATCAAAATGTTGTCAATGAACCGAAAAGATTGATGCTTTACTGGATAAGTAGAATAATAATGAGGTCGATGATAATGAGTATGAATACTCTTAAAAAAAATCCAAAAGCGGTTTACTATTATTACTGACTATCTATTAAAAAGATGTATGCATTATGGAAGGATATATTATTATGAGAAACTATTTACAGTGTCGGGGAATCAGATAAGAGTTATTAAAGGTTGGCACCACTAAGTTCTGGTACTAGAACCATACTTTTAACTATTGATAATTCTGGGTTGTGGCTGTGTCTCTTCAGGTTCATCTTCTTGTTCATTACTACTTTTCCTTTTTAATCTTTTGTCAAAAAAGATCATATTTGGAGGTAACCAACGTGGATTTCGCGTTGGATCAGCATCTTTCCGTAGCTTTAAAATGTACAGAATAACGGCTGTCGTCAGTAGAGTGAACCCCAGTACACCAAACGTAATACCAACAGCAAGTTTTTTTATACGTGAAGAGGAACTATCGTTATCATTCGACAGTAAAGTAGTCGCCGTATTTTCATCTCCTGTATTATCGCCATCGTCATCCGGCACGATCGCAGGAAACGAGAATCGACACTTCGCTTGCTGTGGAGAGTTCGCGTCCTTGTCCTCGTTGGTAATATTGGGAGCTATTGAGGGTACCCACGTCCACGTCGTCATGTCTAATATAGCAATATCATCTGTATGTATCTGGCCGATGCCCTGAATGTAATTTTGCATGCCCATCAAGATTATCATATATTGATTATTATGGTAGAGGATCGCTTGATGACCCGCTCGTGGAAGAGGACGTGTCCCATGAATTTCCGGTTTTGACCAATTTAAAGAACAAGTATCCAACAAGTAAATATCGTTGCTGGCGTCAAATGTTTGCTCTGAGCTTACGTTTTGACCACCGAATAATACGATGGATTTTCCATCAGGAGCTTTTGCGTAGAAATAATAAAAAGAATTAGATGATACGCTATAATAATGAGGGAAATGCCAAGGTTGCTTTACCATTTACTGCAGTAAAGCTATAGCGCGCTGGTGGAACATCACCAAATGTGGCTGCAGTGATAGACTGATGCGTCACGGTATCAAAAATCAATACACTTTGAAAATCACCAGCTGAAGTCATGACCCACTGCTTCGTATCGGTTGAATGAATAACCATTTTACCACCTAACACAAAGATCCTTCCTGATCTATACAAAACCGCACATATTCTCATTATTTGCTAGAAATCTCGACCCTATCATTCATCACTCGACTTTGATCGCTTACATTAAATTGCTAGTGTGTCCATAACGAGCCGGTCTATATCCTCCAGAGTATCTTATCGTTGGCCAATCCCATGCATATTTATTGATATCAAAAGAATAAAACGAGTTGGAATATCGATCGACCAAAGTTCCATCTGGAGCTGTAGATCGTCCTCCAAAAAACCATGCTATATTAGTAGTCGAATTAACTGTAACTGACATTCTTGCTCTTGGTGAAGGCTGATCTCCCTGGACACTGGGATGAGTTGTCCATACATTTGATAGTATATCATAAGTCATCAATGAAGTGGGTTTGAGAACATTTGCATCATTAACACTGATATTGTCACTATTACTTATGTTGTAAATACTATAACTGCTATTACTGTTGGCTTCCCAGGTATCATAATCTCCTGCTTGTAACGCAATAGATGAAGTTGTTAGGGCAAAACCAACACCATGCTCAAAAGCTTGGATAATTGCATTGGATGATGAAGTAGGCGCTTTCGACCAACAGTTTCTGTTTACACTGAGTCCTTCTTTCATTATATCTTTTGTCCATATTTCTACAGTATTTTCCTGAATAATAGATTATCTTAGCCACAATTTATATGCCACTTATTCGGTCAATAAACGTACGCTACTACCACCAATAATTATAGCAGTATTGTTCATCACGAAAGCGTTGAAGTCGGAATAGTTGGTTGGGTGATTGCAATCGAAATGCGTCGTCAATGGTTGTGAATGGGTATATTGACATAGCAACAGGAATAGGAACAGTAACGAAATCAATTGCAATCTATAAAGGACAATGTTTGCCATTTCCATAACAAAAAAAAGAAAGTTGGGTATTGAAGTCTAGACCCTCTTTTTCTGTTTTCCTTGAGCAGTGTTTCAACAAAGAATTGAGTATACGGTGCAAAGAGAAAGGGGAAAGGAGAAGCGAAAGAAAAAGGAGCCCAGAAAGCAAAAATGTGTTGAGTAAAATTGAAAGACATCATTACTGCGTTTCGGCCTTTTCTTCAGTCAAGCATCATTCTCTTATACACCTTTCATAGTGTCTTTGTGATTTTAATCATTCCAAATAATTATCTGTGTGTGTTGTGCAGGCTCTCTTTTTTGCAACTGTAACACTACATCTCATTGGCTGATTCATTTTGTTGAATATGCAGAAATTCAAAAAAGTTGCTGTTTGTTTATTAATTTACGAATGCTTAAATCGTGGAGAAGAGAAGCTGAATAACCATACCATTATGAACTTGGGAGATCGGCTAGTTAAAAGAGTTTTAGTTCACTTCATTATAGTTTTCAATCAATCTGTTAAGTGGGGGTATTGCTTGCTTTCGTTTTGTAGCTTATAGTTTGATTGACAATATTGATATACAGATTATAATGAGGCTTTTAGATAAGTCAGAAGTTTCATCCTAATATACACTGTAACTAAGCAAAGAGTACGAATATGAATTGATGTTGAGTTTTTGATACGAGCAGTGGGCGATATGAGTACATGTTGCGTAAATCATAGATTAGCAATACATATCATAACCGCGTGTTAAATCATGGCTTTTGACCAAATTTGACAACTAATTAACAAGAATGTGTATGGAAATTCACTCCATGGTACTCTATCAATTTATATTCTAACTTGCAGTTTTCACTGAAATAAACAACAGATAGATGATTTGTATAATTAACCTAGTATAATAAGCTTTGTATGGGATTATCTTTGGTTCGGCAAAAGAAGCTCTGGCAATTATATCAACCTGCATTCATAATGAGAGTCTCATTGGGAATCCGATTGTTCCGGTTCAATTGATTACAACCCCTTGTCACTGTTGCCGTTACCAGCATGACCATAATAATCATAGAAGAAAATTTCAACTATAAACTAGCTCCTATATGTTGTCTTATAATAGTATACTCATTTTAAACGCGGGTAAGAAAGAAAAGAATATTTATCAATAATAGGATAGATAAAGGACGAGACATTCGACCTTTGAAATGACTTCGTGCAAATTGTGTCTTTGTCACAAAGTAACTGTTTCAGCCGACGATCTTGATGCTATAGTCGATGTTGAACAGCTTTCTTTGAGTGGTGGAACTTTTAGAACTGTACAAGTTTTTGAAGGTGTTTGCGATATTGATATGGCATGGTAACTATAAGGAACAATCGTAGAGGGAGTAAAAAATTCATGCTTGTTCTCATTTTGTTGGACAGTTAAACAATTTCGACTAGGCAGCCAAAAGTCCATAATATCCTCTTCGTACACTTCTACCCAATGATCTCTTTTACTATTCGAGGAAAGCGGTGGTGAAGGTGGTTCATACGTGCCGTTCTGGTCGATAACGGATAGTTTGAAGACTTCAGCCTGTCTTGATTCTGTTAATGCAACAAGCGGTGTTACAGGAGAACTACTCTTGGTATTTTTTTTAAATGAAAGTGAACTGCTACTGCTAATCTTATTGATACTAGAATTGAAGTGATTATAAAATTGCTTGAAATGATAGCCTTTTTCAGTTCGTTTGAGCTGTTCATTTTGTTCCTTTTCGGTGACATATTGTTGAAGTCGTTCGTGGTCTTTTTGAATGAGTTTGTCTATATCCGACGTGGTTTGTTTACGACTATCCGTTGAAGTTTGCCAAAGCTGATTAGAGTCAACAATAGCATTGCAATTCATTTGCGAAGATGACTCTCGCATCATATTTGATCTATCTAGCAGCAAGATATTAACCAACCTTGTCAAATGACGGAAAGAAAAGGAATGGAAAGAAAGAAAAAATGCCGATAGTTTAAATCGTTCTTTCTGTGCTTGTATCCAATGATATTCGTTTGAAAATTCAAAAGCACATAGCAAAGAATAATTAAAAGCAGTGGCAGGCCATGTTTCTTAACGTTATCTAAAGATGTATATGCTTTCCATACCATGTATGCATTGTAAGTTATTCAAACTATTCATCTTTTTTCTTGATTAACATTGGGTTTGGAGTCAAACAAGTAATTATGATTATAAATATCGTAGTCTGAGTATCATTTTTTTACTCGTTAAATTATTCTTGACTGCTGGCCCTTTAAATGATACCTTTTGAACAAATCAATCGAATCTTTTTCAGAATTTATCACGTTGTTCAGAATAGGGAAGGGACTTGACGTCTAAGGCTTCAACATCAAATGACGGTTTAAATACCTATGGCACGAATCTAGGAACATACGAAATATAGGTAAATTAGTAGGTTGGAGGGAAGGTTGTTAAAATGCTGGATTCATTGGGCTTACAGGCACTTACCTCGATTTCAAGCATCTTTCGTTGAATCGCGAAATTACAAGGAATAAAGTGTCACGGGACGAATGGATGGTGCGGACAGAATCCCGCTACAAAAGGATCATTTTCACGCTTTGTGTGAATTAATGTCTCGAGTCTGAGATGAATTCAACGCTGTAAAATAGATAAATATGCATTTATTGAGCTAGGCGTTGCTCATAGTAAAATATTTTTATTCTCAAATGTAAATAACAAATGAAATATGGATTATGTTGTTACAAAACAAAATGTCTGTTATACAGTGCTGCAAATAAGTGACCGTTAAACCAAAGCATTATGACCAAATGTCTCGTCCATTTTAGGTGCGATTAGTTCAAAGTCTTCAGGATTAAGAGAATGCATAGCTTTAATATCATCTCTAATACTATTCATAGCCTTTGCGTCCCAATAATCTATCAGCGATCCTTTCGATTTATTTGCTTGGTTGAGAATGTTGGACGTTCGGTCATTACTGATGGCGGCATTATTGGTTTGACTACTCAAAGCATTAGCATCTTCTCCGATCTCTTTGTTCAAATAATCTTGAGTTTTGTTAGCGGCCTACATGAAGTGAGAATTCGAGTCAGAAATCATATACATCTCAAAAAGAGTCAAACAGTGCGATATATTATTACCTCGTCGATCTTATCAACCAGTTGGCCAAAGTTTTTTCGCAAATTACTATTTCGTTCGTTGAACTGTGCTTCCAACTCTAAAAAAGTAAAATGAGCGTCAAACAAGTGTTGCTTTTATAAAGCCTGCTTCTAACGGAAATCACTCACCAGCATCAGTTGTATTGGTGTAGGCAGTGTTTTTATCCATTTTGTATAGTGTTTTTATCAATATAGATGTCGTATAAATGTTATTGATCAGCAATTTTCTGTGTTAGATTTATATCCATTTTTATAATGCATACACTGCATTGAAGTGAAATCATGATTGTCTAATTTGACAGATTTGCTGCATAAATCTCGTAAAAAGGTATAGTGCTTCCACATCCAATCAATCGATTTTTGAGAAAATCTGCCCACGCTATTCGAGATGATATGTGCACGTTTGTGAGATTGAATTGACTAACGAATTAACCATTATTCAAACACTTGAAAGCATTTATAAAATGAATGAAATCTGCAAAATTTCGACACGAATAGCTTCACTTCAAGACCTCTTAATTGGAGTTCTCTGCAGCTGTCAACTGAGTTCTTCTTCCTCAGTCCTTTAAAACCTTCCAACACTTTCAATGAGACTGAACTCAATGACAGTAGTTACACAGGCATGTGTCCTCTTTCAAAGATGACACAATCAACAAGTTCCGACTATGATGGATTGGGGGCATTATCCATAATAATATGAAATCCTTACAAGATAAGAAACTCATCCATAATTCCTATGGTGGGCTGTCGTTTGCTGCGGGTGGTGGGCGCCTCATCTTGTTGCTTTTCGTTTTGTGGCTCCTACAACTTTTATTTTATTGACATTTCCATAGATTCCCTTACACTTGCTTTCACAGTACCAAATGTTGAGATGGCGCCGATGATAATATGAAAGGCCGCTCGCAGAGTGCGAGTCTACAACTGCCGTAGTTTCTTGCGTTGATTAACCTCTAGTACGACGCGACGCATAATTATGACCATTCTTCAATGAGTTTGTCCGAAATTGTAGAGCGCTGTCAATTTTTTTTTTTTCTTTTTTACAGGATGCCGTGTAAATAATTCTGAGTCTATGATTGCTCTTGTCCTTCATAACTTCAGTAACTCTGATCGTTAATGTGTCAAAGTTCTTCACCGCATTTTAAACTGCATCTTGCATAGTGACTATTGCAGTGTCGTAGCAGAACTCGACTACATAGGTATTGTGTTGTTCATTCAAATGGCTTTTAGGTCGTTTTAATGTACGGTTCTTTTCCTTCTCAAAGATCTTTGTTCGCCGAATGCTTATTACGTTCGTAACTCGTTTCCAAATTTTCACATCTACAGAACAGGGCTTATCAGCTTTTGCTGAATATTTCCACCTATATAAAGCTCCTCTCCGATTTCCGTCTAACTGGACGTCGAAATCAACGTTTTCTTCTTGTACGATTATTTTAGAGATAGTGGTATCTTAAAACGCTTCATTTAGTAACTGCTTTTGCATCTAACGCATTCATGAAGGGTTTAAATCGGTCAGACGAAATGATGAATCTAAAAAGAAAGTAGGCACATTCTGTTTTATCTTCATAAACAATTTCACTTCTACCATTTTTACGAAAAAAATTTCATTTTTAGATCGATGGAGAAGGGAGCACTGTATACAAGTATTTTGAAAGGGCAGATACAATAATCCCTATGTCATTATTGGTGATACAGAATTTTTTAAAGGTACTTAAGAAAAAATGGCCAGCTTTTGTGACACAAGTTTGACAATATCAGTGAGAATTGAGCGTAATTTCCATATAATAAGTAGACGTCTCAGTGGTTTTCAACGCTTTTTCGTGTATGCTTTTGAAATGTGATTAAAGTATACGGGATGTATTGGACGAACGTTCTATAAAAAAAGGGTTGAATTAGTAAGTAAGTGTAATCTTTTTAAGGGTGAAGATTATCAACTCCACAATACATCTAATAACGCGTTACTTTTCACAATTTTAAATTTTGATTTACATAAACCTACGTTGGACAACTACCTTCAACATTTATATAATAGTTTATCGTGGCTCTCTGGCTTAGTTTTCTTGTATTCTACGTACATGTTGGGTAAATACGTTTATAAGCCTTCAAAGTAGTAAATGCATTAGCAAACATCTATGCAATATGAGCCACACAAATTGAAGTAGATGCTGTCTTGACGTTGACTATGTAGTTTTTTAAGATGGACGAAAATATATGAGGAAAAAAAAGTTTTACTAGTGTACAGTTGAAATACAATATGATGGCTTCTTGAGTGGTGCGGCCCTTAATCGTTTGGTTCAACATCCACAGAATTCGAGCAAAAAGTAGATATCGTTAAGGATTTACAAAAAGTATGGAACACTTTACGACAATGCAACGCAAAAAGTACAATTACTATGGACAATAATTTGTTTAAACTGAATAGATAACCATATAGTGCGATTTTAGTAAAAATATGTAATTATAATGTTCCTACAAAGTCCTAATTAAGAGCTCAATATATTTCAATATTTGAAATTATTGAAGCATTCAAGTAATATTGCTCATTTCATAAAATATAAGCCGTTAAATCGTAAAATTAACTACGGTGTTCAGCGGACAGCGAGTGAAACGACAGTGAAGTATTATATAAAAACTTCTGATAGTCTTTCAAAAAGGTAATACGATTTAAAGTAGATTCAGGTGGGGGCAGGCTGAGAAAACATGGCTATCATAACCTAAGATTTATTGAGAGAATTAATTTCCCTATGTTTCGTCTTTGTTAATATTGCGACCTACAGATTTTTGAATAAATGCATTAAGTGATTCTATTACTTCTCTTATCTTATCAAAAAGGAAGAGAAAAAGAAAAAAACAAAAAAACCTGATAGTAATCATGGTATGAGATCGATGGAACGAAAGAAAGGCAGACAGACAGGCAGAAATGAAAAGAACTAAACGGAGAAAGACAAATTATGGTATAAATAAGGGCAAAAGTAACTCACACGTTCTTTTATGTATTTGCAAATAAAAATTCCAAAAATTACAAGCGATATAATGGATGTGGCAAAAAGGATTGGAAACATTATACTCCATAAACAAGGGTACTGCTGTAAACTAAGCTACTGTTCATCGTAAATAATTGGCGCAGGGCATATATATAATATGTTTTATGGAGTTCGACACAGTTGACTAAGAAAGAGCAACTATCCATTAGTGTGCATTTATATAATACTGTAGCTAACTTCAGTCTGAAATAATGTAACAAATAGTCTGCTTTTGAGTAAAGTAAGGATGAGCAGCCATAACATGAAACAACCGACAATCCCTTTCCTCTCTCACCCACACAAACGCTTCTTCTTTCACATGAAAACATTTGGAAAACAGTATAGAAAAAAATAGACTATAGTAAAAATGAATAACTACATGATTTACTTAGTTTAGCTTATCCCAGGACTCGAGCCTGAATAAGAGTAAAATTAATTACTCTTGTTTTGACTTGCTAAACTAGATAAGCGGGTATGGAAATCTTGGTCTGATGTCTCCTTACAATCCTCCTAACATGTAACCACTTGCCCGAAAAAAAAAAGAAAACTATGGAACGTGGAGAGGCTTGGATTATAAAAGTTAAAGTCCTAAGCTAGGTCATAAAAGGTACTCTGCAAAAAAGCAGATGTTCGGTTTGCCCTTCTCGCCAAGCGTTTCTCGATTATGATTAAAGCTTCAGACAGACAAAACAACTCTTGAGAACCAAGTGATACATGAAGGGAAACATAAAAAGGGGAAGATGTGGAGGGCCATGAAAAGCAATCTACCGCCGTCCTTCAGTGCTAGAATCCTAGAACACGACAGATGACCACTCAACCCCAACACTAGCGACAGAGGGATCTACAAGGCCCAGTAAATTGTCCTATTCTTCCTGTCACGCGACCTTTAAACAATCAATGAGACAAGCCTCCCTATTCTTATGTAAGTAGTCCTTTCTTACTAGGACATATATCCACAAATTATTGGGGATATATTTTTTAACCAAAATTTGGTTACAGAATTCCGGCAGATACTGGCGTTTTTCAACCAACTGTCTTGGTAAAATAAGATACAAAATTCACTTTTAGAACGACTTACCAAGATGGTTAAAATATATGATAAACCTAGAATGACATAGTGATCTGTCCAGTTCAGATAAGATGATACTTTTTAAGCAAGCGAAGACCGTGTTATTTTCTAGATTATCAATGCAAAAGCTGTAACGGAATGAAGAGGATGTAACAAGGTGTCTTATTAGCATTTCTTTGAAGGCTGTTCTTCGAGTGAATATCCTAGTGCTGGATTTCACGAAGGAGCTTCTATATCAGTTATATCATTGTACTGTAAGACAGGTATAATATTTTTGCACTTTAAGAATTGTATAGTTCTGGATAACAATGAGTATAAATAATGTATATTTTGCTTAACATTGGCAACTTACCTGTGGGAAGAATCCATACCCAGTGGTACAAGTGGCGCTGAGGTCCTTTGATATTCATCTTGCTCATCTGGTAAGATGAACGGTTTGTAGCTCGCTACTGTAACAAAATAAGGACGTAAAGACAAAAATCTCATAAGAATACTTGGAAGGCTGTCGTTTGATACACATACTGCTTTGATTGTCCTGCTTCTATAGAGAGAAAGCCACTGCGACTTTCCAATGAGGAATAGGAAAAGTTTTCTGCAAGATGGAGCAATAAGATTGCATTATAAGGGAAAGGCACATTGCTATCTTTGAATTCCAACATATACTGTTATTGATGTCATCAGCAGCAGTAGCAGGCACGTAGAAAGGTTCTAGTAAGTTTGATAGATCAGAAATTGCATTTGAGAAAGCTTTAACGAGGGATTTCATCCGCCGATTGTAAAAGTAGGCCAAGCACCTATTTCTGAGAACCCATAAATTTTGTCTCTATCTGTCTAACTAAGTAGACGTGTGTGAATGTGGCTGGTTTTGGGCTTCCTTCCATTTTTCGTTACAAGTCTAATCGTCCTATGATACAAGGCTAATTTAGTAGCTTCTATCCGACAGTAAATATGCTAAAAACAGGGTCCTACTTTTTTTGAATTGTATTCATGTGTAACCGTTAAACCGTCAAATTGTTGTCTTTCTAATGACTCTCCTCTAATTTGTATGCCACAACAAAAAGGAAAAAAATAAGGTATCTTTGCTCATGCTCAAATAGTTCAAGTAACTACAGAGCCTCGCTTTTTAGTATATATATAGGAAAAGAATGAAAATAGGAGTATTAAGAGCAACGCAACTTTGCTTGTTGCCGTGGTGTTCAAAACAAAATGACGAAGTCAAGAATGTTCAGTTCACTTAAACAAAATTTCAGATGTCCATACTATAAGACGCTCATCAATTACCTTTTTTAAATGCATTGATCCATTGATTAGAAATGTAGACTATAACATATGACAAAGTTAAACGAGCTACTTGGAATCACAATAAAGTATTGATTTCCATAAATTGCAAGTCAGATGGAGAGTTCGTATTGAGCTTTTCCTTCCAGAGTAATCAGCAAAGGACTTATAAAAAGAGAAAATATGAGCGCTGTACAGGCTACCCATCTATGTCAGTGAACTTAGGGTAATGTTTTAGACAATTATAATTGAAAAATCTCTTTATACAGTATCTTCAGCTTGAAACCAGCCATAACGATAACTCTGCTTCTACTACTTTGCATCGTACAAAGTCCATTATTCTATTTTTAACAGGCACATGCCTTTTTGAATAGAAAAATCTTAATATTTTTGAGAATTCTATCGTCTCTCTGGTGTATTTACAGCTGACCTTGGAATATACCTGTGTTACCTCAGGGAGTAAGTTGGTGGACAACTGGAAAGCTGTGTAAAATTAGCGGGGTTAGCTAATTTCCTTCCATACCATACAACGAAACAATCAAATTTTGATAGGACTACCATATATGCACTTTAAATCCTAACAAGCAGAAAAAAGAATGTATCAACTTTTAACATCTTTTTTTTTTTTTTTTCTTTCTCTTTTCACTTTTTCAAATTCGCAACTTTCAAAAAAGGCAAACCCATCTATTCTAAAGCCCATGAAACCATCATCTATACTCTTAAGTACTCTTATCATTCTGCTTTACTGTACAAGTTTGGCAAACACTCAACAATCATCGAATGATGCGATGAGTGCTCAGCAGGTACAGACTGATACCAACAACCAACAACAGCAACAACAGCAACAACAACAGCAGCAGCAGCAGCAACCGCAACCAACGAATGATGTACCGACGACACCCGCACCTACTAAAGATACTACTCCACAAACTACCCCGGTGCAACCACAGCCGACTACTACTGAACAGCCACCGCCAGCGCCAACGACCACTGCCAATAATAATCCAGCTCCAACGACAACAGCAGCACCGCCGCCAGCTGTAACCACTGAAAATAATACTCCTGCTCAACCCACCAATACAAATACCAACACCAACCCTAATAGCAATACAAATAACAATACAAATAACAATACAAATAACAATACCAATAACAATACAAATAACAACAACAATAATAATCAGAATACAACTTCAAAAAAGGGGGGCGGTAATGTAGACCCATCGTCGAACACTACGGACGACCGAGGTAATACAGTTTCTACAGATAGCCGAGGTAATACGGCTGCCACGACCACCAATGATGACAATAAGGTGGCTACAACAACGAGAGGTTCTACCAGTTATGGTAGTAGCGATGCACAGGCAACACAGCATCAAGGAACACCTTCTTCAAACAAAACTTCGAATCAATCAAGTCAGAATGATAATAAAACAGCTATTATTGCAGGCTCAGTTGTAGGCGGCTTAGGTAAGTAAATCTTGATAAACTAAATGTTTAACTTTATTATACTTGGCATAAAAAAGAAACTAATCTATAATCGACAATTTTATGTTAATTATTCTCAGTGGGTATTGCTGTAATTGCTGGTATTTTGACATGGTTGAATCGCCGAGGTGGTTGTACAAGTAGAACCAGAAACCGCGGTAGTATAGAAAATGGAAGCGGTCTGGATGCTGATGATGATGATTTTTACAAGCAGCCGTCTACTACCGTTGACAATATACCTTCTACTATGGTGAGTTCGCCTTTTCAACAACATGCCCGTCGTTTTGTACCTCCTACAAATGCAGCGAATACGGGTTATATCAATCTAACAGATGATGAACAGCAACAGCAGCAACAACAATATCATTCAATGGGGCCAACAATAGTAGCTCCGTCTACCCCTATTACTGCAACACATATGTACATAGATCAACCAGCCTACAATAATAGTAGCGTTAATGCAGATTACTATTCACCTCAAGGACAATATCAAGACTATCCGGGTTCTCAACAGAGTACGAGTGGACCCGGCAACAACATATATTACAACCCACATCAACCATTAGCATCTCCTGTTACGCCTACTATGCATCAGTTCAAACCAGATCAAGTGGAACAAAAACCAAACGCTAGTTAATAACATAACTTTCACTTGCCTGTTACCCTCCTTCAGCACCCTAACTTTATCTTTAAAAATTTAGATTTCTATTACTATACATCTAATCCTCTTTTACGATTTATACTTTACATTCAACTAATACGATATTTAGCTAAGAAAAGAGACAGAAAAAAACATCGGTAGCTACATACCAGCAGGTGAGAAAGTAATCTTAGTTGCCTGGACTTGACTGTTCCTTTCCTCCCCATAATTGAATAAACGTTGCTTTCAAAAAAAAAAAAAAAAAAAAAAAAAAAAAAGAAAAAAAAAAGAAATAGTTTTGATGATCATTTGAAGTTTAGAAAGCGTAACTTAAACTCTCAAATAATACAGCTGAACAGAACAGATTTAATATACGTCTTTCTGCCTTTGTGCATTTTGCTCAAATAGGGAATACCTATTTTCAAATGATCGTTTGACGTGAAAGAACAAAGGCAGACAATTATCTACCAAGCCGAAATTGTCAAGGCTTTTAATGTGATAGTTGATCGTAATAGTTGAACTAATGGGAGTAGACAAAATTAGGTTACGAATAATTGATGGTTGAACCCGGTTTAAGTATATCCTACATCAAGGACATCAGCCATTCTACGTAAATTTGATTCGTTTTATAATCTAAGGGAGGAGTCTATGTTCCGAATACCTCACCTCCCTACTGTACCGAAAGCAATGAAAGTATTTATTTGATATGATAGATTGACATTTTGTCCTTTTCCTTTTCATGGGCATTTAAACACACAAACTATATTTTTCTGAAGAAAACAACAACATTAGTGTGGATTGACTGAAGGAGAAATATGGCACAGTGATCATCTAGACTAAGAAGAGTCAGAAATACCAACAGAAAGTGTATATAGTTTGAAGAATGGATTCCTCCGTTGCATACACAAAGATGGAGTATTAAACTCAATAAAACGTACAAAAATGTAATTAGCCAGCGAAAAAAAGGAAACATATTCAAAACATGTTCAAAAATAAAGCGTGGATTAAGCTGGTAGCTGCCCGTAAGTTAATTTGTAAAGTGATATTTGTCACTTATCCTAACGCTCATGCTGATAAGACCAGCTTTTATTACTGATGAAAAGGTCTCAGGACTGTGATTTGGTACACTTCCATTCCCAAAACGAGAATAATAAGTCATGTTCTTGAACGTATTAAAAAGCTAGCATGTTTAATTATTGCGCCATGGAAACAATATAAAGGAATGAAGTCAACATGATCAAAGCTGATTCTACTGTGTATTTATTGAATGACTGCAAAACTTCCAGTGATAAATCAGCTTGCCCAGCCAAAAGGTGAAATATTTATAGAGACTTTATGCAGACAATAACAAAAGAGCCTTGCAAAAAATGAACTGTTCTACTTGACAATATCTACGTCCGTTGCCTATTGTTCGAAATCCTGCTCCTTTCATGGTGTCTGTACTGTTATTAAACAGTGCTCCATTATCTCATTCGCTAGCGAAGGAGGTAACAAAGACAAAGATAAGGATTCATTAAGCAGTTACTGTAACAGAAGGCCAATTGTATTTATTTCAGACTTTACATAATGGTCTATTGTAAATACATTAACAATGAAGAAGATTTCTTTTCTAACACCAACTTTCAAATATAAGGCGTATCTCTTTTTTTTTTTTTTTGAGAGAGATTGGGACGGAACGAAAATCCTCTATTTTGCAATTCTCATATACATTCCATATAATACAGTTATACAAAATGCCAGAGAACTCTTCAACTAATAACAATGAAGTAATCAATATGAGAGACGCCTCTTTTGAAAACTTTGCTCGACAAGAATTCAAGAATGCAGAGACAGAATCTAAAGTGGTAGTTTGGACATTATTCTCTTTTATCGTCCTGGTCTCATCTGGTATAGGTGTTTTCTTTTATTTCAAGAACAATGGTGGTATAAATATTTAGCCAACCTGATGGGGCCTACCTACCATCACTTTACGTTACCTTGAGCATTCTAAAAATGACTTATACAATAGTCTGTACAAAAACGGAGGAGTTCAGTGCAATAACTAATTCTCAAACAAATACCATTAGACGTTTCCTACGAATAAAGTTGATCAAACTGTTAACAGAAATCTCCTTTTAATGGTAGAATTGTATTGGATAAGGATCCTGTATGATACATATTGGGGCCTAATTGAGTTAAGGCAGACAAAGCTATTTTTGTTAATCATTGGAACGTATTCATAAATCTCATATCATGAGCTATCTGCAGATATGCTAACACAGTCGCTTATGCAGGCGGATTCAACAATATGTTTTCAATGCTAATAATGCCGAGGTATGTTTCTAAAGATACACTTAATATGCATAATACAGTAATGGGAATTAACAAGGCTTCCAAACCCTAAAAAAAGATATTGGTAGATAGGTCTTTCTTTTTTTCGCCAAAATAGATTCACTGAACATTTCTTTTTTCGATGCACACCATGATTAGATGTTGAATGAAGGGATGGGCTTTCAGTCCGTTTTGGCTATAGTTTGCTAATATTACCTTACCCTGATAATATCACATTATATACAAAGAATAAATATGTATATTGAATTCATCCTTCTACATTTCAAATGCTTAACGCCACGGACATTATTCATTAGTTATTTTGTTTGCTTGGTAGATCTGTTTGATAAAATGATAGTCGGGAAAAAAAATTAGAATTTTACAGAGGCATCAAATCTTTTCCCGTCAAAATCGTGTGCACCGTATCGGCCTGCTGTAAGAGAGTTGAAGCATCAATGTATGGCCGGAGCAAGTGATTGGTTGGGATACAAATACGGATCGCATGGATTTTTTCCTTGAGTAAAAGATTCCGCTGAACCTCATCATGCAGCACATTTGCGATTATTAAAATAGAAGAAAAAGATCCATGACCCAAGCAAATAAATTTTACTCATAAAGTTTTCCGTACTTTCAACAGTAATGTATAGAAAAATAGAATAGGTAGGGGGCCATATGGGAATTCAGCTGGTTAACGGGTTATAGAGATAGATTTCTCTATAGAACAAAATTTTGTAACCTGTGAACACATAATGTCTTAAATACATTGTGTCTGTTCTGGTCAATTCCAGTGGTTGTAATGAGGACAAAAGGTAAAAAAGAAAGGAAAAGGTAAAGGTAAAAGTCAGTATCCCAACAGCTAAACAGAAAAACCAGTCTATTCATTGTTAGCCTGGGTGATCCAGGGGTAGTGAGACAACGCGATGTTGTAAGTGATCCTCTTCAAATAGAATAGAACACATGACAGGTCATCGTCTTCTACGCTTAAGTAGCAATTATGTAGGGACGACAGGGCTTACAGTTGGTAGCATCTTAAGTAAGAAGGACATGGGTTTTTGACGATGGTAGTGGGCAGGAACTTTAGAACAATACACTGACTTACTTTTAAATTGTTTGAAGATTGTGAATTTTGCATATACAAAAATCATTTTATTAGACAGATCATTATCGATCCTAATTGTTATTTAAGAAATGGTCTTTTGTTTACAAGGAGATCAAGCAAGTATTTATCTAGTGCCTTAAAGCGTTGAGAAATGACAAACTTCTCATTTATGAAAGCTGTAAAAAAGAAGACAGAATCAGGTGATCAAACCTTCTCTCTTAGTTGGAGCGTTGTGTCCCTATGCTCTTTACTGATATGCATAATTTTTTCTAATCTGCAAGTCAAGTTTACACAAGCTCTATAGGTGCATCGCTAGTGTCGCAAAAGGATTGTCTATCCGTGTCAGTATCTATCATAAAGTAGATTGAGCCTCATTTCTTTCCTTAGATGTGAACACATCTATATATATATACATATATAAAAGGAAAGCTTGCCGAGTGACACATGTACTAGGCAATGATAAAACGATATCATGTCTATAAATTGAATAAATACTGACAGATAGAAGATGTACTTTTGAGGATCAAAGTGCTTTGAAAAGTGGGGAAAAATAAAGAAAGGCTTAGTATGATCCATCTTTGTTTTTTATATCAGTTCAAGATATGTTCCTTTGATCTGTGTAGGTTTTGCAAGGTTGTTCGTTTTGGGCAAACACCACCTTTAAGGGGGGACGTGTGGAGCAGTATAGCTGAGTGATATTTAAGTTTGCATAAGGAATATTTCTTGTCTGTCAATCATCCGTGTCAAAGATTGTGTGTCTGTTTTTGTGGTGAAACAGCCTTTTTTAAGTAATTGAATGCGGGAACCTTTTAGGGGGAGACAATGAATCTCACGATTTCCCCACAAATAAGAAAAAAAAGCGCCCTTCATTGGCTGTGTCCTTCCTTACAGAGACAGCTGGTGTTGGAATTCCCTCCGCGGGAAGGCTTTTTATTGTAGGATCGTCCTTGTTTACCTAATCAATTCGTGCAATAAGTTGGCTTTCCCGTTGAATACTGTACTCAACCACAATAAAACGTAACACATGAAGTAACAATGTCTCAAATGTTATGACTGAAAAGCTTGATTTATCATTCCAAATAGGTTAGCTTAAGTAATCCTTTATAATTATCCAGATATATGTGTAAATCAATGCAATGCTTCCCTTTCAAACTATGCTGTGATATTTTGAGTTCTTATAGAAAAGCTGATTTGAGTATAAATAAGTGGAGAAGATCCTTTCTTTTACGGTTCTCTCTTCTCCAAATAGTTCTGATCGCTATCCCTTTTTTCTTTCTTTTCATTTTCTTTTTTCTACATCTTTTTGTTTCCTGACCTGCTTATTATAGAAGCTATTATATTCGTTACTGTTCTATCCTTGTTCCTCTCCCCCTTTACAAAAGCTCATTTACAATAAGAAAATTCAAATACTAGTTGTTTGCTTCCATCATGGGTGTTCTAACCAGATTCTCCACCAATATCTATGTGAGTCTCCAAAAGGAAAACCAAACAAGCATTATGACTTGTGCATTAACGCTTAGAGTACTATAGGCTATCGGTACCTTTGCCGCCATTGCTGGTATCATGTTTGGCTTTGACATTGGTTCCAATTCAGGTGTCATTGGCACAGAACAGTAAAGTGGCAATCCATTGTAGTAGTAGAAAGAATGAGGAGCTCGTACCTAGAGAAACTAATATGCTTATTTCCCCCCCCCTTTTTGATCTGTCTAGATATCAAGAGTACTTTCATAGACCTGATCCTTTGTTGCAAGGTGGCATCAACGGTGCTCTTTCAGCCGGTTGTTTCGTGGGTGCCTTAATTGCAGGTTATTTTGCGGACAGATTTTCTCGTAAATTTACACTTATCGGTGCATCTTCTTTGTTCATTGTTGGTTCTGTGTTTCAGGCTGCTTCTAATGGTGTTCCTTTACTATGTGTTGGACGTGTGTTGAACGGTCTATCTGTCGGCGTCACTTCCATGGTAGTTCCCCTTTATCAATCTGAAGTGGCTCCTCAAGAAATTCGGGGTCGTATTGTTGCTGTTCAACAATGGGCTATTACTTGGGGTATTATGGTTTCGTAAGGCTTATTATACTCATACTATTTTCGCAGCTTACAGCGTCGGATCCCTTTCTCATCCTTTCCCTTTTTTTTTTTTTTTTTTTTTTTTTTTGATGACGATGTACAGTTTTTGGATCCAATATGGTGCCCAATTTGCTAAAAATACTGCTGCCTTCCGTATTCCTTGGGCTATTCAAGCTGTTCCTGCTCTTGTTCTTACTTGTGGTATGTGGATTTTCCCTCATTCTCCTCGATGGCTTGCAGATAAAGGCCGTATAGAAGAAGCTACCAAGGTCCTTGCTGACATTCACGGCAACGGTGACCCCAATCATCCTCGTGTTCAACGGGAAGTCGAAGAAATTATGGCTGCTATCCACTTTGACAGAGAAATCGCCTCTCACCGTTATACTGATTTATTCAAGCCTGGTATGGCCTACCGTGTCTCTCTTGGTGTGTGTCTTCAAATTTGGCAACAATTGACAGGCATGAACATTATTATGTTCTATGTCGTTTTCCTATTTCAACAAGCTGGTATCGGTGATAGTCAAGAAGCACGTTTGGTTTCTTCTGGTGTTTCTTACGTTATCAACGTGGTAATGACTGTGCCTGCTATTCTCTGGGTCGATAAATGGGGACGTCGTCCTACTTTGATCTTTGGCGCTCTTTTTATGTCCATCTTCTTATGGACTGTAGGTGGTGTCTTGTCTACAGGCAACTGGTCGATCGGTGCTGATGGTAAATGGGGTGTCAAACTTACAAGCAAATCACAAGCCGATGGGGTTGTTGCTTGTATTTACCTTTTCGTCGCTTCATTTGCTACTACTTGGGGTCCTTTGGGTTGGATTTATCCTGCTGAAATATACCCTCTTCGTGTTCGTGCTATGGCCGTCTCCTTATCTACAGCCTCTAATTGGTTGTTCAACTGGGTTTTGAACTTTGTTGTACCCTTGCTTATGGAACGTATTCGTTACGGTTTGTACCTCTTGTTTGCTGCTTTCAATCTGTTGATGGCTATTCATGTTTTCATTGCTTATCCCGAAACAAAGGGCTTTACTGTAAGTTTCCCGCCCCTCCCTTCCTTCTCCACTTTTTCTTCCAATGAGCAAAAGAGAGTTGAAACATCGTTGATGCAGCTTACTAACCATTCTTTCATTTTTTCCTTTTTGTAATCCTATTTTATAGCTTGAAGAAATTGATATTGTCTTCCAACACAATCCTCGTAAGAAGATTCCTCGTGAAGTGATGGACAAATGGATTGAAGATAGAGGCATTCAACGAGAGAACAGCCACGCTGATAATTTCAGTGAAAATAAGACAGAAGTTACTAGACATGAAGAGGCTTAGTTGTTTGTTTTCTTCCTTTAACGTACTTTTTCTGACCTTTGTTTATCTATCTGCCACAGCTTTTTTTTTTTTCCCCCTACCTTTTCTTACTATTTATAGTATTTTTAATTCTGTACTCATTCTTATATTAATACATATGCCTTTTAATTTAATGCCATATCAGCAAGTAACAATAAAGTATATCTCATTTATATCCGTTGAAATGGCACTTGTTGGGACATCTGCCTTGTTTATGAGAGTAGCGGGGAGTTGAACAATTAAAAAAAGTCCAAAAAGATGACAGCTGTTTCTTTTTCAGTGACCTATTGCCTAAACTTACACACGCACGCACGGATAATGTTTTGTTACACATGCACCAACCCAACGCACCTATTGAACCTAGGTGTCTTTTATTTCAAAGTAGTATGTATTTTTGTTTCAAAAAAACGAATCATTGTATATAATAAAACAATCGAATGGTGGGTTTTATGACACATGAACAAAAAGACCTCCTATAGGAAGTCCCTTTCTTACCATTGAGTGATATCCACTTCTGCCTCTCCAAAAAGGCTGGTCTTTGTCGCTTTTAGATTCTCTTCCATCTCAGCCTCTTTTTCGCTGATGGTCGAAGCGCTGTATATTTCATGAAGAACTCGTTTAATAAAAGTAAGGATATGCCGGTTAATCTGATCGAACTCCAGCAAAAATCCATCGTGGCCATCAGGCGACTGAATCACAATCATTTCTGTATCTGCCATACCCTCCGCTAATTCGTATTGCTCTGATATAGTGAACAAGCCGTCTGACTCGATACCGATCACAAGCGCTGGCTGGTCGATAGAAGCCAGAATAGCATGATAATCCTCGTCTCTTCCACGCGAAAGATCGTGCGAATCCATTTTTCTTGTGAGTGCAATATAACAATTAGCGTCAAATCGATTGATGAATTTGTTTCCTTGATATCGTAGATACGACTGTGCCGAGAAGACAAAGGGTGTTGGCATAGGTGGGTCGTTGATGGTCACATGTTCAGGTTCTCGTTCGCCCGAGACGACTGCTACTGCTGCTGCTGATGATGATGGCGGAGGTGGAATTTCATGGTGTCCATCATTGTGTATTAAACGGTTGGCTTCACCAGGTGATTGAGGCCTCACCTTGGGTTTGGATAAACCTGCTGCCTTACGTCCAAATCTCGATTCAAATGAATTTCTTGATCTGTAAGTCAGTAATGCTGACATACGTGCGGCTGAAAGACCCACGTTTGGAGGATTTTCTTCAGTGTAATAACCATCATCTAGAATAAAGGAAAACCTTTTCTTGTTAAGAAAATGGGGGGGGGGGAAGGTTGCGCAAAAAAAAAAAAAAAAGAGAGAGATTGGCATACCATAATTAGGGTCACTATAGATGGATTGACGCTGAGCTTCTCCCCAGCTGATTCCCCATGCTGAATGTCTTCCTGAAGTAGCTATGGGTACAATTGTACGCACATATTCCTTTCCAAACTGTGCCCATTCTAATACTTGCATTCCTCCCATAGATCCACCGATACAGATAGCGACTTGCTTTACACCAAGATAATCCAATATCAAACGATGAAGTCTAACGTCATCTCTCACACTCACTAATGGAAATTCTGGTCCATAGGGTTTATATGTTTCTGGATTGATCGTCAAAGGTGAGGCAGACCCATAAGGCGATCCCAGAACATTACAGCAGATAATAAAAAATTTTGTAGAATCGAATGCTCTTCTGGCTCCCATTAACGGTCCCCACCTATATATTCATTCGAATAGGGTTACATTAGCAAAAAAATAAGTAAAAGATAACAAATTTTCGTCATTTGTATTCCCGCTCGTTTCATACCAGCATCAGCTACTTACCAGTCCTCTACATCTGCACTACCGGTCAGTGCATGACAGATAACCATACAATTATCTGCTCTATCATTCAGCTTTCCCCAAGATTTCCAAGCGATGGGTATATTCGTCAATGTAACGCCTGATTCTAACGTGTATTCGGGTATGATGGAGATATTCTGATCAGGGATCAGTTTGACTAATTTGTTGCTTGATAATTCCGCTGGCAGCTCCTCCTTGGTGTCGTAAGTCTTGTATTTCTGCATAATATTTCTGTTTCAGTTGCTCGTTTTTCCCGATTTGATGGCACTTTTTTCTTTTGGAATCTTGAAACCCCACTGAATTTTCAAACAGTATAAGAAACAGTCAAGATATAGAAGAACAAAAAGATGTGAAAAGGTGCGAAAGATGTAGTCCTATTCACATTGGAACCAAAATGATTTTTCTTTTAAAAGAAACGGTGATCAAAAAGCTAAAGCTAAAGATGAATAGACTTTGTTTGACCAATCATTTCCTTTACTGATGACACAAAATCGCTAATCAGGAGCAAGCCCACGAAAAATAAAGACAGAAAAAAAGCAGGAAAACCCTTTAAATCTCCGATCAGTCATAGATCGTTCAGTACAAACTGGAGTTGAAAATGAAGGCACCTCCAAACTTTCATCTTTCTTATTTCCCTCTCTCTCTTCGCTCTCTCTCCCTCTCTTACTCCACCTGTTTATCTTTTAACCACTTTTGGAATTTTTATAGATAAAGAAAAATGGCCGTTACAGAAATGACACCTAGACCCGAATCACGCACTCGCGGTTCTTCGTTTACACAGTCAAAGCCTAAAGTGCTAAGACCATTCGATACAACAGAAGTTAAGATCCTGTTATTGGAAAATGTAAATTTAACTGCTGTCGAAGCTTTCAAAAAACAGGGTTATCAGGTAAAAAGCCAATTAGACAAACATAAAAATTGGAGTCCATGACCATTGACAGATATTTTGTAAAGGTGGAAACTTATGCGAAGGCGTTAGTTGGCGATGAATTAATAGAAAAGATTAAAGACGTTCATATCATTGGCATTCGCTCCAAGACAAAACTCACAAAGGCTGTTCTTGACGAAGCTAAGAATCTTATGGCTATTGGATGCTTCTGCATTGGTACAAATCAAGTGGATTTGAAAGCTGCAGCAGAGAAAGGTGTAAAGTGAACCCATTCAATTTCTTTATTGCTCTTATAACCCCCATCGAGTTGTTTTTTTTTGCTCATTCTTCCATATCCTTTCTTTGTTTTAGATATCTGTATTCAATTCTCCTTTCAGTAACTCAAGATCAGTAGCAGAATTAGTTATCGGCGAATTGATTGCGCTTGCTCGTCAATTAGGCGACCGCAATACAGAAATGCACCAGGGTATTTGGAATAAGGTTTCAAAAGGTTGTTATGAAATCAGAGGCAAGGTATTAGGTATTGTAGGTTACGGACATATCGGCTCTCAACTGTCCGTGTTAGCTGAAGCCATGGGCATGACTGTCTACTTTTATGATATTCTGCAAATTATGCCCATTGGTCAAGCCAAGCCTGTCGAATCACTTGAAGAACTCCTCTCTATCTCTGACTTTGTTACTCTGCATGTGCCCGAGACGGAAGACACGAAGGGTTTGATTGGTGAACGCGAAATCATGCATTACATGAAGAAAGGCTCTTTCTTGATCAACAACGCTCGTGGTAGCGTTGTTCAAATTCCTGCTCTCGTCAATGCATTAAAGTCAGGTCATCTTGCTGGTGCAGCTGTCGATGTATATCCCAAAGAACCTGCCAGCAACGGTCCTCATTTTACAGATTTCCCTGACCTTTTAAAATTGAAAAACTTGATCATGACTCCTCATATTGGTGGCTCTACTGAAGAAGCACAAAGAATGATCGGTATGGAAGTATCCACCGCCTTGACGAAATATATTAATGAAGGCTGTTCTCTTGGTGCTGTTAACTTTCCTGAAATTGATTTGCGTGCTATTTCACAAGAAGAGAAGAATACTGTTCGTGTGCTTCATATCCATCGCAATATACCCGGTGTACTTAGAGTAAGTGCTTCCCTTCCTTAAAGTCATATCCCGTTGACATTGTTCAAATCACTGTTTTTTCCTAATCTCTCTCCTCCTTTTTTTTTTTTTTTTTTTTTCTATAGACGATCAATGAGATCTTTGCAGAACATAATGTTGAAAAGCAATATTCTGACTCCAAGGGCGAAATCGCTTATGTCATGGCGGATATTTCTAATGTTTCCCAAGAACATTTGGAGACATTGTATAATGCCATTGTTGCCACACCCGCCAACATCAGAACTCGCGTTCTTTATTAAAAGTACATCCATGCAATATGCATTTTCATACATTTTATAATGGGAAATTTACCAATAAATGGCTTTCATTGCATCTCAAGTATTGCTCTTCTCATTGCGAATAACAGCTAATATTCTGATGAATTGTGAGTCATTAAGAGCCTTTTTTTTTCTTTTTTTTTCTTAATTATGTCGCCGACTATATATTGTGCCTTGATGAGATCTTTTTTTTTTTTTTTTTTCCTCCTTTTGACATTTTTCCGTATAGGAGCAATAGTCTTTACAAAGTTAGAGCTGATTAAAAATATTAGCCAATCAAGCCGTAGTGGGTTCAAATGTATTTACAAGCCTGTAGATCCCGGCCAACATAAAGTTGGGTCCCTACTACAAGCTCGTACCTGAGATCAAGCTTATTGCATAAAGAGAGACAGGATCTAAAGACGAGTTTAAAAAAAAAAACTCAACCTATTCATGCTACTACTACTACTAATACTACTACGAATGACTACTACTGCTACTATAAAAATCAGGTCTACCCTCTGTTAGAATGTACATGGAAACCATTTCTATTATATTGTCTTAACGCTTTTTTTTTCAATTTTTATCTTTATTTTATCAAACATAAACTTGAGGTCGTACAAAAGAAACGGGTTTTCCTGATTTAGGCTTGAATGCTGATAAGGATATTGCACGACTATACTATAGTTTTTGGATAAGAATTAATACTCAGTTTTCTACTACGTCTTTTTGCATGTGAAAAAGGGTTGCTAAGAAGAAGAAGGCTGGGCAAAAAAAGAATTCCCAAGAGGGAGCGCAGCCTATCTACTTTTGGAAATTTGTAACACTTTCAGTTTCTGATATGAGTGGCGTAGGTAAAATAAGTAGATAGAAGCCTTCATGGTTCCTTGCTTTAATCTCGATAACAATTTGCTTGTAATAATTCTGTCTTAATTGCTATTGACATGACTTTAAAATGGAGTAGAAACAGCACCTTACCTGCCTTAATTCCCAGATTCGACTTGTATGAACGCTGTCGAAAATCATATGATAAGAAATTCGATACTGCATGTTATTATAGTTAAGATGAGGCTTGAAAAAAGTCTGTGCCTTGACTGTGCATGCGTACAAAATAATCTAAACCACACAATGGAGTAAGGCGGCGGCGAAGCACGTTTTTTCATAATCGAGAAATAGGAGAATTGCATGCATATTATCAAAGAAGCATCAAATCAAATTCGTCGGGTTCGACCTTGATTTGGAAATGGAAAGATTACTTGCCCGCGTGGCAAAATAAAAAAAAAATAGAGAGCGCGAGGTGAGGGAGATACGGCAAAGAAATAGGAGCATATCTAATCTTATAGCCTCTATTATTCTTATTCTATTTTTTGAATGACAAGTTGATATATTTGCTCCTTTATTCTTCCAAGATTTCAGAAGTATACCAACTCTATCCAAAACCTGCCCAAAAAAAAAAAACTAAAATTTGAAAAGTGTATATATATATAGACCCTTCTACTTCTTTTAACATCTCTTTTTTTTTTTTTTACTTTGCCACCCTTTTCTCAATGTCTACGTTTTCTTTCACCCATCTTTCTGCTCTATCTGATTTGCATATTAATTCAGCTATATTTTCTGATATGACACGTTGGCTCAACTCACCCTTAAAGAGACGATACAGCCAAATTTGGAAAGGATCATCCAGCAAGTCGCAACAGAAGACACATAAATTCATAAGAGGTCGTTATAAGTTTTTACATCAGCTTGGTCAAGGAACATCGGGCACAGTTTATCTTGCCATCGACATTGATACAAATAAGCAATATGTAAGTTTAAAGGACTATTAAGACAACAAATATAAAATACTTATTATCAAGCAACAGATGTAATCTTAAACCTAACCATATCTATGCATACATTATATTTAGGCCATAAAAGAGATAAATAAGTCTTGGCTCGCCAAGCAACATCGTTCAAAGTTACTCCATCGATGCGGTCCTCCATCCAGAAAGAGTAATCCGACGTCAAATGATAAAGTAGCATTTTTAGATGTGGCGCAAACGAAGAAGCGTAGATTAAACAATGCTATCGTGCCACAACAGCATTCAACCGCCCCATGTACAGAAATAGTAACTTTGAAAGAATTACCTCATCATACCAACATTATACGCTTCATCGACACTTTTGAGGATCCCCAGTATCCAGATGCTCTATACATAGTAATGGAAGTTGCTGAAAAGGGTATCGTCATGGATGTATCCTCTTACGAAAAGTGCAAACCTTACTCAGAATCAATGTGCAAAACAATATTCAAACAGTTAGTTGAAGCCGTTGAACATCGTAAGTGTCTATTACTATTACTACTACTGCCACTGTATTTCCTGCTATCAATTGACATGATCCTAAATGCTGCGTTTCTTCTTTCGTTTTTTCTTAAAAAATAGTTCATAAGAATAATATTGTCCATAGAGATATCAAGCCACAAAATTTAGTCCAAACGAAAGATAACATCATCAAATTGATCGATTTTGGAAGTGCTATGGATGTAAACAAGTGTCACAACTATCAAATTGGAAAATCACCAGCATTTATGGCGCCTGAACTTTTGAACAAAGGTACATAGCAAAAAAATGGATGCAAATCATCAACAAGGGAAAAACACAGAGTCATTGAACAGAAATGGTTGCTTTTTCCAATGAATAGCTTATAGAACCAAAGAATATTCTTCTTTCTCCAGTGATATTTGGGCAATGGGAGTAACGCTCTTCTGTTTGATAAATGGTCATTTGCCTTTTCAACAGTTAAGCCTTCCGGACTTATACCAAGACATTCTAATTGAAAAGTAAAGTAATTGTGTCATTCATTTCAGAGCCTTTCATTCCTCACAGTCCAACTCATCACGATCCTTTAGTGTTAGACATGATAATACTAAGGCTAGCATGGAACTTTGCGATTTAATCAACCAAATACTTGAAAAAGACCCACGAAAGCGACTTACATTAAACGAAATAAAGGTAGGATTTACAGAATGATCAAGCCGATTGCCAATTAGATACTTATCATGCTTTTTACAGATGCACCCTTGGTTACAGACCAAATAGAAGCATCAAAGCTCAGATTCTCTGTGCTAATATACATACCATTCCTATTCGGTTGTAATAGCGAACAAGTACACCAACCTTATAACCATATTCGTTGCATTTATGGAGCAACGTTCTCACCCTTATAATATATGCTGCTGCTACTGCCATTATATCCACTTTGTATATGAGCACCTTACTTTCCTCAAATTTTATGATAGCAGATTACGCGCACTATACCTGCATTAATACCATGTATTTCCTTATATTTCTCCTTTATGTACTATTATGTTTGTTTTAATATAGGAAGGCTTTCGACCCTTCTGTTTTACATTTGAACCTGCTATATACGTTATGCTAGCCCATCTTTTGTCTTTTACAGTTTATTTTGTTATACCTTACCGTACTCAATATTTATAGTAAACTGTATGTTGCTTAATGATTATTGTTTTGTATTTTTGGTTTCTTCGAAAACATCAGCGTCCCAGGACAAGAACGGCTCACCGAACTTCTTCAATCCGTGAATATCTACTAATGAATCCGCTTTCTGATGATCTTGTTTGTCTAATTTGGTTTTTTTTTTTCTAAATTAGAGCGGGTACACGAAGAATTTACTGACTTTAGTAGCGCACAATAGCTACGCATGAGGCCCTTAGAAATGAGTGCTTGAGCGGTAGTTACAATTTTCGCAATATTTTCGTTTTTCAAGATAAAAGAGTTATTACTCTCAAAATTAAACACGGCGAAGTCGTGTTTCAATGGCACTAGGCGTCACCCGAAGCGCAAGCGCTAACTATCCCGAAGAATAGGCAGATACTAGGTAGATATAGAGAATAAGAGATCACGGAACGCTTAGCTAATATTCGCATTTGGAAATATGTTTGGTTTTTTTTGCTGAACTTTATCCACCATGTCGTGCTTTTGGTAGAGTCTCGATAAGTCTCATTCTGAATATATGGCTGATAGTAATTCTCTTACTACCTTTTACTTTCGAGTCAAGGAAGCTCCCCTCTCTCACCTTCCCGCGCTTTCTACTCTCCCTCTAATATCTTATCCCAGTTTTCGTATTCTGATGCATGTTGCTTTCACTAACAGTTGTATAACGTAACAGATGTCTCCTCGGGAGACTCGAAAGACTCCCTTACAATTACTCCACCAATTGCCCTCGACATCCATTGGATACACTCACAATAGAAGACGCCCTCAAATGTCTCAACATGTACCATCCTTTCCAATTGCCATCCACAGTGTCTGATACAATCCTGAATTTCATCAAGATCGCTAACCTAAGCATCAGCACCACAATAGGACCTAGACAATACAATACCTTGTTATTTAGTAGTTTATCTTTATAGGGAAAAGAATAATCACCGCCACAAACGCACTTGGACAACAACTTCTGGACTGGTTTACGCACCCTCAATAACTTGGTAAATGATCCCCTCATAATTAATCCATTCATGGTAGCTTTTTCTTTTTTCCTTTATCCACATCAAAATTTCTTATATGCCTTCTACATATACAGAACTTCCTTGGGCAATTATCTGCGTGCCTGATGAGCTTGAAAATCAAAATTGGAAAAACTCCACTTTAACAAATAAGGTTATGTGACAGTCTTGAGCGTGTCCTTGCACCATGCCTCCTTTGTATGATTTCGGAAAGATGTTCTTCTTCTGTGACAGCTTTTTTGGTTCAAGCATACAAAGGTTACATATCTACAACGTTTGATCTTATCTTTACACTGTAAAGACTTTACTCAGCCTTCATTTTGACAAATATCATGCGCATACTTGATGGTTTGTCTCCTTTTTCCTTCCCTTATATGTCAGAAACGCTATTTGTATTCTGAAAACATCCGCCTCTCCTACCTACAGAGACAACCCTTAAATTTCGATAGGTAAAGGATATTAGTAGATGTCTCAATTCAAAGTCAAGTTTGCTGCTCGTCGTTTTCAGTATCCATTAACAATGAAATCGAGGCCATAAGGGTTTTTTGTCAGGGAATTCAGTCACGATCTGTTTTTATATGGTATTCGTGGTTTCAAATTGGAGATGGGTTCCTTTGTGTTTTTTGTAACTTGGTTTGTGTGCTTCTTTTGTTTTTTGATATTCTTCCATACTTGTCTTCACGCTTGGAATGCTTTGGCCGCACTTCTCATTCTCATCACTCTATTGTCTACTAATTACAACCACTTTATCTCTTTCAAATGCTTGAGGCGGATATCATTCGTTCCTTCAAGATTCCATAGTACTGCGTTTGCAGGAAGTCGCACTGAGCGATTGCCTCGATTCATTTAAAGTAGTACATCCAAACAGTCTGATTGGGCAAGCAAAGTTCATTCGAACTCCAAAATGGGCTCAGCCTCCCGTTCAATAAAAAAAGGTTTCCTTTTTTAAGCTTTTGATTTTTTTTTTAGGCTTAATTTATATATAAAAAAAAAAGAGCTTCATTAGATCAAGGAAGTAAATCCCGACTATATTTCATTTTTTTTTCTTTCCTTTCTCCACCCTTTTCTCCCTCTCTTCTTCACTTATCCACTCAGATAGTAACCTATCGCTCTTGCTTCCCATAAATTATTACAAGTATGAGCGTTAATAGATTAGCGGAACTCCATAAAGACTCTCGTACAGGTCCAGGAGGAAACCAAAATCAGGCACCAGGTGCTCACAACAACGGTTATGAAATGCATCCACTATTGTCCTCGAAAGGTGATATTACATCTGTACAGGGATTTCTTGACGAAGTGTCGCTTGTAAAAGAAAGTATTGGTCAAATTAACTACAATGTCAGTCGTATCCAGTCCTATCAATCTACTATGCTTCAAACAGCAGACGCTGGAGAACTAGCAAGGAATCGGCAAGCTGTAGACGAGCTAACCAACGAAACTCAAAAAATCATGGCACATGTAAAGCAAAAGTTGAAGGAAATTGAGCCTACACCACGCCATACAGATTTGGCTATGAGAAAAAACACCTTCAGTGCTGTCATGCGCTCATTCATGGACGCCATTGAAAACCATCGTCGAGTGGCGTTGGAATTTCAAAAGGCTGAAGCGCACCAATTAGAAAGACAAATAAAGATTGCTAATCCCCATGCGACACAACAAGAAGTCGAACAAGCCGTTGCGGATGCAGAACAGGGAAGAGGAGGTGCAGTTTTTGCACAACAATTGATGCAGTCTGTGAGTGGTGAGTATAGACGTCAAAATGCTCAGAATACATTAGATGCCGTTCAAGAACGTCATGAAGATATTCGCCGCTTGGCTAGAAGTGTGCAAGAATTATCATTATTGTTTCAGGAAATGCAAGAGATGTTGGAGGCACAATCAAAAGTGTTGGATACAATCGAACAAAGTGCATTTGAGACGACGGGTCAATTAGAAACAGGTGTTCAGTACGTCGAGAAGGCCAAAATATCTGCTCGCGCCACACGAAGAAAGAAGTGGATTTGCTTCGGTATCTTCTTAGTTATTATTATCATCATTGTTATTATTTTAGCTATCGAAATTCCAAAGAACAGGAATTAATACCACATAAACAACCTAGTAACATCGCTTTTTGCTTAATAATTTATTATTGTATACCTCTCTTTGTTCCCGGTCACTTGAAAGTAAAGAGAAAAAAAACTCGACGAGTTTTCTCTGAACCAAACTGTTTAACAGAATAATAAAAGCAAGAACAGGACTTGGGTCGCTTCTGATTAATGAGACATTCATGTAGAATGGTTCTACATTGTTTACAAGTGATGGCTGGCGCTTATTGATACAATGATAAAGCACTCAACCTTCTTACAAACCAATTTTGGATGTCTGAGAATTGTTTTTAAAACTTTTGTAGTGCTCGAAAGTTAAGACCCCCCACCCCCATTTGTTTATCTTTTGATATAGTTCGTCTAACAGGAAAGAAGAGAAGGACTTCCCTATGATAAAATAATTTTCCCGCGAAATGAAATTAAGCGGTTCTGTTTTTAAAAGCTGAGAGATATACTCAACTGCAATCAAACAATGGTACAGATAAAGTAGGAGAAGCGAACATTTGAAAGCAAAGACTAACTTGGGTAGTAAAGGAGAAAGTAACTGTATCAAGCAAGCTTGGTGCAAAACGATTTGTAGCCAATTTACACGAAACAGTACATGTCACTGGCGTTTATCCGATAATAATAGTATAGCCATAAAAGCATTATGAAGAAAATAAGAAAAAAGCTGGAAGAGTAGTAAGTGCGGTTGTAATTGTTTAATAAGCAATCTGAAAGAATATTTATGCCACCTAATAGTGTAATTGAAGAAATGACAGACATATTGAAATGTAAGCACTATCGGTCTATGTCGAAAAACGATAAAGGCACATAGTGTTATTGTGCATTTGCTGCTTATCCATACTATTTCAATTCGTTCAGTAGTTGCAAAAAGCGACACATATGAACAGAATAGAGTACAGATGAGTGGATGCCGTTATATGCTAGCCTCTTCTGCAAATCTGAAAGATATTCATAATCCTGTTTATATTCGAAACAAGTAACCACGAGCCTAATAAAGAAAGTCGTTTTAGCGTGAAGTTTCGTAAAGTTTCCTATCATGTACTACATTTAATGAAAGACAGTTACAGCTGGTGATCTTTACCACATCCTCGAACAACCTATATATGAAAGTAATGATATGAGAATCAGACTACTGCAAACAAGTTTAAGATCTGAAGTGCCTACAAAATGAAAATAAAGCTTTGCTTTATCAGGTCAGATCACTTGAATTAGAATCGAAAACAGAATTTAGAGGATATGGGGCATCCGTTATGTATATCGCGCTTTTAATTGACGGAAAGAGACGATATGGTTCCTTGAGTTTTCATCTTTTAAACGTAGATTAGTTCCGTTCAATAACTTAATTGCGCATGTGTGATAGAATATTGAAGTAATCTATCCATATATGCAATCGTGTTTTCCTGAACCACACTGTCTGTTGGTCTTTAAAAGATAGCACGTCGTCCATATTTAGAAATATCTTTCTCCAATATGAAGTATTTTTGCCAAGTATGTTTGTACTACAGCAAAACCATTACTACACCAACACAAGAACAAGTTCGAGGTTCCTTCGGGTAACGTAACAAAAAGAAACAATAGAGAAAAAAAAAAGGTCAGATTTTGCTAAGCTTTTCTTTATCTTTATTTACAAGTGCTAAAAGTAGAGCTTGAGGAACAATGAAAAAATAAGTGTAAAATAAATATGTTGTATGATATTACAGAATGCAGATGAAAGGGAATGTGAAGGGGTATTTGTTATCAGGGTTATGTAAATATGGGCTAGTTGTTAAATGTTTATACACGTTAATCAGAATGAGTACCTATACATCCTTTTTCCATACGCAAATGACGATTCAAGGCATCCATTCGAGCAAACGTCTTATGGCAATAATGACAAGCATAAGGTCGAACACCCCAATGTAACTTTTCGTGACGGTTGCGGTCATGTTGACGAGCAAATTTTCTACCGCAGTTAGAGCAAGCATACGGACGTTCAGTTGTATGGGTGCGCATATGAGAAGTGAGATTATATGGTCGCGTAAAGGCTTTACCACAAGTTTCGTGCTGACAGACGAATAAAGCACCGTTCAAAGGTTTTCTTGATGATGATGAAGAAGAACGGATTTTCATTTTTGGCGTTGCTGAGGTTTTCTGCTTTAAAGCTTTGGTGGCGGTATCCATCGAAACTTGTTCTTTATCAATTGATGATGAGGTAGATGATGAGGTAGATGATGAGGATGATAAAGACATCATATGTGCGGCAGCAGCAGCAGCAGCAGCAGCAACTATATTTTTATTCGCTATCGTGTTCTTCTTCTTATTTTTCACACCTTTTCCACGACCACGACGTTTAGTTATCTTCGCTTCAGGTTCCTTGATGTTTACCTTATCTGATGCAGCAACTGGTATGGTTTGCGATGATAATAAACCGGAAGTATTATTAATATCGTTTGTAGGTTTAGTGGTATTAGCAGTTATGGATTCTGGAAAGGAAGAGGAACCATGAGGAAAGGTCCAATATGACCAACAGTTTTCAACTACCATGGCTGTACCTTGATGTGGTACTTCCGAAAGCGATGATGTTGGCTTATCTTGTTGCTGTACAGCTTCCTCAAGCTTCAATGACGGCAAACTGGGAGAAGAGGAAGAGCAAGGCTCAGGAAGGGGTTCTACCAGTTTGGCTTCATGCTCAGCAATAAATCGGTCAATGTAATCAATGGTGGGAAATAGATGAAGCTCATCATACTCGTCGTTTTGAGCCATAAGGGGGGTTGAAAGAGTGGAAGAGCCAGAGGACAATACTGCATTATTATTGTTGTGGTAATGAGCAGATGATGGTGGTGAAGCAGGTACATCACAATACATGTCAAAATAACTTATAGGCGAGGTACCAATAATATTCTGCTTTTGCATCATGAGATGTGAAGACGTGTATATCGACTCGCATACACTATTGTTATACGCGCTGAACTGGCTCACAGAAGGAGGCATGATGGGAACAAGAGGATCGAAAGACATAACTGGCTGATTTTGGTGTGGAAGATAAGCATTAACAGGTATTGAGGCTCCAATCAGATTACTATTATAGCAGTCCGGCGCGAGAGGCATTAGGAACTTGTCTGTAGGATACAGAGATGGGTCCCAAGTGTTTGTAAATATTTGACTGCTCAGATTGTTGTCATTCATAGCAATAATGCTTGAATTACAAAAATTAGACTCCAATATAGCGGAAGAAGGCGTCGAAAATACTTCCTGATAGTTAGAGTCAGTATTCATACTTAAGAGATTTATAGCAGTAAGTTAGATTTATTCAAATAAGATTAGGTCGATAGAAAAAATTAGAAAATAAAGAACCGTTGCCCTTTTTATGTCAATTATTTATAGGCTTTTTTGTTTTCTTTCGTTATATCACTTTCGGTGCTCTTGTACAACAGTTTCGATCCGTTCTTTTTCTTTTAAAATAGACTTATTGTACACCATGAACTCTTTTACAAACTTTGTTGTGATTCATATGACTACAAACTGCAAACTTAGTACTTCCTTTTGAATTGTGGGTCCAATAATTTCAAAAGAAAGACTGCCAAGATTGAGAATGTAACCTATGATGATAGTTGACCAGAAGACGAAGAGTAAATAAGAACCAAGATTGAATCTGTTATAATCGTGAACACCTAGCTATGTGGGTTTAGCAAAATGTATATCAGAGACAGTCTGCATCAGATAACCTGTGATTACCTTCACGTAAACAGAAAGAAATTTTAGTTACAAAAAAATCTATTATTAGAAAATCTCTATTTATACATCCTTAGATATGTGAGCATAGCATCAGCTGCTGCTTATGCACCTGCAGGTTTGTAAAAATAGTTATTAGGTGGTAAAGAACGTAGAAACGAAAGGCTGAACATTCTAAGTAGGTATTTAAAAAGCCCATCAAGGTGAGTTTATTATAATACACGAAGTTTGTAGTTGAGCCTTGTTTATTGATTGCCCTATATTATTCTAGACATATTTTCTTTGAGCAGGATCGATTCCAGGAAAACAATTTGACGCCATTTTGACATTAGAGCATTAGCAGTGATAAGTGCGTAATAATTTATTCAGGCATTAAGCGGAGCTGCGCAATAACACAAGAGACCCTCAGTTGTCTTTTATCGTCCCTAGAGGATTAGATGACAATCCTATCACGTCTTTGCTGAAATTGTCTATGAGGGATTTTTTTGAGAGTTATGACCTTCCGCTCAATTGACAAACTTCAGTTTGGTTTTGTCAGTCAGAAGTAGGACAGATTAACCATTTTAAGTGAAACGTCCTTGACAGTTTCTATTGTTTTGGCTGTTTGCAATATCACGATTTCATTCATGAATCGAACGACTTTTTCTTTGGCATCTCTGCAGTTAACAAATATCAATACAAATCAGATGCTGTTAATCTCTCTGTTGTTAGTGAATTCGCATTGGTTTGCTTTGTTATGGTCGCACTTATGTTTAATCGCTTCTGTACTCTCTTTAAGATCAAAAACATTATCACGCTTGTTTCAAGTTGTTTTTCTTTCATTTTTTATTCTTACAGTTTTTAAGATAACGATGACTATTCAGGTACACAAAGTTACAAAGATCCGGATGTACAAAGAAAAAAGGCGCGAAACTGGTTGTAGATACAAACCTTGTCTGTCAATTAAAGTCGCCATTAGTACTTCAAAGTTACTCCAACATGAAACACCTTTTCTCGGCTTCTTGTTCTTGCCGTATAGCCAATCAAGTTGCATAAATTACACACACGTACGCACAAACTGCCGACTTTAAATATAACGTGAAAGTTTATTTATAGTTATTTTGTAGAAATATGTAAAAGGTGTATGCGAGATACGAAAAGCCACTGTTTACAAATAACCTTAAGCCTATTCTTTCATAGAACTATAATCTTCTTGTTGTAAACAGTAAATTATTCACTAAGGAAAAGCGCCGATCTTTTACGAAGGTGCATTTACTCTATCGTTCGTAGGTTCAGTAGAACACTGGATTAAGAAAAGCACGAGTAGTGATCAACAAAAGATTCTAGTGTTAACATTTGTCTACCTTAGCAAGTACAACTCTCTATGTGACATAGTCAACAATACCATAGCATATGTTAAATAATAGCAATCGACACTTGTGAACGTGTTCATCCGCATTTATTATCCATTAAAATGTAGACTTAAGGTAAAACGAACCTTGCCAGTATTTTTAAATTGAGAAAATCGAGAGCTTGTTGATTCTTCGTACAAATGGGAAGCATGCGAGAAAAAAATATGACTGAACGTTTACTGATGGAATGATAAAGTGTAGTTAAAGTTATATATAACGAATAGATGAGAAATTGTTATTGTTGTGTGATAATGGTATGCTCAAAAGAAAAGACTTATTTCTTTTTTGGAATCAAAAGGTATGAATAGCACTTTAACCGAAATGCATTTTGAACTGAGCTCCTCCAGGGAAACCATTTCCAGCACCTCCGAAAGGACCACCGCCACTGCTGAAAGGGAATCCACCAAATGGGAATCCACCACCTTGAGCGAAATGGAAGGGGAAACCATTAGGACCAGCCCCACCATGTTCACCACCACCTTGCCCGTGCTCAGGATCAAAGGGATCAAATCCATTATCATATTGTTGTCGTTTATCCTCGTCACTCAATACTTCATAGGCCTGATTGATCTCAGCCATCTTACTTTCGACTTCTTCTTTAGACAGATCACCATTATACTTATCGGGATGCCATTCATGAGCCTTCTTACGATATGCCTTCTTTATTTCACGACTGTCTGCATCGTGAGATACACCCAAGATCTTATAGTAATCTCTCTTCTTCGACAGTTTCAGTTTTTGTTGGGCTTTTTGTAACAATTGACGCACGCGGTTATCTCGTCCCTCTGATATCTCATAAGCCTTTTCGAGATCACGCACAGCTGCTTCGAAATCCTTTTTGTTCAAATAAACCTCACCACGGTAAGTATACGCATCCAAATCATCAGCAATTTCTAATACTTTAGAACACCAAGTTTCAATCTTTTCCTCGTTTTTGTTTTCCTTTTTCTGAGAACCGTAGATTTTACAAGCCATCTGATAAGCATTGAAGTGTAGTTTGCGTGGCAGTTTACTAGATTTCATTTCTTTTTCAAATGCCTCGAATTCAGCGTCAACATTTTTTAAAATACCCTCACGGTTAGCTGTGCCGATTAAGTAATTAGCAGCTGTTGTGTACTTTTTCAAATTGATATCGTTTTCAATTTTTGTCAACTCTTTGTCTAATTTTTTCATCTTTCTGAATAGAGCTTTGCATTGCTTTTGTTCAGGATCATAATGTAAGCATTGTTTTATGTGCTTCAAGGCACCTTGACGCTCATTAAGTGAATAGAAGTTGATCTTCGATAACAGGATCAATATGTCTGGATCGGATGGGTTCAACTGTGCAACACGACTATTCAATCGAATAATAAAGGAAACAACAGGATTAATCTCTGCTTCCGTTTCTCCAATTAATTAAATTCGCACTTACGCAAAATCACCAGCTGCTTCATCAATTTCGCCTTTAGCCACATGGCATTCAGCTCTTATTAAACGTGCATAAATATAGGTTGGAGAAACACGAGAGACGGTAGTAGCAAGATCAATACATTGATCAAAGTTTCCTTTTTCCTTTTCCATCTCAGCTTGCTTAGCAGCTTGTTTGGCAGCTTTCATTCGACTTAACTATTAAAAAGTTGGTAATAGCCAAACGTCAGTTTAAAAAAGATAACAGAGGGCTCCACTGTACTAAATCGATATACGTTACCAAATTCTTCGACTCCTCATCCTTCTTATTCGTCTTTAAATACTTTTCTAAATCATGAATAGCTAAATCAAATTGACCATCCTTAGCATAGATGCGCGCTCGTTGCAATAAAGCTTTATCAAAATCAGGCTTCAAGTCTAGAATCTTTGTAAAATCCTCAACAGCTGCATTATTACGCCCTAAAGACAAATAGGCTGTGGCTCTCTTGAAGTATGTCAAATAATTATCGGGCTCCATACCTGTCATAAAAAATCAAAGAGCTATGAGTTGAATTGCTACGATGTTTTTTTTTGGAAAATATGTATATTTACGAATAGCAGCATCGAAACTGCTTAAAGCGTTAGTGAATTGACCGTTGGAAAGGAAATCACTGCCTTCTTGTAAATGAACTTGGACATTCTCTTCACCAAAAACGGAATATGGGAACAGAAATGGCAAAATGCATGCAATGAAATAACGATGATGCTTCATTGTTTTTTAGCGGATGCTGTATGCTGAATAAAGCAAGAAAATATTTATGAGTGTAATGACGATTAAGAGCAAAGAGAAAGAATTCGAAAGAGCAAAACAGCAAAGTTGAAAGCTCTGGAACTTTTTCAAGTTTATTTATAAAATCAAAGGCCAGCAGATCAGAAATTTAACACTTCCTACATCAAGACAATGTGGATTTTTTTGATTGGCTAGATTTCTATCGTTTTAAATGGTTTAGCCAATGCTTTCATGTTTGGATACGACGCTGATTTGATTGGGAAAGACCTGTGATTTTGCAGTAACAGTAGTTCCCGACGCCAAAGAGTGGCTCTCTTTTTCTCAAAGTCGCTTTGTTTCCTTTTACAGTTCGTTTTCACTTTTTCCAAAGATTTTTTTTCAGCCTCTTCGTAAATCATCTTTATTCCTATTCTAATGATACTACTACCGCTTATACTATTGATTGCATTGGTTTATTATACGAATAATAAAGATCCTTGTTGTCGCACTTAACTCCATACAGCCATTCAGAGTAACGATGTCTTATGTCTTTCAATTTTGGAGTTGACGCAACTGCTTGAATGGAAGCAAACTGTAAACACTACATGACTATAATATGCTAGAACGATCTCCTTGTTGAATTCGCCGAATGCGCTTCTTGATCCTTCTCATATCAGTTGCTCAGCAATTCTCAACTGTCTGAAAAATGAAAATGAAAATCCGCCCTCTGTAAACTTTTATTACCCGCTCTTTGGCGGTGGGGAACGACTGCAATGTCTGATATTTATTTATAAAGGAATTGAAGTGTGGAGCAAATAGGAAGTGCCATTAGTGCGAACAGAAAAAAGAACAGAAAAAAGGAAAGAAAAAACACGTCGAATAAATGACTCTGCCTTCAACAACACCTCAATCGAGTCAACTGCAAACCAATGAGTTTATGGACAGTTTGTTACGATCTCTAACATCGAATTTAAAAGATGCTGACCTGCTGGGCTCATTTTCAGAACAAGTTATTTCATTCTTTAAAGCAGTAAGCTACATTTTCATACTGCATAGTAAAAAAAGCTGTACCAATTTACGGTGATATCAATTTTCTTTGAAAAGGTCAATTGGAATCAGTCATGGATTATTGCTATTCTCGCGTTTCATGTATTATGCTTTATAATGGCTGTCTATTTAAGAAACCGCCATACGGCAATTTCTGTCTACTTTTTTATCTTATGTAAGGAACATTTTTTGTTAGGAGTTACGGTAGATTGATATTGATTCAACTTATTGTCTGTGTAATCTAAGTGGCATTTGCACTCATGTCACAGCCTTTGAATGATATTGGAATAAGGCATTGGAAAATATTTTCAGATCAAAAATACTTTGATAAAACTGGACTGTTTATTGTATTTATCTATTCCTTTCCTGTCATTATAAATGCATTAGTCGCACTGGTAAAGGATAGCATTTTGATTGATCATTAACTGCTTGTTATACATCGTTGATTGATACTCATTTCTCTTTCATACACCGAATATTACAGGCATTCATATTGAAGGCGTCCGCTACAATCCTTGTCCAAACAAAGATCATGCAATTGAAACAGAAGAACAATAGCAAAACGAAAAGAAAAATGAACTAATTAAATAGTAATAGCATTTGTGTAGCCACAAACATATTAATTTGTTTGACAGGAACCGTTCAAATAAAATGAATCTTGCGAAATGAGGAACTCGTAGCTATTCCTTTTCTTATTTCTTCTTATCCTACTGATTCCTTCTCTGAATACACATTTTACTTGCTTTATTACACGTTAAACATGTTCAAAAATCCTCTTCTTTTCACTATCCTGCTTATTTGCTATTCCTTAACAGCATGTATTGTTGTTGCCCTTTCTGAAAAAAGCATTCAAACCATTTTGAAAAAACACAATGACTTCCGCATCAAACATCACGCTCCTAGTCTTAAATGGGATACCACTTTAGCTTCTTATGCACAAAGGTGGAGCAATAAATGTCAATTTAACCATTCTGGTGGCCCTTATGGCGAGAATTTAGCTAGTGGCTATCGTAGCTGGGCTGATGTTGTCGACGCCTGGTACGGAGAAGTAAAAAAATACGATTTCGACAAGCCTACAGGATTCTCAGCAACGACTGGGCATTTTACCGCTGTGGTGTGGAAGTCGACCACGAAAATCGGATGTGGTGTCAAAACCTGTAGAAATCTCAATGGAGCCAAAATTTATACTTGTTCGTACGAGCAACCGGGTAATATTGTAGGAAGCAATAACATGTATTTTATTGAAAACGTTTTGGTGCCTTAAAAACCATTTGTGCATGTATCTATCATTTGTCTGTAAAATAAACGTTTTTGCATTTCACTATTTTGCTACTCTATAATTGCGTACCGAAATTTTTGGCCTTGGTGATCCAAATCAAAAATTTATGGCATCTATTCGCCCCTTACGATACTCTTCAGTTGCAGCTGTACCTCCTCTTTCATTTCGAAGCATAGACAGCAGGAAACGATTAAAATACTTGCAATTTGAGTACATATTATTGGCTAGATAGTGTTGTACACACCTGCCCTTTTCTTTGTACTTATATATTTTTTGGTTTTTGTTTTTGTGCGTTTGTGCTTCACTCTCCTAATTTTCATTTTCATTTTTTGAACAAATAACTCTTTCCCTTCCTTTTTGAATACAGATTCAATCATTGCTAAGTACTGTCCTTCTATTTACAAACGATTAAAGAAACTCTCGAAGAATTTAGGAAAAAATGGTAATATCGAAAAATTGCACCACAGCAAATGATACGAAGTGTAGTAATTGTTTGACAGATTTTCCTACTTAACACTAAAGTGTTGTGGAGGCAACCGAGGGCCCAAATGGAAAAGAGAAATTGTCAAAGATCATAAATTCGACTATATTGACCTGAAAGAGTTTTATGATCCTTCCTGTACAGCACGAATAGCCTACCTGATCATGTATATACTTATTTTAAAAGGCTTTTTGGTTTATGTAGCAGATTTATGGACAGCTGGTAAAATATTATGACACATTAAACGTAGATCTGGAGGGCACAATCTTTTCGAAACTAAACAATTGAGAAACTACCAGTGTCTTTATTAGTTATTGGCAACTCCAGTATTAATGCAGATGCCTCTATCCCGCCAGATGTAGCTAAATGGATCTTCTTGGGTGCCATTCTGATATCGTTTGTATTATTATTTTGGGATATTAGGAAAGCTCGAGGCATTATAGAATCAAGGGACATCTCATTAAACTTTTTCTCGGTTATTGCCAATCGCTGGTATTCTACGAAAGACTACAAATATTTCTGTTTATTTCGAAGGATTGAAAAGTCACGAAAGTCCGTTGATTCTATAGCTATATTTGTTTTCTTTACCTTGAAAGGTACTCGTGTATACTAAAAACGAACTCTAGCTTTCTGTATTACTGATCACTCCATGCAATAAAACTAGGGTGGAAGAAGATATTGTTGGCTGAAGCACCTAGACAAGTGATCAACGTTGTCACTTTGAAAACGATTATACCCAAATGGATTCAGATCAACAATGGATTAATTATATCGAATGAAAGCTTAGGAAAAAACACGGTTCAGCGATTGATGACAGGAACAATGATCTTTTCAACTGCCATTTTTGCAATGTCATTTATCTTATTATGTGCCGCCGCAGTAATTTATTTACCTGTTCTATGTCATATACAAGGAAATTTAAAAGAGTATTGCTGTCATAAAGTCGACAAAAGGTAAGGGGACAGTACAGCTGATCATCGCTTCTACAAATCGTACTTAATATCTTGCGTTGCTAGAATTGAAGAAGTGCTCAGAAAACAAGCACGTAAGAGGATCGAGAAACATAAGCAGTTGGAAGAACGACTTAAAAATTCAATATCTGTCCACAATGGAAAGAGCAAGAAGACAGCTGGCAATAGAAAGAAGAAATATGATATTGAAATGCAATCGTTGCCTCAACCAACTCTGCCCAACTTACCGGTGGATACACCTTATACTAGTACACCTTATACTACTTCTTCACCTTACAGCAACGGCATAGTAGACTATAACATTCATCAACATTTACCGCAGTATCATCAATACCATTATACTACTTCTCCTTCACCTCAGCATCATCATCAACAGCTCCCACTCCCACCACTCCGGCGAAATAACAGTTTCACGTCCATTAGCAGTGACCAATTGGCCCTAACGGCTCATGCTCAAGGCGAACCTTATAGCCATTATGATTATAATCATATGTCTCCATCACCTTTACCAGCAATGCAGCAACAACAGCATTATTATCAGCAGCAATCACAACAACAATATGACAAGTATCAACATTATCAAGGCTATTACTAGTCAAAACATGTTAAGACGATGTAAAGTATTTATTAATGTAACACACTACACTTATATTTTCTCCTTCCTTAAGATAATGTATTCTCGCCCGAGTGAGCTATTATACATTTATATACATCCAGTACGTTTAAAAGATTTATGTACGGCATAGATGAAGTACAAAACTTTGATAAATGTGCTAAAGAACAGATAAATAAAGGAACACTTCCTTAAAGTAGTCCTCGGCCAAGACACAATAACTGCTGTATTACTTTACCATCTTAAAACTTTGTATTTTAATTAGAAAATATGGGCACTTAATGATATACTGCCATTTAGCAAACATTTACCCTTAGGCACATTGAAATCCAAGCCAATGACTGCATATCCTAATTCCATAGGTTCTGTAGTAGGCTCAGTAATAATGTCTAGGCTTGAGGCTCTTTTGTAGGCCGCGCAATAATTCTTCATGGTTTTAACATTAGGGAGATTTGTAAGCTTAAATTTTGTGGTTGCTTTACTGTCGTTTGTCGTTTTACAAATGAAGAACTGTACTCCATTAGGAGAAAGTCGTTGCTGTCATGACTGATGTATAATGCTATTATGCATTCTTTCAAAATAATAAGAGCAATTAAGAAAGTAATGGGCAAAAAGCTTCATATGTTAAACGGTTTTGTTATTTTGGAAGGTATCATTTCTTCACCACATTTTCATGATTCAGTCGCTTTAGCAAGGCGACCTCAGCCAAATGCAAATTTCCCTCGGTTTCAGACAATTGGATTTCCTTAGCGACAATTGCTGGGGTTGGTATATGCTCAGCATCATTTACAACTATAAAGCCACCCTCAAGGATTTTGGCAATCTTTTGGTAAGGAGGAGAATTGCCAACGTCCTCCTCACCATCGTTACGTTTTCTCTTGTCGCCGCCAGCGGCAACAGTACCACTATGCACAACGCAAAAAGTTTGTGATAGGAAGCACGTACGGATATTTTCCTGCTTTGTTTCAGCTAAATTTCGCCACTTACAGTCCTCCTGCAGAAGCGTATGCATAGCGAAGTTGCTTCAAAGCGCGGCCTTCCTTATCAGCAAAGAATGACTATAAATATCAAAAGCGGCATCAGTCACAAAGTTATTTGGGAGTCGTTCTACAAAAAGTAATGCATCCTAGAAATTTTAGTTAGCATTTCACAGCTGCTCTGTAGGGGCTTTTATTGCTTGTTATTTTATGAAAGACGTTATGAAATTTTTATATTATGTACAAAGGAAATAGTGTGAAGTGAAAAAGTAGTAAATGTAGGGATATAAGAGATTGTCTACGAATAATTTTACAGTATAAATATAAATAAGGCGGGATTATAACAGGTATTTTACCATTTAGTGGCGAGTGGGTTAGCAAAGTTATTGGTAACAGCATGATATTGTGTTCGCAGCAAGCGTTTTGCTCGTTCACCGGAAGGGTTACCAATCCAATCACTATCAAAAGGTAAGAAAAATATTAGAAAAAGATTTCATAAAACTCACAATAAGCCACTAATTACCTGTAGATGGCCTTTATAACCTCATTATCTTCAGGCTTGACACCTTCGGGTGATCTATAAATATTCTCTACTTGAACAACCCAGTCTTTAGCGTTCATTATTTTTGTTTCTCCATCGCCGGGAGGTAATTGACCGCCACCATTAGCACATCCACCAGGGCAAGCCATAACTTCTACATAATGATACACACATTTTCCGCTTTTCACCTTACGTACAATATTTTGAATATTTCGGAACCCGTAAGCTGTCGCAAATCTGAGTACGACTTTACCTTCTTCATTAACAAGAAGATATTCTTTCACATCCGAATTTTTACCCGTCTTGACAATAACACGAGGTGATTCTGTTGTAAGGGGATCTGCAGGTACATCAGCGATATTGAATAACTCAAGCGCCGCCCTAGCAAAAATATATTCCAAGGCACCACCTGATGACGAACCTGCGATACCATAAAGCACCTCTTCACCAGTAGTAGGGTCTACTTTGATTTTGTTGATAATATCGTCAATAACCGCTTCAGGCAACGTAGAAAAATCCAAATCTTGTTCCTTCAACAAATTCTCGATTTCAATTGTAGCTAATACGCAATCCACTTCTCTTGTATCATATTCCTCCACGTAAAAATCGGGTCGGCTTGCCTCTAACTTTTTGTCAAAGCAAGGCATAATGCAAACATGATAAATTTGATGTGGTAGTCGCCCTATCTTCTTTGCAAAATAATCTTTCACTAATGAGCCCATCATTTGCTGAGGCGATTTGGCGGATGTGATTAACGGTAGCACTTCACCATGAGTTTTTTCTGCATAACAGATCCAACCAGAACAAGATGAGGCTAGCATTGGCATATATTCATTCGGTAATTCCTTATTCTTATCGTTCCGAGCTCCAGCTCCAGCCCTTCTCCTCGTACGTACTTTTGGTTTATCCTCGTCGTTGGCTTTATCTACTTCTTGTTTGGCTGCTTCTAAAATGTCACCCCCATTTTCCATGTAATGCTTGAAGCGATCAATGAATTCTCTAGAAGCCTCTGCCAATGATAAATCTTGTGTGAAAGCCGTATCAAAAACATGATGGGCACCTAAATGGTTTTTGAAGAAATACACAAGTTTGCGGTGCACTTGCAGAGGTGATAGGTTGTACTTTGCTGCGAAAGATGCTCTGGATTGAGGACTGATAGATATTACAACAGTTCGGTAATCTTGAGGTCGATTTTCCTTTAACGCTTCCTTATTATTTGCTAGTACTTTAAATAGTTCATCTTTAGATTGCATTGAGATTAAAACACTTTCTGCTGAAGTAACGCAACCACTATGGATAAATGATACATTCGCAGTTTGTAATTGTAGCAGCCAAAAAATACAGATGAATAAGCCTTGATATCGTACCTGCAAGCTAAGCAGTCATTCAGTGTTATTGTTGCTTTCTCTAACTTTTCTTCCTCGCCGTCTTGAGAAATTTCGTAAACAGCACCATCGCTGTCAACTTTGATCTCTGTCTATAAAAGTATTGTAAGTTAGATTTAGCATAAAACAAATTCAATTCAAATCTGCTTAAACTTACTGGTCCTTTATCTTCTGATTTCTGAATCTCAACAGGTTTAATACAAGCCTGCGAAGGAGCGATATAATCGTTTAAGTCGGTGAGTACAAGGGCAGAAGAAAACGCCATTGTAAATGTATGACTAATGTAAGTGAGTGTGGAGCAAAGAACAAAAAAGTTGATTTTGTTCGATTCAATCGTCCTTTCTAAAGAGATCCGAAAAGTAATTAAAAGACTTCTTAGCCAATCAAAATTAAAGCACTGTGTTTCTAAACAAAAAAAGAATGTTATCCCAAAACTTTCTTTTCAAAAATATCTGCTAAGCCTCTCCCCACTTACTGAAGTAAGAACTTAGGAACCCAACGTCTATGTTAGTTTTGGTTCGATTCTTAGCCACAAAAACTGAATATAAATGCAATAAGCAAAGCTGTATAGTAGACGGGCTCTTTCAGAGCAGCAATTTTGAAATTCCGCAGGATCATTCAGCAACATATGTTTTCAAAAAGCGCATCGTCCTTCTCCACCCCCTAAAAGCAGCAAAGCATGAAAACTGGCACCTAATTTTTTTGGATTGATATGCGGCAGTGGAAATGAATTATATTTTCTGCTCAAAAGGTCTTCTGTATCAAATGCCTGTGCTAACATTTATTATAAAAGCTGAAGCAGATAATGGGGAGTTCAGATGGTTTAGATAATGATTCCCGAGAATTTCTCTTTAAACATGCTTGACTTTTGTGATAATACCGACTCAAGATGAGAATAGCTAAAGCATCTTCTTAGTAATGATATCACAGTAATGCTTCTTCAGAGGTAATGCTTTTTGCTGTAAAACTGACTGACGTTTATGCTTCGATACACTAGTACTCTATATTGGTGGCATTCCTTCAATGCCATTAGCTAGTAAAATACTGCTTTGCTGAAACTTTATTCATATTTTCATTTAATGCTTACATGTGGCCCTATTCGCCAGAATTACTAAGTTGTCAATTCCAATAAAATTGTATCACCAGTTTCATAAAGAGAATCACCATCAAATTACCGTAAAATATTTGCATTGAGACGGCGTTAAATCATTGTATTTAGTTTGCACCATCTTTTCTACTGTTCTTATCAAAACGCGCGGATTTCGAAGTTTGTCATCAATTTTATATATGTATTTTTTATATTTTACTGTTATGTGTGAAGACTGAATATACAAATCAGTTTGCAAGGAGTAACTCACAAATGCGATCTATACATATTCTAATTGTAAAGACTCCATTTATTTATTTTGCAGTTAGTACTTGACGTATCGTATGTAAAATTACTTATATATAGTCTCTATAATGCATAACAATTTTATGTAATAATGATACAATTTCTGGCTTCTTGTACCAAAAGGCACTCGGCAGTTTTCATAATGCATTCATCATTTTCAGTTCGAAATTACGTTTCGAATTCGCATACATACTAAAATTATGCATTTTTGAAGAAACTGCTGATGTGATTGAGGAACACGATGCATATCGCCGTGACGAAGAGTAATAAGGAGAGGCTTTTTTTTTTTTTTTTGTTGTTCAAGAACTTTCTACAAAAGGATTAACTTTAGTCCATTCGATCTGATTAAAGTTGAGGGATTTAGGGTTTCATCATAGCATGCACACAATAGGAGCCCGTCTTACACATCCCCACAACGTAAGTTATACAGATATAAAAAACAAACTTTATATATTCAGAAATAGTCGATCTCTTTTTCTCTTTTCAGTACCGTGAAACCACATACCTAACCTGCAAATCATTACTCAAAATGGAACCATCATCGTTCTGTTATTTTAGCTTTCCTCGCTACTCTACTACTAAAAACCTATATACTACTGTAACTCTCGAAGGATCTAATGACAGCAATACCTTGTTTGATAAATCGAATAACTGTTATCTACCGTATCAGCAAGATGATTTTGGAATGCCTGGCGATACGACTTACAATTTAGTACCTACAACAAATAATGCCAGCCACTTAGTGAACGTAGACAATAAAGCTCAAATTTACAATGATCAAAGTGCATTATCTGAATCTAACTATGCCGTGCACACCGTAGAAGCCATAGATTCTCCTACATTTTTGCCAGATAGCGCGGCTTTAGACTATTACATTACACAGCAACAGCAGCACTACAAACCGATATTAGCATCTTCCTATTCCGAAACTAATAATTATAGTGATAGCATGTCTATTGGGGTTAAAGGTCTTGTCAAGTCGCATGTGCTTCCAATAAATTCCTTCCCTGACCATGATTCGCTGCAACACCAGTCAGCCTTTACAATACAGAAGCAACAAACTATTAATAATGCGGGGAAGAACCCCTCCTCATCTTGCCCACCTACTTATAAACAAAAAGCAACACCAGAATCAAGCTACGATAATCGCTCCAATAATACTAAATGCGGGAGGAAAAGGAAATTTAAGTCTTCCCTTACAGAAGCATCGTGCACTGCCAACAGCGGCGATCATTCAATATCATCAAATGTCAGCAGTAATAAGCCAATATTAGCCCATAACGATAAGACCAAGCAAGAACGTACTACTGACTCTCGTACCACTTCTTCCACTCATGACAATGTCACAATTTGCGCTAATTGTCTAACAAAAAATACGCCCTTGTGGCGAAGGGATCCACGGGGTCAGCCACTTTGTAATGCTTGTGGTTTATTTTTAAAATTACATGGTACAGAAAGGCCTATGAGTCTTAAGACGGATATTATCAAAAAGCGGAATAGAACAAACGGATACCAACAACAATGGAAGGGAGAAAATACTGTTATTGATCCTAATGCTTTCGTAAACTGTACTAGTACCCTCACAAGAACGCCGTCTGACAAGGCCATCGCTTTTGTCGCTACTAATACGTCTAACATACTAGTTTGTGACCTTCGATGTTGCAATCCAGCGTATTATTCTTATAACAGCAACGATAGCAAGAGACGGAAAAGCCTTCAGTTTGATACGGATTCAATCAGTTCATTGACCTCTATGACATCGTCTTCGTCGTCGTCAACATCGCCGATACCATTCATATCACCCTCATTGGCAGGAAACCCCCAAAAAGATATCACTCGCTCTTTTGTGAATTATTCCTTGCTGGAAAGCCTAGAGCAGAATATACCCTGCTATTACTATTATAATTCAATTGTGCATGATCCTCCCCGCAGCCAATATGTTCCCATCAGTCATACTTAAAGGAGAAGGAGAAGAAGTATCGCTACATCAAGGAACAGCAGCTGTCACTACTACCAGCCCCATAACTTTACTTTCTACAATTATAACGAACAGAGCGATGCTTAATAACTCCTCATTTTTGACTTTTTATAATGTATACATGTACATTCTGTTCTGCTCTTCATGTTTTAATTTTTTTTTCGAAAGAGAGAGAGAAAAAAAAAAAGAAAAAAAAATTTAACAAATATCAACAATACTTTTTCTTATTTCATAAGTTCGTTGCGAAACTTTAGTAGAAGATTGACTTTCTTGAAACATGCTCGTTTGCTTTTACAGAAGGACCTCAAGCTTTCTAATTTTTGCTGTTTTTCCATGACAGAGTATAACACAGCTCACCATTTATGTACCCCTCGTTAAGTACAGCGATCCTCACGGAAGAGGCATGTTATTCTTGTGTGCTATAGAATAACATAGAAACATGTTGATTTTAGAAATAGCCTGGCTGTAGTTCTTCCATCATCATATGTTACATACAATAAACCAGAAGGTGTGAGAATTGTGGAAGTTCTGCAACCTCTAGTTTGTGTAGATTTATACGCAGAACTGTTCTTAATATCAAAGATGGTTAAATTAAATGCAGGAACGACCAAAAAGGCCTTATATTATAGCACTCATAAAGGGTTGGGTAAGGAGAATGGAAAAAGAAAAAGGACTGTGAAGATGAGGTTCCTGCATTGACATACAACGGAAAAGATTCATGATATCTCAAGCGTTAGATAATCGTTATACTAATCAGATAGAAAAGGAGGAGTTGTTGGTTTAAGCTACTCACTGGTGTCGGATGCTACAAGGTATAACACCAAAGATAGAACATTGTAGCGAACGACGTGTATTATGCCTGACGAATTATTACGGGTAAGACAAGATCTGAATAAGCGCTTTATAATGATTACAAGCGTATGGATCGTTTGAAATTTATTTTATGTTATCAGCACTTATCCTTTTGCAGTCGGTCCAACGCTAAAGAGCGGCTAATATTAACTCAAAGGACGGGATATTTTTCCTGCAGTTTGATACCTTTAACAATTTCTATTCATTCAGTGTTGATTTCAATACGCTACTCGTTAAAACGCTTTTCAAAACCGTTCACAGAATGCTGTACAAAAGCATAGAAGATGAATGGAAGGTAATTAGGCCTTGCTTGTCCTCAAACTTACAACGTTTGACTTTGTTCTTCAACAATTGCCCAAAACTGCTCGATTGGGTTGAGCTCCAAAGAACAGGGTGGAAGGTAAAAAGGCTTATAGCTTCTCTTCTTTAGCAGTGTAAATAAACGCATTATCCACAACTGTAATGGCCCTTCATCTTGGAGAAACAGTCTATCTCATCGAAAGTTTTTCAAAATATATAACGCAATGGCCAGTAACAGTCCCATCAAGCGCAGACTATTTGTTACTAGATGGCGCTTTGCTTTTATGATATTAAAAATAATTGTAACGCGTTTGTACCTTCCACTTGAGGGTTTCAAAGCCACATGATGGATACAGCTAATTTTAGAAGAAATGGCACTCAGAGTCATGCGAAATACCGCTCTCGTAAAAGCGGTTACAATAGCTATATTGCTACTAAAGAACGATATTTACATTTTCTGAATTCATTGAATTCAACTAAATCTTTTACCAAACCAAGGAATAGACATGAAACATCCGCCTTTTTCTAATGGCGTTGAAACAACTGTAACATTGATACTTAACATTAGGACAGCCCTTGCTAGACTGGCTTTATGCGTCCACTACGATCACTACTTGATTGTCCCGTTTTTCTTAACCTAGTCTGCATTGTAATCCCTTATCCTTTTTTTTTCCCTAGTACCTTTTAGGGATTTTTGATTCCTGCACGTATTTTGACCTGCCCAGGGCAATTTTCTGATATGTAATTTATCTGTATGCCCATTGGGTTAAAGATTATTCAATAAAATCATGTTTAATCGTAACATTGATACTTTAAATGTCAAATCACACGAGGTAGAATGAATTTCATGGTATAATCCAACATAAGCAAATATTTACACTCTTTCGCTATTTATTATAGGATAACATATACATTTTCAATCAATAGATAAAAAAGACGTAAATGGAAGATACTACTAAGTAGTCTTAGGCTACAATTTAAGCAGTCTTGTTGCGAGGGGCACGAGGACCACGAGTGTTGTTGCGGGGAGCATTGTTTGCAACGGGAGCAGTAACGCTGACACCAGGAAGGTTATCAAAGTTGATAGCCTTAAGCAAAGCCTAAATAAACAGAATTCAGCGATTAGGTTCGCGTTGAAGTGTAAAAAGATCTTGACACCTTCAAAAAAATAGTAAAGAATTTTTTTGAAACGAAATGGCCATCGAAAGATCTTTTTCACTGACTACACACGAACTTTTTTAAGAGTTTCCCTTGCTACTTCTTTAAAACCGCAGATTATCTAATCCAAACCCTCAGGTAAAAAGAGCATTGATCCCCTTACAGATAGACTGATTTTGAACAGCATAGAACCTGGGCCTGAAGAAGTGAGGGAAACAAATAAAAAAATCCGGGCGATCCAAAAAACTACTCTTATTTGTTTCTTTTATATTTTCTTTCAAAGGTGCCGCAAATCTAGTGTCCCATTCATATTGAATTAAATAGCTTACCTCAGTTTCGGGATCAATTTCAATGTGAGTGGTATCCAAAGCAGAGAATTCGGGAACGTAGTTGTCACGACGTTCACGCTCCTCTTCTTGTAATTTGAAGGAGATACCACGAACAGGGCCGCGAGAGATACGCTTCATCAAGTGAGTGGTGAAACCAGCGATCTTGTTACGAAGACGCTTGGATTGAATGATGGAGACTTCATCAAGAATCTTCTTGTTGACTTGGAAATCAAGAGTGAGGCGAGGATAATACTTTTCGATAAGAACACGAGAAGCTTTCTTGACAGTCTTAGTTCTAACGCGACCCTACATTTCGAACGATATTTGATAATGGTCAAATTAATATACACCTTCATAATTCGAAAGATGACTCTGAATGATTTGTATTTATCCCAGTTTATTCAAAAGCACCATCTACAAACAAAGCTTCGTCCTCTGTGTACGGATGCTTAATAGATGGATGCTTTGGACTGAATGAATTATCTTACCATTTTTTTTTAATATTATATCTTAATAAAGAGGAGGATTTCAATGAGATGTAAGCTATAGCTCTTTTTTTTCAAAGGCTGAATTTCGAATTTTGCTCGAACAGTATAGCTGTCGGACCGCCAAAAGCAAAAGTTCTGGCTCGCAATGCAGCAGTATAAACAGCTTTCTCAATTTTTGGTGGAAAGTGCAAATTTAGCTCTTTTTGTAAGACCCAGCTCTACAACCTCCGTTTGAGATTGTTTTGCACGGGTTAAAATCAAACGAATCAAAAGGCGTGATAGGAAATAATAGCCATAAAGCAGCAGCTTTTACTGTTATTAAATTCTTTACAATGAATTTAAAGTCGAAAAGTGTATTTAGTTGTGTTTATTGATATTGATGTAATTCAATTTAATATGTCTAAATCTTTGAAAAGTATAGAATAAAGACGCTTCTCAGAAAAATGATGAATCATCATGAGAAGTTTTATAAATTATTGTTTGATTTACGCGCAAGTCAAACAATTTTAATTATAGCAGATATAGACAATGGTGATGGAAATATGGTACAAAAAAAAGAATATACAGAAGCGAAAAAAAAAGAGAATAATAAGAGCAGAGAAAATACATTAATGAACATGTAATTGGTAGTAAAGATGAGTCAATGATGGTATATGGTTCAAAGGAACAAGGGAAGAAGGTGCATTTGATTATTCTACATGGTCTTGAAAACTTCGGGATATGACATGTCACAAAGATGAGGGTTGCTAGCGCACCATAAAGGTTGTAATGCTTCGGCTTTAATGCCTCTCTTCAGCATACGATATCGCCAATCAAACAATCTGAAGCCAGCATCGCTTAAATCACGCTTCAACTTCCTGTCTTCATCACTATAACGACCAGACCATAAGACTTCCCCAGCAGCAGAAGCTCTAGGCCAGAGCCTCATATCCAAAGAGGCATCATCTGTTTGTTCAGCCCATAAAGCAACCTCACCTCCCAACACATTCTTGGCTTCCGAATCAGTAAGGTTGAAGGTCAAGTCATAACTATAGATACGTTGCCATGACTTGAAAGGGCTGCACCAATCACCTCCTCCACCACCAAAGTTTTGAGTCACAAATTGACCATCGGCATCAAGCCCTAACTCATCAAATAATTCAACGACCTTTTCAGGAGTCTCAGGCTTGATTTGTTCGTCATAACTGTCGTCGTTCGTTTCCCAGCCGCTATGTCCACAGTCAAGATACCAAAAATTGGCATCTGAAGCAATGACCTTATAACCTTGCTTGATAGCGGTACGTATAGGGTGTGTCCAAACTTGCAATACGACATCTTTGGAGATAGGCAGCTTATCGGTTGTGGCAGGATCTTCCCAAATGACCGTGGTTTTGTTAAGCTTGTTGATCATATCGATTTCTCTCTGAAGGAACGTGTTCAGAAGATCGGGTCCAGTAACATTGTTCTTTTGCATATAATCGCGAACAGAAGCGTCTTTTTCCCAGCAGTTGTAGACGGGTTCATCACCGCCGCCGTGATACCAACTATCGGGGAACATGGAGGCGACCTCATCAATTACTTTGTTCACGAGTTCATAAGTTTCATCTCTAACAGGGTTGAGTTGACCAGTACCGGGTTCAGCGGCATATCTTTTCTCCCATTCATTAGAAGGATCCATATAATGAATGCCATGACATGTACTTAAAAAAAGAACAAACAAAAAACAAACAACCAAGTCAGAAAAGAAGATCAATAAACATACTCATACACAATAAGGTAGCTGATGCTACTTACATAAGCTCTTTGTGTGAGAGAGCCCATGAACCTGTGTGGGCAGGCATATCAATTTCGGGAATAACACGAACGCCGCGTTTATAAGCATATGCAACAACCTTTTTTACATCTCTGGGAGAGTAAATCAATCTTCTTTGATGTAATCTATATGCACCTTCTTCAGCAAGTTCAGGAGTATTTTTGAGTTTCAATGGAAAACTTTGAGAATCAGTTAAATGCCAATGAAAGATCTGTTAAAAATAAGGAGAAGAGGGTAAGTGAGTGTTCGTTGAAAGTAGAAAAGCCGAAACTTGTTGTTTTCAAAACTTACATTCATCTTATTATAAGCTAAAGCATCAATTGTACGAAGAATATCCTTGACAGGAAAGTAGTTTCTAGCAGTATCTGTTACCGAGGAAAAGAACGTCAATTAAATTATTCTAAACTCGAGTAATACTATAAAAATTACCTAACATTAAACCTCGGTGAGGGAATAAAGGAGCATCTTCAATCTTTATAGGAGCATCAGGAATAATAAGACCATCAAAATCCTCATTATGATTATCTTCTTGTTCGTCTTCATCGTTGTCATCATAAATTAGATCACGGCCCTCTTCATCTTTTTTAGGTCGAGCTTGGATCAATTGAGAGAAAGTTTCAAGGCCACGAATAGCACCCCAAATAGTGTTGGCTTCAAGAGTAGCAGATTCTTTATTGACAGGAATATGGAGTTTGTAAGATTCATCAACACCGTACTCAAGAGGCTGATCCAGATCATCCACCTTAATTTCTAAGGACTCCAATGCAGTTGTAGATGTGGTTTTGTGATGGGTGCCATTGTTAGGAAAAGGCGCTTGCACCTGTACAGTGAAATGAACCATGTTCATTATTAACATAAGCAAAGTATTAATTGATATACATATTGTTTTGAAGAAGAAAAAAAAAAAAACGTACAGGAATCCATCTTTCTGAGGTAATGATTTGCGTATAACGATCAATAGCATCTTGAAGATAATCTGAGTCAGGACCATATATTTCAAAATCACTCTAATCGTAAGTGTAATATGTTAGATCAACAGTAATACAAAAAGATACTACGGATAAATACAATAGATTTATGAATACGAACATCAAGTAAAATATCTGTTTTTCCTGTCTTGAGTGTACGAGGAATAGGCCATAAGAAAGTTGTTGCAAGCGTAGGAGCAACTAGTGCTAATGCAGCAGTTAGAGACAAGATTTTCATTATTACAATGAAAAGAATGAGTAGATAAAACGCAAGGAAAGTTAATTAAAAAAGAAGGAAAGAAAGCCTTCAATTTATATAGTGCCATTTTTGGCCTAATTAACCAAAAAGGAAGTTGACGCATTGGGCAACAGCATATTAAGATACCGCTTTTGGGGGAGATAGTCCGTGTTTATTCTCAAAGCAGTAAAGCACCAGAACTGAGAGAATTTGAAATGCAAGAAGCTCGGAAAATAGTGCATGAGTCGCCATACGCATTGTCGAAGGAAAAGATATATAAAGAAAACAAAAGGGCCATAAAAATGCGTATGAAATGAGAATAACCGAGATAATATTATTAAAAAGAAAATATTGTGCTCTTCTTTTGATTAAACTAATTTTGAAAATTTTCTATGGAGTTAATGAAATATTTTGGTAGCTTATGCTGGAATGATACGCAAAAGGGATTATTTTAGGCATAAGTTTCTGTGAAAACGTGTAAAACAAAAAAATTCGAGCTGATGTTTCGGAGCCACTTTTTACCAGCAGCAGAATGTGGCGCAAGATCTGATCGCAAAATGGCTCAAAGAGCAATTATGATCAATACTTGTTGTCATGGTATTTGATAAATAAACCTTTATCTTCTATGCAAACGCGCTATTTTATTGTAATCAAGACGACAAATATTGACAATAACAAGGGTAAAGGCTTAAGAGCCTCATTACCGGAAAAAGACAGATATTCTTTTGGGTAACTTTGTTTCAGATACCCTTTTTTGGTCTGCTTTACTAAAGTTCGAGAAGCAACTTCTAAGAGTGTATTGTACATTTAGTTTACAACAATAAATGAATCACATTATTTACCATGCGATTTCATTTTTTTAATAGATACCGCAAGATGCATGATGCACTGGACAATGTTGCGCTCATCAGTTTTTCTGGTAAACCGAAAGAATTATCTGGATTTGCAACGTGCATGAGAATACGAAAAGAAATGTTCCGTTCCTTTTATGTTTGTTCACTTAGAATTATGAATGTTGGGCTAACATAATATATGGTGTATATCTATTATAGATTGGAATAATAAGCGTTTGTGTGTGGGGGGGGAGCGGACGGGGTGAGTAAGCGAGACCCTTCAAATTACTTTTTAAGGACCGTTTTGTCCAGGCTGCTGTCAGCTATAGTTTATTGATTAAGGGGGAATACGAGCATTGTACAGTTTATAGCAAAACGAAACTATTTCTCTATTTAACTTTCATTGTCTGTCTTTTGCCAGATCTTCGCAACTATTTGTTTCAAATATCTTACTGTTTATTACCGAGTTATCTTAGAAAAAAAAAGTTAAGGAAGCATATCATGAGGTCTAACTTCCAGAAAAAGAAGCAAATAAAAGTAGCCTCCATACAATTAAATGATATTGTCATGGACACTTTTATGTACTCCAATTGATTAAAGCCTTAATACGAGCCTCTATTATCATCGGTCTAAGTCAGCAATGATGGAGAAAGTGAAAGTATGCATTTACATTATACATTTAATTAAGCAGTATAAGCTACCTAAATTAAAATTCCATTGGAATCAATTTAAAATGTTTATCGTTTATGTTATTGTTATCACCATGTATGTTGTCCGTTCTCATGATTCATTACATATTATCTACAACTCCGTTGTGCCGTATTCTTTAAGATATTGCTTTTTTGCAAGTTGTTCACAACCGTAGAGTCTGTTGTTATACATGCTTTATCTTATTCTAAACATACTCACCAAAAGGAAACAATAATGGTGATTCGTCTCCTCTATCTTGCTCAAGTTCTTGATATGATTACAGTTGTTTTAAGAATTCATAAGTTATCAAACAAAGTCAATTTACATGAAGACAAAAAGGTTTGCTTCTACTTTAGTTACTTTTACCGTGAACCTAGTATTATTACAGAATTTAGAAAATTTTCAAAAAATGTTCGTTAGCTTTTTATAATGCTAATAAAGGAACTTTCCAACCAGCTCTTGATTATGCTTGATTAATAAGGTTTACTGATACTGAAGGTTGTTTTTCAAGTATTTAGATTAATAGTAATAGTTTAGCTTATTTGTAATTTTGTTTATAGTTGGGAGAATTGTAAACAAAGTAAATAGTATAGAGTAAACGGTTTATCAGATACTGCTGAATTATTTTGATAAGAAATTTCTTTACTTGAATGTGCTCAGTAATATCTTCTTATTTCATATTCCTTTCCATCATTTCCAACGATTGTTGTTCTTTGGATAGGTTTTCCTGTAATTATTCTATAAAGGTTCCATGAAATCACCGTGACCATGAGAACAAGGAATATTATTATAAGCACCAGTCCATAAGTAGGTATCATCGATTAAAAATTCTTGAACTGGAGGGAGTATGCAAATATTCTACTTGCAGAAAGAAATTTATTTCAAATCTCGCGAGTAACAGCGCTTGGGAAGATAGAAAGGGACATATATAAATGGAGGACAAAGGGTGTACTACCATTGATAGATATTCCTTTTCAAAATTTTTATATGATTTAAAGAATTTTAAATATGGTTATACAAATTGTTTGCGTCTTTTCAGATTTATTCAAATGTGGAAAGTTTTTCTTAATAAGTCTCACTTTGCGTTTTGGTAAGGAGCACTTTGTATTTCCTTACGTTGGTATTTGAGTGTATCAATCAATTCAATCTCTCGACTTTAATTGGATGTATCTAATTATGTACATTTATTCTTTGATTCAAATCACTTGTTCTCTAATTACATAGATGGAATTCTTTTTTATTTTTGCAGTTTCGGCTGATTCTAAAATCTTTCATATCTCAGCATGTTAGTTACAACCACAAAAGGTATGCATAGCATTGTCATTTAGCCTTCCATCGAACTTACCAACGCGTTTTTTGGGCAAAAGATCTATGACATTGGATCCAGGTACTCCGATTGATGCCGGTGCTGACAATGTTTTGGATCTTGTCTGCTAAAAGTTCTATTAATGGTAACAGATGGTGGCAACAATGTTTGATGCCCCGGAGAACTACCTACCTGCTATTCATACTGTCTCCACTCAGGCATACTCATTCGTCAAATAAATCCTTTTGGAAGAACTTCAACAAGACCCTAATTTTGATATTTCTCGCTACGTAATAAGGCCCTCTTTCCGAAGCCTGGCTTTCTATGACGGAGTATATTGGAGGAAAGGGTAAGAAGTGCAGCAACTATCGACAGACGCGCGCTGATCCACCGCCATTTACCTTCAAAGCAGTCAGCTTACCCGATAACCTATTAAATTTGGACAACAAACCCCTATCTACAAAGAGACAAAGTTGGCCGTTGCACATACTAGTAGTATTAAGATGCATTTCAGTAACTGCCTCCGAAAAGCTGTCAACGTTTTTACTGGAGGTCCGAGAAAAAAAACGCACTAGTTACGTGAACCATTGATGAAACACGGAAATTAGGCTGAGGAGTAGACCAATGAGGCAATATCAATAGATCAACCAACCAGCCATACAATTCAAGCTGGCTATCAGCTTACAACATGTTACGTTTAATGCACTCCAGCGCGCCCAGTTTCCTGATCTGGTTAATGCGAAAATGCCCTTGAACCCATCCTCACTTTGTACAACCCACGTTATGCCTTCTGTTCAAGCAGCATTTATTATGATTGTTGTCACGTTCTGACCTCTAAATCATAAAAACATTCTAAGAAACTGTCTGAACTCAGTTATAATACACTGAAGCAAATAAGATTTCAGGAACATTTCAATCTTACTGGCAATCTGGATATATTACAGTGGCGTTGTACAATTCTTTACAGGAACAATATTACGTTTAAAGAAATCTTTTATTACAATATTTAAAACCCAATGAGCACTAAAAATTGCCCAGGGCAGACCCTAAAGTTTCTATAGTATAGACTATGTATTGCTAAAAACCCCTTCGGGAACAAGGATAAAAAGGATTCAATCAGTGGTTGTTGTGTGTGAGGGCTGGGTCAACCATTGTAATAGGGCGTAGCCTAGTGAGGGGTCTGGTGGAGGTGGATTCAATCCATGAAACAAATGATCGAGTTCATAAAGAATGTGGCAAATGGCCGGCCAACGGACGGTCCATGATTGGCGAGTGACGGCTGATCGAGGGGGACGACTGGGAAGTTGATTCAAGAGATTAGACAATGGATCTAGAATTGATATTGTCATCATCAGACGTTGATGCATCTGTAAGCACTGTATGGCATGTTGTTTTGACATGATGGTGTGGGATGATGGAAGCAGAAATTGGAATGACCACCAGGTAGCCATCCAAGACGCCATCGGATGCAGCGGCTACGCTCTTCGCTAGTCATCGGAAGCCAGAGTATAGGGTCTAAGCTGATGGATGTCCGACACGCAGAGAGTAACTTTGAGTTCTGGTGTGGTTGTTGCAGTTCATGTAGGGTTTCTGTTCGAAACTCACGAATGCATTTCTTAAGGACTTTATGATCAATAGACTGTTGTTGTTGAACTCGGTTCCAAATAGGAGAGCGGCTTAGACGAAAATAGGTTGATTTGCTGGATGGACCTTGGATGTAGGGGTGCAGTAAGGTTAGTAGAGCATCGTTTGGTAAGTGGTGAGAACGAAGTATGTATTTAGCCTGGAGAATCGCACAGCGTTCTTTCATGGATGGTAGATCAGCCATGTGGAGCATTACTTTTACAGATGAATGGGACGAACCACCAAAGATCCTTCGAATACAGGTATTTTGGGCCTTCTCTAGTCTGAGGATGTTGGCGGAGGTGAAAGGACATATAGCTGCACCATACTCTAGTTGAGGCCGGATCATTTGAGCATAAAATCGAAGAGCCAAGAGTTTCTCAAAACCATGGTTGTTTAAGCCAATAGAGCTGAGGATATTCATCGTAGCCAATGCTTTCGTGGTATTGATACGGATTAGTTCGTTGGGATCCACATAGCCACCCGGGCGGAAAGGAACACCAAGGTAGGGAAATGAGTTGACTGACTTTAAGGGGGATTCATAAAGGCTATGGGTCATAGGGTCATTATGAGGATCGAGAATAACACATTTATCACGGTGCCAGCGGTAACCAAGGGCGTAACTGTGATTTTCACATTGGTGTAATAGATGTTGTAGATGGCGTCGGTTTGCAATCAGTACCACATCATCAGCGTATAACAGGCATTCAGCCGAGTGGCTAGTTCACAAGGAGGTAGATGATGTACAGGTTGATGTGAGCGTAGGATAGCTGGTAGCTCATTGATGTAGTATGAGTAGAGTAAAGGAGATAGGACGGAACCTTGCAGGACACCAGTTGTGGGGTGGAATCGGGCTGATTTGGCATTATGCAGGATGACTTCGATTTGTACCTCGTCAAAAGGTAGTGTAGCAGATGTTGAAGGGGGATTGGTATGTCAGAGGTACGTAGGCTATTCCAAATAACCTGGCGGTCTACAGTATCGTATGCCGATTTTATATCCAGGAATGCAAGCACTGGGGAAGTGTCATAGTGTCGTCGCAGAATGTTGCATATTTCAGCTAAGCAAAGGGCTTGATCCAGGGAGCTTCGAGCCAACCGAAAACCGCCTTGAGCCAGATCGATGGGTGGGCCAGACGTTAAGACAATATCTTTCAAACAGTGCTCGAGTATCTTACGGAAGGTAGAGGTGAGGCTGATTGGGCGATAATTAGCTGGATCAAGTGGATTTCCTTTTTTGTATATAGGGAGGGTTTGTGCTAGAGATCACCATATATTTGTATATAATAAACACTTAGCATAGCGTCTATAATATGAGTTATGATGTATCTGTAAATATGTAAATAGTGTGTCTTTCTATATAGTATACAGAATGATATCTTATATGTCTGTACATAATGCAGTTAGCACATTAAATGTAATCTTGTACATAGTTGTTATACAATTTAGGAAATTGTGTCAGTCAGGTGCACTTGTATATGAATAAGGAAATTCTATGTTATGTATGAATCTGGATTTCACAGCAGATAAACATTCAGTATAAATAGTTTTATTTTAATAAACATCTTTAAAAAAGTCTCAACGTATTTCATATACTTGTCTCTTTTTTTATTTATTTTAACTTACCTTAAAACGTCACACGAATTATTCTGTCACTTTACCATTAACTTCAACTCTTTACATAAATTGCAAAGCACATTGCCATAGACTCTAACCTAGATTATTATATCATATTCTAGCATTATATAGTTACTTTATTCTTATCCAATATTCATATAAATAACCCCCACTTTTATATAATAAAATATCTTATCGAATTATAACCCAATCGTATTGGTACAATTTGCACTTATCTCTTTTTAGCTATAGTTTATAACCTAGAATATTACACGTTTGAAAAAAAAAGACGTATTGTACAAGCAGAGTACAGATGTATTAACTATGGTATATGGGCTCAAAGTAAGATACTGTGGGGCGAACATAAGGCTTGTAGCGATCCCAGATGCTTGGACAATCTTGATCTTCCACTTTCAGAATCGATTTCGAAATTTGGTCCTATATATTTATAAACAACATGTAAGTACTTTGACCACGAACTAGCTTGAAGAAATCGTTACATATTTACCTTAAAGTTGCTGATGACCTCTAGAGCAATATCCATATGTGCATGAGTGTGATATGTAGTAGGAAGAGCGAATGGATTTTCCTCATGATATATGTATACACCGTTTTCAAGATCCATTTGCATTCTCAGTAATATGACCGTTGTACCTTTGTAAAACAAGTTTGCTAAGAAGCATATACAATACAGTATCTTCTATAACCTTACCTTGAACGAGAATGCCGAAAGTCACTGCTTCATACTCTTTTTTAGCATGGTAGAGGCGTAAATGCAGTTGACGCTTCATGACTTCAAGTACACGCATTTTGACTTCGTTTAATAGGGCTTCGGAAACACCAGACTTCTTCACTTCTCCACAGCCTACTTCCACAACCACATCTTGCTGTTGATAAAAAATGATATCAGGACGTAAACTCTCATTGTCATTAGCATCTTGTTGTTTGAAGATCCAAGAAGTGTTGTCAAACTCAATTTGGACTTGGTCGTGAGCAGAAAACAGTGGACACAAAAACGTAGAGACAGACAAGGCGACTTGGCTTAATTCCGATCCTTTGTCTTTCATTCTCGGTTTACCATGCAGCAAATAAGTGGAAGAGATGACATTGTCGAGAGCCATTTGATTCAAGGTTGTGTATGTATGTGATGGGATATACAGTGTGCCTCTTTGCATAGCTCGTTTAAAGGCATGAATATTTTTATAGACGTTCTCCGGCAAACGCTTAGTACCATTATCATCATCATCGTTTAACAAGAAAGGTTCATCAGTCTTAAAAATGGCAGAGGCATGCAAACGGGCGACACAGTCCGTAGGAAACAGTTGGTTTTCATCACATTTTTTCATAGCACTAGCTACCAAGGCAGCAAAGGGCGAATTGCGAATGGGAAGAGGAGTACATGGAATATCTTGAAGCTCACACATCTCGATTTTGCAAGTATAGCCAACCGGTGTGTTCATTAGATCAGATGGAAAGAACGACGATCGTGAAGAAGCGGTATCACTATTGTTATCATGTATGCCATAAAAGAAATATTAGCGGGAGAAGCTTCAATTAAATAGGCATTATACTTACACTATCAGTAATTATTTCAGAAGATACAAAAAGTTCGTTTATGGTATGTCTGCAATTTCTTTTTTTCCCGCGATGAGGTAGAGGATTGCTCAGATATTGATGTTGGGAATGTTCAGGTGTTCCTTCCCTAGAACGCTTTCTATACATCAGTGTCATGTCCCGACCACTGTCTACGTATCGAAACACGAGTGAGCATAAACGGCTGTCAACTTAGACTTCGATTAAGCAATTGTTCACAAGTCAAACTGGTATCAGATCCATAACAGTGTAAGAACACGCCTTCACTAATCTCTCATTAGATCCAATAGTACTCATTGGTTGTAACTACATCTTCCTAACATCCTCTATAAGCTCAGCTAACTCTCTGAAAAATATATAAAGTCTTCATGTTCTCAAAATTGAAATAAAAATTATCTGACTTTTTCGGTCTCGTTCTATCTTGGTCTATAAAAATACTTAAGAATATCTCAATCAGCATAATTATACGTCAAATCAGCTTTCAAAGATATAAATATATAGTCATTACTATTGGTTACCTGGCTGGATGAAATTTTGTCCTGCGTTATTGCACTCTGTTTATTATCCTATGCGACGTCAGTTATCAATCACAATGTGAATATCTATCCTGGAATTTAACTCACTTGGACAATATTCAGTTGCTCAATAGTATTATTTACAATGTAGTTATTGTAAATGTTTGATTGAGGACTACTGCTGCCACTTTTATGTGTATTTTGGATTATTTTTATCAGTTCTGCATCCTATTCGACAAAGTTATTATAAAAGGAGTTGTAACATTTCAAGTAATCGCAGTAAATTTACATTGTATTTTGTCTTTAAACTTGAAAACTTCGGGTTTTGCTGTTGTTGGTGCATTTTAACATCTTGGACGTAATCCAACAATATGGCACACACTAAAGCTAACGAATCTTTAGACCAGTTTCCATGTGTCATTTCTAAATAGTTTTCAAAGCTTATATCATTTTGACTTTCAAAGAACTCTGAAGTATTCGTTTGATAAAGATTTATTTAAAAAAGGAAGAAAAGTCAGAGAATCCAGGTTTCTCCAACAACTAAATCAAAATTAATCTTATAAGAATTAAATTACACCCCGGATGAGTCACACTTGTAAGATGCTTTAATAGCAGTAAAACACGCTTAATTGTTGTCAAATTGTTGTGAAAATCGTTCTGAGAAAAGTGTGTAAAATTGTTCATAAGCGCGTCCACCGCGCGTTTGCCGCAAATGCAGCGGACATTCCTACAGACACTTATACTTCATTGTTTCTTTGAGCTTTTAAGATGAATACCATTACTGATGATCAATCAAAAATCGCTTTGCATAGCCTACTCGAGACCATTGGATGGGAAAACTTGCAAGTGCAAGAGGATGCTACGTCTAGCGGACCTAACGAATTTGACGAATGCATGAAGCAACATGCCGAAAAAATCAAAAACAATTTGAAATTAATAGCTTGATGATAATTATGGTGATTTGCGATGAGTGCGTCGCAGAACCGACCGTGGCGCTTGAAAAATATCAATTTTTTCAGGCCGGTTATCGCCATGCCTATCAAGTGTACATTATATTTTATAGAAAGTTTCCCATAGAAAAATTGATGTTAAACAGCATTTTGATATATTGTAATACATTCTTCAGAAGTAGCAAGTAAAGCTAATAATGCTTGAGATCAACATCAATCATATGGTATGATACTTTAAAAATAATTTGAATAAATATTAACTGAAATAAGATACCAACTCTTGCATGTAATTGTATAATAGCAACTCTCGAAAATAATAAGGCATTTGGAGTTAATCATACAGAACAGGATGTCAATAATTCCCTCTGATAACCCTACGTGCGACTATCATCGCATACGACTTCTCATTCTATTTGTCTACTTTCTCTTTGGATCATTCAATTTCAATCCGTCGTATTATCCATCATAGATTTCATTATATCCCTTCTAACTTGTCGTCTTTCTCTGTATTCTTGTTGCCATTGCTCTACTTGAAGTTTGACGCTGGCTTTAGATGTTTGCTTCACCACTCTTCTTGTAAAATCTTGAAATCTCAGTTTTGGATACAAGTTGTGTGCCCAAACTGTATAATACGTGATCAACTTTTTCAAATCCTCGTCCTAGATACAGAAGTCATATAAACCAACGGAAGGAGTATAAGATGACTCAAGAAAGAAGTCAAAACTTTAGAGTTCCCTTTCCGAGCTATTTACCTCAAATCCTTTTCCCTTGAATCGCAAGTTTTGACTTTCACTCTTTAAATGAAGTAAACCTTCAGGGCTGAGCAATCTATATGTTATTGAAAAGCAAGATACTTAACTTATGAGTAAGCAGCACTTCCTGTCAAGTCAAAAAGGGGAGTAAGAACTATACAAATCAGCATCAAGTCTCTTTTTCCTTGCAGTTCTTTGTGTCAATTGCTCATCAGCATTTTCCAAATTGGAATCTCCTGGATCATTTTTATTGTTATTGTTGCTGGTATCAATGTCATAGTCATCAAGTAAGAGATCTCCAAACTCATCTGGCTCAGCCATTGAAGTGAAAGAAGGACGAGCTGGTGGAAATAGAGCAAGAAAAAGGAAGGAATAATAAGAATTTATTGTAATTTTCAGGTTCGCGTCAAACGCGTAGTTCAGTTCAACCGCCAATCAGAATTAGATAACCGTCTATTCAAAGCGGGCAAGGAGAGTAGCAGTTAGACGTAGGCAAATAGCCAAACTAACGCTTATGAACACAAAGAAGATAGACTTGTAATGGGCTTGCTTTTTACAACAATAAAATCATAAGAGTTATTCGGCTGCTTTTTTCTTTATCATTGAGACTTTGATAGCAGCATTTCCGTCTCAGAATAGCAAAAGTGAACCATGCATTTTACTTTGAAAAATCTCTGCTAACGAGGAAAAAGGAAATTCACGTCTCATTCTAGATTGATTGGTTTAGTATCTTTTCATGGCCTTACAGTTACAGTTTTAACACAAACATGTAAAAGCATCCATATCGCTAGTAATACCAAGATAACTAACATTAAGGCAGCGTATATCAACCCAATTTTTATAAAGTCAAGTAATGCACCTACGCCCGACTTTTTAGCAACATCGAACGAAAGTTAGTGAGTTTGACCCTACCAAAAAATGAAACATCTATCCTCTCTTGAACGTATAGTACCATTATAACAACTATTAAGGGTTCTAATATTTCTTCCATAAGATGAAGCCACCATTGCTGCGCGTGAGTTAAGAAAGTTGCGAACAAAAAAAAAAGCCAATCAACGATATAAGCTCTAAATTTCCTGATGAATATTATATAAATTCCGATCAAAAATGAACGCTCTGAATATAGCAAAATACTATAAAATTGGATGAAAACGCAAAAGCTATCATGGACAGTAGTTTTAACAGTATGATTATTATCTATTATAACTCAAAAATGGGCTCATTGTAGGAATAAGTATGCCGTGGTAGAATTTTTGGAAGAGGCAAAAGTCCACAGTTTTAAGCAACCTGGATTAAAGAGCTGCTCTTTAACGAAAACTGCAACACATTTGCAATCGAACCCACAAATATTACCAGAAACGTGCCCTGATAAAACCGTCTCAAATTAATTGCTTTACCATGACACATAATTTTCATAGAAGGTTAGACTCTCACAACACCAACCTCAGTTCAAGAATATTGGTCAAAGCAGAAGATTAAATATATGCTAGCAACAGTTAAAGATTACAATTGTGCGCATATTGAAATTATGCAGCTGTTTTTATTTCAAGATAAGGTGCAAAATCAGCTTCAGTAACAGGAATAGGTTCGTCCGCACTAGCAATATTGCACTGGTGGAATACTCGTTCATCAGTGTCTTTCAACGAGCCAACAACTGAATGTAACACACCACGGTTATGGAAGATGACAAAGTCGCCGTCTTGCCATTCATGAGCAAACACATTTTCGGGACTAATAGCCGGTCGTTGGAACTTGTACAATAATTCTCTCACTTTCTTTAAATCTCCTACAGGCTTGCCATCAATGATGAGATCTTCCACTGCAGCAGGATGAACTTGTAGATGAATTTTGTTCGTTACAGGATTTTTCCACAACTATTTTTATGGTAGACGATAGATATCTCAAGATAAGCGTTTTGTATATGGAGAGAAACGAAAAATATGAACTTACCATGGGATAAATTTTGATATCTTCTTCATTAATCTCTGGTAATTCGTCCTTCGAGAGTTCTTTACCTTCTGACACCATGCCTAAACCTGTTGAATGAGCCTTTGCCTTAGACATCCATAAATAAGGATGAGCAGCATATTTCACTTTAGTCTTGAAAGCTAGTTCTTTAAGTTCTTGAGGTAATATTTCAAAAGCTTTTTGACCGGAAATGACTAATACAAGTAATCAATCGCAATATTTTGTGATTAATCAACCATTTCTTATTCTGTATTAGTTCCTTTAGTAGTAAATACATAAAATAAAACTCACAAGCAGTTGTTCCCAATTGAACCTCTAACTGATCATCTGTGCCATCATCATAACGAACGATCTCACGTCTAGGCTCCTATATCCGTATGAACATTGACAACGAGATGTGGTTAGGCATTTTGCATATCTTTACCTTTGACCGCCCAAATTATACACTACAAGTTCAATTGAATCTCTAACTTACAGGATTTTTTATGCCGAATAATGTAGTTACTTTGGGTGGGTTCAACTTGTACAGTGCTGCGTCCATATGCCAACGATAGAATCTCGTTTGTCCAGCATCCATTTGCTCTTGAGTCAACACATCTTTATGGAAAACAAGATGACTAGGGTGCTTCAATACTTTTTCATCAACACCATAATGATTACGCACAACACCATTGCCTAGTAGCTGAACTTGAGGGCAAGTAGGTAAAGGTGAGATATCCCGAGCGATTACGGATTGTTTAGCGCGGTGCATCGATGCATGCCCGTATACGTCCAGATTATGAGGATCAAAACGCTTAGTTAATTCATATTGGGTCTCAGGTTTGACGTGGCCCTGATTACGAACGACGACAACCTGATGAGTATAAACTGCTTCAAATAACTTTTCAAAATCCTCGGCTATAGGATCAAGATAGCAAAATTGGATGTGTCAATTGCTGAGTGCGCAATATAATTTTTCACTCCTAATGGTTGTACTTTACGGGTAATCTTTTCGAGATCCAAGTCCTCAATGATGACACCGAAATCAACGCCTGTCTGTTGAGGAGGAGGTACAATTGGAGTAATAGTGAAGGTCATTGGTAATAAATGCACTGGATATAAATCAGTAGAGATATGTTGGAAGAAAAAAGAATAAAACCGGCAAAAATCAAAAGGAATAATGATGCTTTTATAAATATTTGTTTTGCATTGTTAACAGGCATTAATCGGAGTTGAGTCCATAAAACTACTATCTAACAAGTATAATTTGATAAGCAATGTTTTTTCATAAGTAAAAAATCAGCCTCATCACGAAAAGGAAAAGAAATAACGGCATCATATTTTCACACATAATCTTCATGGTAGCCAATGAAGTGTCTCCTATACTGTCTATGTATATTATACCTTCCTCAGTTCTTTACGAACTTAAATTAGACGCACAAACTGTTGGGAATTATAAAGGTTCACAGGACAAAGCTGACCTACATTCTTTTTATAGAATTGAATAATTTAGCTGATGAGTACATGCATAATGTTAGTCGCGATCATTCATGTGATTGTTTTAAAAATTACTGTATATCATTGCTATTATAAATAAAAAATAATATCTACGTACATCTTTGGCTACATCTACTCAAAGTTTTCCTAAGTCTAGACGGAAATATACCGATTGTAGGAAATTGTCAGATAAGAAGCATTGAAATAAGAGGTGCTTTCGTTACTTTTTTCTATCTGGGTACAACTTTAGTACTACTATGTTGTGTAACCGCCGTCCGTGGGGCCAATGGGTAAGAATGGAAACTAAACTTGCGAGTGACGCTTTTGTACGGTCGTAATATCATTGCAAGACGTGTAAACAAGGATTTTTATTAGACATTTTAAAGCCCAATGGACACGAGATATTAAAGCTTGTCTAACTTGCCCGGGGCAGCTCGATTGTTTGAGAATAGGGCGATGCATAGTGTCAGTCAGGGTGCCGTGGTGGGCGTAAAAGCATACTATCTAAATGGGGGGAGGGGGAAGGGGCTAAACTAATCATTATAATTGATAGGCTAAGACTTTGAGCGCGGTTCGGGATCTTGCTTAATTAAGCCTGGGCGGGCACCGCAATTATTCATAACTTGTTTAAACACCAACACCGACCGAGGACCACCTTGATAGCGGCATTAAAAAACCCTAGGAAGCAGAGAGAAAGGGATCAAAGCTGGAAAAAATATCAGCGGCGTACAGGAATCGAACCAGCAATCGTTGGTTTGGAAAGAGCACCACCGGGGGCTAGGCCCCAAGACTCTATTACGTTTAAAGAGATATTTTATTACAATTAAATTTTACCTAATGAGCACACAAATAAATACTTATCAAAATTGCCCGGGGAGGTTCAAGGAAAGTGTGAGGGAGTTAAAAAACCTTTAACGGGACAAAGGAAAAAGGGAAGATGATCAGAGGCAAACTAGGGAATAACGGAACGATCAAGGTGTCATTATCGAGGGCGCATACAGCCAATCCAAGAGTAGCTGTCATAGGTTTTCTGACGGTGTTTGAGGCTCTTTATTATGTTGGAGGTAGTCAACTTCAGATAGTATTAGCTGCAGAGTGGACCATCGAAGTGTCCAAGCGTGGCACCGTATTTTGTGTTGCCTTGAAGGACTGGTGGGTAACAAATTCAGCAAAAAAGAGATGGGGTCAGATATGGTGTGGGGAAGCTGTAAGCGGTTGTGTATCTTAAGGCAGTCAATGACGTGGGCTTTTGTAAGTGTACGTGTTGTATGGCCAAGACGCTATTAAGTATTTTCGCTTCAATTCAGACTCTTTGAAGAAAAATTCGGACTTTTTATTGGGAATATTTATACTGGTCATAGGATAAATTTTGGACTGATCAATTGTTAGATTGGGATGCTTTACGAAAGTGTCTCAGACCGATTTCTTTTGCATCCCAAGATGGTCGCAAACACTTTTTTCTTCCATAATCGATCCACCAACCATATCATAATGAAGCGACCAGGAGAATATAATGTGAAATCGCGTTTGCACTCACATCTTTGGGCCAAGTACTCATAGATTCTACAGTGCAACTTCAAGCCTACGTCAATAGATTGCGGGCAGGCTCTTCTATAGATACCGACGACCCAGATCAGGATTTAGAAACATCACTACTACGACGATTGGCCAACAGTGCCCTTTGGCCTCATTTGGCTTCAGCGTTTAGGCTTTATTCTAACAGCCGAATACAACAAGTAGCAGATATAGGGGTAGTTTCATCTGCTACCTGCAGATTTTGTAATCATGATATTGATATGTTCGAACATTTCATAACCAGTTGCCCTCTACGCTGGCAGATATGGCAAGAAGGCCTCGCGGCATATTTCCCGTCCTTCTGCTTTGATCCTTAAAGCATCTCTGCCGCTCTCAGATTACACACGCCACCATCACCACCTTCGTCTGAACAATCTTAATTTTTCACCGTCTGGTTCAGTATCCATTGGGCTATCTGGACGTCATTCTTTCGAATGATATTCCATGATATTCCTTTTCATCCCCCATCCGTCTCTAGTAAAGCACACAATTTAATTTCATTGAGTCTGTCTTCCTTGCAGCCCTTGCGGGAAGCGGCTGCCTTCGACTAATTACCCATGATAGAGCTTGTCTTTTCCTCTCCATGTCCCACGCCTCAGCGATGTGTGACTAATTTTATTTTTTCAAATAAAATAATCTCAAAAAAAAAAAAAAAAATAAATAAAAAAATACAAAAAAAAAGTTCTCCCTCGAGTGGAGACAGCTACATTCGAGAAAATTCAACGGGTCTACCAAGTCCTCCTCAAATAGCATTCGAAATAGTCATCATGTTTTTGGCGGCAATTTGGTTACAATTCCAAGAAATACCTAGTACATTTTGCTGTTAATCACAAAGCGCCACATCGAATGTGGTTGTCTCCCCTCGACGGGAGACTTAAAGATTCTACTGATAAATAAGTCTACATTTTATCAAAACTATATCCAAAAATATGGTACTCAAATTCCCAATTTTTCTATTCGTTTCATCTGAACATCAACTCAACGCTGTCCGAATCTGAACCGAAAAGACTGTAGTATTAAGTGACGAATGTGTACATACACAATCAAAGATAATCTTAAGCTATTTTTGGCTTTTTCTGTCTAATATGCGTTACGATTCTCTTCACATTATGCTATATGCACCTTGATTCCATCTATTTTGCAGAATAAACGCCAAATAAAAAGGAGCAGTGACTTACAGCTTGCTTGCTAAAATATCATAATCAAACACGATCAGGGCATCGATGGTATTGGCTGTTCCTCTCGATGGGACCGAGACCAATAGGCTTTGTCGAAAATTGTGACTATCAACAACGATTTCACCATTCATGCTCTATTGCTCAAATAACACGTTTTCCACAGTGATTTTCATTCTTATTCAACCTAACAAACAGTCGGTGAAAAATGGTAAGAGGCATTATAATTCACGATGGATTCTTCTATTCTCAAGGCAGTGTTGCTGTTAAACTAGAGGAAAAGAAAAAGCCAACAAAATTGCTAACCAAACATATTAATAGTCAGTCTTGTTAGAAACCTCCTTAGGCGACATCGTCATTGATCTGTTCACAGAGGAATGTCCCAAGACAACACTCAACTTTCTAAAACTCTGTAAAATAAAATATTACAATTTTGCACCCTTTTTTAACGTTCAAAAAGACTTTATGGCACAGACCGGTGATCCTACCGGTAAAGGCGATCAAGGTGAATCCATCTATGGCATTCTGAGCGGCGATCCTGCAAAGCGTTACTTTCCTGCAGAAGTCAATCCTAAACTAAAACACGATAAACGCGGTAGAGTGTCGATGGCCGTGGCTCAAGACGCAACAATCGAAAGTGGAGGTGTCAGTGGCAGTCAATTTTTCATAACATTAGGTGATGATTTGGACTATTTAGATGGTAAATATACATTATTTGGGGAGGTAGCCGAGGGTTTTGAAGTACTGGACAAGATCAATGACGCCTTTTGTGATGAAAAGGGGCGGCCATTCCGTGATATACGTATCAAGCATACAGTGATTTTAGACGACCCATTTCCTGATCCTGAAGGCTTGCAGGTTCCAGACGCATCACCGCTACCTACCAAAGAGCAACTGGAATCGATGAGGATTGCTGATGATGAGGCTATTGAAGATATGGGTGACCCAGAAGAACTAGAAGAGAAAGCTAGAGAGAAAGAAGCAAAAGCCCATGCGCTTACATTAGAAATGATCGGTGATTTACCATTTGCTGAAGTCAAACCGCCAGAAAACGTTCTATTTGTGTGTAAGTTGAACCCAGTGACGAGAGACGAAGATCTAGAAATGATTTTCTCTCGATTTGGACCTATACATAGTTGTGAGATCATACGTGATCGACAAACGGGCGACTCTTTGAGCTATGCTTTCATTGAATTCGAAAACAAAGAAGATGCGGAAGAGGTAAAATGCAATAAATAAATTAGGGAAACTTTATTTTTAACGTCCCTTTTTTTTTTTGTTCGTTCGGGCACCTTAGGCGTATTTCAAGATGCAATCTGTTTTAATTGATGATCGCCGTATTCATGTTGATTTCTCACAGTCTGTGTCAAAATTACATAAAGATTGGATCGCTAAACGTACAAGAGGAAATGCCGAGACAATGGGTGGATTTGAAAACTTGAAAAAGAGAACACGTTACAGAGAAGAAGAGGAACATACCCGTGGAGATGATTATGACTTGGTGTTTGACACAAGTAGAAATAAGGATACCAAAAGGTCAAAAACGTCCATTGATCATCGAGCTTATCGTAGTAGTAGAGGAGAAGATGATCGACGAAAGGAACGTAATAGTAATAGTAGCAGAATGGATGGCAGAGGAGACTATAACCGCCAACGGGATAGAGATTATAATAGTACTAAAGAACGTAGTATAGAGCGTAGTAGAGAACGTAGTAGGGATCGAAGAAGGGATTACCGAAGACGAGACGACGAACGCAGAAGATGATATTAAGGATGGCATGAATTTAATCATTTTTTTTTCTTCAATCAAAAATGAAAACTGTACATAGTATGATAATCCTGAAATAAATAATGGGCAAAAGAGCACTATCTGTTATAATTGAGTACGGTTCTTATTCTTCATCTGTGGTAAACAAAGCTCAGTATTGGCTATAATAGCTAGTCATGTTTTCTAAAGGCATATCTGAAGTCGAAGCTTCCCTTTTTAGTTCGTGAATTGTGTTTCGATTTTGGAAATAAGCGGTAACTGCATATACGATCTATTTATACAAACAGTATGCTTAGTAATCATTATAAGCTACAAAAATAGCTTGCATTTCACTTACACTCAATGAGATAGCCTTTATCATACTGCCCATCGTAAATATAAAGGATAGACTCATTTGCATATAGCAAATTTCGTCTATCAGTTCGAATGTCCGTTCAGTGCTTATAAGTCGCTGGTGGCAATTTCCAAAAATGGTAACAGAATTTACGAGAGCATCACTGAGAATGATAGTTTCATTAACTGCTGTTAGCCCACAAAAAATTAGACCTGGCCTCCAATACCAGTTAGCAACTGATAGCTTCCTCTGTGAGCCATATAATGAGTAAAAAGATTATATATTGTAGTGTATCAGTAAGTCAAATTCTGTGACACGATAATCAGGAACATAAACCTTCTCAAGTCGCTTTTTCTTACAGTTGTCAAAACAGTGATATCTCCTATTAAGCAAAGCATCAATAAACAACTCATTATTATCTGTATTACATTCTGCCATAAGAGTGCATCTTGCATTTGTGTGTCTCCATTACTAGAGGCAGTTGTGCTAGTTATAGCTATTGTTGCATAAATTGTCACATTCTGTAAGTACTTGATCTAGTTAGTTCTCTCACCGTGCACGGCCCTCCCCTTTTTTCTTACCTATAGCCTTGCTGGCGTTGTAAGCATTTTCGAACGTTTGAACCTATCAGACAATTCAAACATATTTGAGCCAAATCAAGAAGCATATACACTAATATATGTCGTATGTAACAAACTGCTGCTATGTACTATATATAGGATGTTCAGGCCTAGTACTATAATTTTGCACCATATCCTGAGATACAGAAATTTGTCTTTCCAAAGCTTTCCGGTTGATGAACTCGTGTTTGCTTGTATCGAAGACGGCATTTTTCCGATTACGTTAGAGGGAGAAAAAGTGAGAAACGGAAAATATGGTGAATGATAGGATTCATATCATGACCGAATTGGAAAATAAAAACTTAAAAATGTCGCAGGAGAATTTTGCTGTCAAAAGAAGAAAAAAGGGGGCAAAATCAAGCTAGTTGAGTAGTTGCGGGTACATTATTGACAAAAATGGTGCCATTATGATGATTAGACATTCTTAGGTATTCTGACTTAGTAAAACTCTTTGATAAGCTTCAACATTTCTTCGCATCGTAGACTTGTACTCTATCCCCGAGTTATCCGTTTGAATGTGATTGTGGAAAGATGAGAAAATTGGGGGTTTTCCCGCAATAAGAACTAACTTGCGGCAATAGAAAAAACAAAAGTAAATAAGCTTCGGATCAGCTTTGATCCATGGTAGTTTTGCATGTTGTAACGTATATTAAAGACATTTTGTAAGACATGGGAAAAAAGATAAAGGTGTAATCAGTAAGCTCAACCATTTGTCAAATTCATCTATATTCACAAGACAGATATAAGTGTCTGAACAGTCCTGCATCGTCTTAACATTGCTTCAGTTGCTATGTTGAGCATTATTTCAGGCTGCTATCAGAGTGGCGCTGTTAACAGAGGTTAGTTTCTTTAACAATTCCGTACCGTACAGAATAGCTAAATCTTTCAACTACGGCAGTCAATAAATGTTTAGAAGAATTGATCAGAATTAGATTTGAATGCTCTTGCTTTAATAAACCTCTGATCCCAAACCATGCGCTATTATTGACTGCAAAAATAGAAAGCTCGACCTTGTCCTTAAGCATTAAGTATGTTTCCTCATGCTTAAACTCTGCTACTTAGATTTAATCGCGCATAAACTTTAATGTAACAGTGTGTAGTTTCTCACTTTTGTTTTCGGTATCTACGTAGTTATTGCCTTCAGTGTTGACGTAGATTAGGTACGTGATTGAAACTAGCTTTTGCTATAACTCCTCAATCATGACAAATAACAGATTAGTGGAGAAAAAATTGCAACTGATTCTTCTCACTACTATCGTTAGTTATCCTGCATCATGTTACTGTCTTTATGCAAAAACCCAAAGTTAAACTAAAAGAGAGATAATACTGTTTATTTATAATGCGCGATTTTATACAATTATATATTCTTTTTTATTAGACTTGTATAACGTGTCATTGGTAAATTGAAAGCTGAAGGGCTGACATTATCCGTGTATGTGAGTGAGCGGGAGTAGCTGAAATTACTACGTTAACTTAAAGTTTGAAAGGGTAAAAAATGACAATGAAGAAACGTGTTTGACAAATGTTGTTTTGCTTTAAAATTATTGAATGATTTAAATTAGAAATTGAAACAGTGTGAGACAAAAAGCAGTGACAGGAATATCCAGAAACAAATAACCTTCCTTTGCTGATGGTTACGAGAAGAAGTTTAAAAAGGTGTAAGTGCTTGTGCTTGAAATAGGTAAGACTCTGGTTTACGATATCAGCAGACTGACATTTGTTGAATAGTTCATTGTAAAAAGTCGTCTGTTACTCGCAACCGCTGCTGCCTTGGAAGTAAACGCCACAGTAGGCCTTGGGAACCAGAAATGCTGGTACCTTTTCGTGTCTGAAACATAGTGAGGCTGTAGTACATTAAAGCGAGAGAAATTCTAATGAATTCAACAAATTTGGATAAATGTCAATGTGAATAGTTCTTACACAATCACTCGACTTATGCTTTGCTACAGAAAAGAATCAGTTTTCAATGGTTATAATATGAAAAAGTTCCGTTAGTGATGTGGCTATCAATATGTGATACAGTGAGAATTTACTTGAACCACAGAAAAAACAGACAGACATAATGTTGTATTGGAAAAGTCTAATCAGAGCGTACAACTCGACTATTAATAACGGCAGCTGTTAACTGTTTCGTAAGCGAAATAAATGAAGGTAACTGTACAGATGCGATAACTGATTCGGCTTATTTTATTATATTTTATTGGCCGTATATTAGGAGGAAAGAAGCAGAAAAAAAGGCACTCAAAAAGAAAAATGGACGACAACAAGCTTTATATTTGTAGCAGTTTTTCAAGCGGTCGGTGAAGAGAGTTTGGCTGTTCAGCGTTTAATGCAAAACAAACAAAAAGAAACTATCGCGGGCTTCGAGTATAAACTTATTTTAGAGCCCTTTCGGTATCACCACAGTAATTCGATCCGCCATCAGACCCCAACCTATTCTTTTATTCACAAAGACACCATACCATGTCGTTAAAATGATAAACCACATTACGCATCCAGAAAGAGAGAGATAAATGTCTGTTGACCCAAGAGAAGGCTTGATGATTTGATCCTTTGTTAAATTGTAATTTTTATCTTTTAAAACTTACATTTTTTCAACTCTTTGGAAGCGTTTGGTTTTCTACTAACATTAAAGAAATAAAGAAAGTTGACCAGCCAAAGTAATGGCAGGAAAGCAAATCCTCCGTAAAACATCTTTTTACAAATGTTGAGTTGTTCATCTTCACTCATTCGATCTGTACTAGGCATTACAACTTTTATAATAACTTTTAAAGAGAAAGGAGTTTAGAAATTTTTATTCTTTCGCTAATGCTAATAAAGTGAGGATTGACACGATTTGTGATTCTGTCAAGTAACTGCGTCAACCCTCCAAGTTTCTGCGGTTTTTCGATACTTTTATCAATGACTGGTGCCGTTCAACAGTTTGTCTCCTCTGAGTTTCTAGCAAAAAAAAAATACATTTTTCTGATTTTTGTTTCACTCAATGAAATGAAAGATCTTGGTGCAGTTAATGTTGAAGGATCCGATGGATCAGCAAAGAACTGCTTATTATGCAAACTGAAATTCTTTGAGAATTTGAGATCACTCAATAAGGAAGCCTCGAATAATAACAATGTAACAATACCAGTATCTTGTTCACGCCCCTTTCTTTTTTTTTTTTTTTGGAAAAGTAACATACAATTTTGCAGCTACCAACAATAGATATGTCAACTGCAGCGAGCAATAGCTACAATAACAAAATAACTGGCCAAGATTGCACGCCGTGCAAAATGACTGGAGGTATTATAGCTTTGAGTGCGGGCTACTTTTCAATAAGCAAAGCTGTACAACTACAAAAAGCGGTAACAAGTGGTCCACCAAGGAAGAAAGCAGTAGCATTAGGCGTAACAGGCATAGGTAAAAGGGATCAGGGAGCTTGTGCTTTGCAAAAGCCGGATGTAATCTTGACTTCTCACAAACTATATGTCTTCAACTCAATATACTACAGTTTGTGTTTCTGCTGGTTTATATCGTCTGCTTGTATAATACAGACAAATCGGTTAGGTATGGACAAAGTGACAGCTTTGTTGAGCAGCTTTGAAAAGAACCTTCCTTAGGATCTATTTGAATGATTGAGATACTATACCAGCAACTACGAACTGCATGTTTGTAACAAATTTACAAACATTATTAACCGAATTATCTCAAACAGACAGAATAAAAAAAGCAACCATTTATTTCTTTTATTCATACAAGACTTCAAAACGGATAACTTTTATCACTTATTCAAGCATTAAGAACTTCGACTTTGTCACCTTACTTTCTTCTTCTACTGTTTGCTGTTGTTCTGGTATTCTCAGAGCCTGTTGATTCAGCTACATTGTCGTCTTCCTCTTCTACCTCGACGCTTTCAGTATCATTATTTTCTTTCATTGAATCTTTCTGTTGTTCTTGTTCGAATAATTCGACTTCCTTCACCTTATCGTCAATTTCTTCCTTATTCTTCTTCTTATCTTTCTCCTTCTCATCTTCAGTAGTAAATGCGAAATATTCCTTCAGTTCACCACGAACAGCTGCTGTGATCAACGAGGACAGGATACAAGCAGGGCTCAAATACAGAAGAGCAGGTTGGGCAGCCTTATACACGTGCATGACAAACATAGTCAAAGCCAAGCCAAAGATATAAGCGGTCAGATTGGCAATGAAGTAAGGCTTGGGAAAGTTAGTTGTACGGAACGGACCCACAGGATTGCGCTTCCACGACATATGACGGTCAAAACGAAGACATAATGCGACAAAAATACCAGGAATTACAATATCGCCCAAACCTAGCATAGTAAATTTACTTTCTGCCAACAAACTGTGATTCTGAATGAAGTAGGTAACATATTCGATGATATTACGGGGCCAAAGAAGCTTGATAGGGGCGTCAAAGTTAGTAGCGACTGATACCATGACAGGGGTATAAAAGACCCAAAAGATATCGTAGACAAAGAGGCCGCTAAGCAAAATGATGCCTGTCTTGAAAGAATCTAACGAAAGAAGTTGGATGGCATTGATACTGAATGAAAGACCGAAAATATTGGATGCGATCCAATTTTTGGTATAGCTGTAATAGGCTGTTAAGCCAATAGATGCTAGCAAGAGGACACCATGAATCACGGTAAAACTGATATGAGAGATATCTAAAAGTATCGATTTACGTAAGCGAGCGATCATCATGTCAGTAATTTTGTTTGTGTTTTTGCGAGATGTTTAAGAAATTAGGATAGCCTCATCGCATCAAGTGGAGCGGCTTGTCCTTCCCTTCCTTTCCGCCCTCTCTTTCTTACTTACTTTTTGATTTCTTGGATAATGTAACCTTATACTTTGCGACATGCTTCAAAAGACACATGGGAAGAGTCTTTCTTGCCACCATCAAAAATGCCTTGGTTACAGCCGCACAGCCCATCACTGAGAAATAAATAGTCAAGATGTAATTTATATATTCCTTGTCCAAATAGCGAAACGCGAGGTACATGCTAAATAGAACAGCAGAACCAATGACAGGGAATAAGTAAGCATCTCCACTGGAAAGGCTTTCAAGCACAGTGTCGTCTTCATCGTCGGAATCATCCAAAGGATTGTCAGATGCAGGTTGTTTGGGTGCATTGGTAGGTCTCTTCATTCCCTTGACGGAAGCTAGTGATCCAGCGTAGATGGGTATCACAGCCATAGTTAAAACGGCACCATAGGCCATATATAGACCAAGTTCGTTGGTATCTGTTTCCATTTTGCAAGAAAAGGAAAGGAAAATAAAGACTTGGTGGTGAAGGGAAAGGGGAAAGGAAATGCAAGAAAAACTTGTTCAGGTTTAAATTGATGTAAGTTCTACTGAAAGTGTCGTGGATTGAAAATGTGGAGTGGTGGTAATTTGGAAATTAAGGAGAATACTTGCATTGTGGTCTAAGCGAAGCAGCAGCCATGCAAAAGTAGATCAATTTTGTGAGCACAGTTTAAGAGGGTAAACATCGATTTGTAAACATCATTCAAGATGACTCGCGTACGTCTTTCGTAAAAAGCAGTCTTCTCTCTATGCATAGCACGACTGTGTGTGTTTTCTATCTTGTGATTTGAACTAACACGACTTAACAATAAACGTATTCTATTCTGGAACGTAAACTGCTAATTATGATGATCAACAGTATGCCGTTAATTTTTTGATCTAGTAAATGATTATAGATCACATTTTGAGTATTCGACTCCATTTGACACTATATTGTACCACGTTGAAATAAAAGCAAGAACCTAAATAGCAGTTTTCTAATAGATGGATAAACGTATGCTTTCGCGTTGGAATCGAATCAGAATGTGATGACAGTGAGTTATCACCGGAAAATGAGATAGTTAATTCTGAGAACTGATCGTATTCTAATGCAGATTGATACAGAGCGTATTCGTCAATATGTCAATCACAGTATTATTGCTCGCTATGCAAAGCGCTCTATTTTGTCAATATAGATGGCATATTGCCTCACAGTTCTATCATTCATGGAGTTCAAGTTTGTACAAAGGAATCCTATTCGTTACGTATGCCTAAATCATTTGCTGTTTATTGAAAAGCTCGCGCACATGGCATATACTTGGCTTTTTTAAAACATTGGAGACAGTGAATGGCAGTCTTTCATTTTTCTCGTTTAATATGAATATCTCTTTATCTTTTGTGATCTCGCATGCCAGTACTCTATCGCCTAAATCAATGAAGCTCTTGTGTGTCAATGGTGTTGAAGTGTTTTTTCGTTGCTTTCTTTGACGGCCTTGTCGTGACTTTTCATTACTTTCGCTATTATTGTCATCCAGCCGTTGTGCCATCAGTTTAGCATTCTTCATAAATTCATCAATAACTATTTTTTCCTTGAAATAGGCATCCAATTGTCGTAAGTAGTCTAATACGATTCCGGTAATGATAATACCAGCTGCCAAACAAGATAACTTATGTCTCGTCCACAAGTAATACCATCCTTTGAAAAAAGGTGTTTTCCCGTCATTTTGTAAAATCGTATCGTACAAAGATCTAAGTTTAGGTGTTCGCAGGATATATCCAATCTGTTTGGTTATCTCGTATTCAGGAGATGGTCGATCTTCATGTGCTGTAGGGCTATATGACCAACCAACAAATAAAAGAGATAGAAAAAATTTAACTTTAGAACCTCACCACAGGTAGTGCTCTAAATTTTTCAGCTTTTGAGTTATGTAACGTACTGCATATGTAAAGTTAATTTTCTGTATGCTTTGCCTATATCGACTGCAGTTGCTGTGGGCTTTTAGGGAATGTAAATACACATACAACATTGTGGCTCATAGGACTTTATTGAACAATCATTACCTTTACATCCAACCAAGCATAAAAATCCGTTTGGTTTTTCTTGAACTGGGTTGCCAATTCAAATAGTTTGCACTCATCTATACGAAATGAACGAGAGATCAACTAGATCGATGAGCTTACGGTAACAAATATTTATGAGCAGTAAATATTTTTTCAAACATTACCTTCGCGCCAGCTCCAGGTTCGAGTGATGGGTATGATTATTAACTGAATTATCAGAATGAAGCCGACAACGCGAAAGATATCCTTAACTCTTGTACCCTGTAACACCATCATAGACCTTGCTTACATAAAGAAGGAAAGAAGTATAGAAGACGACGATCTTCAATTGGCATTTGTGAGCTGAGTTTCTTTTTATGAATATCATTATGCATCACGCCAAGCACCGAACGAGAATAAGATAGATAAATGCCTTCGGTCACAAATTTTTCAGCTTCGAAATCCATTGAGCATTAAAACTTGCCGGTGTCTGATCGATAGTGTATACAGGTAGCCGATAGATCTGCTTAAATTACTCTTAGGGCAATAATTATCGTAACCTTGATTGTTTAATCAATTAGGCATGGATATTAGACGAAAGGAGAGAAAAGACGCATTACCTTGAATCTGTTTCCAACAATTTGGCTAAACAAATTAACGTATCGGAAAGTATGGTCTCAAAGCTGGTAGAACTTCATTTCTGACCCAACCACAGGTTAGTAGTTATTTACTATTGCTGTATTTCTTTTTAAAAGATGTTATTGACATGAAATTTAAAATAGCGACTATTTCAAAATATCCAAAGTTGGCATAGATATTGTCTTTTTTTCTTTCTCTCACAAAACAGTTCTTTTCTTCATTTCAATGTCAACTTGGGAATCAAGATTGCCACCCGAAGAGGTGAAAGCCTATACAGAGTTTTTTAGGCTTGCTGCAAAAAGCCAACCAAATAGAGTTACTGGTCTCGAGGCAGTTCAATTTTTTGCTAAAAGTGGACTATCCAATGAACAATTATCAGAAGTAAGTAAAGAAAAAAAGATGAAAGAATAGTGCTTTTAAAACGTGTACAGTGAGAAGCTGACGGGCATCGGTTAGATATGGGAGAAAGCAGACAATGATAATGAAGGCTCTTTGTCACCCGAGAAATTTGCCATAGCCTTAAAATTGATTGCTTGTGCCCAACATAAGATCCAACCAACCGAGCCTGTAATAGCTGTAGGTGAGTTATATCTTTGGTAGAGAATCGACCTCTCATTAGAGTCTAAGTCAAAGTATCCTTATTGTGTTTGTTTGCTTTTTTTAGCTACGCCTTTACCAACCTTTGCTGGTATTGAAATGCCCAAAACAGCATCAAGTAGTCTAGGCAATCTACCAAGAGCAGCTATCAGACCTGAAGAAAAGAAAAAATACCAAGCAATTTACCAAAACCAACACCCTTCTATCAACGGTATTCCAGCTGAGCATTGTAAGGCTTTATTTGCAAAGTCTGGATTACCCAATGCCCAATTGAGTCAAATATGGTAACTTATTGTATTTGCTTTAATTTGTTTTCGTATGCGAGCGACTAAATTGAGGAATTTTAGGAACCTGGCGGATATTCGAAAATGTGGCTATTTGGATGAAACAGAGTTTGTCATTGCAATGCATTATATTGCCAAACTAATGGACAGGTCGATCAACAATTTACCGTCCATCCTACCACCGGATGTCTACTTGGCAGCTTCTACATCATCCGAAACACATATCTTGACGTCTTCACCTAAACCCATTGCATCAACCACATCACCTTTATTAAGGCAGCCAACCCTACACCAACAATATCAAACTCAACAGACTGATCCAACCGGTAATAGATCATTGTCTGGCGCTATGCAGGCCTTGGATATGTCTAATTCTCCTACCAGCTGGGCCGTAACAACCAATGAAAAAGCACAATATGATTCGTTTTTCAATAAATTGGATAAACAACATACGGGCCTTTTGAAAGGTTCAGACGCTGTTGATTTTTTCAAAAACTCTAAGTTACCGGAAGCAGAATTAGCCAAAATTTGGGATTTAGCTGATATTGGTAGTAAAGGATCATTAGACATGAACGAATTTGCGGTTGCAATGCATTTAATTCATAAAAGATTATCGGGTGAACCTTTACCGGTTGTGCTACCTAAATCCTTAATCCCACCATCAAAAACTACCGTTTTACAAAACAATTTGGCTGCATCAACGATAATGTCATCTCCATCACAACAATATCAGATGAACAATTTTATGTCATCTCCATTGAATAATATAGCAACATGCGATATTGTACAAACATCACCACAACAGCGGCAAGAACCTTCAGCCATGACTACTTCCCAAGGTAAGCCTTCGCCTGTGCACATATAAATATATCTATATAACTCCTCGCGTCTAACAACGATTTCATATCATTAGTTTCTGCTGAGAATGATTTACTAGGCGATTTCGGCAACGACGACCAGATCGCCGAAGAAACAAAAAATGTCAACCTAATTCAAAATCAAATTACATCTATGAAACGATCTACTGTGGATCTAAAAGCGCAATATAAGCATGCGAAGGAATCGCTTCAATCATTACAACAAAATCAAGCAGGCATAAAGGATCAACTCGCTTCTGTCCAACAGCAAACAAAGGAGTCTGAGGATGCCCTCCAAGCGCTAAAAGCGCAAGTGGAAGAAGAACAGCCCACTTGGATCACCATCCAAACGGAACTTACAGCAGCCGAAACAGAATTACAGCAGGCACAAGATCAGTTAGCTCAGCTTAAACAAGAATATAAAGAGGGTCAAGAGGAAAACGAAAAACTAAGACGAAGTGTGCATAATATTCAAATGGAAACAATGCGCTTAGTAAAAGAATTGGATGAACTACATGCTTTAAATAAACAGAGGCAAGAAAAAGCTGCTGCTCGTCGTAAGGCGAAAGAAGAAAAGGAGAGGATGGCAAGATTGAAGCAACAGCAGGAAGAAGAAGAGCGACGCAAACAATTAGAGGAAGAAGAGCGACGCAAACAGTTGGAAGAAGAAGAAGAGCGACGCAAACAGTTGGAAGAAGAAGAAGAGCGACGCAAACAGTTAGAGGAAGAAGAGCGACGCAAACAGTTGGAAGAAGAAGAAGAGCGACGCAAACAGTTAGAGGAAGAAGAGCGACGCAAACAGTTGGAAGAAGAAGAAGAGCGACGCAAACAGTTAGAGGAAGAAGAGCGACGCAAACAGTTAGAGGAAGAAGAGCGACGCAAACAGTTAGAAGAAGAAGAAGATCGACGCAAACAGTTAGAGGAAGAAGAGCGACGTAAACAGCAGGAAGAAGAAGAGCGACGCAAACAGTTAGAGGAAGAAGAGCGACGCAAACAGTTAGAAGAAGAAGAAGATCGACGCAAACAGTTAGAGGAAGAAGAGCGACGCAAACAGTTAGAAGAAGAAGAAGATCGACGCAAACAGTTAGAGGAAGAAGAGCGACGTAAACAGCAGGAAGAAGAAGAGCGACGCAAACAGTTAGAAGAAGAAGAAAGGGAACGTCAGAGATTGGAAAATGAGGAAGCTGCCAGGCAAGCAGAAGAAGCTCGACAAGCAGAAGAAGCCAGACAGGTTGAAAAAGCTAGAAAGGTAGAAGAGGTCAAATCACCCGTAACATCTCTCTTAAGCAAAGATACTACCAACGCAGATTATATTCAAGCAAAAGAACGTTCCATTGAAGATGTCCCAAAAAATATGCATACGGGAATGGACTCAATGACTGGGGATATTGACAACGGACAAGTCACACCTGAACATCTAGCTCAAGCCCAGAATGCTGGAGTTCAGAGCAAGGACACTCGTGATATTAATACTGAAGCAAATAAAAATGCAGAAATTATAGTCAACGATGAATTGGAAAAACTAGGTACACCTTCAAATGATGTACACCCTAATGACGTAGCTGCACTCAGCGCTGTTCTCGGGCCTAATAGTATTTTAAATGTTATAACCGATATTGATAACCAAGGGAAAGTTGATAAAAGTCTAAATGTTAAAAATGGAAATGAAGATATTTTCGACACGCAACTAGAAAAAGAAGAAGAAACCGATATGAAAGTAAGACTTTTCCATCGTGCTCAACATATGGAATTTAAAAACTTTAACTTTCTTCGTTTTTAGGAGATTCCAGGCGTTATTGAGAAGAAAGAAGAGGTTACACAACCAGAAGAGCAGACTCCTTTAACTGAATCAAACAATTTGGGTGTTTCTGACGTTGCTGACCTCGCTTTAATGAAAAGGTTAAGTCAAGAGGAGTTTACGGACGCAACGGAAAGCACAGAAGATTTCTTTGATGCGGTCTCAACACCTATTTTGCGCAGCGGTAGTCCTGTCAACAAGAATAATGCAGTAGAGTTTCAAGGGGGGCTAGCGAGGAAGCTGTTACTCACCGTGCACCTTTCTCTTCTTTCACGGATGAGCATGAGTTCATCCTCATCGATCATCCTAGTACAACTACTTCAACTTCCATTATTGAACCCGAGCAATTATCTGAAACAGGAAGCAATGTATCTCCTGAAGAATCGATGAAGGATATATCTGGTTCTGCAGCCGCGCATGCTCAACAAAACGCTCCCTTAATTAAAAATGAACAAATAAATGAGATATTTAATCCCGTCGACCGTAACCAATTCATTACGGATAATAGCGCACAAGATACTCCTTTTGCATCTGAATTCCATGCCAATGCTGTAGATAACAAGCAACTGCAACAGCAGCGTCAACAACCAAATCAGAACGAAGAAGATGAGCCAGTTATGGTTCGTTATGTAACTGACCCAGAAGACTCAGATCCCTTTGCCATAAAGAGCAATCTTGATCAACCAGCCGCTACACGTCGCCCTCCTCCTCCTCCACCACCGCAATCTAGAAAGGGTAAACCCTCAACTGCTACTGTTACTACTACTACAGAGGATAACACAACCGGAGCAAATTTCAACGATATGCATGTATCTAATTCACAATCAACAGGTATGATGGATCAACATGACATCTCGAACGATTTCAATGCTGCTTTTGGTATACCGACCGCTACGCATCCATCAAATCAAGCGTCCATCAACAATAGTAACTATGAAAGCTTTGATAACGACGAATTTGACAGGTTTTTCTCTGACCCCAAATTTACGTTAACAAATGAGGGAGCAGCCACAACCACTACTGTTGATGATAGTGTTTTCGATTCTGCTTTCGCGCCAAAAGATGGCTCATCAAACACAGTACCTGTTGCGAGGGAGATTGCCAGTGAGGCTGGTACTGATGCCTTCAATGGTGCATTTATATCGCCTCCATCATTGACTGAAAAGCACGCTGTTGAGCATCCAACAGGAGTAGCACAGCCTGGGTTTGAGGATTCATTTGATTCGACTGTTAATCAAGCTGTGAATATTGGATCAGGAGACAATAAAATGATGACAGATGGGAAGGATGAAAATCAAAGAGTAAGGAATGGATCACCATCTGCTGTTGCCGCTGATGAAACTATGACTACTAATGTTGCTGATGGTCATGCTGAAAGTGATGCGTTCGCTAGTAATAGAGGGGTTGCTGAAAGTTTACATCAGAATCCAATTAGCGAGGAGACTGCTACTGCTGCTGCTTCGGATGCAGAGAAGAACAATGACAGGATGAATGTAGCGAAAACAGCTAATGATGATAAGTCCAAGAAAAAGAAAAAGGGTATTGTCAAGTGGGCAAAGAGCTTTGGCGGGTTTGACTTTTCTGGCCTGGATTCTGATAAGAAGAAGAAGAAATCAGATAAGAAAGAGTCGGCTAGTAAAAAAGCTACTGGTAAGGGAAAAGCAGTAGCAACAACAAATCTCTCAGCATCGACAGGAACTGTAGCAACAACTCCAACATCATCTATCAGCTCAACAGCACAACATCAAAACCGGTTTGAGGATAGTATGCAACAAACGAACCCGCAACAAACGGAGACGGTAAACGAAGCATATACAAGGATGAATAGCCTGCATGATTTCACCGGTCAAACAATCCAAGAAAGTTATATCGCTGAATTGGTCAGTATGGGATTTGATGCGGCGGCTGCTAAAGATGCTTTGAATCGTTATGATCAAGACCTTGAAAAGGCTACGAATTTCTTGCTGGATCAAGCATAGTGCCATTGTCAAAAGAGCAGGGGAAAAAAATCCATACAATACACATATTTTACTATTATCCGTACCATCATTGGCACTATAATCTTTTAACTTACTACAATATAAAGTATTCCTATACTACTCTATTTCTATTAATAAATAATATTCTAGATTAGAAATTGAACCTTTTTTATAATTTTTTTTTTCGGCTACAATGGGTAGCATGGAAGTCAGGTCGCTAAAATTTAACAGATTTGGCATTAAACTGGTTTTAGCGTATCACATTGTGAAACTGAAAGGGGTTTGGATTTGACAAAGAACTTTTCATACGCATGTTACATTTGACCAGAAAATAAAGTCAAGAAATATAGAATTTTCAATGAAAGAAAGGGATGGGCAAGGGATGTTATGGTCAAATTACTATAAATGTGCAGGATGCCCTCACTGGTAGGTCCAAGCGTTCACGAGCTAGGACACGCTGTCAAAAATAGATTGCTTATATCAAGATGTAAAAAGTAGGGAGCCAGCAAAGACTGGTGTCTCTTCTTTCTCGATATTCTCAACCCATAACACGCACGTACGCACGCTCACAGAATACAAAAGAAAGGTACCACTTTACTACCTCGCTCCCCTTATTCTTCCCTATCTGTTTGCGTTTTATAAACTTTAATCAAATTTGAACAAGAACTTGCCTTTTTTTACTTATATTGTTCGGACCTAACGCTTATACTATATATATGTACATGAATAAACATTGAAGTCTTTCTTTCTCTTCTCTTTTTCTTCAAACTTTCAATTTTTTGTTTTCTTTATTAAAGCTTTTAGTGTAACTTACTGGAAAAGAAAAAATGGAAGCAAACGTTTCGCAACAAGCTTATACATCTATGATGAAGTTCACTATAGATGGACGTCCATTTGTTAAGGTCTTTTTATCATGCATTGATCAATGCAATAAAACTTTGTTAAAATATATAGAAAAAAAAAGAAATATATATTTTGTATAAAGTAAAAAACTCGATCAAAAACAATTAACCTTCCTTTCATTCTATATATAGGATATTCATGATTTATTTGCTGCGCTTATCGTGCAAATTCCATTGGACACACATCGTTATTTATTCAGGAATTACTATAGCACGTTCAGCTCTGAAGATGCCTACCAAGGGTTAGGCAATCTACGCTTTTCTCATACAGTACGTACACCCGATCCAAATGACCCCAGTCGTCAACAACGAACAACAACAACTACAACTTTCAATATGAGCAGAGAAATGGCCAAATCGCTTTGCCAGCAATTTCAAAATTGTCGACTTTTGGAAAATGCCGTGGATCCTCAAAGCAGAAACTTCCGTGATAAGGGCATATGGCACCTTACACCAAAAGGTCTGTGTGTATTGCAAGATTTCTGTATCAGGACCGAAGTAGATCTCAGCTCACTTCGCAAGCATTTCAGCCATATGGAAGCCATCCATCTTGTGCGCTTGGACCGCAACCCTGACGACGATCAACTTATACTCAACCGTGCCATCACCTCCCTTATCTTCCGCATCATGATGTCTTCTCTTCCTGTCGACGGTGAGCTTACAAGCTCCAGTGGTAGTGCGAGCTCTGTTTCTGTATCCAGTAGGCAAAGTATACAAGCCGGCAGCACACCTCCTTCCTCTACCACTTCGTCTGTCTCATCCGCTACATCTTCGTCCACGCATTCATTAAGCGCACCTTTCGCCATGTCGTCTGCAGCCGTGAGCAATGATTCTCGGGTCCACATGCTTGGCAATTACCTCCTTACGCTTTCAAAATCGGGTCGTACAAATCAAGTGAGAAGCTTAAGGACAATGCGGACCGTTTTTTCCTCGCAAATGTGTTGCGATTGGTTGGTCGATTACAGCACAGTATGTTGTCGCGAAGAAGCAGAAGTGATTGCTCAAGAATTTATCAAGCACAATTGGCTCGAATACCAAGACCACAAGCATCACACGGTTCCATTAAAGTCTTCGAAAGTGGCGATGCTCATCGTTACCGAGAAAGGAAAGCAAATCATCGCTGAACCTGCTAAACAACCGATATCACCCTCTTTTGGTCCGCAAATAACAAGCACCATTTCTTTGTCAGATCGATCGAGATCATCCGGTGTTTCTGCTCATATGACAACAACGATGACAACGGCAAGGTCACGTAGTAACACAATTACAGAAGAAGAAGAATTAGGAGGGGCCGAAATGGGAGGGAGAGGTACTGGAGGAGGAGGTGCTGGAGGAGGTGGAGGAGGAGAGGATAAGGCCACATTGCAAGAAATCTTATCTCAAGACCCTGACTCCCTATTAATTACTCAATCCACTACCACCATTGAAGATGAAGATGCCTCCTCTCATAACAATACCCTTCATGAGGACAACAAACAGCAACAGAAACCTTCCTCTCGGCCATCTAGTATTGCCATGGACCACAATCAAGACACCAAAGAAAGTAATTCTGCAAGGCTGACCATCATTTTGGAAAATGCCAAACTACGTTCCCCCTTCAAAGACTTTTTACGAGCCAACTTTTGTGAAGAGAATCTTGATTTTTGGATCGACTATAATACATTGAGAAGGAAATGCCGCAATCAAAGTCCAGCACTACCTTCCCATAACCAGAAGGAGTTACTGGAAGACGCTTATGATATATGGTCTACTTATTTGGCTCCTGGTTCGGCATGCGAGCTGAACGTCGAACATTCTCTGTGTCAAGAAATGGCAAGAATTGTGAATTCTGTAGTTACTGTAATTCCTGCCTATCAAGGACAGGGAAAGCCTACCATTGTCATTACGGCTTCTTCTGTGTCTCAAAGTCTTCGAATGATGCTCAAGTTGTTTGATAGAGTCAATGATCATATCTGTCGATTGATGGCTTCTGATTCTGTTCCCAAGTTTGTAAAGACGGAAAAATACCGCAGGATTATTGATTCTATTGAAAGGAACGAACGTAAGAAGCAAAAGGAAATGGAAGACTTGACTGATTCTTTACGGAAATTAGATTCTAGCAGCACTAATGAACTCTTCAAAACGACCAACGTCGAAACACAAGCCTAAAAAAAAAGTTTATGTATAAGCCCTTTCTTTCATCCTATACTTGTACTACTTCCTTACATACATAATTGGCATATACGTATATATGTGTATAAATACATCCTATTTTAAAACCTCTCTCTCTCTCACACACACAGACAATCCTTTTTACACATATAAATCAGCTGTAGTTTAATTATGGAAGATCTCAGAAACAATCGCGAATCAATAAAATAAGTTGGCCATCAAAGTATTTTGGTGACAGTTGGAAGGGTAACATAGAATGCTCTTTACCTGCCTATTTCTTCTTTTCTTTTTAAAAGTCCTCTTTTCTAGGGTTCCTTTTCATTCAAAGCCATGCATTCTATTCTACGTTTCAAACAAGATATTTTGTTAAAACCCAATGGGCACGAGGTATTTAAGCTTGTCTAAATTGCCCAGGGCAGATCCAAATGATTTACAGAGCTAAAAATCCCTTTGGGTTTAAGGGTAAAGAGAAAGGAGAGCTATAGAGATAAAATTGAGCAAGCAGGTAATCAATCAATAAACTGTCAAGCAAGAAGCGGCGGAGGAAGGGGGTTCTTGGTTATATTGGAGGTAATCGATTCAAATAAGGTGTGGCATAGAGCGGGGCTAGGGTAATACCCTATTTGGGCTCGTTGAGGGGATTTAAAGATATGTGGGGAGGCGGTTGGGTCGATTATGGTCAGATACAGAAGACGAGAGATAAAGACGACGATGCTTATCAAGACATGATATAGTATGTGACTTAGTGATAATTGTTGCTGAGTGTCGCCGACAATTTGATGCTCACCGGAAGCTATCCCAAATGCCATCGGATGCATTGGTTACCTTTGGCTTACTCACTGGTAGTCTCATGATAGGGCTCAGTTGAAAGAGTGGGACGGCATTGGGAGATAAGTTTTGATTTGACGTGGTTGCTTTGTTAGAGATGAAGAAGTTGTGTACGGTATTCGGTGATGCAGTACTGAGGTTGGTTTGGGTTATCGGTCGTAGGTAAATCTATTTATGATTGCCAGATTGAAGAGAGGGCGATCTGGGTGTACACAGACTTAATAGACATTTGGAAGGTATGGAAGAAGCACTTTTAATAGGGTGTCAGTAAGTAGAGTCCAAGCTTGAAAAGAGAGTCTTAGCTTGTAAAATGTAACTACACTCCCTCCTGGATGGTAGATTAGCCAAATGTAGGCATAATTTTTGCCCAAAGCGAGTATAACCATCAAAGAATTTGCGTAAGCATTTGTTTTGGGCGCCTTTCAATTGCTTGAATTATTTCTTATTTAATTTGACGAAGGCTAGTCCGTACTCCATCTTGTGCAGATCATGCATCCTTTCTACGTTTAAACAAGGATTTCATTACAAATTTGAATTTTTAAATTTTTTTAAAGCCCAATGAACGCGATATGTTTAACGTGTATAAATTGCCCAGGGCAGATCCAAAGGCTATACAGTATCTAAAAAACCCCTTTAGGCTGGAATGTAAAAAGGATTATGATCTACTAGAAGGTGGTAATGTATTTCTATGCTTAAACAGAGATTTATAACAAAAAAGATTTACATTTTTAAAAGTCCTGTGGGACACGAGATGTAAAATTAATCTAAATTGCCCAAGGCAGATAGGAAGAAGTGTGCTCTTGCCAGATTGGAGAGCGAGCAAGTTTGTAATAGAACGGGTTACTCTGTTGCTTGACATAAATATAGTAATAGTACTGAGATCAAGGTACCAATAGGCAGTGAGGTAGAGCAAAATAGGAACTTAGCTTGTAGGATGAAGGAGCGCTCTTGCATGGTACGCAAATTGGCAAGTTAGAGCATAAGACAAGCAGACAATCTACTGGATCCACCAAAGATTTTGCGAATAAACTTGTTCTGGGTATCTTCAAATTGTTTGTATTGCTTCGCGATTAGAGTGGTAATGGCCAGGCCATATTCCATTTTTGCTCGGACCAATTGAACATAGAACCGTAGGGAGAGCAGTTTTTCGAATCCACTTTTTGGCTTCTTTTAAAGGAAAGATGGCATTCTTCAGTTAATGTGCGTATTATAAGCCTCAATTTCTGAATAACATTCCAGTAATTTAATGCTTGCCCGAGCAATACAAGGCATGGATTTACATTCAAAAGCTTTTTCAATTATGTTCAAAGTCATTCCGTTTCTTAGCTGGCATCTCACTGAGTGGTAATATGGTACCGGCACCTTTCTCTATATTCTTTCCTTACAGCGTACGCCGTGCTATGAAAAGACAACAGACCTTTCTGGTTTTCGCTACATAAGAATCCTATCTCCTAAGGCAGATATAGGAAGCACTTAATTTGTTCAAGCTCATACCTCGTGTAGATTTTGCTCAAGATGTTGTTATCTTTGAGCACAAGCATTGATGAGGCAGCGTCTTCGTCTTGTCTGATTTTTCGTTAACTAGAGATCAACGCCGTCTAGCGCCGTATGAGTTTTGAGTCACCGTACTAGATGACTACATCATTGGTCTCGATATGTTTGATCGACTCGGCATTTTAATCGCAGTCGTGTACTAAATGAAGTCCGTGCGTATCCGTCAGCTCGAAACTACAGATTTTCTTTTCATAGAAGCAGGCGGCTTGGACTGATAACTTTGCTAAGTCCGAAAGTGACTAAAGCAGTTTACCAAACAGGTTCAAATCAGGGCAATAAAAAAGCCCGAACTTCAAAAGTCTGAAACTGAACCGAAAATGCTCTAAACACCGTCCCCCTCCTGCCCCGCCCCCTTGTTTTTTGCTTTATTGTGGATGATTCTTGTCCCATTGGGAACATTTTACATAAGCCTTACTATGAAGCCTTTAACAAAATATTATACGCAAGTCTTTGGTATGGGCCTCGGTATGGGCGGCCTAATGGAGTTATTCCTAATTAAATCCAACTACTGTAAGTAATAAAGACTCTTCTGTCCTCTTTGGAATGGCGAAATGCTCAATAATTTCCTTGCAACAGATCAAATGTTGGCGGCATCGGAAGCCAAACAGAGACTGAAAGAGCTTGAACAGGAGCGTGAAGATGCGGATCGATTAAAGCGTATCATTGCAGCTAATGGCACAAACGCCTCCACAGCTAATTAATTTTATGATTCTATGCTGCTAATATACCAGATACTCCGGTTCCATGCTCACTGTACAGTAAAAAATCATGTATCACTTTTTAAAAGACACGTATCATCTATTCCTATTGCTGAATAATGCAACTCTTGAAATCTTTTGGTTGTATAAAAGAACAAAACGCCTTCTTTGAAATGTTGGTCATGGAGTACATACTCTAAACACGTGCTTGTGCTAATGCAAACAACGACGATCATTGCGTACAACAAACGACATGGATAAGTGCAAAAAGGAAGGAGGGGCTCTGTGTGTCAAAGAGCATATTAAAAGCTCGATGAGGAATCAAAACTGAAAATGAACAAAAGGTCGAATACATGAAACGAGTCATACATTAAAAGAAGGAGTTAGGCTCTGGTTCCACTGCTTTGTCTATTCACTCCTTTCCTTCACGACATGTTCATAAAATTTTGCGATTGATATGATCGGGAGTAATAAAGCTTCCATTTATTGGCTTGTCGATACAGTATTCTCCTATCTTTCCAACTTTTCAACCACTTTGACTTTTCCATCATCTGGTATTCTATTTAACCCCAGTCTAACGCATAGAAGCAAGTGCATGATGCTATCTTCTTCAAGTTCATCTGTTTCACATTATTATATGTCTTTCATGGAGTTTTCTGTTACGATATGAGGATGGAGCACTTTCATCGTTTCTTAATTTACAAAGACTGTTTTTTTTTTTATGTCAAGTACAGGCTTTGGCTCTCCTTAGCAAGTACTTTTTTCCTAATAAAATGAAAACCTTCTTTCTAACAGCGCTTGAGAGTGACATCTATACTCGCATCTGGTCAATGGCGATTTATTCGTAATTCATGCATAAATGAGTCGTGATTCTTTTGATTTACAAATCTTTTGAAGGGAGGGAGAGGGAAACGCGGAGGGGAAAGGGGAATCCAAATCAAGAGAATTCGTCAGTGAGGATGCATGATTTGTGTCGAGGGCATTCTATGTGCTATAATTGTGAGCTGTTGATTAAGGGAAGCACGATTTGAAATGCTCGTTATCAGTTGTATTATAAGCTGCACCGTCAATAATCATATTGTCCAGCGTTTCTCTGATCTTATCTTGTGTGTATAAACCATCCAATTTGTGACAAATTTGGTCAATCGTAGCTCCATCAGGATAATCCTCAAAAGCCTTGAGTGTTTTAGTAATGTCATCCTCAATCGAAGAAGCCTTATTGTCATTGGTTTGATCAATAAGCATTGAGTTAGGCTAAATATCAAATGCAATTTGTCAATTCACTACTATCTTTTCTAAATCACCGCAAGATCTAAACGATATGCTTCTCTTTCTTAATACTTACACCATTAGGTCTTGTGAGTAGCAAATGGGTTTCGATAGCATCGAGGAAGTGATAGGAAATTTCGTTAAAATCGACAATAGGGCGCATGTTATGAACGACGACTGATATACGACCGTTGAAACTGTTGATTCTACCATATACGCGAACGTATGTATCAAGGACAAGTTCGCGTCTAGCATCGGCTTCTAGCTCGCTTTCATTTTGTTCGATCCATTTTTTGCACTCTACAACACCTGTACCGTCTTCAATATTGTATACGTTGTAGGTTTGCAAATCTTGTATGCCTCGAATGACGCCAATAAAGGTAATCTAATACTCCAGCACCGTTATCTTTTAGTTCTCTCAGATAACAAACTTTCATTCGTGTTTAAAAAGTTATACCTGCGTAACATCTGCACCATCAATTCTACAGACATTATCATGCACAACACTGACGTTTTTGATTTGCTTAATTGTTAATGGTCTCAAAGTTTGATCTCCCAATGGTCTCTGTATCCAGTTACAAATAGTAGAGGATGTTGAGATTTACAGAAAAAAAAAGAGAGGGAAGGGAATGGTATCTTACTCTAGCATAGCCACCACTTCCATTTTTGTTATCTGAACCGTCGAATGAAGAGTCTAAATAACCACCTGTATGAGACATCATTTGATTTCCAAGTTGGTTTCTAACAGGTAAAGAAAGAGGCAACTGAATGTACTACTACTACGCAGCAGAAAGATGTTGACTACTTTTTTTTTTTGCACACCCGTGAATCAGAGCGGGGGCGCGTAAAGGACCAAGAAACGCGGTTTTTAATTTTTTGGCAAGTATGCGTGGAGTTCAAATGTATCTGACCTGGCTTTCAAGCAGAAAAAATTAACGTGATACGTTATTGTCATACTGCCAATGGGTCTTATAGACAAAAAGCATTTGACATTATAAACTGATAATATAATGTCGGGGACAATATTTATCTTTTGACACGACTCGACGTGTATATACTTTGTCGTAATCAAAAGTCACATTTGGTAAAGCTAATGAAGATCTCTCAATTTTGTAAGCTTGTTCTAAAGAGGGTGTTTTATGGTCCCATTGTTTGCTGTGCAAGACAGAAGAACGCATAGATCCCCTAAAAATTAATATTTGTATACGTAACTGTAAATATAGTTTTGCACTCAAACAAAAGCTTTAGACTTTTTTCATCCACCCGAGCTTTCGAAAGCTTAAGGGTTTTCATTGTCATTACACAGTGGGATGGTAAGAGAGACTACTGATTTTGTCACACGTGAAGGAAAATTGATGCGAACATTTCATCATACGCCTACGAGCCTTGTGAGTTTTTACGCTATGATCTACAAAGGGATTATCTCTGATAGGCTGACCGATTAATTTAGAAAAAAACCTTAATTCTTTGCTCCTGTCGTTTAACAAGCTACTCAACAACAGGTCAAGAACTCAAGTGTGAAAGCCACCCTTTTCATAAATCATGCTTAAACGTCTTTTTGTCGACACAAAAAATCTATCGAAATCTCTTATTCAAAAGCAGAAGATTATGCTCGTCCCGCTTCTTCCATCAGGGAAGGACGATGGAAAAAGGAACCTAAATTCTACTATTCTTAGTGTTTTTACGACATATGTTTGTCAGCGGAAGGGTCTTGCGCGTACGACATGAGGATGAACAGCTGGCTTTAAATTGGTATGAAAGAATGGGGGGAAAAGGAAAAGAAAAGAAATTTTTCGCTTGATCTGCTGCTGTCTCATTCGTTCAGTGTTTGTAGGTCGTTTTTCCAATTTATCGAATTAAATATCTTGCAATGTATTCAAGATATGAAGCTGCAAACAATGCATGCCGGTATCTGTTCCTTCACCCAACGGAAAAATAGCAACAATAAATGCCCACGTTTTGATTGGTTTTTCCTATCGATCACTTTGACGACAGGATGATTTTGATTTTTCCTTTTTTTCCAATTGAAGAATGTGTATCTAAAAATAACAACAGCCAAAATCTGAATCGTATTTTCAACTTGGGACTAATGCAGCCGTTTTTATCTAGAACTATTCTTCACCTGTAAAAGGATATATTTCATACAAAAGGTTTCAGTTGGGTTTTTTTTTTAATTTTGCACAAATGCGGGCCAATACAAACAAACACTAGGCTGAGTCCATTGACTTTTTCATCATTAATTCATTAAATAATGTTTAAACTGAGGACTCTCTGATATACAACAGCAGAGATATTTGCTTTTCATTGGCTGAGCAGAAAATAAATACGACTGTTGTATTTAGGTGATAACGCTCTAGCTTTTTAAGTTGCATAAGTCCTTCTTTGCAATCCGAAGAAATTAAGGTTAGTTTTCGACCGTCGCTTTCAAATGCATGAATGAGGCTAATGGTTCTTTTTTGTTTTCATGAATGTCATTGGATAAAATAGCATCCCTTATGGGTGGTAAAATGGGACACACCTCAAATGTAAATTTTTGATAGTCATATCATCAATTGAATGATGTGTATTCATATCATGCAACCTTAGAATAAGCTGGTTATAGGGAAAGACTATAGACGGCGGCTATAACCCCATCCTTCTCGTTTAATCAGATCCGAATTTCACCCCAAAGAGCCGAACCTTTTCGTAAATGTATCCTTCTGGTAAAATCGATGAGGTTTTATTTTTATCAGCTTATAGGGCAGGAACAGACATAGTTCGTTCATGCGGGTATACAATTAAAGTAAAGCAGTAATTGGAAGAGTCTTATGAGCCTTCCCCTTCCTACATAAACTAGAAAGAAATCTAGTTACGTTTCGAAGAGATGATTCAGTCACCAATATGCTTTTGAAAGGTTTATGTAAATTATTGTATAATCAATCTATCTATCTGTTGTCATTCGGAGAAAATAAAAAGGGGGCAAATATTTCCGCAGTGACAAATAGTATACATATTGCATGTATCCATGGAAACGCTGTCGAATTGAACTGGCCTTTTACCGTTTCCACCAGCTTCTCTTTTTTTTGCAAAGAAGGTAATACAAATGGAATGTTATTTACCCATTGATTGGATTAAGATTGAGAACAGATCTCGGAAATGCACGCAAAATTTTTTGATTTGAAATTTTTCGGATAAAATTTGCCTACACAAACGCTTTCCCAGGCAAAAGGAAGAATCCAAATAGAAAACAAGAGAAAAAAAAAAAAAAAAAAAAAAAAGACGGCTTTAATGATTTGACAAAAGCCGTAAATCGAGTGAATCATGTATAATTCAATCACTTATTGGAGCGCAGTGTCTAGCAAGTTTTCACTAACAAAGAAAGGCACTGTTGATGGGATATTCAGGAACATAAAAACACTATGTCACATGTTCATTTACAAGTGTGTAATGTTTTCTTTTGTTGATGGCAAGAGAAGACTAGTTTGTAAAATTGGCGGCATTGGGCTGAGGGGAGGCGCTATTTTCCACCCGTTTTAGTCATGATGTATTCTGTCTAATCTTACGACAACTGTTTGCCACACTTTTTTCAACTAAACACTCTCCTTGAATAAACGCGCTAATGGCATCAATTAGAGAAAATGAGCATTATTTAGAAACTGATAATCTTTACATCATTATTTTAATTTGAAATGTATCCGTTTGCATTTTATTGTTGCTGCCAAAAGGAAAAATAAGATACGCTAATGGAAAAGCGTTAATTTCGAAATTTTTTTTTTTTTTCCTAGCCCAGCCCAAGCGGCCTTATGACCGATAGATGAGATATGTGAATATCTGCGTAGGCTTTGTTTCATGAAGTGATCGAGGTAAAAGGATTTTTCCATTCATGCACGTACCTTTTTTTTTTTACCATTTTTTTCTTTGCTTTTTTATTCATATAAATAGAGGCTCTATTTTGCCCAAACAAACCGAAATTATTTATTTTTTCTATATCCTCATTACTTTCCCAACAAACGTTATCTACTTTACTCTGTTCTAAAAGCTTTTACTTTTTTTTCCTATTCCATTAAACTATTTATTACAAATTACAACAAAAATGTTCTGCAAAACTACAACCGCTATTGTTCTCTTCATTGCCTGCTTCTTGGCTATGGTGAATGCTATTGTCATCAATCCTAAAATCACTGTACCCTCTCAGGGTACTAAGTGGAGAGCTGGTGAGACATTTACAGTGAAGTGGGCTACTACCTTTTACGATGGTGAAAAGACTGTTCCTATTCCCGATGACTATAAAGGAACAATTAAGTTGGGTTACTACGAAAATGGCAATCCTAGCATGAACCTCAAATGGGATTTGGCCTCAGGTTTTCAATTGAACAGTGGTGCACAATCTGTCACTTTGCCCTCAGACCTTGATACCAAGACTTCTTATATCGTTGTTCTCATGGGAGATTCTGGTAATGCTTCTCCCAAGTTCACTATTCGTGCTGCCCGTGGTAATAGCTCTGATAAGAAGGACTAAGGAAGTAAAGAAAAACGCTTTGGGTATACCATTCCAATGACAACCTCTCTCTCATCTCTCTCTCTTTCCCGTTAATTATTCCTCATATGTATATCACAATTTGAGAGATACACCTTGTAAAAAAAAAAACCCAAAAAAAAACAACCTCTACTCTACTATTATACATACGCAACCCCACCTTGTAATTACTTTTTTTTTCTATTTTTCTTAATAGCTTAATCACCTTTTCTCACTCGTTTATATAATTTTGTATATTTTTGTTCTGTTTTTTCTATTCTAATTATTTACTGCAAATTTACTATTATTTATTTCACTTTTTCCCAAATTCTCCAAATAAAAAAGTAAAAATTCAAATTCAATAGCCTTCGCGCACTGTGGTGGAAAATCAATTCCTATTTTACGTTAAAATACCTATCTGATGGAGACTATATCAAAAGAGAGAAGAACATTATCTTTATCATTAATACTGGATGGGGTATGGTAAACATATTCGATCTTGGTGAAAGCTATTTTAGGCTTTCATACTATCAAAAGAGCTTTGGGAGGGGCCTTCGACGCAGGTATATACATCATTATTGGAACCCATTAGTTAAATTACCTCTTTGGTGCTGAATAGTATCAGTAGCTAAACTTGACAATCATAGTGGAGCAAAAGAGCTATTTTTAATACCTCTTTAAATAACTTTGGATAGCTCTTTGGGACCTTTTTTTTTTTTTTTTTTTTTTTTTTGTCCCTAAATTAACCTTCAAACTCTAATTTCTGGAGAAAGTAACATTGTTACAAGCCTTTTTCGTTCGCTTTTCACCTCGTTCAAAAAAACTATGAGAGAATAGATGGCTCCTATACTACCATCCATACGGCAACAACCATATCAACAACAGCAACACTTTAAGAACGTTTTTTGGTCTCAAAAGCGCCCCGAACTCACGCTTCCTGACTTTCAAACTGGTCTTTCCGTCCTTCACCAAAAGCTCGCTCAAAGCAAAATAGAGAATGAAGAACTCATCAGCTATTTTAAAAATCGCATTGCTATTGAAGAGTATTATGCGCTTAAATTGACAGACCAAAGTAAAACTCCCTTCAAAACAACCGGTTTTGGCCGAGATGAAGGTGCCACTCTTGCCAAGTCATTCTTGCAACTGAAAGAAACCAGTCGACAATGCGGCGAGCGTCATAAAGCGACAGCTACTCATATGGCTCACACTGTGCTTGAGCCTCTACAAACGTTTCATGAGGACTATAAACAAACGATCAACAATTCAAAACAGGCAATGGATGGTATGTTGAAGCAGTTTGATAGACTCGTAAAAGAAGCAGAAAGGTCAAGAACCGCCTATCATCGAAAGTGTCAAGATGCAGACAAGGCGGAAGAAATAGCTGTGAATAATGCTGCATTGTCCGTCAACAGTAAAAACGAAAAAGAAGGAAGGGAGCTATATTCCAATAACAATAACCTTCCCTTGCACCACCACAAAGACACAGCAACTGATAGGAAACCTGTAATGAACAAAGAGGAAGACCTGGAGAAAGAATCCATGTTCATAGCGAGCAATACGGCTGCTACCATCACGAACACCAACAACGTCGCCAATATTCAGTTGGGAAATCAACTGATGCCTCAGACGGAACTGGATCATCTGGTGCGTCGTATGCGTCAAGAAATACCTATCAAAGACCACCGTGTACCTATCCTTGGCACTTATAAGAATACGTCGACAGGAGAAGAGATAGCCATTTGGCTGCAGCATAATCTACCTCAGTGTAAAGACTCTCCTGCCATGGCTGATATTGTGGGCCAGCAATTGATCCAGCCCTATCATATTCTCAGATTGGTTGGACAACGCGGAAATAAATTTACAGCCTCTGCTCATTGCGTCTATCAGTGGCAGCGTTCTGGCGAGGACACCCAAGAGGATGAGGAGGCTACTGCTGTCAGAAACTCTTCCACGGCCGCCGCCTCAGACAGTAGCAGCATCAGTAGTTATGGAGGACTAGGCGGTTTACTCATGGATAAAATCGCACCTGCCATCTCCTCCGCATCTTTGACTGACGCTGTGAACGAAGAACCCCATAAGAAAGCACGCCGAGAAGCTGAAAAGAGCGACCAGATCTATCGTGCAGCCGTCTTGAAATTGGATCAAACGCGTATGGCGATAGAAGAAGCTATGTTTGCTCATCTGACAGATATGCAACAAGTAGAATTCAAGCGTTTACAGACAATCAAATCCATTCTTGCCACCTTCACTGCATCTTTATCAGAGACAATTGCTGATAACAAAACGGTCATTGACGAGATGACGGTCTATTTAGAGTCGCTGAAACCGAGCCAGGATATTGAATATATTATCCAACAATACGCAGTATCAGGATTTTCTCCAAAAGCCATTGTCTATGACAATTATTACCATGGGATAGCGCTTGATCAGGTCTTTGGTGTCTCCTTGAAAGAATTGGCAGGAAAACGGCAACAGGTCCAGCAGCTTCAGGAACAGCAACAGGATCCGCCACCACGGTTCATCTCTTTTATTTTAGCAGCTATTGAAAGTGGTATCTCAATATTAGATGATCAGGAAAAGAAAAAGAATGTCTGGTCCACTCCTTGCGCACTTGATCGGGTGCATGCTGCCTGTTCACACCTTAACACAAGCAGCGATTATCTGACAGCACAAATGTTTGAAAAGTACGAGCCTGATTTATTGGTCGCTGTTCTTCGCTATTTTTTGTTGGAATTACCTGATTGCTTGATGACTTTCGAGTTTTATGACCCGGTGAATGCATTGTTCACTGGAGGATACAGTAAGTTCACAAGATGCACCTACTACTTTAAGCCTACACCCATTCAACTCCACATTCTTCCTACTAGGCAACAATGAACAAGACGGTGATACACTTCGAGTCTCTTCCCTAAGCCATCTTATCGCCAGCCTTCCTTCCTCCCATTTTACTACCCTAAATGCTATCCTGAAGAGCATGCTGAGGTAACAACGAAACAATGAGATAGTATATTCATACGCACAAACAATTTATTTCTTTTTATATAGCTTCATCAAGGATGTATCGGCTAGTTCAGAGATCATTGAAAGTATGTGTCATTCTTTGGGTCCTGTGGTGCTACGTGCACGTGTAGAATCTTTTAGCACTCTCAACAGTAAAGTGCCTTTTAGACTCATGTATGAACTTATCAGTCACTACCACGAGATATTTACTGAAACAACTTTCAAGATGCAGTTCGAACGTGTGAAACAACGACAGGCAAAACTAGTCGTCGCTGCGACTGATATTGAACAACAACCACGCCATGGAGATACGTCGCAAAACAGTGCCAAACGCTCCAATAGCAGTAGTTTTATGTCTTTCATGAGACCTACTATCAATACTTCTGAAGAACTGAGCAATAAATGGAGAAATATGTTTCAAAAAAATACAACGAGTAGTCCTTTATCAGCTGGATTGTCGTCCTCGTCATCACCTGGAGGAGGCAGCCAACCGAGTCCTTCTATGGTGAAATCTATTCCCTTGTCGTTTGGTTCTCTCATTACGGGCGAAACGTTTCTTTCCTCTTCCCCTCCATCGTCTCTTAAAGACAACGCCACCGTTGCTACCAAGGCGACGACAATAAGTAGTGGTGATGACAAAGATAATATACCATCCCCATCACTAGAACAAGAGCAGCCTACAACAGTTATGTTCGATGCTAATAACCATATGAAGGAGGAAGACAGTCAACCTAATGGCAGTCAGGAAGATAGATTCCTAGCACACAATAGCGATGATAATAGTAACAATAACGATGCTGCTTCTTCAGTTAAACGACCTGAAAAGCCGAATGAAACAGATTCTTCGTTTTTCGATGATGATGATGACGAAGAGGAAGAGGAAGAATAAAAACTAAGCGTTGAATAAAAAGAACGTAACATTTGCAATTGTATACCACTTGCCATGTCATTCATGGAAGTTAGCACTGATTTCCTTCTTTAACCCAGTCGCTTATGATAGTGTTCCATTTTCTTACGCAAACAATGAATCATAAATTAAAGTAACCTTATACCATAATTTTTCTTTTTTTCTGCAAACTATTAAGCACACGTCTACTTTAAATGTACCGTTGTCGTTTCTTTTTCACTTTAAAACTTACTTGTTAAAGTTCTCTTTTTGTCTCAGTAAATGCTGAGAACAACTGAAATGTATTATGAAGAAAGTATTGTAGTATTTGACGACTTGTAGAGTTAAATATCACTTAATTAAAAACAGTAAAAAGTTAACGAGATCAAACTAGTATGTTTTTATTTTGAATCAAGTTAAGTTCAAAGAGAAGAATAGAATTCTCCCTTGAGGATTACGCATCTACCCGGAGCGGGTGGACTTGTAAACGTATCCATGGCTTGATCTAGTGATCATGCAACTAACCTATTTTCCCGTGCTAACCATTATGTAGCACTGCTTGCAGGAAAATAGTATTAATAAGGAAAATGGTATTCGTGCGTGGTGTTTGAGTTGAGTGAACAGTTATTGTAAAGGATGATCACAACCTATTATCTTGTAATCATTCTTTAAGCCGAAGGCAGAGAATAGTACTTATAACCTATTATACCTTGGTGTTGAATCAATATATCCTGCAAGTCCATATATTCATTCTACTATATATCCTATATCATATAGTAACGTATTATAGCAAAATAAGTAAACTATATATCCTAAATGACAACCTGTTCAGCCTTATACGAGGTAGCTAATCTCGTATAAGAATCATCACTTATTCTATATTCGTTTCCTACTCTACTTTATATTATTTCAGCAGTAATGAGGTGTGAGGATCTTGTAAAATTTGTATACGAGTTCTTCACATCTCATATGATGCTGTCAACTAAACACAACACTTAATTCACGGTACTCATAATATCAGAGTTTATGTAGTTTCTAATTATTTCTGGTTTGCAATATTGTATAATTCATCTTTATCCTTCATAAAGTGAATTATGTCTTTAATATTTGTATATCATCTACCCTCAAATACGACAAGTATAAGCATACAACTCAAATTATATTTGTATCACAGCAGTATTAAAGTAAAGATAAAAGTAATATACAATTATGCCAGACTTTGCCTTATTATCTGTTGAAGAAAGAAGGAAATTATCGACAAAAAAAAAAAAAATGTGAAAGAGAAGAAGGGGATGAAACATGATGTGAGCAATACATTATATAGCTTCTGAAGCATCCAAAGGCTTGCATTCTGCTTTCACAGGAAAAAAGATGCCAACTAGTGTTTCCTTGTTTCAACAGTATCGACCAAAACCCACTTTTTCAAAGATGGGGTCAGAATTCCCGAAGCTAAAATTAATGCTGTTTTCAAAAGGACATATATTATTAAACAATTCATAAATTTGGACTGTCTAGCGTAATAAACAAATACACATATAGTTGAAAATAACATGATGAATACGACACACCTCTTTTCAAATGATCCGAATCATCGTTTTATATCCTTTCCTAAAGCTTTGCGTTTATTATAAGAGTACCCTTGCTCTATGCTGGCTCAGTGCGCGACAAGGCTGCCTACTTTTTTTTTTTGTTTATTTTTTTGTTTATACCTACTTGGCATTGACAATAAGAAGAAAAAAATAAACTTATCACTACATGCACCGCAAATAAAGGGTATTCAAAAAGTACGTCGCCTGCAGGATTCGAACCTGCGCTCCTGGAAGGAAACAGCTTAGCAGGCTGCCGCGTTAACCACTCCGCCAAAGCGACCTCTTTCAAATTTTGAAATGGTTTAGTTAAAAGATGGTTCGTAAAATAAAATTTGAACTCAGGAACGAATATGATAGGCTGGAGGTATGAACTCATAATTGCTCAGAGGAGATATCAGGTTGTGAAGCGGGAATTAAATGTATAATAGTTAACTGTATTTAAATGTCATTTTGATCGAAAGAATAAACAGGGCCCTTCTCCACATTTACAATACTTAGTATTAAGTTGAACCTGGACTCTTGAGTTCCATCTTAAGTTATATACATAATAAAAGTGCAAATACTGTTTTTTCGCTTGACTTTCGCACGAAATGGCTATTAAATTGAGACTATATTACAGACTAATTTAAAATTATTTTGGATGAAAAGTATAGTTTTTGGGATCATACCTTTTCTGTCAAACTGCTCAATGCCAAATGTCTGGACGTCATTCTTTCGAATGATATTCCATGATATTCCTTTTCATCCCCCATCCGTCTCTAGTAAAGCACACAATATAATTTCCTTTAGCCTGTCTTCCTCGCAGCTCTTGGAAGCGGCTGCTTTCGACTAATCTACTTGTCATAGAAATCTTCTTTTCCTCTCCATGTCCCACCCCTCAGCGATGTGTGGCTAATTTATTAATTTTTGATAAAATAATCTACAAAAAAAAAAAAAAGTTTGAAAGCATTTACTATTGATAGATGAGATGATGACGATAATGATGTGGTTAGTGTGTTATAATGATAGTCTTTCCAAACAGGTGATGGCCCAAGAAATACTGTTCGAATGCTCTTTTTTAGCAGTTGAAACAATATCCAATACTTTGACAGTTTCACATGATAATACAGTGACAACAGTGCCTAAGGCAATGTATAAGGTTCTAAATTGTTCAAAGGCAGGGTTTTTATTTTCAAAGATCCTTTTATTTATATCCCAAAGGACGAGTTTCTTTTTCTTAACAAATTTTTCATAACTATAACTATGAATCTGAAAAACCGCAACAGGGATGGTTAATCAAAGACTTGGGCATTAACATTTTAATTGTGAAAAAGTTCGTGCGCCTACAATTACCGCTTCAAAGGCTTGTATCTTACACTTTCAAGAGCACTATTATGGCATTATGTGCTATCTGGATATAACAGTGCGATATAATACTGTGTTGTAGTATAAGTCCATACAAAGGAGAAGCAGTAAGAGTATAAGATGCCGTTGAAACCGTGAGCATACACATTATCCTTCATACCTTTCTTTTTGACCTAATCCACTATAAAAAGAAAGAACACTGATGACAATTCAATCGTTGACAAAAAAAAGGGTTGTACTTATAAGAATATGTACTTCGACAGCTTAAAATACTAATTAACAAAAGAGAACAATGATTTGAGATTTGACAAACAGAAAAAAGAAGAAATCCTATGAGAAAAAATCAAAAAAACAACTTCAGTTCCATTACCTTTAAATATTGAAAGTCGTTATTTGTCTTGCATGGTGATCACTTGCAACAGCACGCGGTTGACCCCCCGACCATCATCCTGGTGCAGAATGTGGTGCTGCGCCTGAATGCCCATATTCTTACTCTCCATGCCTATATAGTCAACCTCATTACTATGACCAAGTCGTGGTAATGAGTGAGGATCAATAGATGACAGCGACGGAGGAAGAATGCTGGGGCTAACATGCAGTTGGTTTGAAGAACGGAGGAAAAAAAGATAAATACGGTGAAAGAAAACGAATTGAAAAATTGTTGCTGACGTATTATTTTTTTTGCGGGGATTTTACTACGATTAAACAAGATTTTTATTGGCAAATAATTTTAAACCCACATGAGCACATAATCATTAAGAGATTGAATTGCCCGGGTTAGATCAAATATAAGGAGAGAAGGGTGCTAAAAAACCTTTTTGATAGTCAATAAAGGAAAAAGGCAGTAGAGAAGGGAAGAGGAAAAGAAGGTAAATCCAGGACTAGATTAGACCTGAGTGAGCCACTGGACTAACTTGTTACCAGGAGTGGGAGTGTTGTGTATGTGTAAAGTATAACAGTAAAAGAATGGAAAGACAAAGAGAAAGTCTGTGAAAACTTGTGGTAGGTTTATTAAGAGTCAATTAAGACAAAAGATAAAAAGATAAGACAAAGATTCGTTCTACACTTCAACTTGGGATCATATTTATACTTTTCAGGAACTTGATCTGAGAATGAGATGTGCCTTGCGGAGTTCTAGAATTGCTTGCTTGGAAATTTCTAGGAAATCAGAACAGTAACATGAGACATGTTTAATCATCCATATCATCGATATCAGTTGATATGACTATGTGGAAGAATACAATTGAATGTTCATAGGCGGATATAGATATGTTAAGAGAATATGGAAGTTGCTGGAATAGACATGATCTTTCTGGATATACCTGATACAAGTGGTGTTGCTGAGCCAGAGATCTTTTATCCGACCTTCAGGTCTCTGCTGCGTCATTCATATCATGAATGCCTCAGTCTATTATGTCCATTGGATCTATCTTAGTATTATTTGGCTTAGGATAAAATATGTATGGAACATGCTATAGCATTGGACTCTATTATTATAATAATATTATCTCATAATGCACAGACAATAAAGAATATATCATTTATCCATATGTAATCTCAACAGTGAATGATTAAGTACCAGAAGAGACTAATGTCATATTATGGGATAGTCACATAGCAAGTATTGCAGGATTTATTTGTCTCTGTCAATATCTATAAACGGACTTATGCCTCAATATACAACATTGTCAAAACTTCTTTGTTGTCCAAATAACATTCTAACAAAAAGTTTCAGTTTATAGAAAAATAAAAACGTTGATACCTTTTCCCCTTTTTTAACAGAGTCTAGTTAGATATCCTTTAAAGAATTATCAAAGAAGTGTTAACAGTGGATCATCAGGTAGATTAAAATAAGATCTCATCACGAGCTACTCACAACGACTGTACTGTACATATTTTATTTGTAACTGAGTGTTTATATCTTTTGAGTAGCTTTTTTATCATGCCTTCAAGAGAAGCAAAAGTTTACCTTGAAGCAAAGTTGAAGAAAAAGCAACAAGAAAATAAAGAAAGTCAGTTCATGATTGCTGTATTTTGTTTCTTATTCGTTTAAGTACTCAAACAAAATCGTTGAACTATTAATTTTCTAGAAACATGTTTTGATTGCGGACGGGAAGGACATGCCCATAAGGGCTCATACTTGTGTCCAGAATATAATGGTAACAGATAGCTGAAGAGGTAATATTTCCTGTTCATTTTCACTGATATTCTGTTCATACGCTTTTCTAGCCAAGAAGCGAAAGTCCGGAAAAGACGACTACGAAACAAAGCAAGCTAAAGATAAAGGCAAAAAGAGAAGGCTAGAAGCAAAAAAAAAAAAAGCATCGCCATCGAATACTGTCATATGCAAGCACTGTGGTCTAAGTGGTCACTCAAAAGCTTCCTTTGCTTGCCAACAACATATTACTACTAAAGCGGAGCTCCTTCGAACAAACTATTCAGATAAGTATGAGCTTTACGCTCAGAAGCTGCCCCTTGTAACCTACGTGGACGGTGTTTTTGATGCTGAGCGCAGTATCTTACGGAAAGAGCATGAAGGATTCCAGCAAAAAGTGATTGAGCTGTGCAGATTTATACGGGACGTCACAACCAGAGCACAGCTTTTCATGAATCACTACATTATTAAGAACCGTAATTTAACTGTTCAGGAATACATTTATGAACAAAACTTTTGGTACTGCATCTGTAAGCTAGTCTTGGGCCAAAAAATTACCAACTAAGCCTACATTAACCACACTGTGGCTCTGACGTTCGATGACGTTGCTACTGACGAACCTTCCATTATATCCCCTTCAAGGATCAACAAATCAAAGGTTATAGTGATGCTATGGCGGCTGCATGGGAGAGTATAGCAACCACTTACATGAACCACATGGTGGAAAACTTCACTAAACGTATCAGATATTACTTGTATTGGGCATTGAAGCCTACTTTCCAGGTAAAATGCTTGACTTATATCTTCATAGAGAAGATTTTAATTGCCCAAATCATTGTCAAATAATAGGAAACAAAGAACAATATGATTTACGGACTCATTGATTCATATTGCCTTCTTAAAATTTTGAATGATATGGATACTTGTAAATGGTTGGAAGATGTTGATATAACAAAGTAACCCGAAGTCGATGCAACATGCCAATCATTGATGGAAAATATGCCATCAACTCCAACAATCGAAAATATCACAGCAGCACCATCAACATTTCTACCACCTTTGGCGTTCATGCTGCAGTTGATCGAAACGAAAGCCCTTACCGCTGGTCCGAATGACAAAAAACCCAAATTATTCTTGTGGTATTTGACGACTTGTGGAGTATAATATCACTTAGTTAAAACAATAAAAAGCTTAACGGGATCAAACTAGTAGGTTTTTATTTTGAATCAAGTTAAGTTCAAAGAGAAGAAAAATATCTACTGCAAAAATTTGAATATCTTCTTCATATTGCGGAACCTAGAAACTGACAGCTGAGTTATTCTACTCAAAGAAGACGTACGTCTTCTGAACCGTAAAAGAATAGAATTCTCCCTTGAGGAGATTACGCATCTACCCGGAGCGGGTGGACTTGTAAACGTATCCATGGCTTGATCTAGTGATCATGCAACTAACCTATTTTCCCGTGCTAACCATTATGTAGCACTGCTTGCAGGAAAATAGTATTAATTAGGAAAATAGTATTCGTGCGTGGTGTTTGAGTTGAGTGAACAGTTATTGTAAAGGATGATCACAAACTATTATCTTGTAATCATTCTTTATGCCGAAGGCAGAGAATAGTACTTATAACCTATTATACCTTGGTGTTGAATCAATATATCCTGCATGTCCATATATTAATTCTACTATATATCCCATGTCATATAGTTACGTATTACAGTAAAATAAGTAAACTATATATCCTAAATGACAACCTGTTCAGCCTTATACGAGGTAGCTAATCTCGTATAAGGATCATCACTTATTCTATATTCGTTTCCTACTCTACTTTGTATAATTTCAGCAGTAATGAGGTGTGAGGATCTTGTATAATTTGTATACGAGTCCTCCACATCTCATATGATGCTGTCAACTAAACACAACACTTAATTCATGGTACTCATATATTGGAGCTTATGTGATTTCTAATTATTTCTGATTTGCAAAATTGTATGATTCATGTTTATTCTTCATAAAATGAATTATAATCTTAAATTTGTATATCATCTACCCTCAAATACGACAAAAGAGACACAAACGTTAATTCGAAATAAAGAAAATCAACATCTTTTTATAGTCTCGCTACTTAACTTAGTCCACTATAACATCCTTTTTAACAAGACCTACAAGTCTTACGGATTCTGTCAGAATGTGTTTAGTTGTAATTAGAGATCAACAAGTTCAGTAATAGCTTAGCTAGGGTAGATTATGTATCTATGGTTAGATCTGCAAAATAAAGTTATCTGATTCACTTAAATTCAACACTATATCACATTTCGTCAATCAGAAATAAGGCGATGCATGGGTATAAAAGATAAAATACTTTCCTAAAAAAGAGTACTGTTGTGATAAATTTACCAGCAAAGGTTATCCTAATCGTTTATAAGGATCCGCAATTTCCATTTAAGTTCTATACAATATTCCGAGTAATATGATGTTTAAACAACAGAAATTGCTAATAAACGGAAAATCGAAAATTACAGTAATAGGCAAGTGTATGGGAACAAACTGAAAAAATAGAATGGTGGGAGAACGCATAGTGACATGTAGCACACATACATCGACGAGGAAAGGCCGAAAAAAACCCTCTGTTTGGAGGCCAATAGTTCAGGCTAGTCTAATAATCAATGGATTTTTGCAGTCAGTATAAAAGTATTTCGTGAGATTAAGCTGACAAACAATAAATGCAAACTACAAGTTTGCACTTTTATTAGAATGTAACTTCATTATGATTTCCATTTTTGATTTCGATGCGCTAATCGTCTTAATTAAAACCTTAACTTCACTTCAGATGCTTTTTGCGGGTCCAAACGAGTGCTATTCGCTCTATATTGACGTTACATGGAAAAAGGGAAACTAGCCAAGTCTTCTAGAATCTGTCAATTTCCCAATTCATGGATACAGCTAAAATCTCCAGATTTACCTTTTCTGCTGTATTACATAAACTTTTTTTTTGTCAACGTTATAGTACGCGAATTATTCAAACTAACTTAAGTAGATAAAAAGGTCAAAAGGAGAATATAAAAATATGCAGGGAAAATGGTCAGTTACGGTTTGATGACTTCGTCACTGTGTCTACTAGGAAAGAAAAGGAAATTGAGGCATGGGAAAAGAAATCGACAATGCCAAACTCGGAAATACCGTGTTAAGCATGAACCAACTTAATTAACCAACGTTAATATTGCTACTTATGTAGTAGATGAAAACAGTAGCAGTAACTGATAAGCAATCAAAGGTTTTGCATAGGCTGGAATATATCGATATTTTCGCGTTACTGTCTATGCTTCTGATAAGCAGTTGAAAGCTACAGTTACTGCCGATTACACGATGAATCACATATTTGTTTGAGATCTTATTTTTTTTTTTTTCCCGAGTCATCTTCAGTCAACAGGCCAGATTGGCAGTCGTCGACTTGCAGCATTGTACCGGAGCTAATAATACCTGCTGGGAATTTAATGAATCTCGTCTTGTACCTTGGGAAAACCGTGCACCGTTTAAAAAAGGGAAACCCTGATAGAATGCATCTTACAATGTTGACACGAACCACAAAAAATTGTGGGGAAGAGGCACAAAAGCTTAATAGATTTCTGTAGCACTTTCCATTTTGAACCTTTTTGGTTAATCTTACATTTAACTTGGTACGAGTGAACAGTAACATTTCAAACTCTTCGTTACACTCAGCCACAAACTGGATATAAAATATTCTGCAATTATTTGGGTTGCTATACATTTTTAGACACTCTTCACTGCTTATCACTGCATTATGTCTTCCTCAATTGATGAATCAAAAATTGATGGCCAACATCACGAATTTGTAAAGATTAATATGACAAAGGAAGAAAAACAATATGCCGATGCAATTGACTCAACTGCTGCCCAATTGCATGTTAATACTACACCATCTTTTGCCTCCAAAATTCAACCCGTGCCTATCGGTTTCGGCGCCTTTGCTCTCTGTTCTTTTGTTCTTGGTCTATACAATACCGGACTTATCACAAATATGCCACAAGTCGCCGTTGGCGTTGCCTTTGGCTACGGTGCTATGGGTCAATTTATCTGTGGCGTCTGCGAGTTAATTCTTGGGAATGTTTTCGCCGCTACTAGTATGCTGACATTTTCAGGCTTCTTCTTTACATTTGGTATCATGATGATTCCCAGCTCAGGTATTCTCGAAATGATTATGGCTACTGGAGGTATGGAAGCCGTTCATGAGTGCATGGGCCTTATACAAATTGGTTATGCTATTGCGGCGTTCCTTTTCCTGCTTGGTACCTTACGTCAACCAATCTTAATTCGCATGGTTTTATTACAAGTCTTTTTGGCATTCCTTTGCGGCGGCATTGGTGGTTTAACAGGCATTAATAATTTCAACCTTGCTAGTGGTTGGATTTCATTCACACTTGCTCTCACAGCATGGTATATAATGGCCGCCATTTTATATACTCCTGAACATACAATGATCAAACTTCCATTGTTCTAAACATCAAAGTCATCTTCATAATCTTAAGCAGTTTCTATATCAGATTCATTATCTTGCGTCATATACCACCAAGAAAGCATAACAATATTACCATCCATCTTATGATCTTTTACTATTTCTCTCTTAATATTTAACCTTATTATCTTGTAATATACTCATATCTAATGACATATAACAGTGTTACCTTTCATTCAATATTTGAAAATGCTCTGTCTTTTCTGATGTAAAAGCCTGTCTTGCTTACAGCACAATGTCGAAAGGGGAGGAGGGGGGGGAAGGAATACAGCGTCCCAACCGCTTATTATCAATAGAGTACTGAAAAATCTACAAAGGTTTATTATTACATACGGAGGGGGAGGAGGGGCAGAAAGCAATTAACATATAATAAAGACCAAACATAATCGTGTAAGAAAGTCAATTTTAACAATTATAATAGGCTTAATCTTCATCTTCGTCCATAGACTCATCTTCATCTTCTTCACTACTTTCACCTTCAGCAACGTCCAGATCCATATCTAATTCTTGATCACAACCATTATAACTATCTGACATTAAATAAACTTTCAGTGTGTGTTGGCCAGCCTTAGGTGCAATGAAATCTAATGCCACTGTTAATTGTTGCTGTAGAGTGACTCTCTTGATTGCTAATAATGTCTTGGTCTCAGGATCACCAACAACAATCCACCAACCTTCATCCTTCTTTTTGGGGAAGAAGGGTGCGATTACAGGACCAATATCCTTACCAGCATCATCCTCGTCGATTTCTCGTTCCAATTGAACCTTGATATTGACAATGCCTCCTGCTGCAACAGAATCTCTCTCCGCCACTTCAAAACCAATGTCAATATTGGGGTATCTATTAACGAAACGAGCCACCTCGCCCATTTGACGTTGATTCAAGCTCTTAAGACAATCGTTACGAACATCATCATCAATCTCCATAATATCAAAAACAGATTCAACTTCATTTGCTTCAAATCGCTTGATGATATCGTTGGTAAAGTAAGGGATTTGCTTAAGCGGTGAATCGCGGTCCCACATTGCTTGGACAGACATTTGTGATAGTTCCATAGCAGCTAATGCTGGAGATAACCAACCATTTGAGGAAATAACATCAACACATGCTTGAAGTAAAGGAATAATCTTCTCGACAACCAAAACTTGATCTGATTGAAGATCGGGTGGCAATTGTATACGGGAGAAGTGTGCTTGTAACAAAACATTTGTTTTGATTCTCGGTGTATTGAACTTGGGGTTAGCAAGCTTAATAGGAACACGGTCGTAGATACGTTGAAGAAGTGATTCCTCATGATGACGAATAGGAATGGTATCAAATTCAGTAGCGGAAGAAACAATTTCCAAAAGGCCTCTGATTTTAGTGGTATTCTTGAGACTAACACTGAACATATCAACGGTTGTGTAATTGATATTATAATAAGCTGCAATCATACCCAAATTGAGTGGTATGATATCCATTTCATCTTCAATAGTAATACACTTAGTTTCTTCGAGGTCGTTTAATGTATTTTCAACAAGTTCTGAAAGATGGTCGGACATATGGCGATGTGAAGTGCCTTGCAAACCATAGTAATTGGGATTGTGCGCCATACGACGGTAAAGGAACGTCCAGGTAAGATAATCAACAGCATCCTGCTTATTTTCTATTGTCTTTGTTACAATTTCGGCATTGAAATGATCATGTAGGGACAAATCCAAATGAGATTCAACAGGTAGGGCTTCGTATAAGAACTTCTTATAGTATTCTTTTTTGTTGCCTTGGCACATCAAGACACATTTACCAGTTTCATCAGTATTGGGACGACAAGCACGACCAATCATTTGTAAAACATCGGTAATAGGATAGTCAGCATAACGGTGTTCTTTGCCTTCGAAATACTGTGTACCCATAACGATTACCATGTAGGAGTGCATTCGAATACCCCAACAAGTATCGCGAGAGGCAATAATGACCTTGATAGCACCGGTTTCATAGAGTTGTTCTACGATGAGTTTGTCTTGCTTTGATAAAGCTTCATGATAGAAACCAATACCATGTTGCAAAGTTTCGACGAGAGATTTATCCTGAATACGTCCCAATAACGATTCAATCTCCTCAGGCTTGCAGTTCAAAAACTGATAAGGCTTATCATCGGCAACACAGTATGTGATGAGATCAATAGCCGTTAATTTACATTGTTTCCTTGAGGGAACAAAGACAATAGAAGGTCGATTCTCAGCATAACCAGTGATAGCAAGATAAGTAGGTTTAGCCATGGCCATCATTAGTGAAGCAAAATGAGGAATATTGTAGCTTTGAATATGAATCTCCAAAGGTACAGGACGGACAGAAGGATGGAAATTGAAGACAGTTTGAGAAGTAGCACCCATCCATTCACCTAAATCACGAGCATTGGCGAGCGAAGTGCTCAAAGCGACAATGCGAATAAGCTTCTGCGTTTGAGAAGCGACGTATCTCATTCTTGACACAATGACTTCGTATGTGGGACCGATACTGCTGCCAATCATATGTACCTCATCAGCGATAAACAAATCAACATTTTGCACATTCTTTCTTTGCTTCCAGCGACGAGAAATAACATCCCATTGGGTGGGTGTTGCACAGATAATATCACCACGTTCTAATAACTTCAAATCAGCACTAGTTTCTCCAGTTAAAGCAACAACTTCCTTTCCTAATTTGCCAAACTTCTCCTTCCATTCTGCAACACGTTCATCAACTAGTTCTTGGAATGGTGCAATGTATACAACGCGTGAGTCAGCCTTCTGATTCCATAAGCGGAAGAGAGCAAACTCAGCACAAATTGTCTTGCCAGAACCAGTCGGTGCACCGATGAAGACGTTTTCATTCGTAGTATATAATGCGTTGAACACTTGTGTTTGAATAGGATTGAAGTGATTAATCCAAGCAGAGTAAAGCTTTTCATATTCCACATTGTTGAGACCTGAGATAGGCAAAGGTTGAAGATCGTGAAGTTCAGTGTGCGGTGCATACTTTTCAGGAAGGATCAAATGCTTGAAGGAGATAGGTAATTTAGTCTCACAATGTAACCAACGATCAGCAACAACGGTAACAAAGTAATTGGGTGGCAAAGGTTCATACAAAGGCACCGTAAATGTGACCAGGTGTTCTTCTTCCGCATATCTCTGTCTTAGAACAAAGTAGTCATGATGCAAAATATGTTCACCATCAACATCTTCCACCAGAATCCAAAATGCTTCAGCGAAACCATGGACTTTTTCATCCCATTGGAAGTCTGGAGTAATGGTCAATTCTACCTTCAACAAAGATCGGGTAACAGGCTGAACATGTGCTTGAAGATCCAGTTTGGGGAATTGATGGACAAATTTATGCAAAGTTCGGCCCGCTTTAGGTTGTCCAATAAGTTCGCCAAGTTCTTGGGCATTTAAATCGAAGTAACGCTCCCAAGGGAATTCTTTACGTTCAAGTCGACGGACAATATCTTGAGGCATAGTCTTGAATTGACGAAGAGGGGACATGGGCAGCCACATACGTTTCTCCACCATCTTACATAAATTCAATGCTTTCTTTGTTAATTGAGACCAACCACGCTTTAAACATATTTCAAACATAGCACGTAAAATACGAGCAGCACTTTGAGTAACGTAGACCATATCTGCAACTAATGCGAAGCCTTCCAACTTCAATTGTGAAATATAAGCTTGTAACAACACATTAATTTTGGCTGTGGATTCATCTATGCTTTCTTTAACAGGCACTGGTACGCGTTCAAGTAATTTTTGTAACTCCATCTTTTCTTCTTCACGAACAGGGATATACTTGAACTCATCAGATAAAGCAAATACACGGAACAATTCAATTTCAGTCATCATAGGACGTAAGTGTTGGTTATAAGTTGCCATAGAGTGATGAGTGACATAGTAATGAGATGCAATGCGACCGAGCTCTGTGACTTGGAAACGACCTGTCTTTTTGTCATATTTGATGAGATTACATTTATCCAAGAGTGTTGCTGCAGAATGAATCAAATCAACACGTTTCTGTTCCAAATGGGGATCTTCATCTAATTCGTCTAATGAAATATTGTACAAGGTAGGGTTGCGAAGCATACGAACATAAAGATAAGTATAACCTAACCATTGTACCGCTTCATCACGGTTTCTGATAGTGCCTAAGACAATTTCTGCATTAAGATTGTCAGCAAGTCGAGAAACAAATTGTGATTCGATTGGAAGTTGAGTGTTAATGAGTGACAAATAGTATTGTAACTCTGAATGAGCCGTAATAATGATGCCTTCACCGTATGTATCAAATTGCGGACGACCGGCACGTCCTAACATTTGCAGTACATCTTGAGGGGAGAGTTCAACCCAACGACCCTTCTCAGGTGAGTAAATCTGTGTACCTTTAATTATAACGGCGTGTGCAGGTAAATTGACACCCCAAGCAAGAGTTGCCGTGGAGCATAAGACCTTAATATGTCCGTCCGCAAACAACTCTTCCACAAGTGTACGATCAGCACGAGTCATACCAGCATGATGAATTGCAAAACCGTAAGGTAAGAGGTCTTGCAAATTGGCATCCTTGACTGTGGCTGCTTCAGTTTGCAAAATCTCACGACTGGCTGAATCCTGCTTCAAGAAACGAGCAATAGTATCCTTGTCCAAAGCCATATCTCGGAGTGTTTTGGCAGTTTTGGCAGTTTCTTTACGGGAGTGAACAAAAACAAGTACCTGGTTCTCCTCTCTCTGATCAATCTGCTCCATGACTTTTTCATAGCATACTTCATTCATCGTTTGGAAACGTTTAATAGCTTTCTTTTCTGTCACACCAATAAATTGTTGCTTTAACGGACATGGACGGAAGGAGCTGTCAAAATGGAATAGACCGGTCTTGCTATCAACACGCAAAAAGGCAGCCACATCAGCGTAGTTTGGTAAGGTGGCAGATAAACCAACAAGACGGACAAGTTCTTGAGTCTGTTCCATAGTACGAATGGTACGAGAAATGATACTTTCGAGTACAGGACCACGATCATCATGCAACAAATGAATTTCATCAATAATAATCAGGCGCACTAGTGCAGTATAGCTACGGTCCGTTGCTTTACGAGTAATGACATCCCACTTTTCGGGCGTAGTGACAATAATTTGGGTCTCTGCAATTTGTTGCTTCGTCAATTGGCGGTCACCAGTCAATTCAGCAACCTTGATGTTATATGGCTCCAAACGTTTACTGAAATTGCCTACCATTTCAGCAACCAAAGCCTTCATGGGAGCAATATACACAATTTTGAAAGCATCGAGGTCAATCAAGCCGGTTTCAGGATCACGGTTCTTACCAATCTCGTGCAGGATAGTAAGCATGGCTACATTGGTTTTACCAGCACCAGTAGGTGCACACAGTAAAATATTTTCGTCACTTCCAAATGCAGTTGGGTAAAGTCTACTTTGAACACGATTCAATGTTTGCGGACCAACAAAAGCATCATGCGTCCAGTCAGGCATAGATTTGATAGGGACTAGTTTCTCGCCGGTAGCAAATTGCTCAGGTTTAGGTGCAGGAACGTGAATTTCCTCATAGCCTTTTTTTGTACGTTTAGTTGAGCCATCAGGAAGCTTGACTTTTTTATTTGACATAAGATGAGAGCCTTGCTCAAAAGCAAGTGCGTCGAGATCGAGCATTTTTCGCGGAGTTACTGTTGTTCCAGGTTGAATGGTAATGGTTGTAGGCAACTGACCACGACTACGGGTGGCTTCACTATCGATTTCCATAGCTGTGTCTACTACACCTTTTCTTTCTAATGCTTCGCCACGCAGTTGGCGATCTCCACTTAAACTACGTAAAATCCAGCCCAAATTCTTTTCCTGCATTTCTTTTTCTATAGCTAATCTATCGTCACCTGCTACACTAGCGAGTTGAGTGCACCAATAAATGAGGTCACGGTTCTTTACGAGGATACGAACCAAATCAAATTTGTCAAAGTCAAACAGCTCCATCAAATCATTTTCGCATTCACGAATATCTCTTTCAGAACCGAGAATTTCGAGAGCTTTGGCTGTTTTTTTTGTTGCTGTATGTGCATCATAATGGCTTGCAATTTGGCTTTGTAACCAAAAAGCACCAATGTCGTGTGGTAATAGAATATCCTCGTCTTGCGTCGCAGCAAAGGATTGTTTTTTCGATGCTGATCTTTTCTTTTTGCTTTGACCAGGAAGAACTGTCTTGAAGCCGTCTTCTTCATCTGAAGGTTCTTTATCCTCATCCTCATCTTCTTCTGAATTTTGAGCGGTTAATTGTTCTTCATCTATATCTTCATCTTCTTCTTCGTCTTTCAGCTCAAATTGATCTCCTTCTTCTTCTTCATCTTCATCCTCATCAAATACAACAGCAACGCCAAGTTCATCGTCAATTTCGCCGATCTTACCTCCATTCTCATCGACATCCATGGCTTCACCATCAGTTGAATAATCTGTGATTTTCTTTGCCAAATTGACAAGTTGTGCAAATTGTTCTGATTCGATGTTGCCAATGACTGATTCAATTTCTTTCTTTTTATCAAAATCTTTCAAGGTATCAGTTTTTAACGTTTCCAAAACATCGTCAGCAGCACTACGAATGACATCACGTGCTTGATCACCCAAATGTTCATAAACAAATGCTAATATATGCTCATATGCCTCGCGTGTTTCTTTTGTACGAGGTCTATAATTGAGGCCTTCCCAATCTTCAGTTGCTGATAATACAGAAGAATAACCATAAGCCCTATTGAAGGCATTCTCCTCTTTCTTTCTACGTCTTTTTTCTGAGGTGTCTTCCCCAGTAGACTGTTTCTTCGCAGCTGCTTTTTTCTTTTTTGCTTCTATATTGGGTGTTTCTCTTTCAGCGCGTGAGCCAAAATCCTTGGGATCGATTTTACCCCAAAGTGAATCGGGTTCACCCGTTGGTTCTTGATCTCTGCGCGGTAATCCTTTACGATTAGCTTGCAGTACCAGACTGGAAGTCGCGGCATATTGATATTGGCTCGCTTTGGCAAAGTTTTCAGCCATTATATTAATATACACAAGTTATAAATTTTTTACTGCTTCTTTAGATCGAAAATAACAACTCTAAGAAATAAAAAATACGATCCACGATAAAATATGGAAGAAATCGTTAGAGTTGGAGCAGTTTTAGCAATCACAGTTAGTCTTTACCGAAAGTTGAATAAATATGAAGAGCTGTAAAGAAGAATTAAGGGATGAGCTTGTATATAGAAGAAATAGAGGTTTTGAATAGTATGAGTAGAGGAGTTTAAGTTTCTACTTTTCTGGCGCAGCCGTTTTGCTTGAAGCGAGCGCCAAGTGACGTAACGCAGCTTACTCAGATAGGCCAATAGAAATAGTGGCTTGCGAAAATTCAAGCTGTACCTTGGTGCATATCACCATAGAGGAAATAAGCGCTGACCGATGAAAAGGGTTAACTACTGAATAAATAATATCTATAATTTGCTGCACTTATGAATTACTTTAGCCTATGAAATGTGGCAGAAATTACCACAGCAACGTTGCAGGAGAAGAATAAGATCCAGCCAAGTAATGGATGGTGGGTAAATTCCTTAATATTCTCCCAGAGCAACCCGAGCATTTGTAATAAAATAAATACTTCAAGTGCAGGAGATGAATGTTGACTTTGCTGCATAGACTTAATATTCTGCAGGTCTTCAACCGGGGCCATGCGTAAGTGCTCCAAATATACAGACCACAAAGAAGTACCATTATTTAAAGAATGCCGATGAACCATTCGATATGTATTAAATAGTGGAATGGAACCAGAAGGTCACATGTAGGGTTTATTGATATCTATTCGCACATAAACGGATATACACAATTCCTGAGTTGCACTAATCAGTGTAAATAATAAGATATAAATAAACAATTCAAACCCGTGCAGCGCATAAAACAAAAGAAGTATCTTAGGACTGAGCGAATCATTGTTTGTTCTTTTATTTCTCTCCCACCTTTTTCTTGTGAGATACAATCATTTCTTCCATCTTCCTTTCCCGCTCTACCGTTTGATAAATCGAAATGACCTCGGCCGAATTTGGCAGCCCTTTACGAAAGTACAAACTTGTCTTTTTAGGAGAACAGAGTGGTAAAATATGCAAATATTGATAATTCACTGAGAGACAGAGGACCGGCGTACTATTATCATCATCTCTTTATTTAGTGGGAAAAACGTCTTTAATCACCCGGTTTATGTACGATACGTTTGACAGTTCCTACCAAGTATGCATCTGTTGTCGTCTACAACCAACAAAATCTGTTTACTTTTTATAACATTATCCTTTGCAATTTTCAACGCCTTCCCTACTAGGCAACAATTGGTATCGATTTCTTGTCGAAAACGATGTATTTAGAGGATAAAACTGTTCGATTACAATTATGGGACACAGCTGGCCAAGTGGGTTCCTGATTTAGTAATTTGAATTGCATTCGACTCTTATAAAATAAGAAAATATACTTGATTATTATAGGAGCGATTCAGAAGCCTGATTCCAAGTTACATACGGGATTCTTCAGTCGCAGTTATTGTTTATGATATTTCAAGTAAATGCTTGCATAAAAGTATCTAAACCCGAGATTAGCTTACAACAACATTTAGTTACTAAGATATATTATTCATTAAATAAGATAAGGAATCCTTCGTTAATACGACCAAATGGATTGATGATGTACGAGCAGAACGAGGAGACGAAGCTATAGTGGTTTTAGTAGGTAATAAGACTGATCTAAACGAAAAAAGGTACAACAGAAAAAATAAAATAAAAATGCAGCCGACGGTAATCAGCTTACTAAATTTTTCTCATTGCATTTAAAGAGCTGTTACAACTGCAGAAGGCGAAAAGAAGGCCAAAGACCTGAACGTTATGTTTATTGAAACCAGTGCGAAGGCAGGACACAATGTAAGCAGAAAAAAAGACAAAAAAATCAAAAAAAAAGAATCTGTTTAATATATATATATATTGCGCTTAACAAACATACAAAACCATTCCTTAGGTCAAGATTTTATTTAGAAAAGTTGCCCAAGCATTACCCGGTATTAACGGAAATGGCATGAATGAAAAGGAGCAGAGTAAGCTTTTAGCATCAGTCCAACAAATACATATAGAGGAGAAGTTAACCAGGATGTCAATCTTTCTTCTTTTATGTTTAGTGCATAAAGTTAGCTTAAACAATTCTGATAAAAATGCTAATGGTTGCGCTTGCTGAATCAAATAAAGGTTAAACATGTTCTAATTATTATCGGCAATCATCTTGATCCTAACGGCGAAGCATAAACGGGCCGCTATGGCTGTGTTGACATCTGATATGATCGAGGATCCTAAGCTGTCCCCAACCGATCTCAATTTATTGCTGCCGTGCTTCTGACAACAGCTCGTTGGCTAAAAATTTTGACCCTTTTTATAGATTTTGAGTGGAGTCAGAAATTAGCGCCTCACTCCTCTTCATCTTTCATTCTTTTTTCCCAAAGATTAGTTTCCGATTTATCATCTCTTTAACCACTAATATAATTATGCCTAACAGTAATAGCAGTAAACGTAGTCGCTCAGCATCTGTTGAGAATATAACATATAATGAAGCTCTATCGAAGCGGTCTCGTATTGACCATAAAGATATGCACCATCATGACAACAGCCACACTAACAATGAGAGTCTATTGAACGAATTATCTGAAGTCTTAAATACTATTAAATCGACACCATCTTCGGGCGAGATCTCTGCAGAAGTGATGGAAACCTTCAAAATATTATTACTAGAAATAGATCAATTGAGCTCGGATGATGCAGAAGCAAGACGTATGAAACAAGAAAGTGAAGATTGCCTAGAATCTTGGTTTGATGACCTACTAGCTCGTTGTGAAGCTGAGGGCGAATTGAATCTTGAAGATTTAGATGCTTTCATAATTGAAAGCAGTGGGGACGATGAAGACGGCGGAGAAAGCGATGCTATTGCAATTGCTATGGCAAGCGCTGCTGCTGACGATGTTGAAGATGAAGAAGAGGATGAGCTCATTATTGTCGATGACGATTCTGAAGTTGGCGGGTCTCAAGTACTTGCCGTTTTATAACCGAAAGTAAGCGACAACATCTTCATTTCATTAGCATATCATCATGTTCCTATACAAAAACTAATTTGCCATTTTATCCCTTCTATCTCTTCTTTGATTGTCGATCTTATTGAAAGAACTCACGATTACAGAGAAGTCAAGGATTTAGAACAATCACAAGCCGCAAAATTTTTACCATCATCGCCCATTCTCCTTTCGTCGTTATAGATCTCACGCACGCACAACTCTCGTAGCAACTGACTATATAGTATTCCTTTATCATTCCGCCATCCATCATTCCGTTGCTAATTGTATCCCTTGTCTTCACATTTTGTTGCTGTCTTACTTCTCTCTCTTTCGCCCTTTTCTATCGCGCACAACTATATATTGTATTATATGTTTTGTTTTTCTTTAAACTTCAGCAGTTGCAGAATACCATTCCGTCTATTTTGGGTAAAGATTTCAGCAAATAAACGGAAAAAGAGAAGCAATTGTTTGTATCCTCAATCACAACTACAGCAGCAGACAACCAAATTGTTACATACATAAAAAGGGGATAAGGGTGAATATGAAGATTCGTATACTCAATAGTCATGACTGAACTGAAATGATGGATGACGGGCATAGCAAAAAGGAAATCAAAAGAAAAAAAGAGTTGAAAATGATGGAATGATTGACTTGGTGGGAAACGATTTATAGACTATGTTCTTTTTATTTACAGTATACATACAAAAAATGGATTTTAGCGCTCAGATAAAAGTCGCATAGCCAGAGTTTTGAAAACATGGATATCGAACATCATTCGCTCTGTATTGACATCTTTTTCATAGAAGAGCAAATCATACAAATTTACTGACAATGTGGTCAATATTCTCGGATAAGGAAGTTTCGAAGGTAAAAATAAGAAACAATGACATGTATTGTTAGCTAATCCCAGCCTCCAACGTCAAGGCCGGTGGCAGTATTAGCAGTTTCCTTCTCTTGCTTTTCGAAAGCAGCCACGATATCAGTCGAGTCAGTGGAATTGGAAGCCTTTTTCTTATCTTTCTTCAGCTTAGTCTTATCGACCACGCCGACCACACCCGTTTGAGCCTTAGTCTGCGACTTATCCACAACTATAGGCGTTGCTGACTCTGCACGCAATGTATCGGTAGGTTTAGCAAAAAATGCATCTTTGTCCTCTACAACCTTCTTCTTCTGCTTTTTAGGATTATGTTCTTCTGTAGTTGTTACTTCAGCAGCACGCTTCAGGGCTTTCACCTTAGTTATATCCTCCCCTTTCATCTTCTTTGGCCTGTTTCTATTCTTCTTATCCAAAACTTCTTCAATATCAGCTTCGCCCATGATAGTATCTGTATCCTTTTCATCTTGTTGTTGTTGCTGCTGCTTTTGTTGCTTCTTCTCCTTTTGCAATTTTATACGTTTCAAACGTTGTTTTTTCTCAACTAAATTCATGTTCTCTTTCTGTTTCTTTTTGCGTTCTAAAAATTTAGGATCGAATCGTTCACCATCCAATATACGTAAAGAAGGCACTAGATCAAGGATCTATTTTGTGTTGTTTATATTGTTATTAGGACAGTGGTGTGAAAGCAAAACATAGTAAGTTTCTGTGCACAATAGTGATGCATCCTTTTGCTTCTAATGATCTCTATTCCTTCTACATTACCTTTTCCAAGTAATCCTTTTTATTAGCAATCGGATTTCCTTTCAAATTGAGATTATGAAGTTTGTTCAGTGAACCCAGTGGAGCAATATCCTTCCAAGAGGAGATGCGATTGTTTCCAAAATCCATGATTTCAAGTGCAGTGCATTTTCGTAATGTTTCAGGTATCGTTGTAATCTTATTATCGTTTAATCGAAGCTCTTTTAAGGCATAGTTGTATGATAGGTCAGGAACTTCCTGTAGTTGATTATGGGCCGCTGAAAGTTTGCTAAGCTCAGCTAAGCTTGATAATCTGGGTACGGTGTCAATTTTGTTATGTGATATGACTATAAAAACAAAAGGAATTTTGTCGTTTACTATAACAATTCAGGCCAAATAGTAGGTTCTCTTAAAAAGTAGATAGCTTACCCAATGTATTCAAATTGAGTAGCGTTTCGATATTTTCAATCTCCAACAAATTGTTATGGTTCAATATAAGAGCTTTCAATTGCTTGAGCCGAGTAATATGTGGACTCATGTGTACTAATTGATTATGACTGACATTCAAAACTACATTGGACCATAAGGACAATCGATTTCCTTAGTATTATGCACTGATGAAAGCAAAAGCTACATTTTACTGTGTACCATTCAATGTTTTCAAATGCTGAAAACCTGTAAAATCTTTGAACTTATTATTTGATAAATTTAAAAGCGTCAAGTGTTCAAGGTCTCTTAATCCAGTGATCGAATTCTCGTCCTGTAAATCATTGTCAGATAAATTAAGACGACGTAATTCTTTACAAGCTGATATATCGTCGACTACATCAATATTTCTCTTTTTGACATCTATAATTTTAAGCTCTTCAAGTGATTGGCCTTCATAGATTTCAGAAATGATCTGCGTCGTTAACTTCATTGTAGAGGAACTGAGCAGAATGGTTAAGTCTTTGAAGACGCTCAATTTTTCGGTTTTTTCCCTTTTCAAAAGTTCTAGAAAGTCACATTAAACAGTCTTGCATAAATATAACATGAGTGCCAAGTAAATTTCTGTGATTGTTGTTGTTGACCTGTTTCTCTCAGTTTGTTTGACTCACCACCATGGCAGAAGATCCTTTTCAATGTAGACTGAACTTTTTATCACTATTAGATAAACTTAATGCATCGCAGCAGTCTATAACCAAAGTTGCAGCGTATGCCATGAGATATAGAAAATTATCAGAAGATCTGTATAGCTGTTTATTAGAAGAACTTGAACAGGTAAGAGGAACCCTTTCAATTGATCCCATATATATATAAGCCAGCTTTCTTTCTGCAGTTCATAAACCTCCAAAAGAAGACGATAGAATAGAAGATTTAGCTTTATATTCTATTGATCTCCAATGTGAGGCCTTTTTTTATATACCCTGACATCGACAACGCACGAGTTATCCAACTATTTCATTCATGCTTTTTTTGGTAATGAAGTATAAAGCGTTTCTTCAGCCACTGTCTACTTGTCACACTATATGACACGCTTTATTACTTTTACTCTTTCCTGTCCCTCTAATTCTTCGATTAGCTACTATGTTATATCGTTGTCATTGATAAAATCGAATATTCATTTCCATCATGGCCATAATTCAACCCTATTCATCACAGAAATTTGTACAGAATCCCTTTCTCCCAACCCTTTTTTTTTTTCTCATTTTACTTTGAAACATTTAAATTACAAAACAGTAAATATTAACAAGTTTCTAAACATCTACCACATAATAAATTGTATACGATAGGCGTCCTTAAACGCTAGGCTAAATATAATATATGTGCTTGATGCCATATTCACCGCCAGTCAAAAATCAAAATATTCAGGCTATCTAGACTTGACACGACCCGATTTACCTCGCATCGTCAATGCAGTAGTGGCGAATGGGCCAGGAGTTGTCAATATACCCAATACACAGAAGGTAAGTCCGTTGTTAGATTATGGTTCTCTTCTACTATCAAAAAGATTTAATCTTTTCGTTTCTGTTCCAGATTTTGGCAAACTGGAAAAGGAAAGGCTATTTTGACAGTAAAGAACTTGAAGAAGCAGAAAAGGCATTATTAGAATTAGCATCAAGGTAAATAACGTACAAGATATTGGGTGATTTGCAGTTCCTCTAACATGAGAGTTTCAATTTTTGCTTTCCCTACTCCCCTATAGCATTAGCACGCATACAGAAAAAACCCTTACATCAGAAACTTTCTCGAAAGAAGATGTTCTGCGTCGAATGGAAGAAGATAGGGAAAGGGTAAAGTAACCGTATGTCTGACACAAGCAAAGAGGTAGTCATCGCTAATAACTATTATGTAATTTCGTAAATAGCATAAACGTATGAAAGAAGAGATTTGGATCAGACCAGCAGATGAGAGTAAGGATGCTGAATTTGAAGAGTTTTGGGAAGATATCGATGCATTGGATCTTGAAAAAGACTATGGATATATGATGACGCAGAATAAATTACGGCTACCAGATTTTCCATGGCACACTATTCTAGAACAGGACCTCGAGCAGCAACCACGAGAACGGTCGCCTGGATCAGCAGCAATAGATACTGCTTGATAGAACCAAAAAGATTATTATATTTATATCAGATATTTGGGTTTATATCGTTTTTATCGAAATGCTGAACTACTGTAACTTTTTTTTTAAATAAAAAAAGAATTTATTGAAGATATTTCGAAAAGGCAATGGAAAGACTTTCCTGTTGGACGTAGCTTTTAAAGCCACATGAAGGCTTATCAAGGTCAATTTTGTCCTGTTTATATGGCATACTGGATGGGGGAGAGAAGACTTTCAGACAAGAAGATCTGTAAGTATTCTATAATTGAAATCCCTCAAAGATAAAGTTTCAAACATTTTGAGCAGTGCAGAATTTGAAGTGAGCTTTTAAAAAATGGTATATTAAACTTTAAAAGCGTAAGATTTGTATGTAATATGCCTCAATAGAAACTATACAATATCCTTTAGTAGTATATTTGCCATTAATTAGTACATTTGAGCCAAAACAACAGGTGATTTCTAACAAAAGCATCCGATATAGGATTGTGCAACAGAAGAAATATTTCCTGGTCTGTAGTCGTACGACCAATATGTTACCTGTGTTAGAGCAGTACTGCTGAGGATCGTACTGCAAGCGCTATCTCATTTACCTGCTATGAAGGCAAAGTTATTGCAAGAACTCTATATTACGCTAATGGAAGTGCAGTGTTCACGTTTTTCCGAATTTCATGCACGGTGATAATAAAGGCCTGTTACGTACGGACAAATTAATGCCTTGGCCAACAAGGATTTCACGTTCTGCAATAAGATCTTCCTTTAAATAACCATGTCAAATAACATGTGTGCATAAACACAAATTCAAGAGCGGAGAGTTCCAGGTTTCAGGGATCTTTTTAAATCAAATATAAACTGTTGATGATCATCAAGTAATCTATTTTTTCTTGACTGTATCTACTTATCGTTCAATAAAAAAAAAGACGCAATGTTGAATAAACTATAGCAATCAATGCGGTTATCAAAAGAGCCGAAAAAAGCCAAACAATCAACTGTGGCTGCGACCAATCAAACAATTACGTGAAAATTTTTTATTGGACTTTTCAAAAACAAATGATTTAAAAAAAAAAAAAAATATCTTTACCCGACTGAAAAAGCCGGTTCCTGATCGAGCGATGGGATTATTTTTGAATTGAACACAGAAGGCTCGAACAAAATGCATACAAGTATTGAAAGCATCAATTACCATCATGAATATTATGCAAGGTTTGGTACAACCATACTAGCTGTTACACGCATTAGTAACAAGTATCGAGTGGAAAGGAACAGTAAATGCTTCAAGGCGTATACGAACTTTGGAATACGATATCGATGTAGTTTCAAAAAATCTGAGTCAGAACACACACCACAGAAGTCTTGCTATTTATAAGGAAACTATATAAAATGAAGCCATTTTTTCTAAATTCTTCAATAAGTAAAAAGAAAGTCTTTCTTCCTATCACTATCACACCTTCTTCAGAATATTTTCATGCTTTTTCGCGGCTAACTTACAGCAACTCTATTCAAACTACAGTTTTAGTCATACATAACTCATATATCTATTCAAAGCGACCAACATGTTGAACGTTTACCCAATACAGTTGTCTCAAACACCTGAATTCCGTATTCAACTTGAAGATGATGAAGTTTGTCTACATGGTATGCCAGAGGAATCGGCGGGTGTCATCCTACGAGGCAGCATTCTATTGAACTGTCATGAACCCTTGAAAGTCAAATCAATCACAATGAAACTTATCGGTGTAACAAACGTCGATTGGGTTGAAGGTAAAGCTCAATATTCAGAAATTGAAATAGAACTCTATGGCCTAAACTGACTGAACTGTTTGGGCAAAAATAGGTTCGGGATCTCATCAACGACGCTTCAGAGAAGAACATAAAGTTATCGAGAAAGAATACACATTTTTAAAACTGCAAAAGAAACCATACCACCTAAGTTCAGGCCAATACAAATGGTAAGGGCTCATTATCAGAAGTGAAACCAACAAATAGCGGAGCCGCGCAGATCTTAACTTTTTTTTTTTTTTTTTTTTTTTTTCTGTCATTAAGGGATTTTCAGGTACCGTTGCCAGGTACTCTACCAGAAACAATCCATCATGAAATGGGCCAGGTGTCCTATAGATTGAAAGCTTATTGTGAAAGGCCCAAATTTTATACGAATTATGTCGATAAGAAAACGATCAAAGTGAAAAGAATTGCTTTGCCATCATCTTCAATGGAAATGTCTCAGTCGGTTATTATTTCCAACATTTGGACAGATAAAGTCGGTTATGATATTAGCTTACCCAGTAAAGTATTCTGCACGAACAAGTCCATACCTATCTCATTTGATTTGGTTCCTATTGCCCCAGATCTTCGGGTCAATTGGATTACATGCGTACTGAAAGAATACGTTACCTGTACAACTACCTCTGGCTCTACACCAGCGCTATTATCTTCGTCAACTTCACCATCAAGTCTTTCCCACAGTAAAACGGAAGGCCGAATTATTAATTACATAAGAGATGATCATGTTACTATAGATGAGACAACGGGACAGATAAGCAGAACCGAACTTCTTCGTGTACCAGACGAAGACTCGAGTGAGGTGAATTACGACATGTGCAGTGACTTAATCCAAGTGAAGCACAAGCTTAAATTTACCGTTTCTTTATTGAATGCAGATGGCCACCTTTCTGGTAAGGATTTCATCCGCTCGTCATGAATTCACTCATCCTGAACTCAACCTGACCTGTCTTGTCTTGCAATTTTAGAATTAAGAGCAGCTATTCCAGTCGTTATAGCTCCTTTACTTCCTGAAGATGAAAACGTTCTTCCCGCTTACGAGGATATATGGCGATCTATCCCCTGCAATCCTGAATTATTTGCGCAGATGATTGCTCTCAATGGAATATCTGCACCTCCACTTTCAACATCACCATTATCACAGTCACCACAACTTGTCGCGTCCGACTCAAGCTCGACATTATCTTCATTATCATCGGTCAACTCCTCGTCTGCAATCAGTAGCAGTAATAATAATAGTAACCGTCATGACGGCAGTTCCTTTTCAGAAGACGACCTTTTAATTATGCCTCCTGCTACCGCTTTCCCATCTGCTGGATTGATGGGCTTGGATCTTTCACGTTGTCCTTCTTATAGTACAGCTTTGCGCACAGGCGCACCTTCTTGTGCATTATTATCATCTCTTCCATCTTATGAGTCCACTATAGCGGCATAGACTTACAATTCACATCGTAAGATGACTTTCCATCTTTGTCAAATATTTATATCCTGATTCGATTCTCTGTACATAGCCTAATGTAATATGTATATAAGATATACATATATACGTTTATCTCAGTTGAAAGTATATCCTATTGCCATCCCTGTAACTTTTAATTTTACTTGTATTTTTAACTGTACTATATCTTTTTCGCTTGGAAATAAAAGAAGCGTCAATTTTTAAAAAGGAGTATTACGCTTTTGGGTTTTGAAAGATTGTTCCCTCCGAGGTCCTATTGAGCATCAAGAAAGTGCATGCTTTAAGTCACTTAAATGAGGTTCTGAACTTTGAACAGGTAAGATTATCCACTAGCTTTGAACAACAATTTAGTATATATTGTTCTTCTTTGAGTCAATAAGGCTAACTAGTCTTCTAATTAGGGACGTTTGAATGCAAAGTACTTTATTCTTTAAACTTAGTCATTGAGTGCATCCTTTTTTTTTTCTAAAAAAAATGAGAAAAAAGCCGAAGAACCGGATAACCAGATAGGCAACTGTTCCGAAAAATGAATATAACATAAATCTGTATACTTGGTGTTTATCATCCCCTTGCCATTTCATCGCTCTATCCCTTAAAATTGTTGATCAAGCGAGAAAAGTTTACGATAGGTTATGCTGGAATCTTTGATTTTTTTTTTTTGGTTAGAGCGAATTTGATGCGCTGCATTGTCTTTCTGTTTAAGCCTCCAAGTATTTTACAGCTGTTTTGATAAACTCTAAAGCACACGGTATAATTTGGTCAATCCAAATGTCCTTTCAATCTTAAATGAGGATAAGATTTCGGTTGCATTCGCTTGCAAAATCTGTTAGGATTCATTTTGTTGTTTGTAGTAACTTCAATTCCAAATCCTGAGCTGCATTCCCGTTGAGTGACCAGAGAAATAAAGCTTATGTTTTGTAGTTATCAATAGCCAAACGTTCAAGAGCAATTTATAACAATGGGAAACTGCTCCAACGATAAAAATTCATTTTGCTTTTCCTGTTGCTGACTTAAATACTGTGATTTGGATGGAAGAGGTCTCTTATTATATGGTGCAATTATCTTCATGATATATTTGAGTTCAATAATCCTGCATGTAGCGGTAGACTGTAGCTTTAGAGATGGTTAATCCCCGGAATTTGTCTGTCATTGCTTCCATCAATTGATCAACAGTTGCTGTCGACTTCTCATAGAAATATTCTATTACAAACTTTTTTGTATCCTTGGCGAGCTCTCCTTCTGGTTCGATGATTGGGGGCCGGCCCAAAGGTTTGAAGAGAGAGTCAGAGTCCTCCTGCCATGCCTTGTACCATCTCTGAACGCTCATGGGTTGCAGGTTAAGCTCTAAGGCTACGGCACGGGCACTGTTCTTTGGATGAATATCAACCAAATGAGCAGCTTCGGCTTTGATTTCATCCCTAACACGAACATTATGTGGCTGTCGTCGTACTGGCTTCTTACGCTTCTTATCATCAACGACAGCTTCTTTCATAACAGTGTCGGCTTTTTCGCTCTTAACTTTCTCTTCTGTCACTTTTGCTTGTTCTACGGCAACTCTGAGCTTCTCAGCTTCCTCTACAGTAGCTTTCTCATGCTCGGCTTGTTCAATTTTAGCTCGTTCTTGCAGATAGGTAGTGTGCGAGCTTACATCCTCTAATTGACGAGGAGCTCCCTCTTCAACAATTTCCATGGAATCGTTCCCATTTTCATCAACAATGTTTCCTTGACCGCCCTCAAAAAATAAAAAAAGTAGAAGTGCTCATGTTATATCAGTTGAAAATATTAGGAAAAGCGAGTAAAAGTGAACAGGGACGGATGCGACATGTTTTTTCCCTTTGAGTGCGACATACTTTTCTTCAGAAAGCGCGACATAATTTGCCTAAAAACATGCGACATTTTTTCTCTAGATAACTGGTGGGCAACAGGCAAAAGTGGCTCTGATGTTTCAAGGTTTCTAGCAGTGATTACAGAATTGGTTGCCAGCGTTGCTAAACAAACAGCTAGTTAGGTAGTCTACACTCTCATCCTGTATAGATAAAGAGCCTGTGGCTCCGTATCTGGAGACTTTGAGATCAAATTCTTTCGGGTTCCTTGCCATGATCGTTACTCTAGTTGGAGGAGAGGCTGTTGAGTTTGGTTGTATAAAATGAATGTCCTGAAACAAAAGCGTTCCAATAGCGGACCGAGGACACCACATGGTTGCGATTGTCAATAATACGATTGCTTTTTGTTGAAGGTCGTATAGGAAGAGCTCTTCTGTAGGTGGGCATGATTTGAAATAGTTGATTAACATTTGTATATCGAATAGCTCTTGCTGAGCTTTTGGTACTAGTTTTCGTCGTCGACGTCGGGCAGCAAAGAATGTAACCACTGACGGATTCGACGCAAGAGGAGGCTTGTTTGGATGGATCACTTGAAATACTGAGGCAATTGCTGATCTACTGGATTTTTCGGCAAATTTGACACAAATCTCATTTCATTGCAGTCTATTGTTGACTTGTTTGGCAGTGAAAAAAAGCAAAAATCCTTCACTTTTCAATTTTTTATTCAAAAATGTGCCTTGATACTCAAATGATGGAATTGAAGCTAGCAGAAGACGTCGAAGAAACTACAACAGAAGTCTATCTGAGTCTTATGAGCTTGATGCGAGCGAATCAAAATCTTGAATCTGATCTCTCTGCGATGGAAATAGACAAGGAAATCAACTTTGAGCTCTAGTCAGAAACCGAACAATCTGAGGAAGAAGAAACCATCTCTTCGGACGCAGTTCTGAACAATGCTGAAGTCGATAATACTGTACAGGAGTAAGAAGTAAAGGTTGCTAGTTTTGCGGCAATGTTAGCTAATAAAACAAACGAACAAGATTCTACAAAACGAGGCAAATACAGAAACTACTCAGTTGAGCAGATTGCCAAGTCTATAACATAAGTGAAATGGTACCAGTGACCGTTGGTCCCGTTGAGTCGGGTATAACAGAGCGTTCAGCTTACCGTTATAGAAAGCAATGGGACGAACCGGGACAGTAGCTAGAAACAAACGCAGAAGACGTACAGGGACGGTTTCTCAGTTAAAGGAGCAGCTCAGTTTGTATATACGAAAATCAGTAGATGATAATTCTGGAATAACAATTGCAGCAATTCATGAGTTGCTGCTTGAACAGTTTCCGGACTTAACTATAACAAAATCGTTGGTTTATAGACATATTAAAAATGAATGCGCCTTGAGCTTCAAACGGTTAGAGAAATTAACGCAAGAGCGTAACTCTGAAAAAACCATATTTCAGAGAAAAGAATGTGTTGAAGCATCGAAAAATATAGTTCGAAAGTAATTGTGTGTTCCTTGACGAAGCAGACTTTAACCTTCATATAACTCGCAATCGTGGATGGTCTAGAAAAGGTGAACCAGCAAAAATAAAGGTAGGTGCCAACAAAGAAAGGAACAAGTGTAACCATTTTGGGTGCTATATCTGCTCAGGGTGTAATCGATTTATCATTGAGAAAACCAACAACTGTTACTGGTAGCAAGAAAAGAAAAGCTGATGGCGATGTAATTGAAACAACTGCCCCAAGTGGGTAATAGGACCGAGTATTTTCTTTTTTATTTGAACAATGTGATGGATGTTCTCGACAAAATAACATGAAAGGCTTCTGCATTGTTATGGACAATGCTCCAATCCATAAGCCAACAACAGTTCGTGAATGTATTGAAAAAAAGGGATACAAATGCGTCTATCTACCACCGTATTCACCCTTTTTAAATCCAATCGAGGAATTTTGGTCAAAAGTAAAACTTGGTGTTGAAAGACGACCTTTTAATGAGGGAGAAACGCTCACTCCAAAAATTATGAAGTTATGCACAAGAGTGGCTTTGGAAGATTATAAAGGTTGGATAAGGCATTCTGAAAGTTTCCTTCAGAGATGCCTTGATCAGGAAAAGAACCTTTAATAAGCACTGCCATTTTTGATTCAAAGTTACTGCCAATAAAATCCTAATCCTTTGCCAAAATATTTCCCAAATCACTGCCATTAAAAGATGTGATTCTCTGCCAAAATTACGAAAATACTCTGCCAAATTTGCCGAAAATTCCAGTATGTCACATGCAACCACGAAGGTTCAAAAGTCGATTGAGCGGCATGAAACATATTTTCTTTTTTTATATACAGCTGTTGAGTAATTAAAACTGAATCCTATTTGAACTTACCTTTCTTAACTGTTATCCACCACCCAAAAAGTTGAAAAGAAGGCAAATGGGTCCGAGAAAGCCAGAGATAGAGTATATTTCGCTGAGGAAGCTTCAATCGCAGAAGGAAAAGGGAGTGACTGATCTTACAAAGGAAGCCTACAAAAGTTTAGAGAAACTTGCGAACAATGCTCTTAAAAGTGATCCCTTCAGTATCACAATCGAGAAAAAACCACCTCATATTGCACCTTCAGGAGATCCAAGGGATTTTCTTAGCTATGCACCGTAAGTGATTTTATAGTGTCTCTTTTGAATTTTTTGAAAACCCCTCTAGCTACCCTATGTTAGACTAACATTTTCTGTTATCGTTTGTGCAGATATTGGTGGCCTGTGAGTATCATTTATATAGTTGACGGCATGAATAGTACATAACGAACTGTCAAATCTTATAATAATTTTACTCATTTAATTTAACAATAAAAGGAAAATCCAAACGATATCAACACTAAATATATAAGGAAGGATGGCAAACGAAACCCAGGTAAATTTAGTAACCATGCCGTTAGTCAATAATACATGCAATTTATATGATGCTAATCGATATTAACTTTAGACATTGCAATTGTGAAGGATCAAACTAATTTAGAAGCTATCGCGGAAAGTTTGACGTTTCTCTGCCTCGGATTTTATCTTTTGATGAATGAGAATTATGCCAAGCATGCCGTGACACTGTTGGATGCATTTTTTGTGAACGAAAGCACACGTATGAACCCTAATCTAAACTATGCGCAGTTCATCCGCGGGCCGCAAAATACAACAAAACTGGGTAGAGGTGAAGGCGTTATCAGCGCTCGCTTGTAATTATCACAATTTTCTGACTTTTGGTAGTAGCTTGTTTATGATCATTTTTAACTTTTGATTTTTGCATTCTAGCTTAACACGTATTGCCAACCTTTTACCTCTATTAACTAATTATGGGGGATACAACGCTATACAACAACCTGTTTATAATTGGTTTAACGCTTACTTAAATTGGCTCAAAACAAGTCCTGTGGCTCTGGAAGCTGCCAATGCCAAAAACAACATTCATTCATGGTATAATGTACAATTAGCAGCAATTGAACAGTATGTTAACCCAGCTTCGCCAGACATTCCCAATCGATTGCGTCACTTCTTTAACCAAACGGTACCCAAGCAAATTGATCGTAGGACTGGCGATCAGCCGTTAGAATCGCAACGAACGCGGCCTTTTCATTATCTTGCGTTCAATTTACAAGCCATCCTTTTTTTGACTGAATTAGCTTACGATTATGGCATTGAGATAGGTCCTATGACCCCCCCTCTAATCCGCTCAGCAACATGCCATATCAGCAAATTTGCTGATGACCCTAATGTAGATATTACAGTAGCTGCTCGTTGTGCTGAGATCGTTGTAGGCCGTTTGGAAGATCCTAATAATACTTGTCATAACTTCATTCAGAGAGCACATACATGTAAATTCTCTGAAAAGCTCAGTGGGCCGAAAAATGCTCTGAGCATACTATGGTCTTGATTTGAATAAAGTACATCCTGCTCTTTTAACTATTATGTGCTTCACAGAATTAAGATTCGCAAGTGTTAAGGAGAGGTTTATTCTAGAAACATCATAATAGGCGGAAAGTATCAAGAAAGCAAATTTAAGCAGTAATATATTTTACTTAACAAAAAAAAAAAAACCTGACTTGGAGTGCTACCCAGCTTCTTTGGTTATTCATTTTATGAACGCTCCACAACAACAGGAAGCAAAATAAATGATAAGCGGCGAAAGAGGTCTTGGTATACAGTTTTAATCTAGAAATAATCGTTCTAAAGATCATATCTGATGCTATTGAGGAAAGGGAAAAGGGGGTAGCGCATTTCCACAAAGAAGAAAGATACTTCTCTTAGTCGCCTTACATTTGAGTCTCATTGATAAATGGAGACCCTCTATAGCTTGCTGATTGTTGTTTGCTATTCTTCCTGCTGTATGCATTTCTGCATTTTGGAAAAGATGCAAGAAAAGATACAAGTTAATCTGCAAAATAAACTGAGATATCTACACCTTCATTTCGTTTTTACAGGTTTAGTAAGATGCTTGTACAAATTAAAATCCTCTATCAATTTCAAAATATAAGCATAGATAGTATTCGTAATACAAGTGCAAATAACACGTCCTACTTATTCGTAAAATGATGATTACATCGATTTCCTACATGATAAGAGCAATTAGGACAGGAATGGTGACTACATTGAATTCAGTGTCACAACTTTAGAGATTGGAATCAACGAGATGTGTGGTAAAATTTTCTACTGCGTTTGTATTAATATCAGTACCAGCCTTCTTCAATTAGATCATACTTTATATCAATAAAGTTGCATTTATCTGGAAAAGGATCTAGCTTAGATAGCAACGGCTCATAAATCATAACCAAAGGAGGCTGTTGCAAAGTGTGTACTGGTATCATAATAGTTCCAATTACCTTAAAAAAAGTCCAAGTAAAGTTCCGAGCAGTCTTTTGTGAAATCTTCACAAAAGGCATTGCTATATAGCTGCTTCATATATTAATGTAATATATGGCTATTCTTGAGAGTATCAATGGTTTTTTGTTCTTTTAAAAATGCTTAATGTTGTACCCTCTTCAATTGACTATACTGCGGTTAGCCTACCGCAGCAGGCTAATACCAGTTTTGTAACTGCACTCCCGTAGTCACAGAGGGGTCATAAGTGTCTGTGCAATTGTTTACAGACATTTAGAAAACAGAAAGCAAGTAAATAAATTTCTAGAGATGAGAAATTTGTCCGGCATCTCGGTCGATCGTAATCCTCACCTGTGTCCTTGATTCTTTAAAGAAGTATAATCCTCAAAAGGGAATATTTGATCAATTTTGGAAATGATGAAGAATGCGTACCTTGAACAACAATAGTCGGAATGTAAAAATAGTTTGACGAAAAAAAACGATAACGTTAAACTATTGGTAAATTAGCGAGGACTTTTTTTTTTGTTTTTCTTTTTTTTTTTCTGATGTAGCAGGCTAGAAGAAGACTATTTTTTCCCCTTTCCTTGTCCTTCGTGCTTCTTCCTTTCATCAGCAATTACTCTTTGATTGTTCAAAATAGGTTGTGGCATCCAAGCAATGATACTTCGTTGTAGTTTATCTGTAAGTACAGTTCTGCCTTGTCATTTCTTCATAATTGCATCTGTTAACAGATATGTTTCTTGCATAGCAATCTTGGGTAAATGATGATTTTTCTCCATGCTTTCGGGAAAGGTATCTGAGAAGTGTTCTTTTGTGTTAACTATTTACGACAGGATTATTCTCTTACAAAATTTACTTGTAGGGTGATAGACGGTGGATTATTGATGTTATTTTTGACATTTGCGATAGTCCACTTGATCGCAAACAGTGTGGACTATTATCGATCGCATTCGTCAGCCTATGCACCACTATTGAATAAATTACCCACCGCTGTTAGTCGCTCATACGGTACAACAGAAATTGACAGCAGCAATAATGAAAATTGTGTGGATGGAGATGATACCATTCCTTTGAAAATTGAGATCAAAGCTTTTCGATGGACATTGTATAATACCTCTCGAATCATTTTCTCCATCATCCAATTGTGTATGTTTACTTATGCAATTAGAAAAATCTTCAATGACGATTATACTTTATCACCTAACGAAGGCAGCCAATCTGATTTATTATTTGCTTACAGTGTCCGATCTGTATTTTGGGTAATATACTTTGTTGATGGGAGTACAAAGCAATGATCAAATGAAACCTTGTTAACTTTCTGTTTTTTAAACTTTAGGCTTATAATCTAATTATTTCCAGCGTAATCTTATACCTATCTTCGTCCTACAGCGTATTGGCGAATACACTATGCCAGCAACTCAATCTGTTATATTTGCTGGACTTTTTCATTACTGTTATTGATATCAGATCCTATTACGTCGCAGCAGTCAACCATAGCATCGGTTATTGTTTATCTATGGTCACAAGTGGCTTTGATTTCTTATTATTGATCATCATCATCAACGAGTCGCGTTGCGAACCAGTGAAACCTATCATAACCGAAGATGTAAGTTTGAGTGTAGGAATCGCAATAAGAAGAGAAGCATTGGATTGCTAACAATGTGCTTATACAGGGACGTATCATGTCGGGCGAGCATTGGGCTTCTTTATACTCAAAGTTTATGTTCAGCTGGGTCAACGTGATGATGAAGGAAGGATTTAAGCGCACATTGGATGATAAGGATTTGGTTGAATTACCACTCAACAACCGCGCCAAGTATACTTTGACGGATTACAATAACCATAAAAGATCAGCAAGCATTGCGGCAACGCTTATACGAACCTTCCGCTGGGAACTGGCTTATCAAACATTGTATTGTCTGGGTTGGACAATTTTTGTATTTGGTCCACCTTTCTTCTTAAACAAGATTGTCAAGTATATCGAAAATCCGATGGGAGAGCCAGTATCTACAGCATTTTTGTACGTGCTCGGTCTATTTATCACTAACTCAGCTCAATCTTTGCTGCTCCAGCAAGGTCTCTATATCGGCCGTACTTTGGGCATCCGAATTCAGTCTATCATTATCGGCGAAGTTTTTTCAAAATCATTGCGTCGCCGTGATCAAAGTGGATCTTCCAATGCAGCTACTTCGGCAGTGGATGAGGAAACCAAGACCGTCGACTCCAAATCGGGTGATGATAAAAAGTCAGACGCCAATGGTAACGTGAACAACTTACTATCCGTTGATGCACAAAAGGTTGCAGAGATTGCTGCCTACATCTTCTATGTTTATTGTTATCCTCTGCAAATTATCTTCAGTATTTGGGGGTTATATAAGCTTTTGGGCACAGCAGCTCTTTGGGGTGTTCTGGTTATGCTTGCCTGCCAACCTTTTACTTACTTGTTGGGCTCACGCTTTGAGAAATCTCATTCCTCTGTCATGTCGGCTACTGACAAGCGTCTCAAATTGATGAATGAACTTCTCTCCGCTATTCGTATTGTAAAGTTCTTTGCTTGGGAAAGCGAGTTTAAAAAGCGTATCATCGATGCCAGAGATAACGAATTACGCGCGATTCGATCCCGTTTGATGACATTTATGTGGATGGTGAATTCGTGGTTCTTTATCCCTATTCTTATTATGGTCGCTACTTTCTACGTATATACGAAGGAGCATATATTGACTGCGTCTGTTGCTTTCACAGCCTTGGCATTATTTAATACTTTCCGTGGTGCTTTGGATGAATTGCCCCTGCTGACGTCTTATTTAATTCAGGCCAATGTTTCCATCAGACGTGTAGAAAAATTCCTTGATGAAGAAGAAGTGGAGCTCCCAGTTCAAAGAAATACCCATGCCAATAACAACGGCGTCATTATCGGCTTTATTGATAATGCTTCATTCGGTTGGGAAAGTTCTTCTGCTGATTCTGCTACTGCCAACAAACCTGCTATCAAGGATTTAAATTTGAATTTCCCTGTCAACAAGCTGTCCATCGTTTGTGGTCCGACTGGTTCCGGAAAGACAACCTTGTTAGCCAGTTTACTCGGTGAGACACGCTGCCTTTCGGGCCAAGCAATTTTGCCTCGTGTCATTCCTAACAAAACCAGTCCACTAGGAGGGGCTGTCTCAGGCATTGCTTATGTTGCTCAAACGGCCTGGTTACAGAATTGTAGTATTCGCGACAATATTTTGTTTGGGTTACCTTTTGATGAGGAACGCTATCAAGCTGTTCTGTACATGACTGCATTGACTCGTGACTTGGATATCTTGGAGTTTGGTGACGCTACTGAAGTTGGAGAGAAGGGTATTACATTAAGTGGGGGTCAAAAGCAGCGCGTTGCTATCGCGCGTGCTGTGTATTCTCAAGCTTCTACTGTCATTTTGGATGACTGCCTAAGTGCAGTGGACGCTCATACTGCTAAACATTTATACGAACACTGTTTGATGGGTGATTTGATGAAGCATCGTACTGTTATTCTGGTAACTCATCATGTAGGTCTTTGTTTATCCGGTGCCGAATACGTTGTCGCTATGAAGGATGGTAAAGTAGTGGCTGCAGGTACTCCTAAACAAGTGCTAAAATCTGGTGCTCTTGGTGAAGAATTAGCTAAAGTTGAAGAAGCAAAAACTGTCACCGCTGAAGAAAGTGCAGTCGAGGGTCCTATTCCTGTTGTTCCAAAAACAATGACACAGAAGAAGAACAACGCTGACGGTAAAGGAGGTAAACTGACACAAGATGAGGAACGTGCCCAAGGCGGCGTTTCTTGGAGTGTCTACAAGACCTACATCAACGCATCAGGTGGATATACATTTTGGTTCGTCGTGCTCATTCTATTTGGTGTCGCTCAATCTTGTGCACTGGCACAAGACTATTGGATCAAGGTTTGGTCAGCAGCCTATGGCCAGAGTTACCATGTTCAGGAAGATGGCTCAGCCAATTTCACTTCCAGTGATTATGTTCAACAGCAATCACTGGGCTTTTATTCCGTTCATAACACAGCATTCTCCATCCTGGGTCAGAACTACTTGAAATCAACCTTTGTTCAACCACTCATGAACACTCTCGAAGCCGTCAAAGATCCTTCTCAAACAGTAGATGTAGTCTACTACCTGGGTATCTACTTTTTGATTGGTGTTTTAGCCTTATTGATGACTACTCTTCGTACTTTTATCCTCTTTACTGGTTCTTTGAGAGCCTCTCGTCGCATCCATAGTGAGTTATTAACTCGTATCTTACGGGCTAAAGTTCGCTTCTATGATACTACCCCATTAGGCCGTATTGTCAATCGTTTCTCATCTGATCTGGCTACTATTGATCAAGAAATTTCTCCTTCGCTTACATTCCTTATTTATTCTATTGCAGCCACCTTGTGTGTTATCTTACTCATCTCAACTGTCACACCAACTTTCTTGATCCCCGGCTCTGGCATTGCATTAATGTTTGTGGCCATTGGCGTTTATTATCTTCGGACGTCGCGTGACATGAAGCGCCTGAACTCAGTGAGCCGTAGTCCTATCTATGTTCAATTCAATGAAACGGTGAACGGTGTTACGACCATTCGTGCCTTTGGATCTCAACTTCGTTTCATTAATGAAAACCATAAGAAGATTGACAGCAATAACCGTCCTTTCTTGTGGATGTGGGCTACTAACCGTTGGTTGCATTGCCGCGTGGATGTGCTAGGTGCCTTTGTTGGCTTCTGTACTGGCTTTGTGCTTGTCTTATCGCGCCATTGGATCGATCCTGGCTTGGCTGGGCTCTCTCTTAGCTACTCGTTAACATTCACACATCACGTTTTATGGGTCGTCAGAACTTATGCTATGAATGAAATGAACATGAATGCTATTGAACGTGTGCATGAATATTTGGATGTAGAAGAAGAACCTCCTGTTGACGTCCCCGCGATGGAACCTAGTCCCACTTGGCCTGAACAAGGTTCTATTGAAGTCAAAGATTTGGTTATGCAATATGCACCGGAAAATCCTCCAGTGATCAAAAATATATCGTTCAAGGTCAATTCCCGCGAAAAAGTCGGTATTGTCGGTCGAACAGGTTCTGGTAAGTCTACCTTGGCGCTTTCTATTTTCCGATTCATGGAGCCCACGAGTGGTACAATCAAGATTGATGGTGTTGATATTCATAAGATCGGTTTGAATGTCCTTCGTTCTCGTTTGACAATTATCCCCCAAGATCCCGTATTGTTCTCGGGTACGTTACGTAGTAATTTGGATCCTTTTGGTCAGCATAATGATCTAGAGCTCTGGGCTGCCTTGAAACGGTCGCACTTGATTGATGAGCAGCAGCAACAGGATCCCGAACACAGTATTACTTTAGATTCTGTGGTCGCTGAAAATGGCTCGAATTGGTCTCAAGGACAGCGTCAGTTGATTGCTTTGGCTCGAGCTCTTGTCAAAAAGTCTTCTTTAATTATATTGGATGAAGCAACCTCGTCGGTTGATTTTGATACAGATCACAAGATTCAGCAGACTATTCGAACAGAGTTTAAAAATTCTGCATTGCTTTGTATTGCTCATCGTATCCGAACAGTAGCAGATTACGACCGTATTCTTGTATTAGATCATGGTGAAGTGAAGGAGTTTGACACGCCATACAAGTTAATGACAAAAGAAGGCGGCATCTTCAGTCAAATGTGTTTGCGTTCTGGTGAATATAATGAACTTTTAGCCATTGCTAAAGCTAAAGAAAACATGGAATAATAAGCCTTAATACGTTGTCCCTTATTTATTCTCCCTTATATATATATTATCAATTATATTATAGAATATCCCCCCTTTAGTGTTTATATATCAATTTTTCTATAAAAAATTACTAATAATCTATCTGTTTTGAAGTGCTTTAACTACGCTCGTCATCATTTTTAAGCAAACAAATTGACTTTCTGAAATGAATCTCAAACTGTTTAATGAAAACTCGACGTGGAATATAAAGTTTGAACAGGCAACCTTTTACGATAATTTATTGTTCAGCAGTTATGAAATGTATGGGTCTCTAATAAGATGAAATATACCTCTTTTTGTATATAAAACGTATACTCATGTTAGAACTGTCTAGCCACTCTCAAAAATACTTCTTGCTGCAGTATAGGATTGATGAACAATCTTCCTGTTATTAGGAAGAACAACGTTGTCAATATGATACGTATCACACGCGATGCTATAACCGTCCATCGATGATTACTGTGGTTGTACTGATTATTATGAGCCTTTCGTCGCATCTTGATTGTTTGTACTTCTACAGCGACTGCAGCACCATGTATAAGAAAGAATAGCGTAAGCTCGAATGTTATTATACGGGCGGCAGCTGCTATCATGAAATCATGTATTATCCCACTAAGAAGAAATACAAGGAAACCACAAATGGTCGGATCTAAACTGAATATAGATGTTTGGTGTTTGATAGCTTGCAATTTTCGAAACTCGTCGCTTTTTTTAACGTCAACTAACTGTTTGCGAGTGAACTGTGTAAAAATAAATTGATGATATAGCCTGCTGACTGGTCGATTCCATCGGCGACTATGAAAGGAAGAGTTTCATCAAAAAAAGAACTTTTCTTAAAGCAAAAAAAGGGAATCGCAGACGATAGCTTGGTATACTTTACTTCCAAAAATCTTTTGGACTGAAATTAGACGAACCACGCAGATAATGTTATAGATATTGCGATGTATAAGAATCAGATTCTTAGTTTTCTGGAGTCATGGACACATTTGATTTGAGCCAACCTACCTTGTTGACATGAAAGGATTATCAAAAACATCATTGAACCTTATTAATGTAATTGCTTGAGCTACTCCCATTATAATATCCGTCACGCTCATCATACAATAAATCTTCCAGCCCAATGCATAGGTTAAATAGAGAGCCTTAAAACTATAAAATGGATACTTCAAGATTGTAGACAAATTTTTAGGTAGTATCACAGGATCTAGCAGCAATTTCATAAATGCAAATTTGGCTAAACCACGAACGGTTTTCTTTAAGCCTCGTATTCTAATCTGCTGTTTGCTCAAATTAGCTTTGGATTCGTCCTGAAAAGTAGCAATTTTTACCAACTGAGTAATCCATCCTTTAAAAGCAACCAAAGTTGAGTTCTTGTTGCTCTTGATATCTGCTATTTGTTTTTTGTTGGCAAGGTAAATAATCTGTGCCGCCAGAATCCATGGCTGAACCATAAATGATATATTTCCAAAATCGTACTTTGAGGCGATAAAAATTGGAAGTATGAAATGATATGTTGCTATAAATACATGCAGGATAATTTTGGTCTGGCGTGTAGTAGTCGGTACAGTTTTTATCAAAAAATAATCGAAAAACAGTACTCCCATATATATAAAAGCTAGAGTTTGTACTGGTAAAATAACAGGTGTAGGAAGGCGCAAGTATGTAACATAGGATCCTACATGTGGTGGTATCATGCTCTTCCAAAGATGTTCGACCTCAATATGAGAAAGAAACGAAAATAAATGAGTAGAAAATTTTTTGTCTGCTAGCCATCGCCATCCAAATTTGATCTTGATACTCAGCAGCTTTCTTTCTTCCAATGCTTTAAGGTTATCCATTCAATGTGCAAGTTTTATAATACATAGACAAAACAAAGTAAACGCTATACAGTTATTCGATCTTAATAATCGAAGCGTTCGTCTTCATCCAAACATTCATCTTCCATGTAGAAGGTGGGGTTGATACGGGTGATGAAGTCTAGAAACCATTCTCCATTGCTTAATTTGGTGATATCGACTGTGGCAACCATGCCCACCAGCATATAATCAACGATTTCTTTTTCAAAATATACTTTAAACTCTTCACGGTTATCTTCTTGATTTTCAAATATGACTTGAATCAATTCATCAGGCTGGGCTTTTTCCTTATCATAAGGAGCAATTTCCTTAAATTTGACAATGGTCGCTTTCCGACTCTCTACAGCAGATACCTGTTCAAGATTTGGAATATGTTTACGAACAATTTTCTTGGTTTCGTCAAGAGCGCTAATGTTATCACCTTGTGGAAACATATCAGAGAACAAATTCAATCCTTTTTGATCCATCCACGATATATCCAAATTTGCAAGAGTATCGTCTGTACCAAAAACAGAAGTACAAGCCTTATTATAGCCCCCAGGTACCATTAAGCTCAGCTGCTTACAAAGAGGGAGCTCAATCTTGGCTTTAGCACAAATAGCACGCGCACCGGCAATATCTTCTGCGTACTCGGGAGCTACGTTACGGATCTCCAGGTACCTTAGAAAGGCATCGATCAGCTTGGGAGCATCGATGAAGTCAGAGAGACCTGTAAAACGCGATTCACGAATAAAGGTGTTGCCCAAGAATACCTGAGCAACTTCTGTAAAGTTTACTTCCAACCCTTCTTCATCTTCAACATCAGGAACATAATCAGTTGCTGCCTTGGCAGCTTCCCAATCAACGTTTGCCTCAGGATCAGCAGGAGTATCAGCACTAGTTGCACGACCCAAAAACATATTGGGTCCCGTCTTGATACCGCCAAAGGCGAGGTAGCGGTCAAATATCTTCTTTTTGGCGTCGGTAAACTTATGATTCTTACGATATTTCCAAAGAGCGTATTCAATTCTTTGTGCAAGTGGATTTGAGCTATCGAGTTGAGTTACCCATATAATGTGTTTTGTTCAGCAGAAAGATAAAATAATGGAAAAGATTTTTTTTCACCACAAATCAACACTTACGGATCATATGGGTTTTCAATAACGTCTTCATTATTGTGTTCTTGATAGTCGTCAGGTATTTCAGAACCGGCTTCTGGCAAATTTGCAGTTTTAGATTTCTTCTTTTTCTTCTTCTTCTTCTTCTCACCGTTTTGAGCTGTTTTATTTGTTTTCCCTAAACTGACAGGTGTTGCTAGCTCTCGTGGCAGATCAGCAATTTCTTCTTCTTGTTGCTGACTAACGTCAATTTCGTTGGGTGGGGAGATCTCATTGTCATCGTCTGCGATTCTATTCTGCTCTATATATTGCGCTCTATATTGTTACGACATGGCAAGAGACGTCAGTAATGTATATATAATTATCAATTTTCAGTTGTAATAGAGCCTACATAAAGTTTTCTCTAGCCTCTTGTGTCTTAAGATCTTGGTCTTCCACCATTGAACGATTTTGGTCAAGGTATAAAGAAAAACAATGGAATCACTGAACAAAGAGCATAAATTATGGCGCTATTTTAAACTTTTTTTTTTTTTTTTTTTTTTTGCCCTGATTTCCGTCCACCCAAACTAAACGCAGTTGGTAGGTCGTCATACACTGAAATGATCTTTGACCCTTTTCACCTTTTTATTTCTGAAGAAAATTCACAAGAAAGAGAGTACAAACAATTGTAAGCAAGATTGAAGTGCATTGACCCTGTAGGATAATTAAATATAACTCTCCTTGCTTCGTAAAATAACGGCTTATTCAGCGAATTATAAATTATCAAACTAAGAGTGTTTTACTGGCCCAAATTATTGATATATCATAGAAAGTGAGCTTCTGATGTGACAAATTCAAAAAAAGTTGAATCGCCAAGCTAGCCCAAAGCTACTTTTTCACGTTAAAATTAATATGTACTGCTAAAGCAAAAACACAGATGAGAACAGTTGGATAAATTACAAATGATGAACTTGTTCTTTCCGTCAAATGTCGTATTCAAAACAACAGTTAGCATGCTTGTGAACATTGCCAAGATAAATAGGTTAATTTTTGGGTTGCTCACACAATTATTTTTCATTGGCAAACATTTTTTATTATGCAGCGATTAATGCATTTCGGTCTAAAGCTCTATAAAGGCAATCAATTCCCTACTTTCCCGGATTCACTTGCTTTGACTACTAGGCATTCGTCTACCACCAAACGTGCCAAGCGACTGGCTTCGCGGTTAGGGCCTAGTTAGGGTTAGGAATTTGGTACGATTAGGATTAGGATTAGTATATGTATTTATTACTGCACTCAGGTTAAGGTGAAATATTTCCCAGCTTCAAAAATCAATTGTCTTTTTGCACTTGACTTTCCTGACGCGTCGGAGTTTTGGAAAAAGAAACGCGAAAATATTAAATCGGGTCCACAAAAAATTTGAAAGGCACAAAAAAGAAATCGCCCCTCCATTTCTTGTCTTTGTCTTCTCCATATCGCCACCTTACGCCATGAGCAGTCGATCGGATAGAGCAAATAAGTTAAAGCAACTACGAGAAGCTAAGCTAACGAAAAGTAAAGCAAAAAAGATTCAGGTACAAATGCACACGTTTATATGGTCAGCTCGCAATAAACAAAATAAGGAGTACTGAGAAGTAAGTTTTCCACTACCATCTTTATTGTCAAAAGGACGATGAGCAGTTCTTTGAGGAACTAGAAGAGGATACATACAAACAGCTTGATGAAGATTTTGTAGAAGATGATGATAATGCAGGTTATATTGACAATGGATTTGATGATCAAGTATTTTCAGACGAAGAATACGACCAAGAGCCAGCAAATGGTAATTACTGTAGCAATCAAACAAAAAAAAGGATAAGTACATTAATCTCAACTGTAACATGCAGGCAAACGAAAGAGAAAAACAGGCAAACAGGAAAAGAATTTGAAAAAGGAACCGGTAGTAGCCAAACCGAATCAACAAATCAATCGCTTCTTCAACAATTCCACCTTAAAATCTGCGTTGAAACCAAAACCAAAGCCGGTTGATGAAGAGGAAACTGAAGATTTCATGGCAAGCTTGCTATCAGATTTCAGCTCAAGCAGTAATACAATGCCTCCTGCCAAAAAAGTCAGCAAATCATTAAAATCATCTCCTTTAAGGTCTGCAGTAAACAGACCGAAAACCCTTAATACAGCTGCATCGATGACGTCCACTACACCAGTTGTGACATTTAATCAACGTGTTGATGCCAAAGACGCCCAAAAGACATCTTTACCTTCGAATGAAAATGGTCATTCATCCAGCTCAACCGTTGACCAAATCAGCAACAACATCTTGAACGATACATTGGATGAAGATATAATGTTCGATAACGATTTCGGGCCTGATGATGATATGGATGCAATCATGGATGATGCGGATAAATATGCTGACACTACGCAAAAAGAAAAAGAAGTCGATAGCTTAATGGTACAACAGAGAGCGCCTAATTTTAAAACTACCAATTTGAAGCAAATTCCTAGCGATTTACAGGGCTGGAAAGTGACTGATGCAGCTATGGCCGATACATTTAACCAGGATACCATGAAAGAAGAAACACAAAAAATGGATATACTTGAAAGTAACAAGCATCTTCACTTTTGGTGGTATGATGCTTATGAAAGGAAAGAAAAGGGTTATGTCTACCTATTTGGCAAAGTATTGAATAAAGGGACCAATAAGTATGTCAGCTGCTGTGTTACTGTCAAGAATATCGAAAGAAATTTGTTTATTTTGCCTCGCGCACGAAAATTGAATGGTATGTTCAAAATGCTAAAAGCTTTAATAACATATCGGATAGACTAACAAACAGAACCGTTTCCTTATATGTGACTGAAGATGAAGGAAACGCGACAGAAGAAGAAGTTAGTATGGCAGATGTCTATAGTGAAATATCAGAATTATGTACGAAAAAGGGAATCAGCAAATTCGCTTCAAAGGAAGTGAAGAGAAAATATGCGTTTGAATCACCTGATGTACCAACAGAAAGTAGCTATTTAAAAGTATTATACGGTTACGACCAGCCAGCATTCACTGGGGATGAAACGGGTAAATGTTTCAGTAAAGTATTTGGTGCGCCTACCGGGCCATTGGAGCATTTCTTAATCAAGCGTGACATTATGGGCCCATGCTGGTTGGATATTGCCGATGCTCAGTTAAATAACGTCAGCGAAACGTGGTGTAAAGTTGAAATCTGCGTTGAGGACCCTAAAACCGTCAACCCTCTTGTCGACGCTAGTGGCAACAGACCCACTCATTTTCCTCCTTTAGTTGTTATGTCACTCTGCTTACGTACAATTCTCAATGAAAAAAAGAATGTCAATGAAATTGTTGCCGCCAGTGCCTTTGTATGTGATTCTGTACAAATCGACAATGCTGTACCTATCGAGCAACTGAGCAAGTCCCGTTTTACAGTAGTTCGCCAGCTGGACAATAAGCCTTATCCTGCTAATTTTACTGAACTAGCTGCAAAAGAACGGAAAGAAAATGGATTTACCATTCAAGTAGAAAGAAAAGAAAACTCGTTGTTAAACTATTTAATTGCAAGAATTTATATGTGTGATCCAGACGTAATCGTGGGGCACAATTTTGCAGGATTCGATTTAGATGTATTGTTGCACCGTATGAAAGCTTTGAATATCCAAAACTGGCACAGATTGGGTAGATTAAAACGTAGAAAGTAAGTGTACAGCCCAGCAATACATTGCTAATGGCGTAACTATATCCAAAAGCACCAATAGAACAGTATGTTAACAGGGTAATTTAACCAATAGTTGGCCTAAACTACAAGCAGGAGCTGGTGGCGCTGGGGAGTCTACCTTCCAAGAACGTCTGATTATGAGTGGCCGACTTGTTTGCGATACCTATTTAGCCTCCAAAGACTTGATTAGAAGCAAATCTTATCGTATGACTGACCTTGCTCAATCTCAACTCAAAATTCATCGCGAGGATATAGAATTTGGCAAATCTGCAGATTATTTCGATCATTCAGATACACTTTTACACTTGCTAAAACACTGCTCATTTGATTCTTTCTTGGCTATGGCCCTTATGTTCAAGCTGCAAATTCTACCTCTGACACATCAGTTAACGAATTTGGCTGGTAATATGTGGTCTCGTACAATGACAGGTGCAAGAGCCGAACGAAATGAATATTTGTTACTACACGAATTTCACAAGGCCAAGTATATATGTCCTGAGAAAACTTATGGTGGCTCAAAGACAGCAGTTGTCCAAGCAGCAGAAATGGAAGACGACGAAGAAGCAGCAGCCTTGGCATCCAACAGCAATAATAAAAGAAAGACAGGTGGCGGTCGACGAAAGCCGGCTTATTCTGGTGGTTTGGTTTTGGAGCCGAAAAAAGGTTTCTACGATAAATACGTGCTGTTACTCGATTTCAACAGTTTGTATCCATCCATTATCCAAGAATACAACATATGTTTTACGACTGTAAATCGTGCTTCATTTACTGAAGGAACCGGAGAATCTGGCGAAGAAAAAGTGCCAGATTTACCTGACGAGACTTTGCCGCAAGGCATCTTACCACGACTGATTAAAACTCTGGTTGACCGTCGTCGCCAAGTCAAAGATTTGATGAAAGGTAACATCTCCGAGGCAGAATATACCCAACTCGATATTCGTCAGAAAGCTCTGAAACTCACAGCCAACAGTATGTACGGTTGTTTGGGTTTTACACATTCTCGGTTTTACGCCAAACCTCTGGCTATGCTGATTACACATAAGGGTCGTGAAATTCTTCAAAGCACTGTAAATTTAGCCGGCAGCTTGGATATGAACGTTATTTACGGTGATACTGACTCCATTATGGTTTACACTAATCAAAATGATTTAAACGAAGTGAAGAAAATGGGTACTATTTTACGAAAAGCAGTCAACAAGCGCTACAAGCTACTTGAAATCGGTATTGACGGCTACTTTAAACATATGTTATTGTTGAAAAAGAAAAAATACGCTGCCTTGCTAGTCGAAGAAAAGCCAAATGGTGAACTAGTCGAAACAGTGGAGACGAAGGGTTTGGATCTAGTGCGTCGTGATTGGTGTGATTTATCGCACGATGTATCTGAGCGTGTTTTGAACTTTATATTATCTGACCATGATCGAGAGGAAGTGGTTACGGAAATCCATGAATATTTAGAAGTGGTGGCAGAGCAGATCCGACAGGGCGATGTCCCTTTAGAGAAATACGTTATCAACAAACAGCTTACTAAGCGACCACAAGATTATACAGATGCAAAAAATCAACCTCATGTCCAAGTTGCTTTACGTTTAATTGCAGCAGGTCATAATGTCAAGAGTGGCGATACCATACCTTACGTTATTTGTAAAACAGACGAAGAAACAAGTGGAGACAAGAGAGGTTCTGCTTTGAGAGCCTACCATCCTGACGATGTGATAAAAAATAATATGCAACTGGATATTGAGTGGTATCTTCATCAACAGGTTCACCCACCCTTGACCCGTCTATGTTCGCCTATTGAAGGCACAGATCCTGCTCGACTTGCTGAATGCTTAGGTTTAGATACAAGAAAATACAACTTCGCTCACACCAGCACCATTGCAGAAGAAGAAGATCCGGAATTCGCAACTTTAGACTCTCAAATTAGTGATGAAGAACGTTTCCAACATTGCGCTCGACTGCATTTGAGGTGCCAATATTGTGGTGAACAGGAGCAGAACGTATTTGAGAGCATTATACGGGTTTCAAACGATTCTCAAATTGAAAGTGGCTTTGACTGCACTAAATGTCATATTACTCTGGGTCAATCAAGTATACGTGTTCAGGTTATAACAGCTATCCGAAAACATATTCAAAGATATTACGAAGGATGGTATGTGTGTGATGATGTAACTTGTAATAATCGAACACGCATGTTATCTGTATTTGGACGAAGATGCATTCTTGATAATTGCCGTGGAACCATGAAGAGAGAGGTAAAATCGTACAACAATCATTGCCCATTCATAATGAACTCATTCGATATTCTTCCTATTAGTACACGGATAAGCAATTATATACCCAGCTTTTGTATTTTTCCTCTATCTTTGATCCCTCAAAAGCAAAGGACAAATACCTATCAGGACCCTTCGCAGGTAGAATCATGAAATTTTTGGAGCATGATAAAAACGGCTAACTAACAAAGCAAATGTTTCCATTTTTCTTTTATACCTAGATCAAGCAGAAGTCATCATTAACAAACACACTGCATTACTAATCTCCCTCCAAGCAATTGCAGATTTATATCTTGACAGATCGAAATATCGTCACATTGACCTTTCACAGTTGCTATCCCGACTGAATATTTAATTACTATCTTCATACTTAGAATTGCTTTATTACGTTCCTTGTTCAATCCCAATATAACTGATATGTACATAGTAGTTTACTTTCATTGATTTTCAATCTCAAATTCAATTGATTTTTGTTCAATATCAAAGATGATGGTATTATGAAAGTGCGTGTAAGAGTTAATCGCACTTTGAGAGAAATTCAATGGCTGTAGTTTTAATCAAATAGTTGCGTTTTTACAGTACTGCTTGTCCTATTGGATCTGCTTTAATTTCTGATAGATCGATACTTTCATCTTTTTCTGTATCAATTTCTCCAATGGTGCACCTATAATATAAGCTATCGTTAACAAACATTTGTACTTTGCAAGTGTCGGTTTTCGAGTATAACTGTTCATACACATTATCGCCCCTTATCAAAAATAAACCAAGTTTAACAACTTCTGTTCCTTCGCTGGAGAATACACGCTCTTCACAATGTTCCAAAATGATGTTCGCTGTTTGGTCAGTTCCTCTTAATGTGCCCTAAAAAAGCATACAAATATTAAACACGTGTTACAGCGCTGAAGCTCGATTCTTCAATTATTTGCAATGACTAGCTTTACAATTAAAATTCTGCCATCGAGAGTGAGAACTAAAACTTTATCTATTGTATTGATTATTTAATAAGCTCTTATTAGCTTGAATATTCCTTTGAAATTGTTGGTTTAGCTGCTTATTTTTCCACTCTAAGGATCGTAAGTACATACTGTCAACGTATGGCTGAAGTAAGCTCATTTGTGTAAAAGATAAGGTTGTTTAAAGATTTTCAAAGTAGAGATCGCTGAAAACGATCTAAAATTATATCGAAAAGGTTCAAAACGAAAATGCGTGTATTTTTTTTTCAAAAAAAAAAGAAAAACTCAAGCACACTACGGGCATACCATTTAGCTTTGGATGTTAAGTCACACCGAGCACGATCAATATAAATTAGACACGTTAAAGACGGACGCTTAAATATTACTGCTCTCTTGTTGCTATCACACAATGTCAAAAGGCAATGCTCCCTTGAAAGTTGCCTTTGTTCACCCTGACCTAGGCATAGGTATATAGCCTACTTTTCGAACCTATAGACAAAAGCGTCAACTTATACTTTGTGCTGATTTTAATACAGGCGGAGCAGAACGGCTGGTAGTTGATGCTGCCATGGGCATTCAGAGCAAAGGTCATATTGTCACTATGTACACCAGTCATCACGATCCAAACCATTGCTTTGATGAGACTAGAAACGGAATGTTGAGAGTATGTGTGATAGGCAATTTTTTACCTCGTAGTTTGTTTGGCCGATTCTATATTGTTTTCGCTGTTCTTCGACAATTAGCTCTAGTTATTTGGCTTTTGTTCCATGAAAAAAATACATACGATGTTATTTTTTTGGATCAACTGAGTAGCTGTATACCCTTATTGAAATGGTTCTCTTCGACTAAAGTAATAACTTATACTCAAATTCATATAAGAGAAATCGATTAGCTGATGTGGAACTATTATCTTAGGTATTATTCTACGGCCATTTTCCAGATGCATTTTTATCCAAGCGAGAATCAATATTAAAAAAGTTATACAGATTACCTTTTGATAAGATGGAAGAAGTGACAACAAACATGGCAGATACAATTGCGGTTAACAGTCAGTTTTCAGCAAGTATGTTCAACAAGGCATTTTCCTCAGGATTGAAACAGGCAACTGTACTCTATCCACCTATCAATTTTGCCTGCTATGACAATTCTGTTGATATGTCAGATCCTACTGTGAAGTTAATCGAAACGTAAGTTGTTGAATATGAACTTACTGAGAAATCCAACAAAAACCATTTATGTTATCTACCTTTATTCTGTAGGAACAAGAAGATTATTGTTTCGATTAATCGATTTGAAAGAAAAAAGAATATTGAGTTGGCATTAAGAGCCTTTGCTTTACTAGAGAAGAACAATTTGCTACCGAAAGACGATTTCCAACAAAATTATCGTCTTGTTTTGGCCGGCGGTTATGATAAGCGAGTCGTAGAAAATGTTGAATACTTGAAAGAATTGGATACCTTAGCTACCAAAATATTCGGTTTAAAAACGTTTACCATCTACCCAAGCCCGGGTATTCAACAACAACATGTACCTGAAGATGCTCAAGTCGTTTTCTTATGTTCTTTCAATGATGCTCAACGCACTTATCTATTGAACCGATCAATAGTGCTCCTCTATACTCCTTCTAACGAACACTTCGGTATTGTTCCCATCGAAGCCATGTACACAAGATTACCAGTGATTGCCACAAATAGCGGTGGACCTTTGGAAACTGTTATAGATAAAGTGACTGGTTTCAACCTTCCACCTGAGCCTGAGAAATGGGCAGAAGGCATCAAGGATCTTACATTAGGCAAATATGATAGGGCCAAAATGGGAGAAGTGGGCCGAGAGTATGTCAAGTCTAAGTTTTCTTTGGAGGCATTCTCTGATCAATTAGAAGATATGATGGTGCAATTAGTATCGACACCGAATGATCACCATTTCGGAGGGCCCTTGGCTTTTATCCTTGTAGTAGTGTTTGGTTTACTTTCTGCTTTCATTTACTCGTATTTCCAATAAAATTATGTGAGGGGTTTGAAAGTGTCCAATCAACTCAGAGATCAGCAATTCACACCAGTGCTTATCGCCCTTCAAATTTGTAATTATAAAAACAACTCTAGCAACTTACAATATAAAGTATCTTAATAATACTTGAAATGCGAAGTGCTACATTCATATCGAACTGCTACCGATATTAACCAAGGGCTGTTATCCTAGCTTCTCAGCAAGTTATTTCAGACCCCTTCGCAACCTCCTTTAAACTGCAAACCTTTTTCAAAGGCTTACGAATAGTACGCTTATTTGGACCACGTGCAGACATGCATGTACGCTTAATTTGCTGGACCTTATGATTTCAATAACTTTAGGAGTGGCTAGAGAACGTATGAAGCATCACAGTGAAGAAGAATTGATAATTAGTTTTTATTTTTGCCTCTTTCCACCTTTTTCTTGTCATATTGGTAAAGGTTGGGAGAAACGCAATGAGTAAAGATGAGCTTTTATTGTGGGGTGTAATAATCTGCATAATGAACATGAACCAAGAGGCACCTGACCTTATTATGTTGGTAAAGAAGTGTTAATAATCCACCTTTATACCACCCTAGACTACATAAGCATTGTCTGCATCTTTTATTGGTGTGCAACCGGAACAAAAAGAAAAGAAAATATTGTAAAACCGCATGTTCAATTACATAGCTTTAGAACTTCTTTGTTCTATCAGAGACAGCTCCTCAATTTTCGAAATAAAACTTTTTTCTCATTTTTCCTTTCAAAGATTGTTATTTTTCAAAAATAATGAATAACGATCAGCATCACCCGTTTCAGGTCACAAAAGAAACCGATGAATACACTCAATTATTAACTGAGTTGCATTCTGATTACTGTAACGAGCAACCCTCTGACGTTCTGCAGTTTTGTGCAAATTTCTTCATTCAAAAACTGGAGGCGCAACGCGCTGCTTTTAGACATACAAACCTCCATCAGCAAACTGAGGAGCGCCTCCAACGGCCCACTAATACTCTGTTTAATAGTAAGTAACTAAAGGCGTATTTTATCCCATATGCGGCGAAAATTTATTCGTCTTTGAAACATTATGAACCTTTGTATATGTGTTTAACTATACAAACAAACGAGCAGCTTAACCAATTCTTTTATTTGTTTTCAATTTTCTTTTTATCCTTCCTCGGAACGTACTTGCTAGACGACAGCAGTAGTAATGATTTACACCCATTGTCTGCACAATGTAGTTTTACAGACGAGTATCCTGCGAACGGTAACCCTTTTCAATGGAATCAAGATACACAAATGACCAACACAACAGCTGAGGATGAAGAGCGTGAGGAAGAAGAAGAGGAGGACGATTTCGAGGAAGACGATAAATTCTCGACTGCACCTTTACCTTCTTTACCACCCGTCAACTACAACCGTGGTCGACGTACTTCCGTAAGTGCTGAATCCATGGCACCCAGCTCTCACAAAGAATTTGTTAAAGTTGTCATCCCTAAATCAGAGGAACAGATGGAACGTATCAAAAAGAGTATTAGCAATAACTTTTTATTCCGTAATCTCGACGAAGACCAATATATGGATGTTGTGCATGCCATGTCAGAGAAGCGTGTACCTAAAGACGTGCGTATTATTGAGCAAGGCGATGTTGGTGATTATTTTTATGTGGTAGAATCAGGCACTTTAGACTGTTATATTGGGGACAATAAGGTTACCAACTATGAAGCAGGTGGCAGTTTCGGCGAACTGGCCCTAATGTACAATGCACCTCGTGCGGCAAGTATTACTACTACATCGAACTGTGTTCTTTGGGCTTTGGATCGTATTACATTTAGAACAATTTTGATGGAAAACACATCACGAAAAAGACGCATGTACGAGGATTTCTTATCAGATGTTGGATTATTGAAATCGTTAGAGTCGTACGAGAAGCATAAGATTGCTGATGCTCTTGAATCAGTTTACTTTGAAGATGGACAGGAGGTGGTTAAGCAAGGAGATGTAGGAGATCAGTTTTATATTATCGAATCTGGTGAGGCTGTAGTGTTGAAAACAGAAAATGGCGAACAACAACAAGTGAACAAATTGGAAAGAGGCTCTTACTTCGGTGGTATGCTTATTTAAATGAAATAGATATGCAAAAATGGATTACTAAAATGATTATCAAATTAGAATTGGCTTTGTTGAACGATGTACCCAGAGCTGCAACAGTGGTCGCTCATGGCAGGCTTAAATGTGCCACACTTGGGAAAAAGGCATTTACGCGTCTTTTAGGTCCTGTATTGGATATTTTGAAACGTAATTCAGAGAACTACCATGCTGTCATCAATCAGCAAACAGTGTCAGCTTAGAGTAGAGAAAGAAGAAGAAGGAACGTTAGAGAAAAGCTGTATAAAATGTGTAATTTTTTTGTGTATGCATAAGCAGTTGCGTTTATGTTATGTACGAAATGTGTGTTTGGAGTTATCTAGTGCATGTTGTCTTGCAAACCTATAACTCCTTTCGCCTTTTTATTTTACGAATGCCCCTCCCCCTATAAGTTTACCCTGAATAAAATTCAAAACACTTAAACGCTTCAAAGTTGTAGATCTCCTGGTTTTTTTTTTTCTTTTGTTAAATGACCTGACCCCTTGTTCTTTTAACATAGTTAACGTAACTTGGAAGTTAAATTATGCTTTCTCTTCCTTCTTTCTTCTCTTTTCTCACATTTTCTTACTTCTTCAAATTAATCAAAGATGACCGATATCCAAAGTCCAATTGCACCCACGGCTATCATGTCTAGCTCCGTAACTGTTAGCAATACTAATAGTAACTCTATGGATGATGCTACCAGCACTGCTACATCTATGGTCATCAACCCTCCTCCAAGCAATACAACTACCTTATCGCCTCATTTACCTAGTACAGGTATTGCTAATTTACCAAATCAACGACACAAAATTGTCGCTAAAAATGGTGCCAACTTTACTATCATGGTTTGCGGTAAGGAGATAATATATCAAAATTATTGATTGCTCACATATGAAAACTTAATACCTTTCTGGTATTTGAAAATTATTAGGTGAATCTGGTGTTGGTAAAACTACTTTCGTGAATACACTCTTCACAACCACTATTAAGGAGCCAAAAAACTTAACTAAAAGACATCTCAAGACGCCTGCAAAAACTGTTCAAATCAATATCACTAAAGCAGGTAAAATTAAATTGGGGAAGATGAAAGGGGAAAAAACTTGTTGTGCGCAAGTTTTTAAATTTTTTGTGTTATGTTACGATTTAGAGCTGGAAGAAAGGACGTTCAAGGTTAAGCTCACCATAATTGACACGCCTGGTTTTGGTGATTATGTTAACAACAGACACAGTTGGATTCCTATCGTAGATTTTATTGATGATCAGCATGAGAAATACATGCGGCAGGAGCAACAGCCATGTAGAAAAGGTGCAATTGACATGCGAGTACATGCTTGCTTATACTTCATTAAACCTACAGGTCACACGTAAGGATAGAATATTCCTTTTCTTCACATACACACTCCCCCCCCCAACCTCCCGTCACTAGATATCGGCACCCTAACAGCTTTATCGCTATACTTATCAGCTTAACTCCTCTGGATATTGAGGTGATGAAGCGCTTAGGCTCTCGTGTCAATTTGATACCGGTTATTGCTAAAGCTGATACTCTGACACCTGCCAATTTAGAGAAATTCAAACAGAATGTATGGGAGTTTCAAGTATTTCTCTGAATTAGACAACTTCGTTTTAAAGAAACAATCGGCTAACCAGTGCTGCTTTTAGATTCGCGAAGTCATCGCTGCTCAAAATATCCAAGTTTACAGCTGCCCTATTGATAGCGACGATGAAGACACTACTTCACGCAATAAAGACATGATGGCCGCTCTTCCTTTTGCTGTTATTGGATCTACTCAAGATGTTATAACCACTGATGGCCGTAAGGTCAAAGGTCGTGAGTACGCTTGGGGTGTTGCCGAAGTAGAGAATGACGCTCATTGTGACTTTAAAAAATTGCGTAGCCTTTTGATCCGTACTCACATGTTGGATTTGATCACTACGACAGAAGACCACCATTATGAAAACTATCGCCAAGCTCAAATGGAGACGCGTAAATTTGGTGAAGCCCGTACTCAACCAACGGAAAATGCGAAATTCAAGGAAGATGAAGATGTTTTGCGGAAGAAGTTTACGGATCAAGTTAAAGCTGAGGAGCAACGTTTCCGATTATGGGAGAAGCAGGTAAAGAAGTTGATACCATGAAAATACATGTCTGATGAATAGACTATTAAATTCTCGTTTATTGTGTCTAAATAGTTGCTTAATGAAAGAGATCGCCTTCATAAGGAGTTAGAAGCACAAGGCGAAAGGATCAAAGAATTGCAAAGTGAAATAGAATCTTATTATTATCACCAGCGAGACAAGTCAATTAGAAAATAATATGTGATCAGATCTTCTTTTCTTAGTAGCTTCTCCTTAAAACAATAGCATTTATACAATACTAAATTAGATCCTGAAGGAAGCTTGTCGACCATCTTTACAATTATAGGCAAATAAATTACTTTTTTTTGACTTTCGAACACTCGTAGAATTTCCGACAGGGAAGTAAATTTGAAATCAACATCTTCAGACATGGCAAAAATATAGCAGTTAATTTTAGAAAGACAAACATTTATTGATTATATTGCGAAAGATAAATTAAAAGTTAATTCATAATAGTATGCATACCTATGTTAATAAAATGAGATATTAGTACAGCTATTAAACAAATAGGTGCAGATTGATTATTTTGCTTGAAAAGATGCAAAAAATTAGCAAGGTTTCATCTCTATTTCATCTTTCAGAATAAAGGTTTCTTTCAACGAAGATCTCAAACTGAGCTGGGTTTAGATGTATTAGCATTAGGTGTTCATCACTCGAGATGAAAAGAGATAGAATAAAAAAAACCAGGCTAACCAATTGCACGCAGTTACAAGCATAACGCAGAACTGCATTACTAATCAAACTATATAATTTTGCCGGTACTTACTTTAATCAAAATGTTCGTCGAGAAGAAAGTAGAAAGAAAAGGGAAGTCGAAAAGACGAAATGCCAAAGAATGGCCTTTAAATACCATTTTACGCTCCAAAAATTTTTTTACTGCTTTTTCCGTTTTGACTGCTACCAAAGTCACTGTTTTCACTTTCAGTTGCTTCATTTAGGTCTGGTTAGCTAATCTGATTCAACTTACCGAACAAGTAGAACAAAAAGCTCTGTAAACATATCCATCATAAAAATTCAGTCAAATTAAGGTCATAGGGAAGAAGAATTGCAATCTTGCATTTATTACGTCCTTATTCATGACGTATGACAATAATAAACAAATGCCCTTAGATGTTTAACTCTATTTTTGAAACCCTTTTAAATTTTACATTACAGTTGAAGTTGCCTGACTCTTTACATCACATTTGCTTGATCCAAATAATTAGCCTTGCTGGCAACTTCATTGTTACAGCAATGTTTAAAAGTGCTCGTTGACCAGACTGGACGTGCCTTGCACAACTCTGGGCGGGGCCAACTTCCTTTAGTAAACTTCCATACAACCCAAACACTATCGCATATTGTGGTTGGTTTTTTTTTTACTCCTTTTTATTGTTAAACAATCGAAAAACCATGATGTTACATGCGTTGTATCAAAGAATGTACAAACCAAGAACTAGAGACTTTCTTTTTATTCATTTCATTCTTATTTAAGCCTTGTTAGCAGCCTTTTGGAATCTGAAACGAGGAGGGGGAAGACGGTTGCGACGATCAACGGCAGAACGGACACGGACAACACGAGCGTGAATGGCACAAGAGACACAGTAATGAAGCTTGACATACAACTTGGGGATAGCGTATTCTTCATAGACAGAAGCTTCTTGAAGATCACGGACGGCAGCGGCTTCAACCATGTTACGGATAGTGAAGCGCTTAATGGCCTTGTCCTTGGGACAACAACGGTAACAGTTGATACAGCGAACAAATTTGGTGTGGCCACGACCGTGCTTGTTACGTCCGTTATTTCTTCTCTTACAGGTCTAAGGAAAGCGAATGAATAGACTGATCAGTTTCATTTCTCTTGTTGCTACAAGCACACATGCACATTTCGACAGAGAATGGATATAAAAAATGTACAAAGCTGCTAAATGACAAAGTGATCCATTCAAAATAATGCAAATTTGTAACTCGACTACTTTTTTCTATGAAAAATGCAACAATAAGAAATTGAAAGACTGACACATGCGATGATTCCATGCAGGACTTGTAATTGTAAGAAATTCTGTAGGGCTGATTGAATCATGTATCATCCATCCATTCAATTTATCCATCAATTTTCGATCTGTTTAAACAGCTTTGTACTCTTTGCATATATCCATCCGTGCTGCTGTTATCCATTGCTGATGCCATGATACTAACCATATTATATGATCGAAGGTATCTCGAGAAAGGGAGATTTCACTAAATGTATTTCATGTCTTTTAATCTCCAGTACTACTTTCCCCCCACCCCCCCCCCCCCCCCCCCCCCCCGAGATGGATCTTTCCTAAGGCAGACACAGAGATTTTTGCCCGCCGATAAAGTAACCCATTCTGCGGCTGTTGAATTTTTTCGACCTTTTTTTACGTATAGGCCGAAACTGCTGCATTATCATGTAGACGAACTATACATTTTGTATACCACCAGATATTAAAAGTATCAATATGAGCAATAAACCACTTGATGAGGAATATATCGATATTGACGACACCTATGGAGGAGCTCATGATGAGGAGCCTGGCAATGGGGGTTATGCTTGGGAAGAAGAATATAAAAGAAGTTGGGATGTTCTTCAAGAAGATGCAGAAGGTAGATTAAGTAGTGTAGTTTCACAGCTACAGCAGCAAAGAAAAAGACGAAGGTTGACAATCACTATATATTTATAAAAATCTTATTCATTGTTGGATTCCCTTATTGACGCGAAAACTCTACTCTCTTCTAATAGACTACTTAAAGATACTGCTATTGTTCAGCGTGGGATTATTCGACATCTTTTCTTAATCATCGATCTTTCAGAAGCCATGACTGAAAAGGACTTACGTCCAAGCCGAGTAGAGCTTAGCTTAACCTATGCACAACAGTTTGTTACAGAATACTTTGACCAAAATCCAATATCCCAGCTTGGAATTATTGTTACGCGAGACGGTATAGCAGAAAAACTGACAGAGTTAAGTGGTAACCCCACTGATCACATTAGAGCTTTGAAATCAAAAAAGAACACAGAAACAAGTGGAGAGCCATCATTACAGAATGCACTACAACTAGCGAGAGCGAGTATGAAGGGTGTTCCTAGTCATGGAACCAAAGAGGTATTAGTGATTTTCGGCTCGTTAACAACATGTGATCCTGGGAAGATAAGAGATACAATCGAGTTGTTGAAGCAGGACTTGGTGAGAGTTAGTATAGTAGGACTAGCAGCAGAAGTTCAAATATGTCGAGTTATATGTGAAGCAACAAAAGGTAATATTAAAGTAGTATTGGATGATGTATGATATATATTTTAATTCTTTCTTAATCTTTTCATAGGTACATACGCTGTCGTCTTGAATGAAGGGCATTATAAAGAGTTATTGTTCGAAAGAGTCCCACCGCCGCCTATCCTTCCACACAAAAATACATCGAATTTAGTCACTATGGGATTTCCAAGGAGGTTGATTGAGGATCATGCTACGTACTGCGTGTGGTAAGCAGGATGGATAAATTATCTTAAATTGACAAGAGAGATTGCATGGTTAAAAGGATCAATTTATCACAGTCATCAAAAATTGACAGTGGGCGGCTATATCTGTCCGCGATGCAAATCAAAGATATGTGAATTACCCAGTGATTGCGATATCTGTGGTTTAACACTTGTATCATCACCACATCTAGCAAGATCATACCATCACTTATTTCCAGTCGATAATTTTATTGAAGTTAAAGCTAACACGTAAGTGTAGGAATGAAAAAAGGTAGCCAATTGTAAATTAGACACTTATTTGTTTACTTTTTTTTTTTTTTTAATTAGTGAGAAACGAACGAATTGCTTTTCCTGTTTAGCGCACTTTGATAGTTTAGAAGCGTTGGGCATATATTCTTGTCCTCAATGCGCAGAAGAGTTCTGCGCTGATTGTGATATATTTGTTCATGAAGTTTTACATAATTGTCCTGGTTGCTGGAGCATTGGTAAAAAACTAACAGCGGCGGAACAGCAAGAACAGCAGCAATAATCAGTTTCTCCTTGTCTCACGGATAATTCCGTGGGCATAAAATGGCTTATTCATATTGGATTAAAAGGGGTATTTCATTGAGCTTGTCTCTGTCCGAAACGTAGCGTATCCGTCAATTGATTAAGAAAATGAAATATTATGTAACCCTTGTACATAAAACCACCACATAAATATGGGAACAAATCGAGCAATTTTTATGTTTCTTTCTGGTTTTTTTTTCTCCTTATTATTTGTTTTTTTCATTACTGTTTCAAAGATTCGATAACACTACAGATACCAAAGCCAAAGTTCATGATGCTCAATGACATACCCTCAGAAATCGTTTTTAGAATAATTTTATATTTATCCTGCAACGACATATCAAATCTACGATTAACCTCAGGAAGAATGCGTTTTCATTGTGATCAACCGTATTTATGGAGGTCTATATACTTAAGGCCATCCTCGCCGCCGTTAAAGGAAAAGAATTATACTGAAGGCCATGCGACAGTGTTATGGAAATTGACAGATCTGAAAAAAATAATTGACGTGCATCTAGAGCATATAAAATCAATCCAAATTTGGGGAGTGAGGGACAATATTGTTCACTATTTGCTATCATCATGCCCTAATTTGCATCACCTGACCATATGCGGCTGGGCCACACTTTCAGACCACTGCTTGAAAGTTTTACCCTCACAAACACCACTCAAGCTTAGAACTCTGAAGTTAATAGGTACCTCCGAACAAATGAATTTTGTTTCGGTGGACGCTTCTGCGCTGGGGAAATTACTGGTTCAAACGCCCGATATGACAGACCTTGTATTTGGTTGTAAAATGCATATCCATGCAGATATACTACTGAATGAATTGGAGCAAAGCATAACAACCCAGGAGCAGCAGCAAAAGAACCAACAGTTTCAACGTGGATATGATCTGAGATATCTAATTTTGGCGGCTCAATCGACTTGGTTGCATGATCATGTGGTGCGTCTCATCAAGATATTTCCAAGGATTCAAAAAATCTACTTGCTCTCTAAACTGGTATACGACGATATAAGTTGCTTTTTTACAGAAGGCGATTACAGTAATAAACTAGAAACTTGGCTTATAGAACAATCATTAATAAATGGATACACTTTCCTGAAATTTGATCAAAGCAAATCCATACCTCTAATTGCAACAGACAATATGGTAATTTATGATACATCACCCTTATATAATTCTGCGTAACGCATTCATCGTTTCCTTACTTCAAATACCCTTAATTTTAAGCCATAGATAATATAACCAACTTTATTGATTCAACCCTTACGGTAATTTTACTGTCTATTTATAAATAAAATTAAAATGAACTGCTACAGCTATGAATCCGTTTGATAAAGCAGCCCATCAATAATTATAATCACTTTTGCGCAATAGAGGAGCGCGATTATACAATTACATAATCGTTGCTGCTGATAGTGTAAATATAATAAATGTGTCTACTACAAGCAATGCAAAGTACTTTGCATTGATCAATCACAATCTGCTTTTTTCGATCACAAGGAACATTATTAAAAAACACATACAGCTTACTGTTCTATTTTACTATTTATTTTTCATAATACTCTTTTAATTCTATTTCTCCATCTTGTGCTTCTATTATATTTAGACAATAAATAGGTATAATTTATTCGAGTAGCTTTTTCGAAGACTTGCATTTTTCTATGATATTTCTATACCTTTTATGCGAATTATATCACATCCTCAATATAAAGCATCACAATTGCACTTGCGTATTAACTGCACATGTCATTTTACACTGTTTATACAATTCCATATGAATAAGCATTACTGGTTAAGAATTCAAGCAACGTTTCTCCCTTTTTAGCCGAACATTTTACTCTTCGTCGAACGCTCTTTCTTTCTGTTTCTCAGTGTAAAATGTCATAATAATCAATTTTACACTTCGTCTTGATAACCATTTTGTGACATCTCGCGCTGTTATCTAAAAACTGAAGCTACAAAAGGACTTGAGTATCGCCTTTTCCACCTCCCTGTTGAGCATTACTTCTCAGACACATCTTCAATTTTAAATAGCTTCCAGCAGAATCTCTTCTCTTTCTTCTTCTGAAATAACAACTAAATCTGCCCCTAATCCCTGACGTATGCCTTTCAAAAAAATGATCAAAAGTCAGCTCAAATCCTCCTCCTTCAAGGGCAAAAGCTCTAGGGGTTTCTTTCAAGGCCCAAATAAGTGTATTGCGACAACGTATCTTCAAATACGATAATGGAATATAGGTCTAAAGACTTAATCCATAAGGATTCTGTCGTAGCCTGATTTAAATACAGTACCGGCTACCCGTCCGTTATTGAGGTTTTCTTAAAGTTGGCTATTATCAATTTTGAACAATAATAATTGATCGTTTCAGATGCGTTCTCAAATGAGTTAGAGCTAATATCCACATACAAATCTCTTAGAGGAAACTGTGGAACTGTTTTTACAAACTTTTCTATGACCGTTCCTTTTCTTTAGGGAGAATATACTTATTTTGAGCGTCTTCAATTTAAGAGAAGGGTTCAGTAGCAACTCAACAAACATATCGCAATCCACAGCGCTGTCTATTAACTCCAAATAAGTCAAATTTGTCAGACTTTCATTCAATACATTCAGAGTATCCTTAATTACAAACCTTTTTTCATTGTTGTTGATAAAGGCCAAAACGACTAGCTTTTCAATCGTTGCAGGATTGTTGGGTTGTAACAGATTCAATAAACCATCGACATCTTTATGTTGCAGGGACAATCTGCGTAATTTACTCCCGTTGCTGTTTCTTATGCTCAACGCGTTGAAAAAAGAACAGGGTTTACTTCAGGATTCACAAGCTTAGTCATTATTCATAAAGCTAATGATGCTGCCTGGCTTAAGTCTGACGGTACGCTATGAAGCGTCATATGTAAAGATTATTCAAATTTTGGAGAAACGTACATTACATCGATTGAATCGTTTCCTGTACATAAGCTTACTGTCATTTTCCTCAGACTATAGTCTCATTAATCATCAACTAAGTCAAATGCTGAGCGATCAGTTTCTGTATCAAATGCAAAACTATCAGATAATACTAAGCTAGTAAGCTTGAGTAGCTTTGGTAGCTTGAGTAGCTTTGGTAGCTTGAGTAGCTTTGGTAGCTTGAGTAACTTGAGTAGCTTGAGTAGCTTGAGTAACTTGAGTAGCTTGAGTAGCTTGAGTAGCTTGAGTAGCTTTGGTAGCTTGAGTAGCTTGAGTAGCTTGAGTAGCTTGAGTAGCTTCGGTAGCTTCGGTAGCTTGAGTAGCTTTTTGTATTTGTTACGGGTTTACTGTTTGTTTGAATGAGTTGAAGAAGGCCACTATAGATATGAGATCAGCTGAAGTTAATGCTATCATAGCTACATACCTCAATGTGATAGTGCAATGATGCCTAGTTCAAGTAGTAGCAGGAGAATTATTACCCAAGCTAGTGAAGCTACCGAAGCTATGGAAGCTACTCAAACTACCCAAAATACTCAAGCTTCCCTTCTTTTTTTCAAAGAAAGCGTGATACCTCTTTTTGTATTCTATTACGGGGTGGAGCAAGCTTGCCTCTGCTGTCATTTTGACGAGCCGATCGTGAGCTTTTATCCAGTTGCCGGTGATGCAATAAGCTATCCAAATTCATAAAAATAGAAAGATGAAAGGTGTGGAACGGCTGCTCTGTCTCTTGAACAATATTTCGTGGAGATCCAAGACAGAACCATACCATCGTCGGGGATCTACTACAAATAGAAAAAAATACACCGCACCGCCACCATCTGGATTTCCAACAACAATAACACTAGCAGCAGAGGTCAGTCGCCTGTATTCATTTGATGTGTATATAATACAGTAAATAAAGTGAATCTGATTATTCGTTCTTCAAATTTCGAATCGTTTAAGTATGTAATGACAATATGTAGACACAAATAATATGAACAGCTATAATTGAAATGGTCTCTTGATTTATACGTTTGTAATGGCGCGTTTCATCGAGAATTGCGATTCACTCAGTAATCTTATAAATCAAGCAAAGGAGATATTATTATGTGTAATTTTTGTTGCTTAAACGGCAGATAATCGCCTTGTTCAGTACTTTGATTTCTATTATTCCAGCAACTGATAAGAATGAAATGCAAGTTGATGAGAGTACAACCTCTGGCATTAAAATTGATACCATAGTCGTTTAGTAAATTACCGTTCACTTCCCAATGAGGTCCTTCCAAAAATAGATACCAATATTCTGTAGCCAGATTATACCGACATATTTTCGATGACTAAAATGAAATACTGTGACTGAATATGGGGTAATTATGTAAACTGTTGAGAACTGCCAATTTATCATTGCACTGGTAAACGGATTCCCTCTTCAATCTCATTGATAGGTATAAAGCGGAAAACATTTACCCATTTCCATCTGTGCGTTATTCATCAGAATAACATTTAGCTAAACTTTCTCTGATCAGCCACCTTTATGGTTAAATAACATTTCCCTGAAAAGGACCCCTACTCTATCGCTTGCTAAATTGAGATTCATACTCATTTGATTGTAAACATAGCTGCTGTTGACGAAGAAATCCTGTAATACTAAGCATGAGAATGAGGACATCATAATATCACAGATTGCGTGTGATACCATATTTGAATTTGCAGATCAAAAAGCCAGCGACTCACTGTTAATGGTACAGCCATTTTTTCGCTTGGTGTAACGTTATGTGATCTACCCAATTACATAACATGGACCCAAATCGCAGATGCATTGGCTTGAATTATTTTTCCGGAATTGTGAATTTTGTCAAATAATTTCCGCTGAGTTTCACCACATCATGTAAATTACTGAACATGGCATCGTAGGCCATGAAAGCATTAGTACATAGAGTTGAGTTAGAAGCCCATTTGAGCTGATGAACTATTGTCAGCAGGCTATCTGATAAATCTGATTTGAGACGGCAAGATCCTACTTACGACGTTGGCGCAGCAATCTTCATGTAGTTCGACTAGGCGTAGCAAATTTGCTTATCAAAGTGCATTCTGAACCTGAATCTTATACTTAACAATTCGAAAAGAGCTGAATCAGAACAGTTTAGCTATATAAGGAACGCTAATTTCTCTCTCTTTTTTGTTTTTTTCCAAAACCTTTTTGTTGTATAAACATCATGTGTGGATTCTGCTGTTACTTCAATTTCGATACATCTGATAACGTCTACCCCAATCTTGACCTTGATACAGCTCTGGAATATATTCACCACCGTGGTCCTGACTCTCGAGGCAAATATGTTTCTCCCGATGGTCGTTGTGGTACGTTGCTCGTTTCAGTAATTTATCTATTTCGGGAAAAGAGATTTAACAATATTAAGCGTTATTCGGGTTTATAATATAGCTTTAGGCCACGTTCGTCTTTCTATTCTTGACTTAGCTGGTGGTCAACAACCTTTAAGCAATCCCTCCGGTAAAATTCAGTCGGTTGTTAACGGTGAACTTTATGATTTTGAACGTATTAGAGGAGAACTGGAAGGACAGGGACATTTCTTCAAAACAAAGAGTGACAGTGAAATTGCTCTCCATTTATATGAAGAATACGGATTATCCTTCCTCGATCATCTTCGTGGCGAATTTGCTGCTGTCATCTATGATACTGAAAGAAACCATATTATTGCCGCACGTGATCGTTATGGCATCAAGCCTCTCTATTACACCGTCTCCCAAGGCACTCTTTTGATAGCAAGTGAAATCAAATCTTTCATTCCTCTGGGTTGGAAGCCTGAGTGGGATGTCGATTCTGTTTTGAACAATGGAACTTTCTTTGACAACAGAACTTGCTTCAAGGGAGTTTACAAAGTGCCCCCTGCTCATTATCTCTTAGCTACTGGATCTGGTTCTATGGAAATCCGCCCCTACTGGGATGCTGACTATCCGGATAAAAACGTTGAAGATCCTCGTTCTGTGGACGAAATGGTTCAAGGCGTCCGTGACCGCTTAGTTGAAGCTGTTCGACATAGATTAAGAGCTGATGTTCCTATTGGTGTCTATCTCAGTGGTGGTATTGACAGCTCATGTATTGCTGGTATTGCTTCAAAATTGCTCAAGGAAAATAACCCTGATGCTAGAATGAGAGCTTTCTCTATTTCATTTGCTGGCAGTGAAAAGTATGATGAAGGTGAAATTGCCGAAAGAACTGCCAAATTCTGCGATGTTGATTTCCACAAACTCAGCCTTACTGAAGACGATCTTTTGTCCAGCTTTGAAGAGTCTGTATGGCACGTCGAACAACCTCAATTTAACTTGAACAGCGTTGGTAAATTCTTATTGTCTGAATTTGCACGTGATCAAGGTTATAAGGTGGTGTTGACCGGTGAAGGCTCTGATGAGCATTTTGCTGGTTATTCATTCTTCCACGGCGATTATCTTCTCGAACCTGATCATTCTTCACCTCATGGTTTTGGTACTCTTTCTGAAGCTGACCGTGAAATCAGACTCAGCACATTCGGTAAGAACGCTGAATTCGCCAAATATTCGGAAAACCTTATCAACATGGAGAAGACTGAAAAACTGGATAAGACCCGTAAAATGGTCAACAATATCAAGACACACATGCTTGTGGGTACTGCGCTGAGTATGCCGTCCGAATTTTATCACCAAGCCGCTATCACTGAATGCGGTCAACCCAATGCTCCTCTCGCTATGGCTGAAGCTGTGAGCGGTGTTGCTCGTGCCAAGGCTAACAGCAAGTGGCACCCTCTTCATACTGCACTTTACTTGGAAGGCCGTACCTTCCTCGGTAATTATCTTTGCAATAACCTTGGTGATCGTTGTGAGATGGCCCACTCCATTGAAGCTCGTACTCCCTTCATGGATCATGTTCTTTGTGAGTATGTCAACGGCCTCCCACCTTCTCTCAAGATTAAGGCTGAGGAAGACGGTACATTGAATGAGAAGTGGGTTCTCAAAGAAGCTGTCAAGCCTTTCATCACAGAAGAACTCTACAAGCGTACCAAGCATCCCTATATCGCTCCTTCATCAAAGGGTCAAAACCCTAAGACTGTTGAATTGGTCAACAGGCTTATCAGTAGGGAAAAGATTGATCGTCTTGGTTGGGCTGATACTGAAAAGATTTTGGAATTCAAGGATACGTTCTTGAAGACCAACGATGCTGGTTTATTCAAGGATATTTTGTTCATCATGTCTTTTGTCATTCTCTCTGAACGTTTCAATGTTGCCACTTGGGAAGCTCCTTTAACTGTTGCTGCAGCTCGTTAAATCCTCCTATGTCCATCCCCCTATACATATCTCAATCTTCTCTTTTGCATTTAGATTCACTACTCTTGCTAATTTATTGCATTTTCCACCTTTTTTTTGTAACTATATATATATATATTATTGTTTCTTCTTGAAGAATAAACATTACCATGTAAATATTACTTACCTTTATAAAATAAACATTTAAAAGATAAGTTACCAAACTCTAATTACTTTAACTACGTTTAGAGTCCAGATTACTGTTCGTTGAAATGAATTCGCACAAACTACGGGCATCCATTTGAATTTTTCCGTGTTTTCATTGATAATGTAACTGTAAATGAAAGAATCAATGCATGCGTTCAGGAAGGGAATGGGTTACCATAAACAGATGATTATGTGAGTAATTCATAGAACTCTGACCTCATGCATATCTTTTACAGGCCCACTAGTTAATTTCTTCAAGTCGATATGAGATTTATTTCATAATTGCTTCTGATAATCCGTTTCCAAGCCTTTTACAGAGTACTATAAGATAAGCCGACATGGCGATATTCGCAGCATACAGGATTGTATTACGAGAGTAAGCAAAAAAAGTATACAAAAAACCAGCTATTCTACCGGTGGGATTCACTAAAGTTTACTGTGGGGAAGATCTACATCAAGCGGTTGTGCATTCAATATTGCCTAACTTTCAAAAGCTTTTGTTTCTTGTTTTTCCGGCTAGGTATGGCAGCGCTATGTAAAACGATTTTATTTTATTTCTGTTGTTACATAGCTCTTTAGAATTGTCCCCTTTCAACATTTATAACTTTATAGAAGGTAATAGTAGCATATCATTTCGTCAATAGGTAGCATTTGATTTAAGAGAGAAAGCTCTGCCATTCTCAGCATGGAATTAGATTTTTCTGGACCTGACACCTTGACTTTCAGGCTCAGTATGTTCTTTCTGAATATCTCAATACCGTTAAAGTTGTGTTAAAAGATGTGGGAGTAGTTGGTGAGGTTTGTATCTTCAGCAGAACCTGCCAGAATGACCGTGCTGTCAATGGGGTTGACTTCATTGTATAAATATCTCTTATAGCAGGAATCAGTTGGGAATTTGAAAACATGAACGTGTTAAGCGATATGCGACAATGCTCCCTTTTGCTATAATTGTAGCTTCCAATGAGCCTTTGTCGTACCGAGTACTCAATACAGGTGGTATTTTTTAAAAACTACTCTTCAATTGTGGAGCCGAGCCTTCTTCAGCTGCTAGATGACAGAGAGCCAGGATAATGCGGTCTGATGATTTGGCTCTTCCATTCAAAGCCATATACATTCCGTGGCTCATTGCGTAATTGAATATGCAAATGATTCCTTCTACTTTGTTCGGATCAGAAACGTAAGCAGGTGATAGTCTGAAGAAACAAAGATGGATTTCTTAACGAAGCTGCCAAAGCCTTAAACTACTGAAAATCTCCCAAAGCTACCAAGCATTATTTATTACACCCTTCTCCTTCTCTAAAGAAAAACAGAGTATTAAACTAGTCGAATCTATCAACACTCCATCTCAATAAAAGAAAGGTTTGATGTAACTGGCTAATACGGTAGTTAAAAAATATCACATTTGCTTTGTCGTCAGTTATATTCTACTTGAGAAAAAACTATTACAGTGTAGCAACTCAGGTGAGGATATCTGAAGCTGGATCTGCTCACGCTTACTAAAAAAATGTACTATTTACCAGTAACATTGAAAAGCTTCCTGTTGCTCAAGAACGCACGAACATAATTAAATCAGGTATCGGCTCTATAAGTTTTCGGTGTCACGGTTAAAAATTGGGAGGGACTTTAGAAAGTCCTACTTTCGTACCAGTTTTCAGTAGCACTTACGGAAGTAACGATCTCTCGTTCCTTTTTTTTTTTTTTTTTTTTTTTTTAACCAATGAAGGTTCAATTTACATCTTGTACCTTAGCCTCAGAATGGTGTTGGGCCGTTAAAGACTCAAACGATGTCTGCGGCATCTGTCAAGTTACGTTTGATGTTGCTTGTCCAGCGTGTAAAATGCCCGGTGACGAATGTCCTGTCATTTGGGGTGTCTGTACTCACGTCTTCCATTTACACTGCATAATGAAATGGCATGAAAGTTCGACCAACGGCGAAACTTGTCCTCTCGATAGATCACCTTGGAGAACACTGGCTGCTTAGTTGAAGCTTTATTGGAAAAAAAAAACAAACTATCCATCCTATTCCATCATCTTTCCCATTGGACGGATTTCACTCACTCAATGACAAAAAAAGCAAATGGGACATACTCTCAGTTGTAATTTCTTATGATCCCTCTACATCCTATTCCCACCTCGTTCAATTTACATTACACCATAACTTTTACAAACAGATAGACAATGGCTCTCCCAATGAGTCAATGAAATAAATAAAGTCCGTCAATGGACATTTTCAATAAAGATCGATCGTCTTCAAAAGAGGGTGTTTATTGCGTATCAAAAAGCTAAATTTAGTTCTTGTAGGAGATGACACCATCGAAACGTTGCTTGAACCATTCTTGAGCTTCTTCCTATATACGTATGAATGTCGAGTGGATATAGAGCGTTAGTACACTACTTTATGTAACGTCATAACGCAAGAATAAATTCAACATTACCTTGGTGATACGGTGGTTAGTACCAACCTTGGCCTTACAGTGCTTTCTACGGGAGACACGATAACCAGGGCGACCCATGACAACATAGTAATCCATACCATAAATACCGATAGAGGGATCGTACTTGATACCCAAATCGATGTGTTCGTCAATACCGAAACCAAAGTTACCGGTTTCAGAGAAGTTACGAGCCTTGAGTTCGTATTCCTTGACCTTCAAACCACGTTCGAGGATTTCTTCGGCCTTGGGGCCACGAACGGTGACGTGAACGGCGATCTTTTCGTTACGACGAATGGAGAAAGTACGAACAGTGTAACGGGCCTTGGAGTAGACAGGAGTTTGACCGGTCAATTGTTCAAGAACCTTGGCGGCACGGGTAAGTCTATCACCAGATTCACCGACACAAATGTTGAGAACCAACTTCTCAATCTTGAGGTTGCGCATGGGGTTCTTGGTGACCTTCTGTTCTTCGGCGCTCTATGAGAATAATGCGTTGAGTGAGGGTTAATAAGCTGGCTTTTCCTATTGATATTTTTATTATTTTTTTCAGCAGTTCAAAAACTTTAAGCAAAAAAAGTTGCTGTGTGTGTACAATAGGAATGAAAGTGCTTGCACTGACGAGTTAAAGTGGTTTCGAATGCTGGAATGTTGCTGTTTTCGATGGGACTCTGGAGTTTGCTTTTTTGTTGGTTTTTGTAATGTCATTTTGATGTTGGCCCCCCAATGGAGTTGACTGATATACATAGGTTGTACCGATTCATCGATGTCTTGCTATTTTCATCCATTGTCCATCATCCATCTAGCATTTCTAGATTCCTATTCTATACAAGCAGCAACGTATTGCCCTCGTTTAACAACTGCCTTGTGATCATCCTACCATTGTTGGACTATATCGAAGCTAAAAGAGGGAGAATTATGACTCGTAACTGACAGTTTCGAGATATGCTCTTGCAATTACATCCGACATTTGACATTATCCTTGACATGAAACTCCGGCCCGGAATTCTAAGTAGTGGCATAAAAACGTCTCACGGTTATCCACGTTTCTATTAAAAAAAAAAAGGGCTGCAGATGTGAGGAAAAAAATGAACGTAGAAAGAAGCCCCCACCCTATGATCCATTGAGTGAAGCATGCAGTTAATGACAATATACAATCAACATGTTTTTATATGTAATTTCTGTTATTTCTTGTATTCAACATAAACTCGAAATGGAAATTAAAAGGGGAAGGGAGAGAAAAACCCATAAGAAAGAAATGGAGATTTTTATTGAATAATGAAATAATTAAGAAACTTAATGCTTCTTGCTCTATAGAAGATGAAATGTAAAGGATGTTTTTAAAGAGAAAAAGAAAAGAGTCAGAAAACATGTTTCTTTTCAACATACACACATAAAAAATGATAAAAGATGTGCTTACCTTAATCTTACGAAGGTAGAATTCGAGTTCCTTACCTTCGAGGATGTAACCATCACAACGACCAGATTGACCAGGACGAGAAGCGATAACAGCATAAAGACGACCAGCATTGAATTGATCGTTCAAGAGAGGATCAATGGCAGCAGAGGCAGCACGAGCTTCGAGCTTCTTTTGAACAGCCTTGGACTTCTTTTCAGCAGTTTCCTAAATAATTTCAATTGTGTGAATACAAAAAAAACTCATCCACGAACACGGGTGATTTTGCTTTCAAAGAAGGAAAGAGAGATACTTACAGCTTCAGTAGCCTTGTTCTTACCGAGAGTCTTGGCATAGTGAGATTCGTACCATTGACGGAAAGGAGTGGCATCAATTTGGATGACGGCACCCTTGACGAGAGTGTTGGTACGGACCAATTCGTTATTGGAAGCGTTGTAAACAACAGTCAAGACACGAGTCTTACGAGAGATACCTTCAGAACCCCAAGAGAAGTTACCGGATTCAAGACGGAGAGCACGACGCTTGTAGTTACCACCACGGACACGAACAAGGTGAATACGCTTGGCACCCAACTTGGTGTTGGCGGATTGACGACCCAATTCGAACCTTTACAATGGAGAAAAAAAAATGGGTTAGACCATCCGACATGAATTCACTTTCCAATGTAGGTTGACAGATAGAAAGCGCAAGATCGGCTGAGAAAAAGAGCGACAAACAAGACTGCTTTCTATGAAAAAGATAATGGATCGGTTTGATGATGAATAAAAATGGATGCTCATGGTGTTTTGTACGTTGTAGGAGGTTGTTTGACAACAAGGCGCTTGGGTGGTTTCCATTCCATTTTCTCTTTTTCCTTCCTATGCTCGCAACTTGTTTGACGTTCTCAGCTGATCAGGCATTTCCCAAAATGTAGGTAGTCTATCTACTCACTTTCTCTTCTTTCTGTATTGTGCACGTCTAGCACCGGAGGCGCTGCGCTTGTGGCGTGAATCACGACTGATACCTAATGTTCCATGATAAAAGATTAGGTTTCCGTTTTGGATGGATAGATGACGCTAATGGATGTAATGTAATAGACTGTATAGATGATCTTTACCCATGGTGTATTTAGAGAAGGAACTCTTTTGCTTTTGCTGTTGGATTCCATTTTTGTTTGCTTTGCCTTGGGAGGTAAAAAATTAGATAGCACTCCGCATCCTCTTCGCTTCCTGAGGAATTCCGGTGGCTTGTTGCCTCCGAAATAGACAAGCGTCCGAAGCGGAATGCTCCGATTTTCCCCCTTACTTTTGTTCCCGTCCACTACAAAACACCTAAACACACCATACACCATCGGGGAGATCAAAGTATAAAAATTTATATAAAAATACATCATGGAAGAGTGCAATACATACAGGATGAAGAAAAAAAAAAAAGAAAAAAGCATTAGGATATAATACAATGACCTATTCATTACATTTAGGAAAGAATAAATTACGGGGAAGGAGAGAAAGGGAATGGGATCGATGTTTTACATTATATTACATGAAGTATGAGTGGAGGAGTGGTTATTGACAGTACGACTTTGACGTACAAGAGTATTAGGATGACTCGTACTGATATCATAAATCAAGGTACGACGGGTAGATAAGGATCGTCGGTTGGCTATAGGCTGTTGTTGTTGTTGTTGTTGTTGTTGTTGTTGTCGTTGATGTTGTGGCTGATACTGCTGCTGCTTTGCCAATGAAGCTTGTTCTCGCATGTTTTCGTTGCGCTTCTCTTTGATTTCTTTGGGAAAATAAAGGAGCATGAAATTTTGTAGTGCTTCATCAAGGTTATTCGCATCCGCATTACCAACAGCAAATTCGTATCTGCAGACGGGGCAGTCATACAAGCGTTTTCTGTGAGCTTTAATGAGACAGCGTACACAGAATATATGTCCACAGCTTAACCGAATGGGCCTCCAAGCAATAGCTACAAGAACAGAAAAGCAAAGGGTCAATATCACAAAAAAGAAAGAGAAATAGCCATGATCCGGTCCATGGGATGGTCGAGTGGCGAAGAAAAAAAGAAAGGAGAGGGGTCAACTTACAATAACAAACTGGACAATCATAGTCTTCAGGTTGAGGAACGAGGGTTATCAGTTTCGTTTGTATGGCGTTGTAAAGCGAACCCAAAACACCTTCGATAAAGACAGCATTATGTTTTGCAAACGCAGGAAATTCAGAGAGAGCGCTAGGAGGATGGATAGATGAGTGGATGTGGATCATTCTTTGCAGAATATCTCTTGTCAACATGTTATACTTTACCTTAAACCACTGCGCTTATCATGCTTTTTTAGAATCTTTCTCATGGCTGTTTGATTCAATGCTTGGAAATGTTTAAAGTGCACGAGCTGCGCATTGATAGCGAGGAATTGGGTTAATGCCATTTTAGAGCTTTTGGAGCTCAGTCTCTTTGTCTATGATAGATCGGTAGTGAGTTGACTTTAACGAACATGCAAGATCCAAAGACAGGAAACCCCCCCCCCAAAAAAAACAACATACCATGCTCATCCTTGATAACTCTGCAGTAAACCATTCGAGTTGTTGTTGACTACGTTTATAAGATTGCGTGGTATATTGGCCATTGGTTTCATTTTTGAAAATGGCAGCTTCCGTATACAAACTAAAGATTTCTCGCCAGACATACAAGTCTTTCTTTTGCGGAGAGGCCTAGAATTCATGGGGTGAGTTAGTATACAACGTCAAGTGAACCATGAACACATGCTTTTTCCCATTTACCGCTATGGTTAACTGTCCCTCTAACTTATCGACATCGCCACCAAACCTTTCTTTTTCTTTCTCGTGGAGGGCGGCGGCATGCGATAACTCGTGCAAAAGCAGATGAAAGAACTCCGAGTCTCTGACCAGTTCAATCTTGATGGATAAGGGTTCTGTTGTTAACTTTTGAGTGATCGGTATCAATTTCTTCAAAACAGCAGGTTTATCGTCGGTGGTGATAACAGCAGGATCTTCAATCGTTATTCTGATATAAGGATGTGGGTCCTTCGCATCGCCTGATTCAGCATAGGGGGGTCAAGGGAGGTTTTTTTTTGATTATTATTACAGAGTTTCAACTGTGGTGTCATCCAACACATTATTCTTTTTTTTATATCCTATCATTTTACCATCAAAAATATAATCAAGACGCATGGCCTCTTCTGTGTCCAATGTATTTAGCCATTCAGAGGAGAGGCCTCTTTGTTCAAGCTCATCCACAATCAGTCGAATGGATTTCTTTAATATTTTGTAATGGATAAGATGCGGTCTCCAGTTTTCAGGGAGATCAAAAGACGCTGTCTCCATCTGCTTTCCAAACTTCATAGTAAGCACACGCACGCACAAAAAAAAGGAATAGTTTCTTTCTTAAAGATAAAAACGTTTCTTATTGTTCATGTAAGACAAGGGAAAAAAAACAAAACAAAAAAGACAGAATTGACGTCTATCGTTGATTCTTTCGTTTTTCGATTGCACGATAAATTAAAAAAAAAAAAAGGTACACTGTTTGTAGCCAAAAGACGGGAAAAAAAAAGAAAATCAGCGTATCACGAAAATAGAGCATTCATATATATGTATTTTTAACGCTCGACGACCAATGAAACCAAGGAGGATAACACAGCTGTCCAATCATCATCTTGTAGGAAACTCTCGTGAGGTCGACACATTGAGTAGGATGATGAAATGTTTCACCTTGATTTTTTTTTTTTTTTTTTGTTGGTCATGAATGTGGGTTAACTCGTGTATTGAATTCAACAGTTTGTCATAGAGAAGTCTTTTTGAATTTTAAGGTGTGGGTATACACATACCATTTATTTCTAGAAATGAGAAAAAAGACCCTTACAAAAAGGATACATCATGGTAGAGGGAGATGGATAAATTCATATCCGTCACTGTCGGCATTTTAAAAAAGTAGTGTCGTGTTCTTCTCTCTCGCATAGAATTCGAATGAGGGAAAAAGGACATCAGCAGCAACAATGGCTCAAGACTGCTTCTGTCTGCGGCTGTTACTGTTACTATTTCTAATATATTCCTTTCCTGGCGTAGTGCTACGAGAGGAATTTCTTCGCTCCCTAAACGAAGCGCAGAAAAATAAAAATTCTGTTTCAGGAACGGGCATCCAACGACAAACAAAAAAAAAAAGCCTCACACAACTCGTTCTTACTGTTGCGAAAGATAATACTGTGCTTTCGCTTTTTCTTTAATGTCGAAAAGCTTGGGATCCTCTGAAAACAGCTCTATCAATTTCTCATCGTTATGAATGACATGATCCAGATAATGTATGGCTTGGATGGTGTTGGGATCAAGGTTCCTAACATTAGAATAGAAATGAGGCCAGGCATGGACGTAAAAAAAAAAATTCAAGAAGCCCCCCATGATTGAGAAAGTGTTAACAGCAATGACGAAAAATTGCAGTCGCTTTTCATCAGGTTTTCTTTGTCTTTACATTTCTTTTCTTTGTTCATTAAGAGAACTTGGAGAACTCTAGACGTAGCAAAAAATGCAGGTTTTTGTTTATTGTGACTTTTCACGCGGGAAGCGATTCGTCGGGCAAAAAAAAAAAAAAAAAAAAAAAAAAAAGTAAATCGAAAAAAGGTGTAATTTTTTTTTTTTCGACAAACAAATCTGTGACCTTTTGGAATGCACTCCAAATACACGCAAGACATACACGCAAGACACACACACACACACACACACACACACGCACACGCACATAACACTGTATTCCACACGAATAAAAAAAAAAAAAAGAGCTTTTCTCTCTCTTCTTTCTTTTTCTTTTTTCCTGTTTCTTTTCTTTTCTTTTTCTAAATATAGCTCCTTTTTTTTTTGTTTTTTTCTCTTTTGTACGATTTGACGACTGTAAAGGCTTTATGATAGTGAAGGGTAGAAGAAAGTATGGCAGTACGTTTTTTTAATTTTTTCTTTATTCTTGCATCTCCTAAAAAGACACATGCATACGACTTTTTTTTTTCTTGTACTGATCAATAAGCTATGAACCCAGGTGGGAGGAAAGAGAAAAGTAGCACAACGCACCATGGCCACTTGTCAAGTCGGGACGTGACCATTGTACAACCATTGGAATCAAGCTGCGAATCAAAACACAAAGTTTGTTCAACAAACACAGAGCAAGTAGCATGTCCATCTTATGGTTGTTCTTTCACTCCTCTATTGATGCAGCAAAGCAGCACAACAACAGCGACTGTCGATGCTACTAGAGCAGCAGAGATAAACAGCAGCCATCCTCCACGGCGGATAGCACTCATTGCTGGACTCACTTGTGGCTGCGTCGTATTGACGCTTTTATTGGCCACGATAGCAGGCGTTGTGATTTACAGACGGCGAAAAGTAAAAAAGATACTTCAACAACAAGCCCAGGACGAGAAAGAAGCGTATATACCAGAGCATCCACCCATCATTATCTCAAAAATTGAACATGTATTACCACCTCCATTGCCACCGCCGCCCGCACCACCTGCACCACCACCACCACCAGCAGCAGCTCAAAAACTATCCACCACCCTTCCCAAGAGTCAGTTCAATGGCTATTGTCATCAGGTAATCAAAGAGCGCCCAAACAAAAAAAAAAGGGGGGGGGATAATGTGTGTGCGCATAGGTGTGTATTTTCAACATGTTATCTTCTTCTTTGCTGTTCTACATAATAATCCCGGGGGGGGGTGTTGGTGGACACGGTGGAAGAGCGGACAGGGAGGACGGTGAGGTAGGAAAGTTTTTAATGGACGTTGGTCTAACGTTTTCAATGGGGTTTTTTTTTTTTTTTTTCGTTTGTCTAGACTCTGAAAGATACGGATGACTTTTACCACCATCCTCAATCCCCTTTCGTCATCGGCGCACAGTCGCTTCAGATTCCGCATTTGGACACTCCCGATCCGTCGTCAGACGAAACCTATGCTTCGTTTTTATTACGTCGATCACTTCATCTTCAGCCAGTAACATTCATGGAAACAAGCTCGTATCTGAGTCGGGCCTCTTCCGTCAAAGTCAGTAACAAATACGATCATCATTACCCTTCGGATACCCACCATGATACCCTTCTCTGTCATCACGCCAAGGCCCCCTCCATGGCCAGTCGGGAAAAAAAGAGAGCGGTTCCCCAACGCACGGCCGTCGGCTCCTCTCGTGGGGTGGATCCAGAGCAGAAGCATCACCGCTCCCCGCAGGCAACCGAGGCTTTGGACATACAAGACAACAAAGACGAGGATGCCTCAGAATGGATCCTACGGCGAGCCGTTTCCGTTCGCAAAAACAACTCTACGCATTCGCATGCTAGTTCGATCACGCGTGTTGGAAGTGTGACTTCCCAAGAGGCCACGAAAAGACTTTGGGTCTGTGCTCAACCCACGTTCGTCCGTGTGGAAAGCACGTCCCGAAAAAGGACCCTTCGCACTGTCACTACCACCCCCCAGGATCAGAGCCCCCCATCACCCTTTCATGTCACGTTACATGACCCCCCGCCATCGAAGCCAGCCGCGGCCACGATGAGGGGGATGGGTCCAGAAGGAGTAGCAGCCGTGGTCACAAAGGAAGAAGACGAGAGGCAGGGTAGTGACATCCACTTTTATGTTTGCCCGACGTCGGAGGACAACGACAAAGTAGACGATTTTGTCAGTGAACGTATCGAGTACAACGAAGACGCCCTTTCCTGCCATGATGACAACTCGTCTACCTCGACGCTGGCGGACGGAGAAATTACAGTGTATTGGGAACAACAGCCGGCGATGCCTCCGGCCGTCCATCCGTCATTTATTTAATTTGTATGCAATTCATTCCATCTTGACTGTTTTCTCACCATTGAGATATACCCTCCCTTTTTCCTCCTTGAAACAAATACAATAAAAGAAACTATACCCAATCCTTTGAAAGTGGGCTGTCTGTCCATGTGTCATGACACGCTTCTTCAAGATCCGTCGTCCATCGAAAAATAAAATAAAACAAAAATACCAAGCCCTGAAGCAGGGGTTCAAAATTGTCATCATCGCCTGTAAGTCCATCCCATTTTATTACGAGAAAGAAGATCGTTGACCACAAAAAAAAAGTGAAAAATAGGGTATTCGGCGGGGATTGAATGAATACGATCCATCTGCTAGTTCTTTAAAAAAAAAAAAAAAAAAAAAAAAATAGAACCAACAGTTCAAATTAAAAAAAAAAAGGAAACTATACACAAAAAACAATAAAGTAATTACAAAGAGAGGGGGGGGAAAAAAAAACAAATATATAAAACAAAAAGAAAAAAAGAAAGGGTATCCAAAACGATGTATATAATTCGATAATTACGAAATAAAAGAAGAAATAATTAGTTGAATAAAGGGAAAGGGGGGAAAAAAAAAGGGAGAAAATCAACCTTTTTTTACTTCTTTTTTTTTCTTTTTTTTTTTTTTTTTTTTTTTTTTTCTTTTTTTTTTTTCTTCCTTGCATACATGTCATGTTTCTTGTCTACATGTAATGTTTCTTTTTAAGAATGAATCCTCAACAAAGAGCGAAGATCACGTTGAATTTCAGAAAGAGCCATGTTTGTTTGTTCGAGTTCAAAAGCCGTAATGACTTTGTGTTGTTGTTGTTGTTGTTGTGGTTGAGGAGACATGGAAGGATAAGGGTAAGGGCAAGGTGGTGGTTGATGTCGGAACATATGAGGAGGAGGAGGAGGAGGAGGATGGACAAAGACAGAGGGAGAAGGGGAATCATTCAACGGAGTGGGAACAACAGAGGCATTAGGGTGCGTAGGAGAACCACGAGGTGACTTGCCACTACCAAAAGTGGGAGGAAGAGGAATGACACTGGGTGCCGGTGCATTACTAAATGTCGGACCAGCATAAACTTGATCTCCCAAACTATGACACATTTAACCACAACCGTCAGTCAAAGGGAAGCTAATTTCTGCAATATTCATTCATTCATTTTCCTTACCTTTTCATGGATTTCTGATAATGAGAATGCTTTACAGGAGGCGTCATGGTAGTTGAGGATGGAGTCGTTTTAGTAACAAGATGAGTAGGAATCGCAGGAGGAGGAGGAGGAGTCAAAGGTCCTTCTTCCTCTTCCGATGAGGAAGAAGAGGTATTATCTTCGGAAACAGCAGCGGTATTCTGATGACGAGCATTCTTCTTTTTATGCTGACGACGGTTGTTGTTCTTTGGAATGTTTTCAGCTTGTTGTTGTTCTTGCTGTGGATGGCGATGATTGTTCTTTTTCTTTTGATACGCTTGCTGACGATGAAAATTGTTGTTATTTTTTGCTACAGTAGGAACAGGCTTGCTGTTGCTATTGCTGTTGCTGTTGTTGAAATAATGCTTATTACTGTTGTTGTTATTCAACTTGGGAAAAGACCTATTGTTATTGTTATTGAGCTTTTTTACAGATGCAGTGCGAGTAGACATTGTTAAAAAGAGGTTGGTTCGAGATATTGCTGTTGTTGTTTGTTATAGTAAGTAAAGGGAAAAAAATTTTTTTTCAACACTAAAAATGGTTTTTTTTTTTTGGTTTTTTTTTTAAATGAAAGAGGTTTGTTGAAGGATATATGATATAGTTTCGATGAAGGATGTGGTTGTTTTTTTTTAGTTTTTTTTTTATTTTTGTAAGAAGGGTCGTTTTTTTTTGGTTTTTTTTTTTGGTTTTTTTGTTATATGAAAAATCTTGTTTATATATTCTTTAAATGGCTCTTTTTTTTTTCGAAAAGAAAGAAATTTTGAATAATGAAAAAGATGGGAAGAAGGAAAAAAAAAAAAAAATATAAATCGAATTTGGATAAAATTCCCAACCCTAAAATTTATAGTTCCCTCGTTGCTCATTCGTTAACGCTTCCTTTTTTTAAAGTTCCGATTGTTCAGTCGAGTGTATTCAGACATAAAAGGATTTCATTTGAGATTATTGTTATTTAATATTTAGATGTTGCAAATTCAAGGTTTTAGACCATTAAAATAAGAAGCAAATGGTGACACATGAGCCGTTGAACATAGCAGCGGATAAGCCCATGATAAGTATATTCTGTACCCAACGACATGGTTCAATCTACTCATATGTACACCTGAACTACACATGATTGACTCTATTCTTGCTTATTTTTATCAAGAGCCATTCTGTTAAAAGTGGGATAGAGAAATGTCAAGTATCACGACATGGTTAAAGTTTCCAACCCTTGCCTGTTCTTTCAAATCCCAAACTGAATATTCAGAATTGACGTCGAACAATAAAATTCCTATTACAAAGCATTTATTTCAGTCTTTCCGTGACAGTTGTTTACACGTCTTCTGATGTTGAGCAATAGTGCCCCTCGGTAGAGCAGTTTCTGTAATACTTTAGCTTATTGGGATTACTTGAACAATGTACATGAGCCTTGCCTCAGGTTCGTCTCTTGTTGATCCTGGAGACACCCTACTCACCTTCTTCCTTTTTAAACACAGGTATTGCATTAAAAATCCAAAAGGTGTGGAGTCCAGTTGCACTTTATTTGGATCTAGATGTATGTCGCGATCATTCGTCCTAACCATGGTCCACTTCGATCCACCTCCCTCCCTCACCCAACGATTGCTTTGAAAAACTCATCTCACTACGTCACTTTATTGCATCTCTACTTCTTTCCGCTTCAATCAAAAAGTATCAAATTGTTTAAAACACACTGATTTTTCTAAAATGTAAACCAAATCCTAACCCGCACCACGGATGACATAAGCAAGTCATGAGCAATTCTCAAAAATTACACCCATTGCTTTTTACTCCTCTTTGCCCTTGACTTGGGAAAAGTAACCCTCATGCTAATGCCGGCCGCTCTTCCAATTTAACCTTTTTTTTTCGACTTTATTCTTATACCGGGTTGAGCATTTTGAGCACGAACAAAACTGAACAATCATACATGCTGAGATAAGGTCTTCCATACACAGGCTGCTTACCCTCTTATGGATGAAATAGCCCACACATTTATCGATGAAAACTGTCTTGCTATGGGGGCAAAGAAAAGACATATCTCGTCATGTTATAACAAGTGTCCATCGAGCGCTCAGAAACACCATGGAATGCGGTTGGGCTGCCTTTAACATTTTACACGATCCGCTTGGCGCCAAAAACGTAAACTCATTTGTTTCAAGTTGGTATTTATTTTGTCCCAAAAAGACCTGAAATTGATCTGAAAAGTCCTGAGCGCATCTTTTGTATTAATGCCATTTTAAACTGCTAAAAATAAAGTTTTATTGGTCTTTGTTTGTGCCATAAGAAACATGTTATGATGAAATCCAATCCTATCTTAGTGATCTGACTATAAAAACTTCTGTGGAAAAAACATCTGCCCGATGTCTCTTTCTTTTTTTAGTCTGTTCTCTGCGAATTTTGATTTGACGAAAAATCGATAGGCTAATGAATTAAAACACTTTTATGTAGAACGACCCAGTCAACCTTCTGCGATGCATCATTTTCATGCAGCGTGCGTATAGAGAACAATGCCAAAGATGGCAAAAACAACAAACATAAGGGGCCCCGAATTTCTATGCAGTCATACGGAATAGTATTTTTCCCAATAAAGAAAAAAAAAAAAAAAACCAAAAAAACACTCGTCCTCATATATTCATAGTGGCCTAAAGTAAAACTCTGCGTTGTGTGTGTGTTATTGTGTGTGTATGAGGGGTTGGGGATCATAATGATAGGGTTGCTATTTTAAATGATAATACTACTTTCCCTGATAAATAATACAAAAGGTTTCAAGAGAAAGAAAAAACCTGTGAAAGAACTCTAGTAATCATCATCGTCATCGTCGTCACTGTCAGGTTCAGTAGCCCAAGGATCTTCCTCAGCACGCTTCTTCATACACTTGAGACAACGCGCCTTTTCAGCCTCTCTCCTCTGGTTCTATAGGTTGTTGGGTTTGTACAAAATCAGTGAAAGAATCATTTACTTGTCAACCCTCCTTCCTTCTTTTTGTTTACCTTGGCAAATTGATCAAGAGGCTTTGTTATACCACAAAGCATACACTTTAAAGAAGTGTTGGAACCAGCAGTGCATTTCTTGCAACTAATATTCTTCTTGCTAGGATCAACCCAGGGCGCAAACTCTATTTTTTTCCGCCAAAATTATACTTTGCTATTAGCACTTGGAAGGGCGAGGCCGTTGCCTATCTCTCTTATGATCTGCTTCCATTTGATCTTACCATTGGGAAGAACTTTATTGAGTTGAGACTTTGAAAAAGCATCCAGAGGCTTTTCCTATAAATAAACAATTTTTGATCCATCCGCCAAGAGAGGACAGAGTAGGGGATAAAAAATCAAATGAAGAGAGTGTATAGGATATGAGTGCTTCTATTTCTTACTATGTTTTACATAGTCATCCATTCACCACTTACTTGCTGACAGAAAACACATTTTAAGGTCTGATATTGCTGCGGCTGTTTTGCTATAGATCGGAATAGAATCACACAGAATGGGGGAACAATAACGCATGCATGAGGGCTCCTGATCATTGGAAGTGTTGTCATCAATCAACAGCAACCGTTTCTTTTTCATCAGAGACAAAACTTACAATTAGCATTCGCAGCACTGCCACTATTATTGTATCTCTTGGTAAAGTTATTGTAATTGTAAGCTGACATGGTCCCTCTATTTTCAATTGTCGTTTTTGTAAAAAAGTGTTTGTGGTAGAGCTCAAAAGAAGGGAAGGACCTGACTTGTAAAAACGTTTAAACTAAATAAATTTAGGAACGCGAACGCGGGCTTTTAGAAGGAGCTGGAAGAGAAGTCTTTGCAAAATGAAAAATAGGCTCGTTTTTAGGAGTTGCTCCCCAAGATACAGTCTGTGTTGACAGCAGAAATAGAGTCACATGTAAAATGGATGATAGTGTTGGTTCCATTGCTCTATAGAACAATAAAAAGCACGAATGGAAATATTCCCTCTTTTTTACCTATTGACACTCCACTAAGAAAGGCTAAGCACGAAGCCTACTTGGAAAGAATATCAAAAACTAACCTTTTCTCTTTACTATTTACGCCATTCTGCCTCTGTGAATGGATTGCATCGAGGGTGAGATGGAAACCGTCTTGCCATTTTTGGCTCGTACATGTAGAATCAAATGTAAAGAGTGCCTGAAAATTTGATTTGCCCGCGAATGGTTGTGCGCGAATCAGCAAAACTCAGCTTTTATTAAGGCTAAAATAAATTAATATTACTTGGACAAAAAGGGGAAACTCTCAACTCTTTACTTTTTCTTCTTTCTTTTCGCACTCTTCGCAGTACTATGTGTGATCTTACAGACCCTCGCATTGTAGAAACGTATACGGCGATTGTTGAAGGCAGTCCTGTCAATTGGTGAGCTCATCGATGTTCTTTGCTTTATTCCTTGTTTTACCCGTACAGTACTAACCTACGCGGTCTTTTTCTTTTTCAAGGCTTATTCTCGGATACAATGATACAAGAGATGTTATCTCTCTCTACTCAAGAGGCTCAGAAGGGCTAAGGTAATTTAAACCCTCTCTGAACAGGGACAAAGCAAAAACAAGCAAAAAAAAACAAACCATGAACACGAAAGCTGAGAATAAAATTCCTTGGATTGGATGCTTGCATCCCAATAGTGAATTTCGCAATCATTTGACAGACGAGGTATTGTATGGGTTTGTAAGGATCGAACATAAGTGTATCTTGATTACTTGGATACCACAACAAGTCAGGTAAAAAGATCGGGGTGGGGGAGGGGGACAGGGGAAAAAAAAAAGGAATGTTTAAAAAGTGGACAGCAAAAACTGATGGTGTTTCTTGTTGATCTATTATGTCGAAAAACACTTTACTTGATGCAGTGGAGTGAGAAGAGGTAACAAAATGAGATCTCTACGCTCTCCCTCATTTTTTTTTTGTTGCGCGCGCCGTTATTAATAAACATTTGATTCTTTTTGCCCCCCGAAAAATAACAAAATGAAGCAAGAGCCTTGGTACATAGTCGATCCGTAGCCACTTTCCTTAAACACCATCATACTCAAATAACAGCTTCTACTTTGGAAGACTTGAATGAAGTCTCTTTGCAAACACGGTTAAAATTAGATAGTAGCGTGAACGACCTTGGTGTTGGACATACTCATCCTGTTACTGTTGAGCCGTCACGACAACGACAGCATGCTGTGGTCCACAATAGCAGTCATGCTTCTTCATCACCTAGGAGTCCTACCCGTTCAGCACCCGTCGAAGAATTCGTAGATACACATGAGCAATTGAGCGCACCACAGACATCACAGCAAACCCTATCGCAGGATGACGATACCAATCCTCCTGTTCCTCCACCACGGAAGGTCATGACACCACTGGTATCGCCCTCCACTTCGCCACCACCGGTTCCTCCACCATCGACTACAGAAGATCCTGCTGCTGCTGCTGCTGCTGCCATTGGTATCGATACTTTAGATAGTGCTGAGGTAGATCCATATGCTCCTGCTGCTAACTACAAAGACCATGGCACGATTGAAATTGAACAACAACAACAACAACAACAACAACAACGAGAAAGGGAAGCTCAAGAAGAGCAAGAAAGACAATTGCTAATCCAACAAGAAGCTGAAAAGGAAAGAGAGAGACAACGTATTCTTGCGGAAGAAGAGGAGGCAGAAGCGCAACGTTTAGAACTGGAAAGAAAAGCCCGTGAAGAAGCAGAAAAAGCAGCAGCAGCAGCAGCAGCAGCAGCAGCAGAAAAGGCAGCAGCAGAGGCAGCAGCAGCGGCAGAAAAGGCGCGATTCATAGAAGAACAAAAAGCTGAGCAACAGCGCTTAGCTGATGAGAAGAAGCTCATTCGACAAAAGTTGTTAGAAGCGGAAAAGAAAAAAGAATTGGTCCTAAGCGGTTATGTATCTGTCCAAACACAAAAAAGTCCTGTAAGTAAAAAGCTTCTTACAATACATCTTTTGGGGAACCCCATGTCTAACCCATCTCTACTTACTACCATGGCTAGTTTTGGAGCCGTAGATACTTCACGATCCAAGATAAAACCTTGTCGTTTTATAGAGATGAAATGTCCTTGCGTCCAATCATTCAAGTGGACTTGAGGAACCTGACTCGTTTTAGTAATGTGAATGTCGATATTGAGCCCTTTATCCCCAATGCCTTTGTTCTAGAAACACCACAAAATGGAGCCTATCAATTGTTTGCTGATAATAAGAGGGATATGGAAATTATCGTTACTGCATTACAAACGGTGATCTAAAACAGCTTTTTTCGGACGCCATCTTTTCTTTTTCTCGTATTTTCCTCCATAGTCATACACTTTCTAAACAGTCTCCTGTTGACATATATCTATTGACATAATAACACAGTACTTACTATTCCTTCATCAATACCCCTATTGGGGAGTTGCAGAATTCGTCATTGTCCCTTGTGTGGAAGTGTCTTCCTTATATTTCAATCTCCGCTGAGTTACAGAGCGGACACGATCCACTCTAATGGCGCCCCACTTTTCTGCAACAAAAAAAACTAAATGATGACGTACAATTAAAAATTGGTTACTGAATTTTCAGCAAAGAAATATAGAAAAGGGGGGGATCGAGAAAAAAAAGGAAACATAAAAAGGCGGTCAACGAACAAAAAAGAAGTTCCGACAAACAGACAAAGGCAGCAGGCCCTTACCTTTATATAAAATTGTTATTTATTTTCTTCCCCGCACTAATACCAATAGAACAAGCCTAACCCCCCAACTCTCTTTTTTGAAAGAAAACTTAATCTCTCATTTCAACCATGTTGGCAGCCACTACTCGTAAAGTTCTTATCAGCACAGCTTCTAAAGCAACCTATGCTACCGCCGCTGCCGCCAATGCTGTTAAGGTCGCTACAACTTCGAATGGCCTGAAAATCGCTTCAAGCGAGGAGTCTGGACCTACTGCTTCTTTAGCTGTTGTCATCAACGGTGGCGCTAGAGCACAAAACGGAAGCAATGCCGGCGTCGCTCACTATTTAAAAAATTATGGTTTCAAGGTAACGTTTTTTTAAGAAAAATATGTCTCAGTAAGCAACAACTGTTGTGGATACGAGGTACACGAACTCTACTGCTTTACTGTGCACTATTTCCATATCCTCACAACTGACAGCCTATGCACAGCAGAAAAGAATCATTCATATCCATATGCTTTTCTCTCTATGTTTTCATCATATAGAATAATGCCAATCGTACTGCTTTCCGTGTCACTCGTGAAGCAGAACTTGCTGGTGGCGTTTTATCTTCCGCTCTCTCTCGTGAAGCACTTGTATATTCTGCAGAATTTTTGAAGGAAGATATGTAAGTTCTAATCCTGGAGAAAAAGAGTGGGACAACATAGAGGATACAATAGTTGAAAATAGAAGGAGGAGCAAACATACATTTTAGAACAAAAAAGAACGAGCATACTAAGAGAAAAAGCGATTTTCCCAATTCTCTAAACTGTTTAGTGATCTCTTTGCCGAACTTTTAAGCGATGTTGTGTCAGTACAAAAATTCCAAGAGCATGAATTCCTTGACGTCAAACACCAGACCGTCAGCGAATCTGTCACCGCCTCTCACAACTCTGAAATCAGTGCTATTGAAGCTGCTCATCATGTGGCTTTCCGTCAGGGTCTTGGTCACTCAGTCTTTGCCAAACCAACGGCTCGTATCAGCAATGCCACTGTCAAAGCTTTTGCTCAAGAACTCTTCACACAAAACAACATTGCCCTTGTTGGCACCAATGTCGATCAGGCTACACTTGAAAAGTTGGCCGAAACTCACTTCAGCAAAGTCCCCTCTTCTGGCAGCAAACTCCAATTCGCCTCCTCCAAATATTTTGGTGGAGAAGCTCGCATTGAATCGGGCGCTCAGAACGGCGAATTCGTGATTGCTTTTGAAGGTGCTGCTGCTGACTCAAAGGAATATGCTGCCCTTCAAATTCTTCATTATGCTCTTGGCGGCCAATCCATTGTCAAATATGGTCCAGTTACTGGCCTTCTGGGTCAAGCCGCCACAAAATTGGCGGGAGGTTCTCAACTAAAATCTTTCAACTACGGATATTCCGATGCCGGTTTGTTTGGTGTTCAAGTCTCTGCTCCTGTTGCTGAATCCAACCATGCTATTTCTGCCGCTGCCGAACAATTAAAATCAATCGCTAAGGGTCTTTCTTCAGAAGATTTCAATAGAGGTGTTGCTTTGGCCAAGTTTGCTGCTGCTGCACGCTTCGATACTCGTCTTGATCGTCTTGAAGCCTATGGTGCTCAGGTAGAGTAGAATGCCCCCCTGTGTATTCGAGCAATACCAATGGCTTTGTTCCTTCATCTTTTACCCATGTCTCACCTCCCGCTTTTTTCTTTTTACTAGGCCCTTCAAACTGGTAAGCTTACAACTGCCACAGAAGCCATTTCTCATCTTGAAGGTGTTTCCACTTCTGATGTTGCAAAGGTAAATCTAATAGTGAACTGAAATATATATATATATATATCTGTGTGTGTGTGTGCGTGTGTGTAAAAACGTGTAAACTTTGGGAATCATCCTTGAACTAAACAATTGCTTTACTTAGATCGCAGAAAAATTATTGAAGAGCAAACCTACCGTTGTCGCCTTGGGTGATATCAACAACTTACCTTACGCTGATGCTGTTTCCTTATAATTTTAGAAAAAGAAAGACTGCAAAAGAATTCCATATCTTTTGCAGTTGAAAAAAGAAAAAAAAGAAGAGAGGATATAGTTATTTATAAATAGTATTAATACAGACCATTCATATTAAAAAAATTGAATAATCTAAACCATGATGAACACCCCTTCTTTCTAGATTCATGAATGGTTTCATAGTATAGGTTTTTCTGATGCATGGATAAGTTTCGTATAATACATGTTTGCTGTAAACTATGCAGTCCTAGGCTGTTCAGTTGTAAAGTGAAAGAACCATTGCATTCTTGGATGTTACTGTTTTAGCAGGTATAGAGTTTCAATTATACCCTGAATGCCATTTACGCGATTTTTTTTAATTTTTTGTTCTGTCAAGGTATATGTATTCGTGTTCTTCATATGAAAGCTAATTGTAACTTCAGAACAGCGCTGCAATCTTGTTCAACGTGAGGCTTCCCCATCTTGAGCAACAATCAAATCATTGTGTTAGATAACTATTTTAACTGGATCTAAATACCAATACCAAACCATCTTTCAAAAATACCAGCTATAAATCCCAGAAAATAGCAGCTTTATATGTTAGCGTTATACAGACTCTACTAACTGCAACCCATCCATGACAGCATTCATATGACTACCCCCCAAATAGCAAAAAAAAAAGGGATTCACGAGATTTTCTACTTTATTTTTCTGTAAAAGAAATTGAAAGTTTATATTTCTTCTTCCCCACAAATATTTATATGCAATCGAGCCAAAATTTTTACTGACGAAAATAATGATGACGAAAAGAATATCTTCTATGAATGATAGTAATCGTAGTACGGATACAACCTCAGTAGTAGTATCGTCGCCATTACCAACAGAAGCAGTAGAAAAAGTGACGTTATTAGCTGATGAATCAAGTCAAAAGAAATGGAAGAATTGGTGGCTAAGAACGACGACTACCTTTATGATGATCGGTGCCTTTTTCGCAATCCTGGCTTCAGGACATATTTGGGTTATTTTGATGGTGATCGCTATCTCCACAAGTGTTTATAACGAAGTACTTCAAATTGCTCAGGTGCCTGCAAAAGACAGTAGTTTCAAGTGGTTTAAAACAATGAGCTGGTGAGTTGTTTGTCGCACCCTCTCCCCTTCTTTTGAAAAGAAAAAAAAAAAAAAGTTGGATGTATATATTTATTATACAGACACACTGGTTATTTGAACACTTTCACTTACACCTTTCCCTACATCAGGTATTTTTTAGTAACGACTGCTTACTTTTTGTACGGTGAATCCATCATCTATTACTTCCAACATGTAGTACTCGTGGATCGAGTTTTATTACCGTTTGCAACACACCATCGATTTATCAGCTTTGTCCTCTATGTTATTGGTAAAGTGGATAGGGTTCTTTAAAATGTGGCCAAAATGGCGGGGATGATAGACCATTTTCCATGGAATCCAGAAGCTTACTTATTTGCATTCTGCTCTTAGGATTTGTCTTCTTTGTGATGAATCTGCAAACGGGACAGTACAAACGACAATTCCGTCAATTTGGGTGGATGCATATGGCCCTCTTATTGATTGTTTTCCAAAGCCACTTCATCGTCAACAATATTCTCGAAGGCTTGATCTGGTTTTTCTTACCAGCCTCCTTGGTGATTTGCAACGATATATTTGCTTACGTGTGTGGATTTTTTTGGGGCAAGCATCAGTTGATTCAACTAAGCCCCAAGAAAACAATTGAAGGATTTGTAGGCGCATGGTTCTGTACCTTGATTTTTGGCTTTTTGGTAATACCATTTGAAGTCCGTGCATTGCGTGCATATCTAATTTTCTTTTTTTACAACATTACAATAGTGGTCAACGCTTTTAATGAGATTTAACTATCTGATATGTCCCGTTAAGGTATGTTCTCAATGAGGCATACAGTATAGAAAGATGGAGAAGTCATTTACTTTTTTTTTTCCTAAAAAAATGCATTTAAACTTTGCTAGGATTTATCCATGTCTGCTTGGTCTAATACTGAATGTAATCCAATCAACCCCGTATTTACAGCCATTCCATTCAACTTACCAACATTTTTAACGGCATTATTGAAAACTGCAGTAAGTTGAGTTAACTGAGTTCAATCTTCTTTTTCCCCACCGATTTCTGCTAAATACAAATATTCATATTGGTTATAAAAGTTTAACAGGAACGTAACAAAGATTTGGATTGCACCCATTCAACTGCATTCTATTGCAATGGCCTGTTTCGCATCATTAATAGCGCCATTTGGAGGTTTCTTTGCTAGCGGGGTGAAGCGCGCATTCAATGTAAAGGATTTTGGGCAAAGTATACCAGGACACGGAGGAATGACAGATAGAATGGACTGCCAATTTCTGATGGGATTCTTTTCCTATATCTATTACCAAAGCTTTATAAAGGTAACAATAGATTTTGTCACTTGATACATATAAAGATCGTTAAATAACACTGTTACCATTACACAGACGTATAATTTGAGCATAGGAAGTATCCTCGCTGCTGTCATCAATAATCTTACATTAGGTGAGCAATTGGAACTATCAGAACGTATCTTAACTTATCTAGTCAATCAAGGACTGGTCGATGCTGGTGTTCTTCATAAATGTGGTCCAAGCGCATTGACTACAGCTGGTCTCCAAATCTTGAATAACTACGCAAATAACACATTACACTAGCAAAAAAGCGCTCTTCTCCCCCAATTATAACAGCTGCTTTTCCTTACATTCACTAACTTCAATATCAATTTTTTTATTGATAATTGTATTGTACTATGATGAAACACCAAAATGACTGAATTCTCAGTTGAGAATTTTCTTGTAGAACTTACAAACTGTTTTTATAGCAGTCTTAAAATTGAACTATGTTATACATAACCTCCACTCAATATTGTATTCAATAAACAATAATCTAAGAGTTCTTGTAACCTCCAGTTCGATATATTGTGGTGTAGGTCTTCAGAAGAGTTTGTATTCATATGCAAAAAGGCATTGTTGCTCGCTCTTTGTGAGCCTTACTTACGAATGTATGAACTAAAGCTCTATTACTTTAAATAAGAATGTATGTCATCCCATGGGAAAGACAATTGCACTACTCTCTGCTTGATTATCACATATGAGGTAGACTGACCATTGCCATAATGATCAATTTATGTTTAAAGGATGGAACGTATGGGGAATACTGACTACGCCAGGCATAGTAGGTTTTGTAGGTTTCTCTAAGAATACTAATAGTGCAAACCACGGTTTGGCTTCAGTCGTCCGGTCGTCGATAACAACTTCTATTCTCGGTGATGTAGTCTATAGAGGCAATATTTCTATGACTTGGATTAATATGTTCCTTTACAAACAGGACATTCAAGGGAGTCGTAGGGTTTGTGCTTCCGTTCTTTCTTGATCACTATATCAAATCAACGTCCCGGGTCGCACAATTAAATTCGTAAGTATAAAGTGTCCAAATGATGGTCGCTTAGCATGCAGTCGAAAAGCGGCCCTTAAATTACAAATTCGTGCCGGGTACGCTCAAAGAAATGCCGGGTGCTTTGAAAAAAAAAACCAGGCGTTTTGTGGTAGCTGGCAGTAGGTATATCAAAAGTAGTAAAAGATGCATAAGTTGAATCCTCCTCTTTCCGTATATCATGGCTGCCCAAATTTCCAAGAAGAGAAAAGTATGTTGAATGGAATTGATGATTGAATTGTGGAAATATAGTGTTTGATGATTGATGGATGAGAGAGAGGATCGGATAATAACGAAAAGATGAATAGCGGTCGTTGTCAATGAATAGCAATTGTGGGACGATGATTGGGGATTGGGCCGAAAATCACATTATGCAGTGTTATACTCATCTCACTTTTTTTTTTCTTGCTCCTTGCTCCTTGTTCTCTCTTGCTTTTTTAGTTCGTAAGTTCAAACAGCCATTACAATCGCATTCACAGCACTACAATCATTGTCACACCTATTGATCGATAAAAAATGGATTTATTCACTAATTAGGTCGCTGACGGTGTTTTCTACGCTGAACTCAACGAGTTTTTCACTCGTGAACTCGCCGAAGATGGTTATGCCGGTGTTGAAGTCCGTGTCACCCCTGCCCGTACTGAGTAAGTTCTTCACCATTCAATTTTTTTTCATAGTTAAAAAGGGAATGTGATTAAGTTGAATTGGTAATCGCTGTCAACAACAGCGTCAACAGTGACACTTGATTGAAAAGAGAAAAACGAATGTGAAAAGTGGAATCCCGGCAATTACATCAGCTATTGTTTTGGCATAGTGAAACAGACGATCATCATGAGATCTAATGAAATTTGTCTCTATTTTGAACGTTTATAGAATCATCATCCGTGCCACTCACACCCAAAATGTTCTTGGTGAAAAGGGTCGTCGTATTCGCGAATTGACCACTCTCGTTCAAAAGCGTTTCAAGTTCCCCGAAGGTGCCGTTGAACTTTATGCCGAACGTGTTCAAAACCGTGGTCTTTGCGCTATTGCTCAATGTGAGTCTGTCAAGTTCAAGCTTCTCAACGGTTTGGCTGTCCGTCGGTAAGCTATTTTCCAACTTTTTTATCGCAATAGATTGGACGATAGATTCATAAAAAGTATATTGGAATTTGTAACTGAAGCAACATCCCGCATTTTTTTCTCATTCTCTTAGTGCCGCTTATGGTGTTATCCGTTTCGTTATGGAATCTGGCGCCAAGGGTTGTGAAGTCGTTGTTTCTGGTAAGGTTCGTGCTGCCCGTGCCAAGGCCATGAAGTTCTCTCAAGGCTTCATGATCCACTCTGGTAACCCTGCTCGTGAATTCATCACAACTGCTGTCCGCCACGTTGATTTGCGTCAAGGTGTTTTGGGTATCAAGGTTAAGATTATGTTGGACAACGATCCTACCGGTCGTAACGGTCCCAAGCAAACTCTTCCTGATATTGTCACCATCTTGGAACCCAAGGATGACACTCCCATCTTGGAACCTTCTGCCCAAGATTTCAGACCCGCTGCTCCTGCTCCCGTTGCTGAACAACCTACTGAAGCTTAAATTACAATCAATTCCCTTTCCTATTGATTTTCAGCAATAAAATTTGTGTATATTTAAGAATTGAAGTACTTATGGTTGAACTTATGCAGCAACCTTCTGTTTTATTTTATCTGATATTTGTTAGTTGTTCAAAAATCGAATCTGTCAGAATTATTCAGACGTCTCTTCCAATTTGGGAAGCTTTAGGCGGCATCAAGCCAGTGAACATGAATCTAAAATGTATCCAAATATTACGGATGATTATCTATCAAAGAGTAGAATTGATACTTGACAGTTGTTTAGGTTGAGTCACACTAAGTCTTCACCACGCAGGACCCATCTTTGTAAAGCGTTTCTATTCATATTGAATTGTGGCTCGTTTTTGAAAATGTAGTCTTTAACATAACCTATAGTAGTCCGCAACATAAGTGTATCGCTACTTTAGCTATGCAGAAGAATTCTGACTATTATAGAATACATCTTGCTTGTAGTAAATTCATGTCTAAAACAAAACGGTTGTGAACAGCTGTTATTTCGATTTGCAGACCCTCAACCTTCATTGTTAGCGTATTAACTGCAGTTTCGGAACTATTGATTTATTCTTAACCGTATAGGTTCCTTACAAAAGTCGGATGTTCACGTACCGAGGTTCCCCTTGATACAGTTTAAACAAAAAAGCTCTCAGGATTATCTTGATACTGTAGCCATCAACGCTGACAGTTGAAAAGAATGGATATTGTTATAATTTCTTGTGGTCGGTGCGGTCTTAATGAAGAAACTTTGATAGAAAGCCATCATAATTGTTGACAGTAAAATAAGTTGTTCGTGTTTTGACTTTTTTATTTGGTGTTTTATGGTTAATAGGTCGACCCAGGGATTCCGTGTCTTAAGTTCATCATTTGCTCCTGCGCCTGATATCTGAGGTATTCCATCCATCGAAGTGTGGGTTTTCAAGGTGCCAATTTGTTCCTCTACGTCCGAGCCTCTCACAACCTTGTTCAGCGTAAATATAACCCTACCGGTCTCCTTCAAAAAGACAGTACATTACTCATTGGTAAAGTTTGTTATTCAAGTGTTGTGGAGCAATTAAATAAGACAATTGATAAAAAATAATGATTATGTTTAATCCTTTTCTTGATTAAAAGTCAAGAAACATAATGACATGGATTATGTATCTTTTAATTAAGGGGAATCAGATGTGAAGGAGTCATATATCTCTTAGTGTACCTCGTGCCTATAACTAAAAAAAATCTTGCGTCAGTAAATCTTGTAGGTTACTAGTGCATTGCCTCAAATGATTTTTCTATGATTTCAAAGTGTAACAAATGGATACTCAAGTGCTGTATGATCAACTCGTGCATGATATTATCTTTTTTTTTTTTTTTTTAAGAAAAAAAGGAGAATAAGCGATGAGAGCATAACCATTTAGTCATCAACCTGGGAATATAGATCATTTATTTCGATATAGAACATTGAACAATTACGGAAATGGCCATGATAGCTTGTTTGTGCGCCGATGAGCTTGTTACAATTCTTCTCTTCTTTTCTTTCGCTTATCTTTTACCTTGCCTTCCTTCGATTGCACTATTTCAATTGCCCTTTCTATATTTCAGTTACGCCTTTGAGAACCTGAATCATATAAAAGAAAAAAATGTGTAATCCCGGTATAACCAATACTCGAATTGCTGTATCTCTTTCGTCATGCTCAGTATCTTCAATTGCTCTTCCCGCCTACAACGGATACCTGGAAGAAGACGACGAAATTCAACCTCTACTTGACAATACTACAAAAAATGAACAAAGAAGAGGTAGAAAATACATCAAGGAAAACTTAACAACCATACCGGGAGCATGGATAGATGAAGAGACAGAAGACAATGATAGCATACTAAATGACGACAAAAGCGACAAAGTAGGCAACGATAAAGAAGGAGATGATAGAGAAGTAACTTATAGTGAAATATATAATAATGTGGGCAGCAGGTTTAAAAAATAGTTTCCGATCAGTCCCCCAAGTTAGCTATTGCCATTGAACCACTCTGTCCTTTCAAGGATGTCGACAAAGCAAAGTGTCAAGACGACATTGAATGCTTGAAGCAAGCCATAGCCAGTTTGAAAGAAGAACAAGAGGAACTCGAGAAAACAAATCAGCAAGTTAAAAAGAGTATACAGTCTGTAGCCAAAAAACGCACTAAAGCTATCGCAGTTTTTCATATGGATAATAAAGATTGTAGTGACAAAACAACAGCCTCGATAAGCAACATTCACACAGAAGAAAAATGTCTCAATAGCTTTCAAGAGAAGCTGCAACAGGAACATATTACTAGCGAAAATACGATAATTGATAAAGGCGTAGATCAAAGCCTTCTATGCCATTTTTTAGATAACGACAACAATACTAGCAATGACAAGAATAGCGGTAATAATGTATTCATCATGGTGTCAAAAAGTGACTTTGTTATACCACCGAAAGAAGAGTTAAATTCAGCCGGTCTTGATGACAGTTGGGAGTGGATAACAACTCAGGTTTAAGTTGTGATTGATGTGTAGAAATGCATGTATGGCCTCCCGTTCCAACATCACTTCTTCTCCCCAAAATACTTTTCAGTTACAGTTTGTCAATCATTAATATTTGCATTTGTCAAGTATTCACTTTATAGAAGGTAATTTACAATTGTCTGTTTTTTCCGAATGCATCTATTTCAAACTATCTTTTAAACAGTACATAGAAGTAGATATTAAACCAATACATCATCATATTACAATACCATTCGCACTCTGCAAGGATTATAATATAAATGTCTTTCACTGATAAGGCACTGCAGGAACTCAAATTCTTGCGATAGCATTTATGTGCGGTTAAACAGTGGTGCTCAGCCGAGAGTACAAAAAACAGCCCTACGAACTTGCTCTGGGTTCGAGACCGAACCTACATTTAAGTCTAAGAATCGATGATTTATGCTGCACTTGTGTACATTTTCATCATCTTCAACTCTGTATAACATACCTTGAGAAATAAATCCCTGTAGCTAGACTTCTATTGATCAATCAAGCTTATCAATAATTTGTGAAAGAAATAAAACTCAAGGGCTTTCTATGCTCATATAAATTTATCTATAGTCATTCCATTTTTTCAAGAGGATAGTTCAAATTTTTTCAATTCGACAATTTGGAAATCATATCAGGTTATGGAAACTTAATTTCTTTGTGAAAGCATTCTGAGAGAAAACTTCTAAGAGTGGCAGGCCCTTCCTCTACAGTTTTCTACCGTCGCTGTTTTTGCTGCTTGTTTCATACGATCTGCTAGGTTGAAAAAAGTAACGAGGGAGCTGGAGGTATGATAGGTTAAGGATACATGAATGTTTATGGGGGTACAAAAGTGGAGGGAAAACAATTGCAATGGTAAATCTAGGCCAAATACGAACGATAATGCTGGCTAACAAGAAGAGGACGGAAAAAATGATTCATTGTATTGAGTTTAGAGCAGGTTGAAAGGCAGAGAAACCTTATTGATGCAAAAGACTTGGGAAGGACATACTAAGGGAACACAACACTTATCATTTGTATGAAGTTCATTGAAAGTTCGTCAAGTAAACCATTCTAATTTTCTTGGCCTTTTTTTTATCCTACAATATCATGATTGGTCTTTATCGATAAGATGAATTGCCATTCAAATTAGAAAAACTATCCATAATAAGCTTTACTTTTTATATATCATCGCTCCTCATAAACGACATAACCTTTGAATAGTTCAGAAAAGGAATAGTGAACATCGAGTAGTTTTCATTATCCTAATGAAACGTACGAAGTTACCAACATAGACCAAAGTTAAAAGTCGAGTTTAAATGAGCCTGATATGTCTTTCGTTCCAGTTTTAGTTAACTGGATAACTCTAAGATAGATTGATTATTCGAGTAAAGTCAGAATGTGACAACAATCGTAGTCTATCTTACAGTAGATACATGGCTTGACTTAGTTGAACAACCAACTCGGCATATTGAATATGTCGAACCAACAATTCAGCATAAAAAAAAAGCTTATTGCCCAACTAAAGATAAGTCTCAAGCTAAAGATATAAGTTCAAGTCTTATTATCTTTTTTTTAAACCGGCAAAACCTCTTCGATCTCCTTTTGTCATCATTATCTTCCAATTAGCTTTTAAATTCGATAAAACTCTTTCTATCTCCTCATTATGATCTGGTGATGAAGCCAGTAGCGAAGTCATCTGTAACATTTTAGCAGCTGTTGCTGCTGGATTTTGGGAAGAGCCGAAATCAGTAAACAATTTGTTAAAGACATCTGTGACATCACACGGGAAGTATTAGACTTACCAAGATAAACATCATTTAAAATTGAAATTGTATTATCTTACCTTCTAACCTCTTTGTTTGTAAAAGAATCACGTTATCACGAAAACTTCTTAAGGCCATTGTCCGAACATCCCACATTTCTGCTTCATCCGGTGACCGATATTGTACGTCTGTTCTTAGTGGTAAAAATACAGCTTCGAAGTATGGAAGAGCATAAGTAAAGAAAAAGGACCACTGTTCTACTAATCTATCGAGTAGTTTTTCATCCGTGACACCAAACATTTTAGCATTGAGCGTAAACATGCCATCTCGTAACAAAGCCTCAATATCGTGATAAAATTTAAGTGTGATAGGATTTGGCAAAGACCGTCTGATATTGTTCCAACGAATTCGATAGTTTAAATTTGATACATCACAATATGTTAATGTTATTTCGAATTGACTTGAATATATTTATTCTCACTCTTACCTTAAAAGCTCGTTAAGATCTTCGATGGAACCTTGTACACCTTCCCCATTGAACAGCGGTAAAACACGAACGCACAAGGTTTGCCAGTCATCTCCTTGACTGGAATTAGCCACTTGATACATAGATGCATTATTATTGATCCCAGCAAGTCCAATATTACTAACGTTGTTAGGTAGTGTGATGCTACTGACGCTATTTTGTCGATGATATTGAAAATGATTTTGAGTCGGCACACTTGCCGCTGAAGCAATTGTTTGAAAACCACTCATATTGTTCAACAAACCGCTCGCATACATTTGGTTATTGAAATTGGTAGAGAGGGTTGACTGTTGTTGCTGTGATTGGAACATATTACTGCCACCCAAAGTAGGTGAACTAGGTGACATGAGAGGCTCCATATCACTGCCAGCATTATTACCGCTACTTGTATTCGCGCGCAAGGGCAGGTTGGCAGATTTTTCCATGTCACGTGTGATAGCTTTAGCATCCAGAACAGTGAGTGACTTTTGAATCGACGGTGGAGCAACTGGTGAAGTGGGCCATGTATGTTGCTGCTGTGGTTGATGCGGTTGAAAGTGGTGTTGTGCAGAAGAACTGTTGGTATTCAATGAAGTAGCAGCAGTAAGATGTTGTGAACCGGAACGTTCAAAGCTGGATGAACTGCGCTGTCGAACACTGACTGGCTGTTGCTGTTGTGTCTGTGAAGGTAAAATTGAGCCTGTCGGGGTCGTTGGATTAGAGTTGGAACGTGCGCTGCTAAGCTGTCTAGACTGGTTATTACCTCCTCCTCCAAGTGGTGGCGGTTGTACAGTTGATATAGTGGATGAATTTGCTTCTGCGGGCATGCAATGTTGTTGTTGAACTGATGTAAGCGAATGATCGGCAGTCAGTTTATTTTCTGGAGATGCTGGTGTTGATGAGGAGCTCGGTGATGTTGATAGTATTGGTTTGCTTTTGTCCATATTTTCGTCAGATACAATTCTCGTTGATGGCTGCTGGTTGTGTGTTACTATTTGACGACTTGTGTTGGTAGCCATTCAGGGAATATAATTGGGTATACGTGCTGTTCAATGGTTTGCTTTTCTTGCAATATTTTAAAAAGAAATCAAAATTGTGTAAAAAGCGCGAAATCAAAAAATTATAGTTCTACTAACGAATACTGCTTTGAATTAAATTCATTGAGAGGATACATTTTAAAGCATCTTACAGAATGTATTACAGCAGCTATTTCAAACGGTGAGGTGATTTAATCACAATACTATGTTGAAGCTAGATAGTCATCAATCTAACGTCGTTCCTATCTGTGTTTCGTTTTGTCTTCTTTAGAGAACTTTCTTAAACAATGCAATTGTCGAATATGGGTAGCCTTAATCAAGAAAGTAGCCTTCACGTCAACCCCTTCAGACCTCTCTGAGCCGTAAGGAGGGCCTTGGACCCAAAAGCTAAATGTTCTGCAATTATGAAAAAGGTTGTAATTACATAAAAGAAATAGATAAGCATAGCTATGAGGCCGGCAAAATCTTTTCAAGAAGAACAGGAAAGTAATTTGACTGCAGGATCACTAGATATTGACTGCTTGGGAAGATTTCCAAAGGCGGAAAAATCCACGAGAATCTAAAGGTAGGCCTGTTGATAAGACGTAATAACAGACATCTTAATGAAAAAAAAAAACCAGTATATAGTGTCAGTACCAGCTGCGTAGTTGTATCCTTTTAGAGATCTATGATAAAGAAAATCCACGTGGCGACAATTTATGGGGCGCGCTTTGAAGAATCCCCAGCATTGCAACAGCTTTTGTTGCATAACTCTTATTTATTGCGGTTAAAAAGAATTTCCCTCCTCATCGATAAAAAGTAACGTCCCTTCTACTACAACAATCTAATAACTTCATCATGAGATTGGCCATTTATGGCTGTGTATCTTCCATACTGGCTATTGGAGTGATACTTTCAGCAATGTATAAACGTCCTAATTTTTATGCTGCATGTATTTACGTTTCGAAATCTAGTGCTTGCATGATGGTAACAAAGATATTTGAATGCTGAGCAAGATCGTTAATGAACTACACTTTCAATTGACATGCCAAATTATTCCGTACATAGATTTTACTGAATATGGGGTTTATCGTGTCGGTGTTGTTTGGAAAAGTCTTGCAAGCAATCTTTTTTGGTAGACTGAGGGCTATCGAAATTGAGGTAAGGCCTGGCTTTTCTTTGTAATTAAATATCAAACATAAGAAAATCATAGATATAAACCATGAACTAGCATTTATACGAACGGTCATGGTATGCAGTGACTGAAACGTGTTTAGCAATGACTATTTTTCGAGAAGAATTTGATTTACGTTTTATTGTCGTCTTCACAACATTGTTGTTCTTGAAAATATTCCACTGGTTATGTCAAGATCGTGTAGAATTCGTGAGTTTCTGTTATAGTTAGCAACTTGTTTATGCCTTTTTATTCTATTAACACTGTTCTTTGTTTAAAAAGATGGAACAAACACCTACAAACAGAGTAGGTTTTCACATTCGAATCGTCAATTTATTATGCCTGCTCTTGATTATAGACACCTTTTTAGCAAATCATGCTATCTATGTTACACTAACTAAAGGGCCCAGTATGATGATCATCTTCGGGTTTGAGGTAAATGATGTCCTAATTACTTTAATGTGCGTTGCAGTTGTTTGACCTAAATTATTTGAATAATTGGCAGTACACTATTTTGATATGCTCCATCCTATCTACCATTGGCCGATACATCATCAATTTGATCGATATGAGGACGGAACAAACATGGGAAGGGAAATCAATGTACATATTCTATTTAGATCTTATAACAGGTAAATACAGATGTAGTTGCATAGTGCGTATATATTCTGATATGTTATATCTTCCTTACGTATACTACGCCTTATAGAATTTTTTAAATTGGTCACGTACCTCGTGTTCTTCTTGTATATTTGCTTGAATTACCAGCTACCAATTCATATAATCCGAGATGTATATGTCACTTTCAAATCGTTCATTCAAAAATGCCGTGATCTTCACAGATATAGACGCGCTACACGCAACTTAAACGAACTATATCCTGATGCTACAGCTGAAGACTTGAATCGTGCCAACGATAGTACTTGTATTATTTGTAGAGAAGAGATGCATGCCAACGGACAGCAACCTGAAAATGATGATGTAGGCAGTAATATTGATATGGCGAATGATGATCTGCGTAATAATAGCAGAAATGAACGAGACCGTCATTTAGAACAGCCCAAGAAATTGCCTTGTGGACATATTTTTCATTTTCACTGTTTACGAAGTTGGCTAGAAAGGCAGCAATCTTGTCCTACTTGGTAAGCTATTTGCGAATGTTGGGGACTTTGGCTCACAGTTCACTAACCGTTTCCCTTCCGTAAAAGTCGCCGTTCCGTGTTTACAGATAGCTCTAGAAATAACAATGCAACTACTAATAACAATGAAAATGAGCAAATACCCCGAACAACACCATCTCAACAGCAACCATCATCATCACCGCCAACACCATCCCACCAACCTACACAAACATCTCAGGCTCAGCAATCGCCGTTCTGGCAATCACATCAACAGCAACAAGGATATTCTAATAATCAACCTATTTCCTCGAATCAATTTTCCACGCAATCGGCTATTCCAACAAACAATAACATAAACCTGAATATACTTGCACCTGCAACCCAACCTACTTCTAATCACTTGAGCATACCTGGATTGATACCGTTAGTTCCTATTAATACTATAATTAACCAACAGCAACGGCAAAACAATACTGATGACAGTAGTATTTCTTCTGCATTACCACCCAATTTAACGGAGCATGACCTCCAAATTCTATCACAAACGACGAGAGAATCGATGGAGCAAAGGCTGCGTATATTAGAGACTGTCCAAAATCAGATTTTTCAGACTATGCAAGTACTTGCGCAAGCACTCAGTATACTGCCAGTACCTAATACTTCCGCTAACACTTCAGACTTAACGGAAGAAAGGGTGGAGATAGATGGTGAACAAGACAGCTTGGACGTAGATTCAATACATCTTCACCAAAGCAGTGCTACTTCTACGAGTGACAGGGAAAGTGGTACGCTGAGTGAAAGAAAAAGAGGCAAGATGCCAGACTATGGCTCGGCTTCTAATATGGTTTCAGACGAAGAAGAGGAAGTTCATTAAAATGATATAAAAACTTTTTATCAAAACCTTGCATAAAATATCGATATAGAACGTTCTGCTCAACTACCGTTAATCAAGCATTAATTCCTGTAATCCATTGTTCCCTTCTCTTTTTCTTTTCTTTTCTCATTCCCTTATGCCTGCTTAGCTGCAAATTTTCAGCTGTTCTTCGTTTGCTCATAGGGAACTTTTACTTACACCGTGCTTATCCCAAATATTTCCTCCTATGCATAATAACGGATGATTTCGAACAAAACGCTGTCAAATTAAAGATCGCTTCGAGTTTTGTGTTTTCTTTATGAGCAAGTGTTTGTTTGATTAGTGTGAACTCTTCATGTATAATCATACGTTTTATATAAAGGTTTCACGATTGTTCAATTGATGAACTCTTGAGGTTTTTGGTCGGATATTACACCGACGCTGTCAAATCAAAAGAGTTAAGTGTAAATCGAAGCGAAAATAAATCAAGTGTTTCAGACTTCTTTTCACTTTTGTATCTTATATTCTGATTGTTAGAGATTAGTAATATCCTGATAATAAGGAAAAGTGTCTATCAAAAGCTGATCCGATTTCAAAAGTCTGTTAATGGATGATTCCAACAAATTGTCAAGTGTTAGCGACATTAAACGGAGAAGACCAGTAGCAATCTCTTCACAGGCCAGCGACTTATCTATAACACCGCTCCCGCAGATCACAGTTACTGGGCCAGCATCAACTCAAGAAAACTTGGATGATCTGACACATAATGATAGTTTATTAAATGAGACGCATCGTATAAAAAGCGATCGTTTCTACCATTCCAATGATAATAATGTCAACGATGATCCAACACCTACTTTGAATGTTTCAACCAATTTTCTGACCAGCCCAAAATTAACTGAGCCTTTGTCACCGCTCACATCAATACCATTGCCATTAACAAAAGATCTTCTGCATAGAAAGAACAAATTAGATCGGCTGTTACTTCAAAAAGCACGACGGCAACAACAACAACAACAACAACAACAACAACAACAGCAAATACCGGATAATAGCCATCAATATTTTGATACAAGCAGTTCTAATACAAACACTGCAGCAGTTGATGGGAGGGTCACAGCCGGGTTAGGAATTTCTTTGGGCAATTATAATCCTAACATGTCAACGAGTGGTTTACGAGCACGAATACCAAGTTCATCTCGACTTTCTTCTTCCATTCGTAGTGTGGACAATGATTATTCCAATCTAGCATATAGTTCTTCAACATCCAAAAACGATAAGTATCGACATAGTGAGGGTGAGTGGAGTTCCAACGATATTGATGTAGTACGCAGGTCGATGGTCTCCTCTGATGATCATTCAACAAAAAGCTATTACGATCGACGAAAACATTCAGCAGACATGTCAAGAACTTCTATATCTGGGGATGGGTCCTCCAATATTAGCAACTCCATGAAAGTTCATAATAGTGCTAGACATCGATATATGGATAGCAATCATTCAGGCCGTCATAGCGGAAGGCCGCATCATCGTCGTTACCACCACAATAACAATGTTAAGCTAGACAGCCAACATTCTACCAACACTGGTGAGAAAAGCGGAATTAGTATAGCAAAACAACCGTTCGTTATTCAACTATTATTTAATGCAGCCGAACGGGTAGTTAATACGAGAGGGCCAGAATCGAAGGAAATAAGGAGAAGTGAACATTTTCACTTCGATATAGTGTCAACAAACTCAAGTTCTACTGGAAACCGCGTGCTCGAGATTCACCATATCAATTCTCATACCTCCAATCATTCGGACAATAACAAGAAACGTCTCGCAAGACCACCGTTGACGAGTATACATATCCCGTCTTCTTCAGCTGTACACGAAAAGATTACAAGCTTGCCATTATCAACTGTTATTCCATCTTCATCAATGCGTAATGACTCTACTAACATTGTTGCAACTGTATCACCCTTAAAACATTCTGATATTGTCAACACTCATGATAGTCGAAAACACGAACAGAGTGGGACGATTTCAGGAACCAAGAATGACTCTATTTTATTTCGTAGTAGCCTTACCGATTTCACTCCTTATGCAGCGTCATCTAATGAATCACATATGATTCATCCACCAGAACCCATACCTTCGAAATTGATTAATGTTTACTCACAACCACAACCTTTTAAAGTTGATGAAATGTTTATATCCAACCCTTTACAGGGCTATTCTTTTTATTTATTCTCTCCAACAAACCCATTTCGTATTCGTGTTTGGAAGCTTGTTCGCTCAAGGTAATGGAAGATTTACTCGTAAACTCAGGGAATTTTTTTTTTTTGAAAACAATAAGCAACGCGGTAACTCATAACTTATGTTTTAGATATGTCGAAACGTTCATTTTTTTGATGATGGTATTGCATTGGTTTATCCTTGCTTGTGTGCCCATATATAATTATCGACAAAAGGCTGTTTTTGGGGCTCATTGGTCGCATTATCTGATTTTGTGTATACAATCAGTGTACAGGTAAAGTAAAGTTCGATGAAGCAGTGCTTGTAGTTCGTTTATTTGATATGCGCACTAAAATAGTTTGTTAGTATCGAGATGGTTTGTAAAGCGGTTGCTTTTGGATTCATTGTACCTCCCGCTGCAGCTGAAGGAAAACAGCACCAAAAGGGTTCGTCGGCAACAAAATACAACAAACTTCTGTCAGTGCTTTTACCAAAAAAGTTGAAACAACATATTGCAGTCAATACTACAAAACAGGCTACAGTTTACAAAAACAATATCAGTAATAATGTTACCGTAGAAGAAGATGAAGATGGTGTAGTTACAAGTGGTATTCTTAATAGCAATTCTTCAAAGCGAAGACAAAAATGGAAAAGAAATCATCGCGCTTATTTGTGCACTTTTGGAAATTGGTTCGATGCTGTTTCGATATTCTCATACTGGGCTGATGTTATCTTAAGTGTCTACGAATACCCTAACTTATCCTTATTTAAAGCGTTGGGTGCTATGCGTCCTATTCGTCTTTTGTCGATGCTGCGAGGTACAGCTGTAAGTTTGTTATGAAAGAGGCTAATATATACGTCTTATTGATCTTGTAAAAATTCTAAATGGTTATCATTATTATTACCCACAATAGGTCATTTTAAGGTCATTAGAAACTAGCTGGCAGCTCATTTTGGCTGTAGCAGGATTGATCCTTTTCTTTCTTGTCATATTTGCCTTGCTGGGATTGATCTCTTTTCAGGGTGTATTTGCTAGACGATGCTATTTCACAGCAGAAGACAGCTCATGTAAGCTCTATTCATCCAGCAAAACTCAATCCTTTATTGTGGAAAGGAAACTCATGATAAAAAAACTGACACTTTTTTTGCCTTTAAGTGCAATTGGTGGAACCTCCTCTATATTGTGCAGGTTATTACAACAATACATTAATTACTGGGCCATACAATATCCGTACAGGTGACAATGAAGCCCCAGGGACTTATGGATATATATGTCGGGATGGCCAAGTCTGTATTCAGGATCCTGCCAATAACCCAGAGTATGGCTTCGTCAATTTCGATAATTTCTTCAACTCTTTTCTGAGTGTCTACACCACAATGTCTTTGGAGCTGTGGACGGATTTAATGTATCAGACGCAAGAAGGTGAATCAAGTATTTCAGCCCTTTATTACTGTTTGGTAGTGTATATTGTAGCGTTTGTTTTGTCATTTTTACTATTTGGTAAGTCATTATTTTTGATGTAAATAGTGATGGTTTACTATCTTTGATTTTATTAACATGCTTCCAATTTTAGCTGTGGTCACATCTGCATTTGCTCGTGTTCGTGCCGAAAGCGCTATGAGCGCATTCACCGCCAGAAAGAAAGGCTATTCTTTATTGAGAATGGCCGACGGGCTTGATGACGAAGAGGCAATGTGGATGTTCGATAATTCGCCTGATGAATTTGGAAAAGGAGTTACACGTTTAAGGTTACGCTGGTGGATTGTCCGTCTTGTTAAGAATAGAGCCTTTTTCTATTTTGGTGGTTTGTTGGTCTTATTGGACCTAATCATTATGTGCTTTAGATCATCTTATGCCAGCACATACACAATGGAACTGGTTGGTAAGCACATCTGGTTTTATTACCTCATCCAAGCTAAAAGTTGCTAAATTTCTATAACACTTTCCAGATAATGCCGAAACAGCTTTCACGTTTATTTTTGCGCTTGAAATTGTTCTTCGCATGGTGGGGGCAACAAGTTGGTTAGCGTTCTGGTCATCGAGGAGAAATTTGTTTGATTTATCTATTGTGATCGTTACATGCATTATTCAACTACCAATAATCAAAGATTCCTATGCTTATAAATACCTGACTATATTTCAGATCTTACGAGTCTATCGTTTGTTTATCTGCATCCCACGTGTACGCAGACTGCTGGTAAGGGGATACAAATGTTTAAATCTGTCCGCAATATAACTAATGTATCATTAATATTGTTCCTTAAATCAGTCTGCAGCTTTAGGTTCTGGTGAAAGTGTTTTGTATGTCATGGTATTTCTAATTTTGGCGACAGCTTTTTGTGCCACCGTCTTTATGCAAATGTTCGGCGGTGATTATTTTGATATTCTTGCATTGGATGATCCACAGCCCCGCTTTGATACCTTCTGGGAAGCCTTTGTATCTCTCATCGTCGTTTACACAAGTGAGAAATGGACAGACCTACTATATGATGCAATGTTTAGCCAGACAGGTCAGGGCTCTATTTATGCTGCAGTTGCCATTTCTTTGTATTTTGCTTTTGGGCGTTATATAATGTCTGGTCTATATATTGCAGTTGTTCTAGAAAATTTCGAACTGAACGATGATTATATCCGCCATTATCAAATCAAAGACTTCATCCATCGGCATCGATATAAAGATAAAAATCGAGCAGAGACCATTTTGCTGCGACTCTTTCGTCCTCTGTATCATTATAATGAAAAGAAGAACATCCAAGTACGACAGTTACCTAATAATCTGACAGTACCGCTTTCCAAGGCTAATCTGGAAGAGATCCTGGTCGATTCGCCTAAAATGAATGTTGATAACGAAGTTAGCAAACCCTCATGGTTTGAAAAAAAGCTGGCCCCTTTATATGCTACTCTGATAAAAAAGATACCTTTTATGAAAGAGAAAGGCAGTGTAAAAACAGCACCTATGTAAGCAGGCGGAAAAAGTATCAATAAAGGGAACTTGACCGAGACTAACCATCTTTCTCTTATCTTTGAACCTTCAAACAAAACAGAAATCCTTTTAGTCATGATATTGATGAAACTCCCGAAGATTATGACATCGTCACAGCAGAAGAAAACCGAGCTGCCATCGATCAAAGTAAACCGGTTGTTAACTCGTTGTTCTTCTTTTCAGAACACAATCAGTTTCGCTACTACTGTAAAAAACTTGTGGGTTCATCTCGACATGGGCAAGCCGAAAAGCGTAACTTCTTCAACTGGTTTGTGATGATATGTGTGTTTGTCAGTATTTTGATGGTTATCTTAGATGAGCCATCTACACGTTTGCTTAGACAAGACACCTCAAAGCAAGATGTGTATGACATGATTGAACTCATCTTAAGTGTTATTTTCGTGATTGAAGTCAGTATTCGTATTATTGCTGATGGTCTTTTGCTTACTCCCAATGCTTATCTGCGTAACCATTGGAATCAATTGGATCTCTGTGTGATTTTGCTTAACATTGGCACTATTTTTATGAGCACTGAGGAGGTACCGCGTGGTATTGGTACCTTTCGAAGCCTTCGTATCTTGCGTCTTATTCGTTATTTTAACGGCGTCCGCGAGATTTTTGTTTCGCTTTTTTATGCTTTCCCACTCATGTTTGATGCATTGGTATTTACGGCTCTGGTGCTTCTACCATTCGCAATTTATGGCGTAAATTTGTTTGGTGGTCTTATGTGGACATGCAACGATGAATCAGTGTCTAACCGAAGTGAATGCATAGGTGAATTTACTGTAGACATTGGTGCTTTAAATGATCTTACTATTCTGGTGCCTAGAGCATGGCAAAATCCTCAAAATGGGTTCATTTCTTTTGACGACTTTCCTCATGCATTGCAACATTTATTTTCTTTAACATCCACAGAAGGCTGGGTTGATTCAATGTTTAGTGCCATGAGTACACCTATGGATCCGGATATTCAACCTGTGTTCGATTGGAGATCGAGAACAATCTATCATGGTATCTTCTACATCATTTTCATGATAATTTCTCAGGGTACAATTCAACTATTTGTTGGTGTAAGTGAACTATTTTTTTTTTTTTATTCCTAGTTGAGATAGCTTCGTTGGAGGGGAACGTTTTCAAGCTAACGACGTTTGAATATATATTTATTTGTCTATTGACATAATATTTTACTATAGGTTATTATTGAAAAGTTTAAGGAGAGGAATGGTATCACTACCCTTACCACGGCTCAAAGACAGTATAGCGACCTTCAGCGTCTTTTAGCAAGCATAAGGCCCACCATCAAAGTTTTCCGTCCGAAATCGAAAATTAGACAAATATGTTACGATCTGGTGAAAGAAAAGAATGGTAAATTTAATCGTTTGATGATGGTCCTGGTATGCTTGAATACAATAGTCATAGCGAGCGAGTTCGAGGGTGAACCGTATTGGTTGGACAGGCTCCAGGACTTTTGTTACTTGTTTTTGACACTGATGTATGTCATTGAATGTGCTATCAAGTTATTGGGGCTCGGCTGGAAGAAGGTAGATGTTCCTTAGATGAATGCTAAAAATGATATGCTAGCTCTAATTGATCTCCTTTCCAATAGTGGATCCGCAGCAAATGGAATTGGTTTGACTTTTTACTTGCTAGCACAGCTTTGCTGCTGTTAATTTTACGTGTTTCTGTACCTGATTTATGGACAGTGAGAGTAGAGCAGTATTGTCTGGTTATGGTAGCATTTCGTCTGGGAGAAGGAGTTGATGCTTTACAAACGTTATACAATACAATCGCGTAAGTTGAGACGAACTACCTATGAAAGGTTTGATTTTGGTACTAACTGTTGCTTTTCGTTAGTAAATCAGCTCCCTCTATTATACAAGTCTCTGCAGTATTTATGGTTTCCATGTGTCTATTTGCCATGCTCTTTATGGAGTTTTTTGGCCTGACAAAATATGGAATATATGGTAACGCTCATGCCAATTTCAGAAATTACGGAAATGCCTTATTAATGCTTATAAGAGCAACGACTGGTGAAGCTTGGGTAAGACAAATACTCCTATTTGATTCGGGAAAAGAGCTGTATACTGAATTCTTTCATATCAGAATGCTATTATTGTCGATTATAGTGTTCAGTTTCCTAACTGCAACAAATCTGACGATTTTTTTGAGACGGACTGCGGATCACCATTTTGGTCCTACTTTTTGTTCGATATGTTCTACATCGTTTGTACTCACATTTTTTTGAACTTATTCACAGCTGTATGTTCTCTTAATTCTAGAGATAATTACAAGAAATAGCGAAGCTAACTAATCTATTGTAGGTTATCATCAGTAATTTCGAATACACGTACGAAACCAGAACACGGTTTACGAAAATCACCAAATCTGATTTGCGCATGTTTAAAGAAGCTTGGGCGGACATAGATCCCAATGGAACAGGATATATTCAGAAAAATGATGTTGTAGCACTTCTGCGAAAGTTAACAGGGCCCTTCAGGATACAAATATACGATGATAGGCATTCGATAAGCAATATTTTGAAAGTAGGAAAGGCGGACACTACTAATTTTAGAACCAGCATGAACGATTTTCAATCGCCTGATAGCTACTATGAACTTGCTGAATTTTCAGCAGCTCGAGAATTTAATTTGCCGGAAATAAATAAGCTACTGCAGAAAATGGACAGAGATGAAGTGCGAAGAAGGCGAGTAGAGTTTAATCTATACTACAAAGTATGTATCTCAATTCTTTATTCATGGGAAATATTTCATAGCTAATGAGTGAACGATGCTCAACGTATTTAGGAAATTTTGAGATCAGAAACTGCTAAGGGCATTCCCTTTGCCAGCGTGCTTACCATACTATCTTACCGTTTTATAGATATATCTGCATCACTAAAGTAAAATTTCATTTGCAGTGGAAAAAACTGATGGATAACAATGGCGCTAATTTGATATCTGAAATAGATTGGATCCACTAATCGCTCGATTGGAACAAATTGAACAATTGACACAGGAATACCATATCGAAAAAGCTGCAGGATTCTTCCTCACTCAAGTGCAAAAAAGAAGGTTCGTCCGTGAATTATGGAAAAAGCGAGACGAAGATGAGGTGCAGAAGTTGGGTATTACCAACCCCAGCCAATTTGAATTTGATAAACAGCAGTATGACATGACCAATGCCAACTCTGATATTGTAAACAATAGTCATAGTCCGACAACTGCTTCTATCAGTCATCTTAACGTTGACACAACAAATAGAGACCGCTTCAGCGAGAGTTCTCCAAAAGAAAGAGTAACAACGATAACTCCACTCACTATGGTTCCTCGTATTGTTATTGATAATGCTCATGTTAATCCAGACACATCCAGCGACACTCCTATGCTATCAACAGCTGGCACATTAACTATCCCACCATTGTCGCCTTTATCCGCTATCTCAATGGATAGTCAATATAATGCTTATTCACCGGGAGGAACATCACTTATTGTAGCATCTGGAACTCCAAACACTTCCCCATCACCGATTGATAGTAGCAGCCAGAACGCCTCTGCTAGCACACTATCACCTGAATCGTTAATACCATTCACTAGTCCTACGTCGAAAAACAATTGGTTGTTAATAGATGGCAATGCCGATATGCCCTCTGAATTATCCGATAGTTTGTTAAATATAATTGATCAAAGCGTTTGGTCAGGTAAGTATAATTGAACCTGTAATTCTATGTTACATTTGCCGTTGACTTGACTCTTATCTTTCTTTTTTACAATCGATAGAAATGCTTAGAGAAGAAGAAACATAAAATATAATTACCGTTTACTCTCTCCCCAGATACCCTTATTTTATTCTTTTATAAATTTGTTAAAAAATACTTTTTATTGTAATCAATTCGTTTTGCTGTTATGTCTTCTAATTATCTTCCCTTCAATATTTGTACATTCTTAACTTAATTTAATATACGCTTCTATTTATAAAGCACTGCTTCACTTTTTCATACAAGAAAACAATTAGAATGAGAGAATCCACAGGCGGATTGGTCGAGATTTTATACGCCATATGTTGGTTGTAAGGAAATTAAAATAGAATATTTGGGGCACTTGGTAAGTGCCCGCTAATTTTGAACGACTACATTATCGTAGCAAGGCGTGTACTTAGAATTTTGAGGAGTTTTTTGAATCGTCCATAGTAGCTGGTATTAAACGATCATTTTGTTGAGCGCATGAATAAATCGATTACATAATCACGGCTTTTAACCAAGGCATTCCCTTTAGGCACTGCCGGGGTTTTTTGTCTCCTCTTTCCTCCATTCAACACAATCATTAACAGTAAAATGGCAGGACCACGATTAGAAGTCTTTAAGGTAAACAGCTCTCTAAGCATATTATTTCAAACATATATAACTAGACATGTTAAAATATTTAATTATTTTAGTTCGGTTTTTACGTGTTTTTTCCAGTAGGCGTTATGCTTTATTTCGGTGGACCTGACTTTTATGATAAATACGTGAAGGGTATCAAATTTTGGCCAGATATAAATACAACTTACGTAAGAAATAAGCAGTATAAAGGTACTATAGTGATAGAACCGGAACCCATCTAACCGTTTGGCTCATTGTATAGAAACCACCAACGACGTCAGAGGAAGTAAGGAGTGCTTTGGATAAAATGAAGGCAGAAAGGGAGGAGCGTTGGAGAAAAGCGTTGGCAGCAAACAAAAAATCAACATCAAACACAACCACAATAGAAGGCGAAACAGCGAAAGAAAATGATGTCTAGGAAGTCAAGACTGACTGTGTACATAAAATGATCAGGGAAACATTTTTATTTCTTTATACAAAAGTCTAAATATTATTATATACAACAATTGAAGGAGAGACACTTTTCAATATAACATTAAAGGAAACCCAAAGAAAAGATACAGACAAAGTGGGTAAGAGGCTATCGATCAAGCCAAAGCTTATTTTTAAATCTCATTAAACGAAAAGCCCCTATTGGGATCCGTTGCCAGCGGCTGAGATCCCGCGAATAAGGATCATCTTCTATTGGTGGAAGAGGCGAAGGCGAACGTGATGAATCAGAGGCTGCATATAATTTGGATGTGTCCAAAAATTCGTCCATAGAGACTGCTGTATCGTCATCAGAATTTTGTTTTACGGCCTGATCATGCGTTGCAATAGCAGCAGCGGTCATAGTTGGTGAAGCAGGTGTTGAAAATGAGGTGATTTTTGTTGAATAGGCTGGAGTTGTAAGATCAAAAGAATTTGATCTGGTGATTTTACTGCGTTTCATTCCAACTGAGTCGTCTGCTGTGGAATGATTTGAATCAAAGGCAGCTTTTCGTTTATTGAGTGGAGTTTCACTAATGCTTTGAGTTTGCTGTGAGCTCAATACATTAACAATAGTAGAGGAAGTATGAATTAGAGTGTTATCATCACAGACGGAACCACTGCCAGAGGGTTTCGGTAATAATTGCCGTGAAGACGATTGAGAATAAATAGATGGTGAATAAGATGGCTGTGGAGAAATAGAGGTATACTGTGAGGAAGATAATAAGGAGTTGGTAGTATTATCAATAACAGTGGGTGTAGTGGGCGATATTAAAGGTGAATTATTTGCAGATGCTGTAGGAATATTGTTATTAAGGATATCTATAAGTTGCTCGTGAACCCCATTTAAATCAATAATTTGTTGTTGATCGTTTGGGCCACTGCTGCTAGTAAAACTTAACTTCGAGATATTACTGGTATTGTCGCCATTGTTGCTTGACACTACTTCGTTAGCTGCTTCCTCAATGGGTTCTAATATGAAGGACAAATCGTCTGCAGTGACAGCAGAAAGAGCTCTTAGTGATTCGGACGTAGTATAATCTCGAGATCCACGCATTCTTCGTACTGCAGAAACAGCGCTACTAGGCAACGAAAGTCTTCTCAAAGAGTTGCTATCGTCATCGTACACAGACCTTTGTGTGGTCGAAAGGGCAGCTAATGCATTTGTCAAATCTAAAGAAGGAGTATCCGTTCCTGAAGCAGCTCCTACTTCTGAAGTTGCTGCAGCTGCGGCTAATGCTTGAAGAAATGCTGCTGTTAAATTGTTGTAAACACTATTAGTACTTCCATTATTGTGGAATGTGTCGAGTTTTGCATCAGGCTTTTCATTCTGAGAAACCGTTGCGGTAGTAAAATCATATTCCTCCTCCTCCTCCTCATCTTCATCTTCCTCGTCTGACGAGGTCCAGCGACTATTAACATGAGCATAATATTGCTGATAATACTCCTCTTCATCTTCTTCGTCTTCGTAATCGTCCTCTACATAAACCGCGTTGCCGTTATCATTGTCACTGTATACTTGGTCCGCTTTTTCTTCCAATTCATTTATAATATTAAGTGTTTCTTCATTCTCGATATCTTCATCGTCACCCGAATCAATCTCATCAGTACTACTAACTGAGGATATTGCCATAAAACCATCGTCTGTGTCGCTTAATAACAAAACGTTATCTTCCTCATTCTCTTCTGCTAGACTATCATCCGTGAAAAATTCCTCATTTTCAGATAGTGAATTTTCATCATCTACAATATCATTCGAAAGATGCTCTGATAATGGTGACATTGTTTCTAACAGATCATCCAAATCGTCAACAATAACTTCTTCGTCCTCTTCATACGAATCTACACCATCTTTTGAGCGGGGCATATCTTTGTTATTTATTTCCAATTTCAGTAGCGGTGAGATCATTGCATTGTGAAGAATATTAGTAAGTACTGTTGGTGATTTGCCTTTATGCTGCACTTTCTGTGGCATAGCCTCTTCTTCTTTATTTTGCTTTTTCTTTTTGTTCTTTTTTGTTGTATGGCTGTTCTTTGTCGCTGCTGACGCCGACTTTTTGTCTTTTCCTTTCTTGTCAGGGATGGTTTTTTCAACAAACCCATCCCTCTCTATAACTGAAGCCTGGCTGCTTCTTCGCCCTATATTTGGATAAGTAGATGATGCTGCCAGCTTTTTTTTTGATTTCTTTTTCTTTTTTTTAGAGTGCATTTTCGGTAGGGAAATAACTATCAGAAAAGAGTGGTTAATACAGCAATTAATGCGGATAAAAAAAAAAACAAAAAAATAAAAAAATTAGAGCTTACTAATTTTGGTTTGACTTTGTGATATTGGATTTGAACTAGGTCTCTTTTCCTGTTGCTGTTGTTGTGTGAGAGGAAGACTAGCTGGAGTAGCTGATTCCAAAGCAGGTGCTTCTGATGTGGAAGAAGTGGATAGTACAGAAGATACTGCTGAGAAGGCTGATGTAGGAAGGAGGGAGGGAATGGCAGACTCGGTGGACTGTTCGGCGCCGCAAACACAATCACCTTCACATAACACGCAAATATCATCCATTTCGTCATCGTCATCCATGCTGTCGTTCAAAATTGTTGTATTCGTTCGCTGTTCTTGCTCGGATATGTTGGATTGTGATACTTGCTGCGAAGTTGTAGCCACCTTGTTTAGCATGGGTGTTGTTGTCGTCGCAATAGTAGTTTGTGGTTTTGGAATAGAAAGCAAAATTGTTGGTTTTTCTTGGGAATCAGGTGTCAACTTGTTGATAGATGCATAAGAAGGAGTTAAAAGGGTCTTGCCCGCCCTTTGATGTTGCTGTGGGTTCTTTTCTACATTACTAACATCTGTGTTATGCTCGCAATTTTTACATATGTATCGATCTATTGTTGCTGTTGCATCCAATCCGACGCAGGCTCCATGAAACCATTCTTTACATTGTTCGCATTCTATCATAAAATCTTTGCCATTATAACCACGACGACAAATGCAATATTGCTGCTGCTGTTGTGCTGTTTTCGAAGTACTTTTCTTTTTCTTATTATTTGTTGCTTTCTTCTTCTTTTTCGACATCTTTTTCTTTTTATTTGGTTTCTTTACCGGTTCAGGTTGATCTGAATCGGCTGAAGATAGCGATGAAGCGTCTGACAATAATAATGATAGATCAGAATCTGATTTCTGCAATCGATCAGTTTGTGCTGCCGATCCACTCATATAAGAGAAATGGGAAGGCTGGGGAAAGTATATGTCTTTTATTAGAGAATTATATAGTGCTATGTCAGAAATAATGAATGGGTGTAAGAAACTGTTGCTTTCGTTTTCCTATCGAGTGGTCGTTATCAATATTATGGTCGTGCAGAATGAAAATAAAAGTGAGCGGAAGGGTCTTCTTAACAAAATATGGACATTTTCAACGTCAAAAAAAAATCTGAAACAGTAATACTGAGGTAAATTCGCGCTGCGACACTACAAAAAAAGAACACCCCGCCCGCGTTTACCATTAACGATCACTTACATAGCAAGAGGGTCGATTTTGTAGGCTCGATTTCATTTGCTCAAAACGGTGGACTTATAGAAAAGCAAAGATTTAGTTCAGAAAAAAAAAAAAAGATATGTTTTAACTGTAGTGTTAACTGCTACTATGCTTTCTTGTGGATCGAAATAAATCAATGGTTCAATAGATGTCCTGAATAAATTGTCTCTACTCCTGTTTTAGACCTTAAAAGTGTAAGGACGACCGTATAGAGCATTATCCCAACCACCCGGCGAGCCATATACAGTCAATTGAATTTGGCAATCAAAGGTGCTTACGACAACGTTTTGTAATGATTGATAATGACGGTGTTTATCGTCAGTTGTAATGGGTATAAAAGGCGGTTTTTGATCAATACCTGTGATGAATTCGAACCTTAGGAAATACTGCAAGGAAACCCCAGTAGTCTGGAATTCAGGTGTAGCAGAGGCAGGTATCGGTAATGCAAATGTTAGTCGCTGATTATTCAGACAAAATGAATGAAAATCTGAATGTGTCTTCCGTGAGACTCGTGCGATGTGTTGTGCGCTTCTTATAGCAATACTTGGCTCCACACATTCGATACTTTCTAAGAAAATGGATATCTAGAAAAAGGATGATAGTTAGTAAAAAAATTGGTTCAGGCGATGATTTCCAGCAAGCAGTTTTTACCTTGAATGTCTTTAAATTTGCTTCGGAGAAATCCAATACGCCAATGACAGGCTCATTGAGTCTGTGCGCGGTTTTTATGAGATGTAATTTGGCTACTCTTTGATTACTTTTACAAATATCATACATTGCTTATTTGACAAGATGAGATCAATTCACTTTTCTTCGTATAGAGAAGAAATACATTTGTTATGATTACCTTTTCTACTTCTATGAGTTATTCTAGATACAATTTGCGTGCATGATTTATCTATTGCTGGATCCTCGTGTTCATCCATTTTTTCTCCATATGCGTCACTTTCTCGTCTAGTTATTTCCTGTCTAATTTTATGATTCTTCACCTTTATTGTACTTTCATATAATTCATTTACATAGTCCAAAAATGCCTCTTTTTCTTCGTTCGATAAGATCTGCTTTTTCTTTTTCTCAATCTTATTCGGCTCGTTTATCACTGCTTCATCTTTAAAACGTATCACTGGATTCATTAAATCATAAATGGGCCGCGACCCATCTTCAGATACGTGATTCAATACTCGAAATCGTATTTGAACCATGCCTTGCCCCTGCGTTGGTGACAGTCCTGTTGAGCTTGCCTTTTGCACGCCAATGATGAGATAATAATTGAATCGAATTGCTTTGCCTCTGTGAGAAGGTGGTAAATCATTTGGCAGTTGTATTTTATAAAGAACTATAGTTACAGGCCGCTCGAAAAAGTTAGAATCTGTATATGGAATTTTTCGACAATAACAATAATATAAAGCTAACGAAAGTATACACTATACATTTTTTTGATTCTCCCGGTGCTAGATTTAGGTCAACGAATAAAATGGATGGTGGTGTTGAGAATACTGGTAAAGTCCGTGGGTCTGGTAAATTGTTATTATAGGAATATCAGCAAAGAGAGATTGTTGACGCTTTGTCATATGCACGATACAAACCTGTGGTGTTCCCTGATTTGCTCAACAACAATCCTCCGCCTCCACCGCCTCCAAGGCCGCCCTGTGGATTATACATAGTGTGTCTTTTGAGTGATTCGAACTCGCTCACGTTCACCAAAGTAGAATCTGCTGTAAAGCTGCCTACTACTTGTGCAAATCCACATGATAAATGCTGAAAAGCTGTGTTTTTCAAAGGTGTTGGTAAATGACGTTTTGTGCTGTTGGAGCGTGAAAAGAATATCATCGATTCAAACGAACTTCGTGGACTCATCATATTACTTGGGGGCTGCTGATTTAGTGATGGCGGTGAAGTCTCAAAACTTGAACGTGTAGAGGGTGAGTCAAGTTCAACAGGGATCTCTTTCTCATCGTCATTGTCATCGAGCCCTTTCGCAACTATGGCGACATCGCTATTGTCCACAGAAGAGATGGATGCCGCAGTTGATTGCAGTACTTTTTCTGGCTCCTGTATTACTCGTGATGGTTGCCTTCGTTTCCAAAAAGATAAGGTAGAAGATGCTAAAGATGTTATTGTCCGTGGTGATGCGCTATGTTGTAGAGATGTTGCTGAGCCCGTCGATGAATGTGTTGCAGTAGGTATAAAAGGTGATTGTACGAGGTTTGCAGAATTTGTTGTCGGATTACTGAGAGTGATGGTACATGATAGTGTTTCTCCAGCGTAAAAAACAGCACCTTGTGAAAAAGAAGTTGTTACTATGAAATTATCCGCACAACAAATGACAAAAAAAAAAAGCTTCTTTAGTCTTCCCAAACTATAATGCGACAGTGCCGTTTAGTTGTATGTCACCACTTGTCGAGTTTACCCAGGACGCTCATCTAGCTTTGGATTAGCTGCAAAAGGGAATGCTTAAAAAAGCCCAAAGAACTCCATTGAATATGATTGTTTTATAGTCGTGACTAATTTATGCAAATCAAGCAATCTCAATTAGACTACTCCGAACCCCTTAAAGCGCGTGAGCGAAAATCGTACATTTTTGATCAATCCACCATCATACACTCATATCATAAAAAAAATAGCATTCCGATATTCACAACTCTACTTGGTTGCTTCTTGTTATGTTCATCATTGCTTAAAGGCAATAATAACACCCAATCGCTTGTACATTACGCAGGAAACCATGACTGCAGAGAGCGGGATTTTACTGTAAGCAATACGAACAATAGTTTGCGTCTTGCTGCGAGTTTTTCACTTATGACAGTTGACGAATAATATAAACGGACATTTTCTGAAAACGCTGTACTCAGGGGTAAAGTGCAAAGTCCTTTTTAATAAAGATTACTGTACTGGTTTTATCGCTTGGCTTTTACACGAAATGGTTAACAATTGAGACTATTTTACAGCAAAAATTTTAGACTAACTAAATAATATTTTGAATGAAAAGTATCGTTTCTGGGATTATACCCTTCCTGTCAAAATGCTCAATGCCAAATGTGCGACCTACTCGTACTCAAACAAGGTAAATACACTGTGCCAAAACACAGGATACTCAACCCGTCTGTTCATGTTGAAATGCCAAGCAGTAATTAATAAAAACTATAATAATCTACATTGGGAGGTTTCATGAGATAAAATCACCTCCACGCGTAATTATCTTTGAGCTGTTGGTTCCGAAAAACCTGCAGCATCATTATCGCTATGGATCGTGTTAGTAGCTCGGGGAGACCATTATTAATCCATATATTATATGCAATATGAAGCATTTTCGCCGCATTTACATCGCGCTGCCATATATTACCGCAATCATTACAAGCTTCGGTGCCGTATATCTACAGTCCCTCGACAATCTTTACTTTATCCATATTCTTACGCAGGCAGCCGTTACAGACCTACAAAGAGGCGTAAGCGAATCAAAGCCAACCTGTACATGCACTCTTCTCAGCATAACTTACAACTGGTGTTCCTTTCAGAACGCGCTAAATTTTGACAACAATACTGAGACTCGTACATTTCCAAGGTAGCGTGTTTTACAATAATACCTATTGTTATTGCTTTTATGTTAGCCAAAACGAGGACAATAGATATAGGACCAGCGACTTATTTGTCAGGCACTAAAATCAAAAAAACTTTAAGTGGCGCAACAAATAATTCACTAGCCGCTATTTAAGCGGCCGAAAACAACGAAAAGATGTGGAAAGTCACGTTACGATCCTTGGACTCTTTCCTAAAAAAAAAGGAAACGCATAATTTCTGAATACCAGGGTTTTTCCATCTTTTATACCTTTACAGCAGTCAAACTAAAATGTTCATGCCTCAAGTAAATTCACACAAAAGTATTCCTGTAAGAGGGTGATGTGTTTACCAATCAAATCTGAACATTTCATTGGAAAATAGCAACCTCAACTCACTCCTGAGCAAAAGGCGATGCTTCGTCAACGTACAATTGCCACTGTCACTAATTTTGCTGCTGTAGTATTAACTATACGTGCAGGTATAGTTTAGAATATAATAAAGCATAAAACTTATTATATACGCAGCAGAATTGTTTTGCTTAATATATCCATCTCTTTAATTGATAAATATAGCTCCATTTGCTCTCGAACAATTGAAGAAATTATTCTAACATATACGAAAGAAAAGACTAATTGTACGTACAAAATGACTCGACCTTCTAGTAAATGTGTTACTAACAAAAACCAATAGATATATGTATATTATTTGACATGGTTATATCCAATGTTCATCAGCTGCACGTTGAAGGTTCAACAATAAAAGACCGAGCTTTGTATTTAAGCAACATCGTATACCAGAAATAGCTTTCGAGTTGAACAAGAAGGATATAATAAGGATATGCCGTTGCCGCATAATTGTAACGGAAGATAGACACAATAAAATTGATTGTCCATCCCAAATCGATCATATGTAGTCCAGCATGGCAAAATGGACTACATGCGACAGCAGATTTCAATATAATGATGAATATGATTGACTTTATTCTGAATTGAGGGAAGGTTGGGGAAAGGGAGGAGTGATGGTTAATCGTCAAGTAGTAACAACTGTATTCAGTTTCTTAGACCAAACATGTTGTTTTTGTAATGTTTGCTATAGCTGACTTTTTCAACTTTTTTTTTTTTCAAACAACGTCCCACGCCAAATCAAGGCATTGACAATTTCTTTGATATTTCTACCATTCGATCTGTAAGACTATGAGCCAGCATCAACTAAATTACTTACGAAATGTCAGAGCAGTTACACCTACACCTTCTGGTTGGACACCAGAAGTCAAATATATTGACAAACTGTTTTGGTCACCTGGGGTTCCCAAAGACCTAATCGAACTTTATCAACCTTCAAATCCGAATGCGATCGATCCGCGACGTACGATTAACTTTATGAATGAGCATGTTAACCTAATTGGCACCTATCCAGGTACGAGGGAGCAGAGACGAAATATTAAAATTAAAAAGATCACTGATAAAACACACCCCTGTTGTGGAGCGTATGGATTATTTGCAGCACAAACATTACGGCCGAAACAACTCATTATTGATTATCTGGGGGTGGTTGAATATAAAGATGGATATGAGCCTACTTCTGACTATGTCTTGAGATACGGTACAGATCTGTCGATTGACGCTGGAAGGTGCGGCAACGAAGCTAGATTTTGTAACGATTTCCGAGGTTGTGGACCTGAGCCCAATGTTTGTTTTATGAATTATATGGATGAGAAAACAAAACACATAAAAGTGGGTATCTTTGTAAATGGGAATAGAAAAATTAAGAAAGGTGAAGAATTGGTAAGGTTTTGATTCAAATTTACTGTTGCAGTTTTGACTGTTTGGTGTTAAGACTTAAGCCTTCTTTTCCTTTCCAGCTGGTAACATACGGGAAATCGTTTTGGGCAAAAAGAGGCATCGATATGAGCGGTCAGAAGCATAAATCATAATTGGAGTATTAGCTTACATACTTGGCTTAAATCAATTTTACATAGAGTCTGTTTTACAGAATTTATTGTTATCTTAAAAAGTAAGAATCTGAATGTCTCCCTTTGTTTTCTTAAAGGCTCAGGTTCATAAACTTTCTCTTTGAAAAGCACATCCACCATTTACTTGGAAGTCCATCAACGAAAATCGTATCGACTAATCGAGCTGCAAGCTCTTGACGAAGTTGCTGCATATACTGTTTCATTTGATCTAGAAATACATTGAACAAGATGAACCCCATTATTAACACTTCCTCTCCCATACCAATAATCATATTATGGAAGCTTACCCGCTTGAGACTTGTCTATGGGAGCTTGATACATTGCATTGAGAGGAAAAGAGGGATCTCCAGGAATAGCAAAATTGGAAAGTGCCAAAGTATTTAAAATTTTGAAAGCGTCGCCTTGTGGTGTATTTCTATTTATCGAGCCAAGACATTGCTGTATGAATAAAATCAAATAGATAAGAACTCTGTCCGCATTCCCTTTGATTTCAAAGTTTCGGAAAAGGCAATTGGCGCGAAACAAGTCGAGTGCTTCATCGATAATGTCGGTTGTGTTGGGGTCGGCTTTATAAAGATGTATTGGGAAGCAAAGATGAAGAATCAGTTGAATGCTGTTTTATGGATATAGTTGACATGTGAACAAATTAAAAAAATTAAACTGTTTATGGCTTGCCTACCGAAAGGAGCATTCCCTCTAAATTTCGTCTTTATTGGCAACAGAAACATATTTCCAATGGACTGGTAGTCGCCATCGTTATACTGTGAATGATATGCCTATCGATTGTCGTCAATTAGATTCTGATGGTTATATTTCTTTGCAAGCCCTTTCAGGGTAGCTTGTCTGTCTTTATAATCTCTTGTACTCAATACTTACGGGCATTTTCTGTAATTATACACGTAATAGAGCAAAGTTTCTAAGTACAAGCTTTGAAAGTATTTGTAAATATTCACTTTGCACTAAAAAAAAGACCGTTTGAACAACAGCCCAATCAAGTCCATAATTTCCCGTGATATAATGCGGACAGTTTCAAAGTCTGGCAGCAAGCAGAAGGCAATGAATTCCGCTCCAAATCAGTACCTTATGCTGTAATTTTAAGCACATATATTTCGAATTGACGCCGTCATGTTTTGATAAGTATTATACATTTACAAGTTTAATAAGGGGACCCAGATTTTCATAGTATTTTTTTTTGAAGGTTTCATAAAAAGTGCTTCAAGGGAAAAAAAAAATTTCAAAATTCTTTGAGTTTCCTCTATTAAATGCATATCATTATAAGGTCAATAACAGTTCATGTCCTCAAGCTCCCTCTGATAAAGGTGAGATAAGTGTCAGTAACAGCACGAACCCTCGTTTGATCCAGGAAATAGGAAATTGGTGCTTAAAAACTTTAAATGATTTTCAAATTTTTTTTCGGCTTTTTTTCACTTTAAACAAGGCGAAATGTCAAAGGAAGAGATCAATTTTGACGATCTAAAAGAAGTACAAGCAAAATCACCGTTCAAGAGCCTCAATATACAAGATGATGAAGTATTGTATAAATGCACAGAAAGAGTAGCTTGTTCAACCTGTAAAAGACCAATGAAGCATTATTGTTACTACTGCTATACAGTGTTGGGAATGGATCGTTGTGAGATCCCTTTTGTCAAACTTCCAGTCACTTTAGATGTGTATGTTTATCAAGCGGAAACAACGTCTTCTTGGATCTGACTGACTTGAGGCGTGGTATCTAATAGGATTAAACACGAGAAAGAATTGGACGGTAAATCAACTGCCCTACAAGCGAAAATATTGGCTCCGGAAGATGTTCAAGTATACGGATGGAATAGTATGCCCAAGTACAGCAATCCAGATAGGATTCTTTTGTTATATCCAGGAGAGGTAGAGTCTTGGTTACCTTACAGTTAATTTTAAATATGCCAGCTACTCATCTTTTATTACTTTTTGTGTAATGCAGGATGCTAAAAGGCTAAATGAAATACCAAGGGATTCCTTCGATCACTTAATTGTGATTGATGGTACTTGGAAACAGGCGAAAAAGATGGTTCGAGATACACCAATATTGCAGAAAGTGCGGAAGGTGACAATTGAGCCTAGATCTACGTACTTCTGGCGTTTTCAAAATATCAGTATCAATTACTTGGCTACCATTGAGGCAATCTACTACTTGTACGTCGAATTTGCACTGGCTTACGAAGTGGAAAATCAGAAATATGATGGCAGATATGATAACCTACTATTTTATTACAAGTATTTATATGATCTGATTCAATACAGCTATATAAGAGGTCAGCATAAAGACAAAATTTTCTGTTGGCGACACAGGTCAAATTACATAAAAGGTAAAGAAACAACGGGTCTCAAAAGAGATGCAGCAGGCAAATTCATAAGTAAAAATGATACCTTTACTGATTCTGATGAAACCACCGAATCAAATGTGGAGGGTAATAAAGAAAGTAAAGATTGAAGCAGTTACAGTGTAGCAAATTTGTGCACTTCCATCCTTGCTATAAAATGGTAGTCTTTCTTATATATGTATATATGTGTATAGCAATCAAGTTGCTGGCTTAGAGTTTGGGTTAGCATGTTGCCATGATCGAACCTTTTGATGGTAATACAACGGCCAAAGAAGCTTAGGCCATCGAGAATCCAGTGCCAAGGATTTTATTTACAAAAATAATAGATTGGTAACGGTTGAGGCACAGAATTTGACTCCTGTTAATTGTAGTATTTGTGATATTCCTCGAGCTTCACTATTCAGAATAAATGAAAAGAATAACGCAAGAAGCAATAAACACGAAAGCTTAACGAAATCAAATCACCTCCTTATTTCGCGTTCATAAACAAACTAAAGAAAAAGGAAAGAAAACTTTACAAATATGACATAGATAAGTAAGACAATACTATATGAAGCAGAAAAAGATCAACTGAAATTTATTCTATGCTACTCAGTATTGCTCGTCCTTAGACGACCGTTCTTTTGACTTTCTCTTTGTATGTATCTGAACACGTTGTTGGGATAGCAGCAAGTTTAGTTATATGCAAGGAGTGCCACATTGTAGAAGGTTCTAAACCACAGACAAATAAAGCAAAGGTAAGCTGTGTTGCTATGCAAAGTTTTATGATTGCAAATGGTGATGGAATAAATTTACTAACGGCATGTAATTATTTAGCGAGTGAGCACAGACAAATCAAGCCAACCGTAGTTGCTGCTACGATGTGGTATGTTCTTTCCCATAGGAGAGCATCTTTCGATGTAAAGGCGGGGCACGCGATTGCAACATTTCTGAACCCTTCGCTTTCAATTGAGTCGAGCGTATCCTTCATGTATCTAGCCATCTTGATCACATCACCATTTGATCGTCCTTTGTTGCGCTCTGGCTTAGCTTCGAGAGCAAAAATGAGGTGTTTAGTCTGGTTTGCAACCACAGAAAAGTCTCCTTTCCTGGCATATCCGCTCAATGATGGGTCCATATCAGTGAATCTCTTCTTTGACTCGAGGATCTCCTTATCAGCGCCAAAAGTTGTGTACCTTTTGTTGTTCGGGAAATAGTTCTCTAAAATCGGGTAAAATACCATCTTTCACTGCTGTGCTTTCATTTACTGATTTTATCGAGTATCCTTTACAATAGGTTCGTTTGCTAAAATAAACAAATAAACGCCTGTTACTTACAGCAATAATTATTTTACAAATCTTGATTCTTACAATGCGTTTAAAATAGCTTTGACGTGGTTGGGTAAGTCTGATACATTTAGTGTATCTTCAGCTTCATCAAAAGCTCCGTCGGCAATCAACTATGTAAAGCATATTAACTGACAGCATTACAACCTTTCAATGGCGTCGATCCTTCAAAAGCCTTGCGTGGTCAATACAGGTCAGTCGATTGGCTTGATTGGCTTCGTTACGTTGTTCCCACCTTGATCACTTTTTTTTCCAGCATACCTTGGTAAATTGGAACATGCCCTCGGCATGGGATTTCACTTCTTCGGTTTTGTATCGCAGGTACGTCTCCTTAACTTCCGCACAAGCTTCTTCATAATAATCAAATCGAATCATGTTTGAATCAACATCATCGTCCAAAAGCATTATACCATTGACGGAGAGCTCTTCATCGGGTTCCAATAGGGTACTGCAATCAGTACATTTGTTTACAAGTTCGTTTCTTCTCTTTAAGAAAGAAGTAGACAGATTGTATCCACCTTTTAGAGTCCACTTGTTATTGATGTTTGCCAAGTCTATCACATCATTTGCGTTCGTAGAAACTAGATAATCTTTAGCTGTCTTCTGAGGTTTAATCATAATAGTTTCTTGGCTGGACTCTGTGCTTGGAGTGCTCTCTCTCTCTTGGTATTCGGATTCGCCTGTCATTTCTTCTTCACTGGAATCCGTCATTTCTTCTTCACTGGAATCCGGACTGTCATCACCCTCATGCTCATTATCACCATCACTTATTTCTATCAAAAAGAGTTTAATACATACAATTTCTATTCCCATTACGTGGAGAAAAACAATACCCAAGATGATCTGTGCTCCTACTTTCAAGCTATGAACATTTTCTACTGTAGGTCCTTTTGATTGAAAGAGCTGAGAGACTCTTGCATCCGTTGTCACATTCTATATTTCATCATTGGTTAAAGACATACTTGTTTCTTTTTCCCTTTTTTTCTATTTTTTTTTTTAGTAGCGTTTGCTATAACATCTATATCTTCTAAGATAGCCCTAGCCCTCTTCTTACATCTCAATGCATTCTTGCATAATTGGTTGAATTCGAAGGGGAAGTCTATAAGGTGCGCGATAAGCAGTTTTTCCTGGTTCTGTGTCTACGAATGATGGATTCGGGTACAGTACAGAAAGAATTTTTAGGAATGGCGGCATTTTTCTCGAGAAATGGAGTGATTGAAGCCATGAATTCCTGTTGTTGCTTTTCAGAGCCGTAAGGGGAATTATTAGGTTCTGGTGTGTCATCAATAATCTCTTTGTCAATAATAGGACCAAAGCCTTTTGTAATGAAGCTCTGCTTTCTTCTTGATCTTTGAACTTTTCAATAAATTGCTTGCAGAAATCAAAATAGATAAAATTATCAATGTGCTTTTGTACGAAATCTGTAACGTTCTCTGATTTCATTGAGTCTTTAGGGTGTAGTTATAAATTATTGATAAATGAGTTGTAACGATGACGATCAACTTGTTTGATAATTATTTGAGAGAAACGAACTGGTTTAGAATCAGAAATGTAAAATAAGAAAGCTCTTTTTTTTAAAAAAAAAAAAAAAACTTAATCATTCTTTAGTTTCATAACATAAGGTTAGATAATACTTTTTCCTACTTGATATGCTTTTCTTTCACTGAATTGGTCTTATCTATGCTGATACTCTTGTACATGCGTGTAGAGGATAACGTTGGTTTAAGGGTAATGAAGTGGAAGAAAAGAAGACGGGAGTTGAAGAAGTTGAAGGATAATTCTAATTTTTAAAATTGGCAACATTAGTTTTTGTTTGAAAACATTTATAATAACAATATGATTTACGCGTTCAATGACACTGAAAATTTGATTCGATGCTATGCTGATAACTTTGCTGCATAAGACAACAAGTACCATTCGAACTCCCAAATATTTAATCACTTTCAAGTTTCTTACATAAAATCACATACGTTACAGACCGGAACTTGAGTAAAAAACTAGAAAACGACCAGCTTCTGGAAAAACCCGATACTTGATACCTCCCGGAACATTACTAAGTGCTTCCAGTTATTACATTAGGTAATTCTGTTCGCTTGGAAACAATGATCTCGATGCAAAAGACATTGAATACGCATACCCCTCATACCGTTGGCACAATACAACACCTATGCCTGCCCTGGTGGCTGCATCACAGTATAATTTAAATAGTCTTTTCAAGTCGAGTCGTATTAGTCTAGGCAGCACCGCTAGGCGATGTTTTAGCCCTTGAAATGTTTTTCTTTTATCTGATTTTTTTTTTATCTGATCTATGGCATATCAAGGGTACAATTCTCCGCCTCTTGCGTTCCTCTTATCATTCTACACTTAGCTGCCTCATCACTCCAAGGTTTCCTCCCACAGTGACCATTGAAAATACTAAATTGCTAACAGTCTGCTTCAATACATACTGCGTCATTAGACAGCTGTATTGTCAAGCGATCTTTCATGATATCATTTTTCAGACATCGCAGGTTATAAGCAAAGCTCATTCAATACTGTCTTTTAAGTTCATTTTCATCGCAGCTACTGTGAGAAGCGACCTGTTTTAATGCTTAACTGCTACATAATCTTAGTGTCTGTCCATATCCTACGCCTCTGTAATGAATTTTTTCAATAAAATAATTACAAAGAAAAAAAAAACGACACAAATGCGAGATACAAACATGATTAGATTAATTCATTCAATGCTAATATGGTTTCAGTATGCTTTTGTATTGTCTGAATCAATGTAGAAGTCACAGCGACATAGACAGACCTGGTTCACTCTACTGTGTCAACAACCTTTTTGGATAACGGATATAATTACGTCTGTCGAAAGTATGAGCATTTCTTCAGAAATGAAACCAATATGTGTTTTTCTGTTAGAAGAGATCAATAGTGGGATAGTTGAGTTTTGGCACAGTTTATTACTTGCTTGGGTTGATAACCTGACATTTGCTTGGAACTATTTTTAAATAATTGATCGCTAATATCCTCATTCCATATCTCCATGTAGGTGAATTAGGTCATTGTAGATATGTTCCTTAAAGGATGATATAACGGTTCTGAAACAGTTAGTCATCCTGAGTATAAGTAACTGTAATAGGTAAGATGTTGTTGAAAAAAGGAAAGCGCTACGGGGCAGAACATTGGTATTATGCTTGAATGAACTTGCGAATTCAAAGTGATCAAAATTGCTCAGTTTCTGCAATCATTCTCGAAGGTATCTTTTGTTTGTAAGCCTCTAACTGAGCCTTCTTCTTTTCAAGCACTTTTAATTGTTCACTTAATATCATTTCTTGTTCCTCTTTGGCATACTGAAGCCCAGGCAGTGAATCGAGAACACGTTTGGCGTGCTCCATTTTTTCCTCTAATCGCGCAACAGCCTTTCCTACTGCATCGGAATTGTTGTCTCCAACTATCATGTCTATAATCTGCGCAAAATTCTCTAAGAAGGAGAAGTCAGATTTTTGGAAGAGCGGTGTATTCGTCATTGAAGAATCCATTACAACATGAGAAAGATCAATAAAATAGAATTCACGGCCGCCTATATCCGGAAAATAGACGAAGCAGCCAAGTGTATATTCAAGTCACACAGAAAAAGAAGGCGGAAGAAAAACAGCCAATACTGTATTTTACCTTATATTTTAGACGATTTACAATTTTTAATGGACAATATACATTTTAATTTTAGATTTATTAAAAAATATTTTTAGAAAAGTCCATAGTATTTGGATATTTGGATACTCAATTATTCAGTGATATTCAAGCAGCATTAAGGATGACATACAATCGAACCCTAGAAATTAGTCTCTATCAGTAAGAAAGTCGCCAATAATGGTTTTATTGATGTTATCTTGCAATAGGACAAACTACAAAAAGCTTGACAACTTTTTTACTAAATGACGATGTGTTCCGAGACCAACAAGATATTCGTTGGTGCCTTTTTTGGACAAGAATTCCAAAAAAAGTTAACTTTGAATTGATTGACATCAAACCATTGATAGAGGGCTGATGGTCATAGTATAACAGATACCATAGCGGAATGGGATGGTTATATTAACTGTTGTCAATGTTTTTGTATGCGTTCATGGGTGACTTTCAAAGATAAGCACTATAAAATATATTGCTCTCTTAGAGTCAAATGTTGTCTCTTTCACTTTTATTTCACGTTTTTAAGATACATACTATGACCCATGTTCAAAACAATAATTTATGAAAAGAAAAAGCAAATTTTTGAAAAGAAAAAATCAAGTGCTGTTAATGGTAACTTGCCTTTTGAAAGCCTATCTACCTAATCATATATATATGTATAGATTAATCATCGTGTACTGTTAGATGTAACGTGTATTGATTGCGGTAAAGGGGGTCACTACACCAAACAATACTTTAAATGTGAATTATATGAGCCGGAAACTGCAGATCAAGGTAAGCACCTCATGTGGCTTTAAAAGTTGGTAAATTCATCATTAGTAAGCGACTTCATTGTACCTATAGTTGGTTCGATAGGCAGAAAACGCAAACAGAACTTTGAAATCAAGAAGGAAAAGAAGAAAGCAAGGAAAGAGAATAATGAAGAACCGGATAAAGACAATACCTGTTGTACCAAATGCAAGCAACCAGGACATAAATCGGTGCGTTCTCCTCTGTGTCCTCAACATGTATTATCAAAGGCAGAGGTCTTTCAACATCATTTGGGAAGTAATTACAAGGCGTTTACAAGAAGGTTGCCTCTTGATAACTGCGTTTTTGGTGACTATCGCAACACATTCAAGTCAAAAGTTGTTGAAGCTTGTTCTGTTATCCGAAACTTGGTTCTTAGAGCCAAGCTCTTTGTGAATTATTACGTCTTGGAAAATGCCACTCTTGCTGAGCCAAAGTGTATTAAATATATCTTTACACAAAATTTCTGGTACTCTATGATACAGCTAGTGAATGGACAAAGACCAACAAATAGTAGGCTGATATCACAACAATTACTGAGCTCGTTTGATTCTTTTAAAACGACTTACCCTAAGATTGTCTTCCCTGTCAAGCTCTTTCCTGGACTTAGTCAAGCCATTACAGAAGCATGCACCGAAATTGCTACTTCCTATACAAACAGTATAGTGGAAAATTTTGAGGAGAAACTTCTCTATTTTTTGATATATAAAATACAAACGGCATTTGTGGTAAGTTGCAACTCAATATTACTTGGGGTCTTACATGAATTTTAAAAAAAGCTCTCATCTTGCGTAGTGTATGCCTTGGAAGCTTGTCAAAAAGGTCACAAGTGATTTCTGCTATCAAGAGATATGCCAAGGAAAACCTAAATGGCCAACTGATGACTACCTTACCAAAGATATAAAAGCAAAGATCCAAACCTTTTGTGAACCTTGGAAGAAGAAGCTGGGGAAGAAAGTGAACATGAAGACATTATCTGCTGATCCTGGGTCTTTCGTACCCTTTTTGTTATCTTTGAACGCAGAATTTGAGAGGGAACACGATGATCATAAGTCATTTGACGTAAGACGACGTCCTCTCCCAAAACTGTTATCCTTACTGCCAAAGGTTTCCGTTCAATGGAGGTTCATTACCTTGAGCGTGAACGCTCTGTCTTCTTTTGTGAAACGTTCTTTACCCCGCAATTACCAAAGCCAATTAGAGCTGTTTTTCCATGTCTTTGATTTCAAGAAACTCAGGTACAAAAGGTAAGCATACAGTTAATACGGTATGCAGTCGAGTATAATGTATGAGGTTTAACTTCTTGGGCACATGTAGTATCTCTGAACTTACACCGAATGGTGATAACAAAGAGCTCTTTGGTAATATTGTCAGAACGGATGGGTTTTCAGTTGACTTTCTTTTTTACAAAAGACAACAATCTGGCCATGGTGCCTCGTTCCAAAAATTTGACCTCACTCTTGATGATTTCTCTCTGGATGAAGTTGACAATACTTATTTACCTATTACCCTGGATCCCGGAAGAAAGTCTGTTTTTACTGCTGCTATTGGCCTTGAATATAACAGACAAGTGCGAAGATGCACTACATCCGAATACTATCATATGGCAGGGTCAACGAAATATTGTAAGAAATTGAACAGTATAAAAGCTGTTACAGGAATAGATCTAGTAGAAAGTCAAATCCCCTCGTCAAAGACCTCTCGTCTAGGAGTATATGAGGCGTTCACCAGTTATATGCTCAATAACTTAGACGCTCTCTTTAGTTTTTATGGACATGAAACAGCAAAGGACCGGTTTACGTTGTACCAAGGAAGGCAAAGAGCACCCGAAACTATGGCCAACATGTTGACTCATGGAACGGCCAAGTACAATCGCAAAAAGAGAAGCAAGGCAAGGAAGAGGAAAAAACAGCAGAAGAAGAAGAAGAAAGGAAAGAATGTTGACAAACAGCCGCCAATCAAGTGAGTATCAATGAATTACATGTTCATCGTTTAGCTTACGCGCTGATTGATAATTTTTAGAAGTGACAAGAAGTGGAAGGCTGATAAGTACTCAGGATTCCCTAGAAGGGTACCATTGATTGTCTTTGGTGCTGGAATGTTTGGAAAAGATGTAGTAAAATTGAAAGGGCAAAGATGTGGTGTTGTCGGTAAACTTTTTGCAACTCTGAAGAAACGTGAAGCTGAAGGTCAATTGATTGTTGTCACAATCGATGAATTCAAAACCTCTAAAACATGCAGCCTCTGTTTCTATGATGATATGCAAATTGTTAATACCCCTGGATTCAAGGGTACCGGCGTTCTTCATTGCAAGCAATGTCTAAAGCTATGGCAGAGAGACATTAACGCCGCTATCAACATGATGACTATATCCCAAGCAGTTTGGTCTGGAGCGGGAAGACCCGACATTTTCAAGCCAGCGAAGAAGAAGAAATAATCGCCGTAATAAACACGGTTTTCCTTGTATTTCAAGGATTTAGATCATTACAGGTGAGGAATAGTACGGTTTTTTTTTCTTTTTTTTTTTTTTGTTTCGCACTGCTAACAAGTTTTTGGAATTTGAATCATTGTTTAAACGGTTTATATTTTGGTCTACAACACAATTGCAACTCATCTAAAATGAAAATATTAATCGTCCAAAAAAAAATGTATTTCATCTAAAATATTAGTTAAAATACTGTACTGTAACACAAGCAGAAGGATACATACAGCTTTTGCCAAATGTCCGCAATTTCGAAATTTACTGTTCTGGGAACAAGCTTTCCATAAACTAGCTCCGTACAATACTAATACCCCTAGTGCCTCTAACATATGGTGTATCCTCACCAGTTTGCATACCCTCGATGGCAACGCCGTATCGGCCGATCGATTAAACATCATTGGTGCCTTACTTGAAACTCTTTGGAAATACCACTGGTTTTGCATTACAAACGACCAACCCTGGATCCCTCTAATGCCCTCGATTTGGTTCAAAATTCTACTAGTTACTTGATCACAACACGAAAGTACGATTATGAAACCCCTATTACTAATGTGTAGTAGCAAATTAAACGTCCTTTCATCTGAATAAAACTTGAAAGTATACAAACAAAAAAATTTCAAGAAAGTCCAATTTCCGCTTTTGCATCACTCAATTTCCGTGTTTAACCTCAAGGTTTACTAAAGTGCTCTTTATTGAAGGCATTTTTTAAAGGTTGTTGACAGACTGATTTGCCTATGTTGCTAAAAGCTTTTCTGCTTCAGTAATCCCAGACCTTATCCCAGCATCCTGATAAGGGGATTAAAGAATTTGATTGAAATTGAATATTAGAGAATTTTTGATCGTTCAACACATGGGAAGTCAAGCTAATGTCTCTCTGGACGCAATTGCTATAAGCCGTAATTGTGAATCCTTAGAACAATGTCTTTTATTATAATAAGCGAAATGAGAACGTGTTGATTACCCATAAGCCGTAATTGTAAATCCTTAAAACAATAAGGGACCCTCAAACGATTCGGTGTTGTATTATTTTTATAATTAAAAGAAAAGGTGTGCGTTTAGACGCTTTAAACGACCGAAAAAGTAAAAGTCATTTCTCAACCCTATAAATCGGACTTCTGATTATGGATGGTGACGTCGAAAAACTCCGCGTTCGTTTTTTATTTTGTTTTTATTTTTATTGGATCTTATACACAATTTTTCCCACCAAGCAGTTTAATGCATAGCTTAGAAGTATCATGGATAAGAGTGTCATTGGCGGCTTGGCCTCTCAAGTATTGTAGTTTCTTCTAAGGAGTTGTCGCAATTCTTCAAGGTCGATTTTTCATGCTATTTTCAAAGATAAGTATTTACATTAGAAATACTGCGAGAAAAACACAAGGCTTTGTACACATGAACCCTGCCCTACGCCGGAGAAATTCGCTGGCTGCCTTGGCGAACAACTGTTCACCTCCAGTCAGGAGTGGGAAGTTGTCATTCTCCTCTTGCATATCGATAAAGGATTTTGGTTTGTCATTATAGGCCCAAATTTAACTACGGTGAAGCCAATACTTTTGATAACAACTGTTTTCGATGAATTGGCGATTTCTCTCTTTCTCTCTCTCTCTCTCTCTCTCTCTTTCTTTTCTACTCGTGGCGTCATCACTTTTTATGTAGCCCTTAAGATATTTATATATTGTTTTATTGAAACGAAAGAGCATAACAGCAAAATCAAGATGGCTTAATTGCTCCGAATTTGGAACCATAATGTGAGAACGTACTTTTCTGGTCACTTCTGCCTCGTTAAATTCATCGACTTTTCAGAAGACAGTCGGTCACAAATGGCTGGTTATACTATAAGTGGGCATATGTTAATATACTATCCTTCGCCCGTTTTTTGTTGATGTATTCTTGTCAATTTCTTATACAGCCTCCTCCTATCACTTAGTAAATATGAATGATATGCACTTCTGGAATACATAATAAACTAAAAGACTTCTTCCTTTTACTTCGTTCACTCACGAAAACTGTTTCTTTACTTTTCATTCTTTAATTCTTGGACTTTACTCACAAAATTACCCCTCTAACCAAGTCTCGAACAGGCTTTCTGGACAGCTTAGCGAGAACTTACAATATGCCGTTCTTCGTTACTTTCGCATGACTTTGGTATGAATAGTAAATAACTTCGTATCGATTTTTCTGACAACCAAGATGAAGAGAAAGCGGGGAAAGAAATTGATGGAGAAACGAATGAACATTAGAGCCATCCTTTTTTTCTTCAATTTTATATCATGATTGGCTCTGATCATCATTCAGTATGTATCTGTAGTATTCCTGAATCTATGAATACTGAATCGTCCAAATTTGTTCCAAGATAATACTATTGTATATGAGACGATCGCCAGATTTGGAGGACATAGCATGCACACCAACCTGCACCAGTTGGGTGCGAAATTCATGGTTTGTACGGATGGCAGCTAACTGACGGCCGTCGCTAAAAGGTCGTATGGCTTGTCGAGCAACTTGCTTTTGCCCAGTCAGCTTGAAGTTCAATAGTTATATGAACAATTACTTTCTTCAATAATATTGCTTAAGCATCTTAAAACAGCTGGTGTTGAAGCGTGTAACACCGCTCGCCGCTACAGTGGCAAGTTCTATTGTGCATTACTAAGACAAGAAATTGTTTTACTGTATACAAAATATATATGGTTATTTATGCATTTAAAATATAAACTGGCGATTTTGGCCCGTCATCAGCAATCTGTACCATGTGCTTATTCTCGTTTAGCCGGACAATTTGAGGGCATACAAGCTCAAGTAGCGAGGAGCAAGAGACGTTTTTTTCAAATCGCCAGTCTCTCTCTTTCTCAGCATGCTCATCTTTCAAGGCATCCAGCACACCCATTGTTTCTTCCAATGCACTCTATATATGATACGGGATGTTAAAAGTGGGTTAATTCTATATCTCAAAATACGTAATAACCAAGAATAGGTATACATACAGCCAGCGTAAGAGTGAAGGTCACAAAGCGCACAGTATTGTTCTTCTTGTGAAATTCATCAATGATATCAACACGCTGCTCCTTGTTCATCACGTATACGCCAGGAACAGGTGTTGAGATCGTCCAGTGACGAATTCCTTGGCCTATTTGGAGTGGTTATGACAGTCAAACGCCGAATCAAACAATGTGTGAATCAAATCAACTTACCGTGTATATGGACAAAATGGAGCTTTAGTTTTGAGAACGTTTCAAAGCTTCCATACTTGTACAGGCTGGCGATTGTTCTTATCATGGCCAAGAGGCCAAACATTGCCTTGTGATGATCAAAGCTTGTTTTGCCTTTGGAATTCTCACCGTATGACGAAGAGACTTCAGACAGTAAAATCTCTGTCGACAAGTTCTCCACCAAGATCTTTCCATCTGCGTTATACCTCAGACGTCCATCGGTAATCCCTTGACTTTGTAATTGCATGGTCATAGCGTTGAGCTCAATCTCGCCCGGAAAAAACAACACACTGCGACCGTGTTGCAGAAGGAAGTCATTGCAATTTCGCAACAGAGGGTCGATAACGTAAAAACGTAGACACCCTTCTGACGACGAAAGTGTCTTTCCTGCACCTGCAATCACTTCAAAGCTATGTTTATCCTGTTTATTTAGTTTACATCATGTCCCTTTCTAAATAATTACATGCCGTTAGTAAATTTATTCCATCACCATTTGCAATCATAAAACTTTGCATAGCAACACAGCTTACCTTTGCTTTATTTGTCTGTGGTTTAGAACCTTCTACAATGTGGCACTCCTTGCACATAACTAAACTTGCTGCTATCCCAACAACATGTTCAGATACATACAAAGAGAAAGTCAAAAGAACGGTGACAAGCCAAGAGATTTGTACCTCAAGAGGATAAACTCGTCATGCCTATGGGCCCCGCCTTTACATCGAAAGATGCTCTCCTATGGAAAGAACATACCACATCGTAGCAGCAACTACAGTTGGCTTGATTTGCTTGTGCTTGCTTGCTATAATTACATGCCAACTACACTAAGATACAGGCTATTTCTTGGGTAAACGTTCTACTTACGGAAACTTATTGTTTTTTTTTTGTAATCCAGAAGAAAAAATGTAACGTCATGCTTAAACATGAAGAATCAACGTCATCGATTTTCATTTTGTGATGGGTGTGTGTGATATGCCCATCTTTGGATGACGTAGATAATCCACGATTAAATGCCCGACATCATATCACGTATAAAGTGCTACTGATGGTAATTTTAAAATTATTCTCTGCTATTTACAGCGTTTGGATTCACGGTCCCGAGAATTGTTTGAGACCGTCGGAAACAAATTAGGAAGGTTACAGTTTGCTAATCCAGAGAATCAACAGCATCCATAAATACCTCGTTGTCGTCGGATTCCGAGTTTTTACCTACGACCATAAAGGTTGAACCCATAGGCATCTCATCCGGAATGTCTTCAACGGAAGCACCCAATCCAGAAGCAGAAGTACCAGTACCTGTAGAAGTCAGGAGTGTGGAAGTAAAATTGACGGAAAGCATGTGATTACGACGGTAATGGTTGTCAAAAACCGATGAATTGTGCCAATTGCCAAGAGCAACAATATCTTCCTTGGAAATCCCTAAATCCATAGCAGCCGACGAAGCTACGTAGAGTGGTAGATTCGGACGTGATCTTTCGTATATAATGGCGGTGTAGCCATTTGGAAATGGTATTCGAGGAAATGGAGGAGCCAGTGCTGCCTGAGAAAAATAAAGTAGAGGGAAGTGTAGCGACTGAAGACCAAGCTGGGTGTTGTTGCATGACTTGGAAGAGGCGTACAGGACACAAAACGGGGTCCGAATGAGAATTGACCATATAGTCTTTGATAATTGATCTTCGTTGACGAGTTTCTTTGGGTGCCACCACTTGAAAGGAGAAGTGATCCTCGATGACTTTACAAGAGTCCAATGATATACGTGCGAGATCAGACGGCCGTAAGAGAGCCGTGACACCGAGTAGAAAGGCCATTTTTGATTGTAATAGAGACCATGGAGTGCTAGTCGATGAAGAAATAGACTTGGCATAGTCAATGGCAGGTTGGAGGCTGACTTTGGAGTGATGGATACGTAGCGGAGCTTGCTGTTTGACTAGTGATAAGAGAAAATCATTGATCAAGGAATACTTGGAAATATTATCAGGCTGAGTGTGGAGATGAGTGACAGCCGATCGAACCAATTTTAGGGTAGAAGGTTGCCAGTGATAAGTCGTGTGGAGGTAAGACAGAAAATTGATTAAAGTAGCAAGCGTGGAGCTGGGGATATGGAGGCGAGCCCGAGTACACCCAGTCAATAAACAGTAACTGATATTTTCGATAGTTTTCGAAGGAAGGAGACGAGGTGTCGTACTTGGACATGAGGGAGTGAATAGCAGGATCCGAAAGACCCTGGTTTAGAAACTTAGACCGGATACTTTCCAAACGGATAGTTTCCAGTGCTGATTTCTGTAGAGAGGATGGGTATTGTGTACCGTTGTCGATTGAACCTGACAACGGTGGAGGAATAAAGGTGGTGCTTTGGCCATAGAGCAAAGGAGGGAAACCACAGCGCACTTGTCCAAAACGGGACTACTATGACTGCTTGAGAGACTTGGTCTCGAAGTAGCTTGGTAAGGATCCGAGATATCAGATTCTACGGGGGATTGATAAATGGATTGTCCAGGATCCGCCAATTGAGGGTATATGCGTCGACATGCCATGCCCCCGGATCCGGAAGCCATGGCACGTATCTTGGTAGGAGGAAGGTCGTTCGATCCGCAAAAAGATCGACGTCGAATGGACCCCAAATTGGGTTTATCCGCGTAAACACCGAGGGAAGAATTTGCCACTGGTTCTTCTGGAATTGACGACGAGATTCGAAGTCGGCAATCGTATTCTGAATGCCTTGAATATGTTGAGCCTGAATGATGATGTTGCGTTGGAGGCACCAGTTCCAAATGTCGATTGCTAAATTTAGCAGGGACAAAGAACGCGTTCCCCCTTGCTTATTGATGTAAGCTAGACTTGTTCGATTGTCGGTACGAATCAGAATAGTGGTGTCCTTCAGTGTCGGAAAAGACTGCATTGCTAACCAAGCTGCCTTGAGCTCTCGCCAATTGATTGATTAGGCTGCTTCGTTGGGCGTCCAATATCCATGCGTTGTCTGGTTATTCCATGTACAGCCCCAGCCCGAGTTGCTTGCATCCACAAAGATTGTCTCTTGAGGGGAGGTTGGAATAAATGACCGACCGTTCCATTTCTCTAGATTGTCGTGCCACCAAGTTAGTTCTTGAATTGATGCCCCGTCGAGAGGCTGTGGCAAGTCCCAATCCGAGGGTGACTTCACTGTTAGATTCTTGAAATAGAGCAGCCGTCTGGTGTATAGACGAGCTGGTAGGATCGCAAATAGCGCGGATTGCAGTCGCAAGGTTAAGCTGTGGATCAATCGTGGAGTCTGCTTCGAAGGGTGTTTCAGAATTTGTGCAATTGACTTCTTCAAGTCTCGAACTTTCTTCTTCGGTAGTTCTGCTTTCATTGTTGTTGTATCCAGGATAAACCCGAGATGTTCCAAGCGCTGAGTAGGGACCAGAACTGATTTGGTTTCGTTGATCAACCAGCCCAATTGCCGTAATTTGTTGAGGACAAGTTGTGTCTGTTGCAATGCGATTTTCTGCGGGGCGCTATCAGTATCAATCGTCAAGTATGCCGACAATTTGATTTGTTGTGACCGGGCCCAATCGAGAATAGGACGACAAACTTTGGTGAAGACATATGGTATGAAGCAAAGGCCGAATGGAGTGGTACACCACTGATAGATCTTGGACTTCCACCAAAACCGAAGGTACTTGCGTGAATCTGGATGGATGCCTAAATGAAGAAATGCATCTGTTAAGTCGATCGACACTAAATAATCTTTGTATGTAATAAGCTGTGCATCTTCTCTGATCGTTTCCATCTTGAAATGGCAAGGGTCCATGTATTCGTTGAGCTTGCGTAAGTTGAAAACTGGGTGTATACTGCCGTTCTTCTTCGGAATGACAAAAAGGGAGCTGTAGAAGCCTGGTACTTGAGTTGCTTCGGTTAGGGAAATTTCTTCTATTGCATTCTTTTGTAGTAAATTTGAATAGTTTGATCTAGCTGTAGTATCTGGTCCGCAGAGAATGGGATGACCGGTTTGGGTGTTATTGTGGTAGGTGGTGTCTGACGAAAAGGGATGCGATAACCTTGAGCGACTATAGAGTTGACGAAGTTGCTGTTGGAAATCTGGCGCCACTCGGAAGCGAACCATTGCAAACGACCCCCTACCTTGATAGTACTTAGTGTTGGGCTTAGGTTTGAGGTTGAGCCCTAAAGGGATTGTTTGATCGCTTGCTGGAGTGTGGGAATTGTGTACGGTTGTTGTTGTTGTTAGTTGGTGGAGGGATTGAAGCGATATCGTTGGAGTTGAAGTAACCGCCTGCTGGGAGGACGGACCTGATCGAAAAAACGGATTGCCAATGCCAGGCGAGGAACCAGAGGAAGGACGTGTAGTGCGTTTACGATAGTTCGAAGTAGCAGCTCGAAGGGCCTTACGTTCCGTCTTGCTCATTAAGGGCCGTTTGAAAATCAGAAAGAGGGAGAGTATAAGAACCATCATCACGTTTGATGGAATAAGGCGGGTTAAAGGCGCGTATCGCAACGTTGTTACGCGCGTGATTCAATGTAGAGGACACATGTAAAAGGAGTTTGCGAATGTCTTTGATCATTATCATATATTTCTCAAGATGTTGGTTGTTAGACTCATTACTAGCTATCTCATGGGCTAATACATCTAATGGACGGAGTACAGCCGAAACTAACTACTGATACTGTTTTAGTGCCTGATCTTCTTGTTTTTGGCCCTTGTTCATACGTCGCTGGGCTGAGGGAACCGTGGCAGGCGCGTGATAATCGAGATTGCTAATGGGTGGATACGCCGCAATAATAGCCTTGCGTTCATTATCAGATAAAGGAGGAGATGTGTGGATGCGTTGATCCAGGTTGAGGTAATTGGTTAGGAACTCAGAAGGTTCCCAGTCGTATCGCGGACGCGTACCAAAGGAATGTAGTTGCACAGTGTTATTACCATCAGACTGCATGCGTTCAGGGGCATTCTCCCCTATTTGTTGTGCCAATTGTTGAAGCTGTTGCTGTAAAAGTTGGAAATCATCTACTGAACTGAAACCATCTGTTGAGGCGTATGGGTGCGCTTTACCATTTCAAAATTCCCACAACTGGCGATTTCTTTATCATTGTTTATCAGCAACAGTTTGTGCCATGACAATAGATTAACAAAGCCTCGACGATGACGGCGGTAAGTCTGACGAGATTCTCACATTTCGATTGCCCAACGATCAATTGCCAGGGAAAGACCAATTTAGCAAGCAAATGTTAAAAACTCAAGGCGTGATTGACCTTGTGGCCGGCGAATTATTGGACGTTTCGAACGGAATATACACGTCAGCAGAAACAGAATGGAAGAATGCATCGCGAAGCGATATACTTTATAAGCCTCGGTTGGCAATCCAAAACTCGCTTCCTCCAATCCTCATCGAAATTCAACTCACCGTCAATGAACCCTTTATGCAACGCCTTGTCAGCTATTCACAAAGCGTTTTGAGCATCTACAAAACATATCCTATCGTTTTAATTGTTTGCACCGATCGCGTCTCTCCTATCCAACTTATGGCAAAATTCAAAACTGTTTCTGGAAAACCTTGGATGTCTTCGCTCCTGGCCACTGATTTCTGGGCACAAAGCTGCTTCATTGCGTCGAAACAGACTTTATCGAGTATTGCGCCTTCTCATCAACTCACACCCCTGCAGGCTTTGTCCTCGTTCCTGACCGAAGCCTCTCCAACGTTATATGGTCATCCATTTGCTGAAAATCGAACTATTCGACAGTTATATCACATTGCTATGGCCATCTCGGAAACTCAAGTTGATTGCGATAAGGATGTCTCAAATGTGGTGGACATCATTTGCTACAACAACAAGAAAATACTAATGAAGGCTAATGCTGCGTTATTTGGTGTATCTGGGTCATCCAAGGCAAAAAATCTGATCGAGCGTGCATTGGGTTTCAATGCGGCTGCCAAAAGAAAGTATTGCCAAACTGTGGACTCGGTTTCCGACTCGTCGCTGGAACCGTTACCAAAGTTGAAGGGAAAGACAAGGGAAGCAATTCAAGATGAAAAACAAGATGACCTTGAATTCGTGATCAACTACCGGAAAAATCTGACTGGAAAGATGAACTGGAAGACATGCCTGTCAGTTGGCCATGAAAAAACTTATGCAAAAATTACTCCACTGGTGAATCGCTGCGAGGATTCTTTTACAACGCCACTAAAAAATGATTTCCAGTTACTTTAAAAGACTTATAAAATAAAAATAAGACAGTAAAATGACCAGACACAACAAAGATACTCTTTATCTCAAGTTTGTTGAGAATGATACTTTTATATGAGAAACGGGGTTATTAACGGGTATTCAACTATTAATACAACTGAACTAAAACTATCATGAGAATGATAAGATCTTAGCCGCCTTTGGTGGAAATCCTGTGCGAGTTTTTTTTTTTTATACTGCATTGACCATGAATAAGATCTTCAGAGTGCTTGCCTGTTACGACACTTATCCAAGCATTTGTGAGAATGCCCAAGAAACACTTTGAAATCGCTCAGCGTCACACTATTAGATGCCTCACTGATTCTTGTCATAAGTGTCTCAGTTTCCAGTAGCTTGTTTCGGTTGACTTTACTCTTAACCACTGATCAAAACTGTTCAATTGGATTAAGTTCAGGAGAATAGGACGGCAAATAGACACAGCGGTAACCGCGAGATTCTACATATTTAGCTATATCAACCGATGTATGGATTGGAGCATTATCCATCACGAGGTAATGGCCTTTCATATGTGGATACTGGTCCATTTCATCCATCGTGGCTTTTAGAAAACTAACATAATGTCCCGTAACTGTCCCTTTGCTCACACGCCCAACGTCTTCTCCTCGCTTTTCTCTTTTTATTGGATGGAGGCTGAGGAAGCCTAAGGCTACATTTAATCAGACCTAGGGCAGAAATTGCACCTAAAATGGTTGTTGTTTTTGCTCGTGTTTTGGGAACTGTGACCACTGCAGGTGAGCCTTTCTTTGACCATGCCATACTACGTTTCAAACTAATATGAAATGCAGATTCATCAAGGAAGACGCAGTTGGTCGTAAAATCCATGTCTGTTTTTTCCCCATTTATGAATCCCCTCCAGGCGTTCTTGAATCTTTTTTCTCGCTGTTCCGATCTACGGGTCCAAAAACGAGCTTTTTTGAGAGACAAGATGCAGTGCTTTTCTACAAAATCAAACAAGGTACTTTTGGTTACTTTTAATTCTGTGAATACTTGTCGTAAGTGCTTCATCAGGTCGTCCAAGACGACTGAAGGGTTCGCATCAATACACTCAAGAATAACTTTTTTGTGCTCCTCGTTGAGAATGCGTGGACGACTAGTCTTTTTCCTTTTCTCAAAGATATTATCAGGTTCCCTCTCGTACTGTTCAGCCCATTTTCTGCGCTGTACAAACGTGAATCCCAAGCTGTTTTGCAGCAGCCGCGCTCAGGCATTTCTCAAACAACAGTAAATTTCGAAATTGCGACATTTTTTTTAAAGTGTGAAATTTTCTTAGTGCTACATCATTATGGCAAAAGCTGTATGGATGGCACAAACCATTTTGGAAAAGCAAAAAAAAAGGCCTTTTAAATCCATATAACTGCTAGATATTGCATACAATGGGCGTGAGGAGCAGTATATTTGATCTTGTATTCATCGTTACCAAATGAATGGTGTTAAACATCGATCAGTGTGCTGTATCCCGTCGACATTTATCTGGAACCGCGAACAGAGCGTCAAGTTTTGTCAACAGTTAGTTGATATGGAGACTGAATTAGGAGGTGAGCTCTTCTCAACCGCAGACAAGTTCATCTTATTATTGGAAAATTCAATATTATAGCAGTACTTGCCTGCTCCTCAGTGTGCTCGACTGCGATAATCTCTAAAGCATTGGCAAATCAAGCAGCTGAGGACACATCTATTTTGATGTATGATTGCCTGAGCGTTTCATCTGCGCCTTATATTTGGCTAAGATTTGACGTCCCAAGATAATATCTAGTAAGTCTGTTCAGCCCAAGCTGCATTTAACAACTGTCTGGAACAGTGCAAATGCACTTCATAAAGGAAACTATCATATGTAAAGATCCATGAAAAATTGTGAGATATGACGGCTTTATTCAGTGCATGAAATCTTAGAATATTAAAAGTGATAAAGTGAGCAAATTACTACTTTCATACAACAACTAAATTCAATCATTGAAGAAAATCAAGCTGAAAAACCAAAAGAAAATGAAGACGTATTGATATGAATGTGAGGTCCCAAAGTAAAAGGGCTTTGTTCTAGTGGTGTAATCTGGCGCATCGGCTTTCCACATCGAAGCCCCGTAGTCAATGTGGAGTTTCCGATTCGGAACGAAAAGTTTCGAGTTGATAGTAATACTGACAAGCAACGTCACAGATTTTCAGCACTTTCCTGCACAATTTTGCTCTGAAGGTTTGAAAAAACGCGTTTTGAGTTTGAAGCGAGAGTCGACCACAAGAGACAAAAGAAAAGATCGTTTAAATCTCTTTTCCTTACTTGTAGTTTTTTTCCTTTTCGAAATCCACATTTTCTTATACCAGATCAGGCATAAGAGACTCTTCTCAAACATTAACGGCAAGATTTATAATGTGTATGTGACATCTTTTTGTAATTTCCTTCAGTTGGAATTAATCTCTTAATTGCTCAACCTTTTATTCACATAAATAGCTTTCTTCGGTAACAATAACACAAATAAACCAGCCGGATCCGGATTTTCGTTTGGTACTTGTAAAGTACAATAATCAGAACTGTGTTGATTCCGTCAATGTTGAATATTCACTTTTTATTATTGTAAATAGCTGCAGGTACTACTCCCGCCAATTCAGGCTTTTCATTTGGAAGTTCAACTGCAACACCTGCCTCGACTGCTGGTGGATTCGGTGGGTTTGGCACCAACACAAGTACACCTGCCCCCTCTAATACTTTAGGTGGGTTTGGCGGTACAGCTACCAGCTCAGCACCTGCCACGGGTGGTTTTGGCGGGTTCAATACAACTTCTGCACCTGCGAATGCTAGTGGAGGTGGCTTTGGCGGATTCAATACAACATCTACACCTGCGAATGCTAGTGGAGGTGGCTTTGGCGGGTTCAATACAACTTCTGCACCTGCGAATGCTAGTGGAGGTGGCTTTGGTGGTTTTGGTTCCACTGCCTCTAAGCCTGCCTCGGGCGGATTTGGTGGTTTCGGCGCCACGACAACCCCTACTTCCACTGCTGCTGCACCTGCTGCCACTGGTGGTTTCAGTTTCGGTTCGAAACCTGCTACGCCTAGCCTTGGTGGTGCATTCGGCACGGCAGCAACATCTGCTACTACCGCTACTACAGCTGCCACAACAGCACCTGCGGCAAGCACTGGATTTAGTTTTACCACACCTGCTAGCACCACACCCACTTCAACAGCAACAACAACAGCCCCTGCCTCTGGAGGCTTTGCTGGATTTGGAGCCACACCTAAACCTGCAAGTGGTTTCTCTTTTACAACTTCAACAACTTCAGCACCATCATCTACAGCCACTGCAACTACGACCAACGCTTCACAAAATACCGCAGCACCTAGTTTTGCTGGTTTTGGATCAAAGACAAGTGGTAACAGAAAGCTCTAATTTGACTTGGATAGATACTTGCGTAATAGGGGTTTATGAATGAACTAAAAGTAACCATTTACATTTGTAGGTGCTTCTGCTCCAGCAACAACTGCTACTACAACCTCAACAGCGCCTGCTACTACAACAGGCACAACAACGCTTACTACACAGCCTACTGTTTCAGCCGAAAAATCGGTTTCTGTTCCTTTACCTACTTCATTAAGAAATAAAACCATGGGCGAAATTCTCAACACTTGGACAAAGGAGTTAGAGGAACAGACACGTGATTTCCACCGACAAGCCAATATAGTCGCTCAGTGGGATCAAAAGTTGATTGAAAACGGTAACAGCATCTCCGAGTTATGGAATAAGGTCACCAAGATTGAAGCTCATCAGCAGGAAGTGGAACAAAACTTAACATACATCAACTCTCAACAAGAAGAACTCAACTCCTTGCTTGACACTTATGAGAAGCAAATTAAGGAAGTCTTTGACGAAAGTAATTTACAACAACCAATGCAGCCTGCTGACGTACAAAGAGAAAAAGCTTATGCATTGGGTGAGAATCTCAATCACCAGTTGGATGATATCAGCAGAAATTTGAATGTTATGGTCGAGGAGATTAATAAGATGGGTAACACCAAACAAGTATCTTCTTCAGACGATGATGATGTGGTAAGCCATAGAAATAAATGCTTACTATTTATAACGGTCTCTTTTATGGAATTCTCAACTCAATGCGTCTCTTTCTTCATTCCGTACTTTAGGTTGGTCAAATCGTTCAAATCCTCAATTCCCATTTATCTTCATTACAATGGATCGATTCACATACAATGAAATTGCAGAGTAAAATCCAAGAAGTTACTCGTTTACAAGAAGAGGCAGCTAGAGAACAAGAGCCTTCTCTGCGCAAGTAAATTGTAACTCATAGAACAGTTGCCGTGTGTTGTTGACGATAAGCATAGTGTACACTTCATGCAATTTCGACCTCTTTCTATCTATATCTTTTAAAATAATTGCTTCAACCTTCATTTCATTCATTCTATCAACATCGTTACGATGTGGATAGTGAAATAAAAAATTTATTTTGACAGTTACATCGTACATTAGAAAGATTAAAATTCACTAATTTTAGAAGAGATAATAAGGGGATATACTAATTTTATTGATATGGAAATCAATCATTGTCTGTTATATTACTATTGCTGTGGTTCACAGCATTACTCTACGTTGCGTCCTATTTCTTTCAATGCCTTCTTCAGCTCTTCACCTTCATGATCGAATCTCAAACCAGTCTCATACGCTTCGGCTGCATCATCCAATCTTCCCAATCCTACCAGAGCCTTCCCCTTTCTAAACCAACCTT